>NW_027363568.1:0-645442 GCF_046119375.1 Phyllobates terribilis | reverse complement strand
AGGAGCCCAGGAAGAAGTGGAGGACGAACTGATGGAAGACTCATCAGATGAGGGAGACCTTGATCACATTTCTGTTGTGCGAGGTTGGGGGGAGAGGACAGAGGAAGGAAGCATGATTGTTACCTCGCCACCAACACAACAGGGACTTGGTGCTCCTGGATGCGCAACACACATGAGTGCCTTCTTGCTGCACTACCTGCAACATGACCCTCGAATTGTGAGAATTAGAAATAATCCTGACTACTGGGTTGCCACACTGTTAGATCCCCGGTACAAAAGTAAATTTGCAGAAATTATTCCTGCCATAGAAAGAGATGCACGCATGCAGGAGTATCAGCAGAGACTGTTGCAGAATCTTACATGTGCTTTTCCACAAAATACCAGTGGTGCACGTAGTGAATCTCACAGTTCCAACTTGCCAACCGTGGGACCGTCAAGTGTTCAGCACTCAAACCGTAACAGAACCACAGTATCTGCTGGTAACATCAATTTTGCGGAATCATTTCACCACTTTTTTAGCCCATCCTTTGCAAGGCCACAGGAGACAAGAAGTCTGACACATAGTCAACGCCTAGAGACGATGGTACAGGAGTATCTCCAAGTAAACATTGAAGCCACGACTGTGTCACTGGACCCTTGCTCTTTTTGGGCTTCCAATCTGGATAAATGGCTGGAGCTAGCCACTTACGCCTTGGAGATCTTGTCATGCCCCGCAGCCAGCGTTCTGTCTGAACGTGTGTTCAGCGCTGCTGGTGGTGTGCTGACAGATAAGCGCACGCGGCTCTCCACTGATAATGTAGACAGACTCACGTTCATAAAGATGAACAAATCATGGATCCGAAACGACTTTTCTACCCCTGTGTCATCCCGGGGAGAGTAAAAGCTTGATGATTGGTTAAAATCACCCTACCAACCGTTTTAAGCTTTCAAATTACTAAGCATGTTTATCTGTATCTTGGCTGGAAAATAATTTGGGCTTTGTAGCAGTGTGCAGCACTGATTCTATTAGGCCATCTATAATAAGCTCCACCAGATTTAAAATTACTAATCATGTTTATCTGTATCTTGGCTGGAAAATAATTTGGGCTTTGTAGCAGTGTGCAGCACTGATCCTATTAGGCCATCTATACTAAAGCTTCACCAGATTTAAAATTAACAATAATTTTTAGCTGCATCTAGCCCGGAAAATAATTTTGGGGCTCCGAGATGCGCAAGACACATAAGTGCCTTCTTGCTGCACTACCTGCAGCATGACCCTCATATTGTCAGAATTCGAAGTAATCATGACTACTGGGTTGCCACACTCTTAGATCCCCCAAACTTTTCGATCAACCTTTTCATTTTAATAAAGACCAAAAAAATGGTCATTTTTGAAATTATAAGCATTAGCAGGTTGTTAGAAACTGAAATCAAACAGTTTTCAACTCAAAACTTTATTCTAGGTGATGTTACATTTTCACATAGGACCCCTTGTTCGAAAGGAGCTTCTGAACTCTCTCGTCCATTGAATTTGTCAGGTTTTGGATGGTTTCTGCTTCAATTGTTTTGCATGAGGACAGAATACCCTCCCAGAGCTGTTGCTTAGATGTGAACTGCCTCCCGCCATCATAGACACTCCTTTTAATGATGCTCCAAAGGTTCTGAATGGGGTAGAGGTCAGGGGAGCATGGGGTCACACCATAAGTTTGTCCCCTTTTATGCCCATATCAGCCAGAGATGCAGATGTTTTATGTGCAGCATGAGATGGTGCATTATCATGCAAAAAAATGATCTTGCTGTGAAATACACGGTTCTTCTTCTTGAACCATGGCAGGAAGTGCTGTTTGAGAAAATCCACATACATTATGGAGTTCATCTTTAGCGCCTTCAGGGATCCTAAAGGGGCCGACAATCTCTCTCCCCATGATTCCAGCCCAAAACATTACTCCACCTCCTCCTTGTTGGCGCTGTAGCCGTGTTTACGTGGGGTGTCCATCAACCAGCCATCCTCCACTCCATCCATCTGGACCATCGAGCGCTGCACGGCACTCATCCGTGAACAAAACAGTTTTGAAATCAGTCTTCATGTAATGTTTGGCCCACTGGAGCCGTTTCTGCTTGTGTGAAGTGGATAGAGGAGGTCGACAGGATGGCGTATGCACAGCTGCAAACCTCTGAAGGACCCTGCATCTTGTTGTTCGGGGGACGTTGGAGGCACCAGCAGCTTCAAAAACTTGTCTGCTGCTATGACAAGGCTTTTTTGCCGCTGCTCTTTCAACCTGACGTAATTGCCTGTAGGAAAGAGTCCTCAATTTGCCCTTATCAGCACGCACACGTGTGTACTGTGAATCAGCTACATACTTCTTGATTGCCAAGACACTTCATCCTGATCATCGCACAATGTTGATTGTAGTCATGCCTTGACCTAAACACTCCACAATTTGTTGCTTCTCAGCAGCCGACACATCCTTTTTCTTTCCCATTTTGGCAGAAAATGTAGGCTGCTTAATAATGTGAGACAGCCTTCTTAAGTAGTCTTGCCTTTCATTGGACACACCTGCCAAACTAATTAGCACAGGTGTCTGCAATTGCTTACAGTGATATAAAGAGCCCTGACACACATCACCATCAATGAGTTTAACTGACAAACAAACAAATTCTTACCTTATCACTCCTAAACACTTTTTGCATAATAATTTGGAACACAGTGTACATGTGCTTTTCCACAAAACACCAGTGGTTCACGTAGTGAATCTTACAGTTCTAACTTGCCAACCGTGGTCTGTATGGAGTTGTTCAATAAAGGGCCCAAAATTAAGATAACATAGATGGGAGAGGTCTCTATGAATAGGAATTCCTAAGTATTTGATACCCTGTGAGGGCCAGGCAAAGGGAAAGTTGGACTGGATGGAATCCTATATGGATTTGGGGAGGGAGACATCGAGGGCCTCAGACTTCGCTGCATTGATTTTAAAATTTGACCATGTAACAAAGTGATCTATTTCAGCCATAACAGCATGGATGGATATATGTGATTGAGTGATATATACTAGGACATCATCAGCAAATAGAGAGCACTTGTACTCGGTGCCTTCCACCTAATATTGGGGTTATGGCGAATTGATGAGAGCAGGTGCTCCGTCACTAGGATGTATAAGAGAGGGGACAGAGGACATCCCTGCCTTGTCCCATTGGTGATTGTGAAAGGTGATGAAAATGTTCTGACGCGCCCCCTGGGCCTTGGGACACCCGGAGCCGGACCCTTTTTGGTGGATGCTGGTGGTTGTAGTCTCCGTGGCGGCGACCCGGTTCCGTGGCTCAGGGCGGTCAAACCAGTGGCGGAACTATTTATGTGGTTTTGATGTTTAAATATCCGACTACGCCACCCGTGGATTGCGGTCAGAGTGAACCGCCGCTCCAGGGCAGACCGCTGAGGCTGGTGTTGTGGGTGCAGCAGAGCGTAGCATAACTCCCCACGGGAGGAGTATAGCCTCAGGGCAGTGTATGCGGAGAATGGGGGTGATGGTGCAGGGCAGCAGCAGTAACGACACGGAGTCAGTGATGCAGTCCAGGGCCTTTACTCACAGTTCTTATTATCCAGACCACGTCTGCAGGTAACGGCTGCCCACGTCGTACTGTGCTCACCAGGTGAGGGGCTCAGACAACTCCCAGATAACTTTGGAGCGCTTCACAGGACCCCCTTTGTGTGTCCTTTGTCTGGCCTTTCTTACCAACCCTTCTGTCCGGCTGCCTCGGGCCTCCTCTTGGTAAACTTGGCGCCAGTTTCCCTGACCCTATGTGGTGCCTTCCTAGCGGGTGTAGCGAGGGGCTGCGCCACATAAAATGTCACAGCCTCCTGTTTCTAGCTGAGGGTCGTTTCCTGCCTCCACTAGTTTCGGGGACCGGTCTCCCCCTTTGGCCTGACCCCTCCACGCAGGTGGATTCGGGCGTGCGGTGGCGACTGACTCGCCCGTCCGCACCCCTGGGATCCCTTCGTTCCTCGTTCCTGGAGCCTTCTCCGCTCCTCTTCCTTCCTTCTCCCTCTTCCAGGCCTGGGCCTCTGTTACTAGGCCCGCCTCCGGAGCAGAGCTCATGCAGAGCCCCTGCTCCCTGCCACTTCTGCTCAGACTTCTCTGCACTGAACTAAGATGGTGCCCACCTTTTATACTCCCTTCTCAATGCACCCAGGAACTGCTTCCTCCCTGCTCCTGCACTACAGGGTTCCCCTTCCTCAGTGTTCCCTCCCCCCACTCCAGCCAGGGACAGGGACTGTCGTGCCCATCTCAGGGGCATATTGGTCGCCCTGCCCCACGGCAATGTGGTGTAATGCATGCAGGTGTCGGGTCCTGATCCACACTACATCCTTACCTGAGAGTGAGATATCACACCTCTGGGTGAGGTGCAATACCTCTGTAGCAACCGAGCCCTCAGGGTGCTACAGTTCCATTTATCTTCAGCCTAGGTGACGTATTGCGATACAGGGCCGTGATTTTGGCTATAAAAGGGTCCCCTAGACCCCTACCCCAAGCTTTTTAAGAGAATCATATATGGCGTGCCAGGAGACTCTATGGAATGCTTTCTCAGCATCCAACGAGAGTATCTAATTACAAATTTTTAATTGCATCTAGCCCAGGAAATACTTTGTGCCTAGTAGCAGTGTCTGCTAGTCAGCGGATTATCCTGGCTGTTAAGCAAGCTACACCACCTGTAGTTTGGACACTTATTTTTTTCAAAGGAAATGCTTCGGGACCACGGGATACTCAGTGAAGAGCATCAGGAGGCACCCCAAGGCATAGGGGCTGGGACTGGCAGTAGGATACCTTGCGGTGGACCGCCGAGCTCGATCCTTATAAAAGCTTTTTAACTGCAGCAGCTTTAGTGGACGCTACTGGAGCTGGAATTACGCGGCTGCTTGCATGAGACTTGCCCTCCAATAGATCCTTGTAAATGGATTTAAAGTGTATTCATTCAAATTAGAGAGACAATTTAAATTAAAAAGCTTAGAGCTGCCTCCACCACAGGGGGGCTCGCTCGACCCACCAGCGGACAGGCACCAGTATTGGGAGAGGGGGGCTGGCCGTCAGGGTTCACCGCGGCTCTGGCACAAACCCGGCGACGCGGAGGTGGCATGGGCAGGAGCGGACTGAACGTGTCGGCTTCTCACTTTTTGGATTTTAGAAGGGCATGACATGCCTATATCTGTGTCTCCCCCTCCTTTTACTCCTCCACCTCTTTTCTTTTCGCATGACTATATGTACTTGTCACTTTTCCATGTGTTAGTTGTGTCTTCTGAGCAGTTTGTCAGCTTTTGGACACCTTTGAAGGTGTTTTCTATGTGTTTCTATGTGTTTTTGTTTGCCTGCCATTGGTTTTAACGGTGTTCGAAGGTGTTCGACGAACAGTTCGGCGAACACACGGGTGTTCGACGAACCGAACCGAACTCGAACACTACGGGGGTGGCTCAACACTACACAGGACGTCCAGCATATCTTAGATGGAACAGCTTTCATCCAAGACACACAAAAAAATCCATCATCTACAGTCAAGCTCTGAGGTACATTCGAATCTGTTCAGACAGCAAGGACAGAAAACTGCAGCTACTATCCCTGAGGAATACATTCCTACAACAAGGATCCCATCCACTGGTAATAGATGAACAAATTCACAGAGCTACAAGGATACCAAGAAGTAGCCTCCTGGATTACAGACAAAGGGAGGACAACAACAGGCTTCTCTTGTGGTCACATACAACTCCCACATGAACATCCTAAGGAAAATTGGTGCTGATCTCCAACCCATATTCCACAGAGACCACAAACTGAAAGAAATATTCCCAGAACTACCACTTCTCTCCTACAAACAGCCCCCTAACTTAAGGAATCTCCTTGTCAGAAGTGTCCTCTGATCACCATCAGTGACGGGCACATTCCCATGTAAAAACAAAAAATGCAAAACTTGTACCCACATATCACCATCAAATACAGTCTGTATACCTAACACAAATCAGGACTACAAAATCATGGATGTCTTTTCATGTACATCCTCCAGTGTGGTGACATGATACAATGTACAAGGTGTCCGGAAGGAGTTTATATTGGAGAAACGATGCAAAAACTGCAAACAAGAATGAATTTACACAGACACACAATTAAGAATGAACAGGACACACCTGTGGGAAAACATTTCTCTGGCCGGGGACACTGTATGAAAGATCTAAAAGTTTTAATACTAAAAGGTCACTTCAAGGGCAACAGAGAAAGAAAAATTTGGGAATTCAAATTGATAAGGATGTTCAATTCACTGACAACAGAACTAAATATAACACCTGGCTTTATGACTCACTACATGGACACAATTCACACCTCCAGATAATTAAACATTCCCAAGGCCTCTCATTTTGCAAAAAAAAAAAAAACAACTAATTTGCTCTCCCTAACTTATCTGTAGGAGACATCACAACTTACACCTCATGAACAAATGTCTTGTTGTAACATCTCTCAAATGCTGTGCCTTTTGTCTCATGAATTCATTTGTAATCTTGCCTGAAGAAGGAGCCTCTGTGCTCTGAAAGCTTGCATATATATATATATAATTTCTGGTTAGCCAATAAAGGTATCACTCCGAGAATACTTTTGTCATTTTTGGCATACAAGTATTTACATCGATTTTTCTGGCTATCACGGTGCCACAATATAACTTTGTATTGTACATCAAACAGTGTTAGAAAGTTCAGAAAATTCCATTTTGCAATGATTAAAGTTCCGTTGTGAATTTTAGCGTGACTGGACCGTTCTTACGGAAATGTTTCCTGCCTCCTTCACTTAGATTCAGATCATACAGATAGTCAGACACCGCATTATCTCTGATACTATGGCCGATACAGCGCACATATAGATTATACTATAGAGTCCAAAAGTTTTGCTTTTTTTTTTTTAAAATGTGATAACTTCTGTCTGGTTGTTGTGATGTAATTTCCCTGGTGAGGAATTGAAAGTGCATGAAGTTGTCATCATACAAGACCTTAATTGTAACCAAAATGCTTTTGAATATCATTCATATTCTCTGAAACAAGACCAAGAAAGGAAAAATTCTGCTGGGGTATGTAAACTTTTGAGCACAACTGTATCCTTGTTCATGGTAGCATTCATATTTCCATCAATTCTATGCCAAGGGCCAATGGCAGATGCAGAAAAGCAGCCCAAAACCATGAGATTGCCGCCACCATGTTTCACTGTATGCGTTTGGTACCTTACATCATTACGTTTTCCAACTCTGCAGTATATACAGTGCTGCCATCACTACCAAACAGATTGAACTTGGATTCAACCGACCCCAACACCTTAGACCAATCTGTCTCTTTCCGTTGTCTGTGTTCTTTGGCAAACACAAGTTGGACCTTCCGGTTCTTTGCAGAGATGAAAGGCTTCTTGACTGGAACTCGTGCATTCAGCCCTACTGCTTAGTCGTCGCGACTCACTTTGACCCCATATTCTTTGTTCATTTTGTGGACATCAGATACTGACTTTTTCTTTATAATGTGATCAACTCTGGAGGAAGTTCTCCTTGGTCGTCCACTTCTAGGTTTGTCGGCTGTTCCAGAACCTTCTTTTTCTTTCTTTAATATATCTGACACTTGACTCTGAGAACAGGTGAATTCCATAGCTGCCTCTTTATGGCTTTTCCCTGACTTCACTCCCAGAATAATAAGCTTCCTGACATCTGGTGATAAATTTGGCTTTGTCTCTGCCATGTTTTTAACCTTAAAACGCAAAAAAAAAAATTTAGGCAAAATTCGACTGCCCATAACAAAATATGCAAAACATTTGGCCCAGCAAATGTTGAAAACTAACACATAAAGGGATAAAACAATGTCCAACACAATTTTTGTCCTGATAGCTGACAATCATTTGCTTCCAGTTAACTAAAATCACCAGAAAAATGGCCTCACAACAACCAAACAGAAGCAATCACAATTTAAAAAAAAAATGCTAAACTTTTGGTGGCTACTGTATTCATACAGTCAGGTTTAGCTGAGCTGCCTTTATCATTTGGCACAAAGTACAGTATCACAACATTTAATGTGGCTGCAGGGAAACTAGGCTGTACTTTTGGAGATGCATATAAAAATATTTTTGGTTTTGTCACTCGGCCTCAAAAAATTTAGTTACATATCTGGTAAAAATCCCTGAGCTCTCCTGAACCCTGCTGCTTTTTTGCCGTTTTGCACTGCGTCGCTCCATTGCAGAGATACTCACATTTGTTGCTTTCGGAGTGCAGTATGTGAAATCTCTGCTTTGCAGTCCAACTTTGCATTTTTTCAGTCTTATTTGGGAGTGCGCACTTTCAGCCCTCCCTCCAAGACGCTGCCAATGATCACATGCTCGACTACTAGATCTTCTCCTGATCTGTGGAAGCAGAGAAGAAACAGCCCGTTGCACTACAAGCAGAGATTTCACATGCAGTGCTCCAAAAGACGCAAATGTGAATATCTCTGCAATGGAGCGACGCAGCGAAAAACGGAAAAGAGCTGCAGAATCGGGGGAGCTCAGGGACTTTTACAAGGTATTTAAGGAATCACCCTGTAAGAATTGAATTTTATCGTTCTGGGTCCAATTACTGGAAAGTGGATTGTATTATGTGTTGTGCACAGATATTACTCAGTATTGCAGGGTCTGATTACTGCACACTGGGGTCAGGTGGCTTTAGTGGTCCTATCACTGTCTTATTACAGTTTTTGTGGAGCATTATATGGCGGCACACGCAGTTTGGTACATGTGATGGGTCTCCTAACCATTTTCCTTCTGTATTTTTTTACAGAGAAGGACGGGAAGGCTTTCCATCCAACCTACGAGGAGAAGCTGAGGCTGGTGGCTGTGTACAAACAAGTCCTCCTGGGACCGTACAACCCCGACACGTGCCCCGAAGTCGGCTTCTTCGATGTCCTGGGCAACGATAGGAGGTAACGAACGTCGTGTGGTTTGTTTCACTGTATCACATTCCTATAAAAAAGTAGCCACTTTGTAAATAGCCTAACGTTTTCTTACCGTTTTGTATACACAGCACTGATGCAGATCTGTGTGTCTCCATGGTTACAGACTACACTACATATGTAGTCTGATCCTGCCATTGTATATTTTTCACCACTAAAGTAGCCGTCAGTGACTGCAGGGTGAACCTCATTACCATGAGCATTTATGGGAGCTGTGTACGCAAAACGGCAACAGATTTTCCATCATGGGCATGCATCGATCTGATGTGTCCAAAAAAAAAAAATAGGAATTGAAATGCAAAGTTTAATAGAAAACTGCAGACTGTTTCTTGCATAAAACTGAACGACGACGCGTTTCTAACCTCTTCATAGAAGCCTTTGCTCCCTCTGAGTGTCGTTCACACACTGTCGTCTTTCTCACAGGAAAGAATGGGCGGCCCTGGGCAACCTGAGCAAGCAGGAAGCCATGACGGAGTTTATCACCCTCCTGAACAGATGCTGCCACCTCTTCTCCACATACGTCACATCCCATAAAATAGAGAAAGAAGAGCAGGAGAGAAAAAGGTACTAATCCCTACAATCCGTACATCCGGCATCGGTGGGGCACGGTAACTGCTGGTTTCCTCCAGAAACAGCGCCACACGTGTCCACAGGCTGTGCCTGGTATTGCAGCTCAGTACTATTAAAGTGAGTGGGGCTGAGCGGCAAGGTGACGCACAACCTGCAGACAGGTACCTGAAAACAACTCCAGCACTAATAGTTACTGGAGACGTTCTTAAAGGGACCGCTCTGCAGATTGTGCAGTGAACCCACCCCAACTCTACCAGAAGAGGCGCTGGTGATGCTGATAGATAGGAGATGGTTTGCAGCGGTTTTCTATGGATGCCGGACCTGGGTCCTGCAAATCTTTCTGCTCCAGTCTATAGCAGAGGTTAGCGGCAGTCGCTATCTCACAAGATAGATGATGATCGACATCTGGGTCACGTTTTTCCACACTTAAAGGGGTTGTCTGTTAGTTTAAAGGAGCTTTCTGTTTCCTGCAGGGATAACGTCACGTCACTCTATCAGATTGCTGCAGCCAATCACTGGCATGTACAGCATGAGACCGTAGAAACCAGTGATCGACTGCAGCAGTCACATGGATTATACAACATCATCGCTGCAGGAAAAAAAGTGATGGCCGCCAGAGTGTGAGCACGGGAGAAGCGAAGGAGTCATCAGGCGAGAAATATTTGTTTTTTATGGGTCAATTTTGTAAAATTTCCAACTGCCTTAAGTGGTATCAAATCCCTATCATATCACTAACTTAAAGCCGCAGCAGTTCTTAAACTTTGACTAAGTTTGATACATAGAATCCAACCTGCAGTGTAAAGCATGGGGGACAAAACAGCAGTATGAGACTGACAGGACATGAGGCATCTTTCAGGTTACCTCCTACTCCAGTACTAATTGCAGTATAGCTGGAGTCAGTGATTATGGATTTACGGAGCAGTCGGTATGTAAGACCGGAGGGATCATGGACCGGACTTCTGCTTTAAGTCCCAGGAAGTGAGAACGGTTGACGCTGCTGCAAAAATCATGTCCGACATAGTTCAGTGTAAAGCGTCATCTGCTGACTTTACTGGAGAGAAGAGAAGGAGCGGAGACGGCGGGAAGAGGAGGAGCGGCAGCGGCTGCTGCGAGAGGAGGAGAAGCGGAGGAAAGAAGAGGAGCAGAGGCTGCGGAGAGAGGAGGAAGAGAGGATGCGAGCGGAGGATGAACGGTTTAGAATGGAACAGCAGAAGTAAGTACTCCCATCGGAAGTCACTCATCTTTCTTAAAGGATATTTTTGGGTGGGTCACTCATTCAGGACCCTCGTAGTATGAGCCATAGTGCAAGGAGCAGTCTGTTGTATGCAATGCTGGTGACCGGTTGGAGGGTACATGCGCTGGGGTCACCAACAATGGGGTCCACGGAGCCCTGTCACATTCATTTTAATGGAAAATTACTAAAGCTCTGCCGGCCACAGGCAATGGCGGGTGCAGCAGTCATTAGGGCAGGATCGTGCATTTGTGTTTCAAATCTTAATTCTATTTTTTTTTTGCAGGCAGCAGATCATGGCCGCCCTGAACTCGCAGACAGCGGTGCAGTTTCAGCAGTACGCAGCGCAGCAGTACCCGGGGAACTTCGAGCAACAGCAGCTCCTGATCCGGCAGCTGCAGGAACAGCACTACCAGCAGTACATGCAGCAGCTGTACCAAGTGCAGCTCGCTCAGCAACAGGTAGACGCAGCGCACAGACCCCCGAGCCTCGCTGCTCTGAGCTGCATTTACCTGTCGGACCATGTTCCCACGTAGCATAAATGCTGCAGGGTTTGGTTTTTTTTGCAGAAAATCCCCTGTGTTTAAAACGGTGTTTCCCAAACTCCAGTCCTCACGGCCCCCATAGGTCATGTTTTCAGGATTTCCTTAGTATTTCCATCACCTGTGTAATACTATCAAGGCATCAGGAATTCTCTCACCTGTGTAATACGAAGGAGATCCTGAAACATGACCTGTGGGGGCCGTGAGGACTGGAGTTTTGGAAACACTAGTTTAAAAGTTTGAGGAAACTTCTTGTGCTTCCCGGAAAACTCCTGGCCGCTGTGCATCTAAAGACGTTGCTGAAATTTGTGTTTTTTTGGTTTGTTTATTTTTTCCTGTGGAGCCGAAAAAATGCATGAAAAAATGCCCTCGCTTCTTGTACAGAATTAATAAAACCTTCAGATCTTCAACAATAAATGGGGTAAAAACAGCTGTAAAAATACAATGATCAGAGTAGATTGCTATTGCGGGTTTTGATGTAGAAAATAAACCCTGCACTTTACGCTCCCTGGAACCTGAACTAATTAACTAATTGTTTTTAGTAAGAAAAAAATAAAAAAATTGCGCGGCTGAGTCTTGCTCTTGATGATGGCGGTGCGCTGAGTAGCTGGTTGATTAGATGCAGCGTTTATAAGTGGAAGACAGTGGGATTTGTGTGCAGCGTCTATTGGAGCCTGTGGTTGTCTGAAACGCTGCCTCATTAGAAGTTAAGCTTCTTTGTTCTTCCCCTCATGCTTTACACTGCAGTTTTGCTTTGCAGCATACAAGAAATGAAGAATGCTCATAAATGACGTGGTGTTACCCTCTCCTTACCCTCTCGGCCTTACAGAAACAGCAGGAGGCACTTTCGGCTGGAACCAGCTCCCCTGTCAGTTCTCCATCCAAGATGAACATGGGAAGCATCACCGGCTCCGGAGAAGCCCCCTCGGTCAATGGACAAACCCACCCACACATAGACAATGCTGAGAAAGAACTGGAGGCCGACCCCGCTGGAAGACCTGCTGGAGAACGCGCCTAAAGGTGCGTCCTATTGACCCCAGTGGGGTTGGGGTCTGTTGGGTGGACAAACAGACGATACCTGGACATTGGCTAATGGTTTATGTTTGCTCATTATTTTTCCACTTCCTTCTCTCTACAGAGTCCACGCCGGTCATTGCTGCCCCATCCATGTGGACAAGACCCCAAATTAAAGACTTCAAAGAGAAGATCCGGCAGGACGCGGATTCAGTCATCACCGTCGGAAGAGGAGAGGTGGTCACAGTCCGGGTCCCCACACACGAGGAGGGCTCCTATCTTTTCTGGGAGTTTGCCACAGATAACTTTGACATTGGTTTTGGGGTTTACTTTGAATGGACAGACTCCCCAAACACGGCTGTGAGCGTGCACGTCAGCGAGTCCAGCGAGGACGAGGACGAAGGTACTTTGTACAATTTTCATACTTCATTCCTGTACAATAAATACTGTAGCAGGTCTTCACTGCATCTCACCCCCTCTTCCTGAAGAGGTCGGGGGTCTCTCGAGAAGCAGCATCTTACCCCCTCGTTTTAAGGAGGTTGGGGCCTCTCGAGAAGCAGTGTCTTACCCCCTCGTCTTAAGGAGGTTGGGGCCTCTCAAGAAGCAGTGTCTCACCCCCTCGTCTTGAGGAGGTTGGGGCCTCTCGAGAAGCAGCGTCTCACCCCTTTGATTTGAGGAGTTTGGGCCTCTTGAGAAGCAGCATCTCACCCCTTCGTCCTGAGGAGGTCGGGGGGTCTCTCTAGAAGCAGCATCTCACCCTTTCGTCCTGAGGAGTTAGGGGGTCTCACCCCCTCGCCCTGAAGAGTTCTGGGGGTCCTATTGAAGCAGCGTCTCACCCCCTCGTCCTGAGCAGGTTGGGGGCCTGTTGAGAAGCAGCGTCTCACCACCTCATCCGGACGAGGTAGGGGGCCTTTCGAGAAGCAGCGTCTCACCCCCTCATCCGGACGAGGTAGGGGGCCTTTCGAGAAGCAGCGTCTCACCCCCTCATCCGGACGAGGTCGGGGCCTCTTGAGAAGCAGCGTCCCACCCCCTTGTTCCGAGGAGGTCGGAGGCTTCTGGAGAAGCACCAACTGGTCATGGATGTTCACCTCTGCAGGAGATCAAAAACCAACAATGTGCTCTCTGGGGCGTTACTGTGGTCTCTCTTGCTTTCCGTAGGTTAAGATTGACCTATCAGACTGGCGGGATGGTTGAGTCGCTGCCTAATTTATCCTCTCCCCAATGCCAGTAGTGGAGGAGCTGTGCCTCTGCAGAGGGAAAACGGGCCGCATCTAGCGTCAGAGAGGCTCATTCACACTTTAAAGTAAAAAGCTTGCGAGCGTGCTCTCCTTGCCAAGGAAACCAGTCACCACTGATAGTTTGTAGAGGTGGCCGGTATCCTAGGCAACCAGCTGTAAACTATAGAATTAAGAATACCTCCATATTTGACAACAGAGATACTTTTTAATAAAGAGTGAAATGTAAAGTTCCTGGTGTTTACAAGCACTTTGCAATTTTACCCAGCGAAGATGGAGGAAAAACCGCACCAAAAACGGATCAGATCAGCATGAGTCGCCCTGTACTCTCTCTGCGGGATTTCTGTAAGACTGCTTGTTTCCGGATTATTCCCGGAAGACCCCTTTATGCTTCTGTTTTAGCTCCGCGCCCATGACTTGTCCCACTCTGATATCCTGGACTCACTCCTGACTTGTGTCTGTTCTTTACAGAGAATCCCAACAACGAAGAGAAAGCCGAAAAGACGCCAACAAGCCTCAGCTGGAGGAGATTGTGCCGGTCTACAGGCGGGATTGTCACGAAGAGGTGGACGCCGGCAGCCACCAGTACCCCGGCCGGGGGCTCTACCTGCTCAAATTTGACAACTCTTATTCCTTGTGTCGTTCAAAATCTGTGTACTACAGAGTGTATTATACTAGATAAAGGAGGGGCCTGCGGTCAGGGGGAGGAGCCGGCAATCAGGGGGAGGGGCAAGTGATCATGGGGCGGGGCCTGCAATCAGGGGGAGGGGCCAGGGCAGTAAGTCGCTCACATGACCTGGATCCTTTTCGATAAGTGTCGCCTCCTCATCGCTCCTCGTGGCGGCCGACACTAATTCAGAGTGCTGTGATTTAACCCGTTCTTTGCCACTACGATTGGTGGACATGAAAGGGGTTAAACATAATTTGGCTGCGCCTGCACTTTTGTGTTTTGTGTTTTTTTTCGCACTTGTTTGGGATTTTTAATTCTATTCTATGTGCGCCCACTCGGGGACATTTCATGATCTGTTCAGAAGATGAACGCGCATGAGAAGCGTCATGGAGGAGGGGGCACCTTTGTGTTGGGTACCAGGGTAGTGGGCGCCCCCTCAAGACTGGTGGAAGGGTAAAGGTCCCATGCGTTCCCCTCGGTCTGCCCTATTCTGTACCACGCGCAGGTAGCTCAGCGCCATCGCAAACAGCAACGGTTTCTCCTCCACTATAGGTCAGGGCAAATCCGAAATGTGCTGTTGCCTCTCTGGTATCAGCCGTCTGTAGCGGGCAGGAGAGGGTAGTGGGGAAAGTTTCTTATCTCTTCTCTCATCAGTCTGATTTGTCTGATCTTGTACCATGTAAAATATGTAACAAATATGAGAAATGGTTTATAATAATAATAATCATATGGAATAATCTGTCCTGTGTGATCTGGTGGAAACACTGCACCTCCCCCAATGCCCCGCAGCAGAGCATGCGCTATGTGAGACCACCAGGGGTGGGCCGCAGGGCGGAGGGGGGGGTTCACGAAGCCTGAGAAGCTAGGAGGAATCTGGCAGACTTGCGATTGCTGCTCTGGAGGTGATAACAGCATTTCCTATAGATTTTACCTGTATGATGCTGCACTACGCCTTGTTGCCGTATAAGGGTAAGTCACAGGGCAACGGTCTCTGGTTGTTGTGAAACTACAACTCCCAGCATGCCCGGACAGCTCCTTGACTTTAGTCTGACTTGCACTAATACATTATGTAATTTCGGTTGTTTTCTATGAAGGCGTCGCTTTTCTATATCGCGTCCAATGAGCTGGATGAGGGCAGAATACGGCCGCCATACATTTACCATGGGAGATGGCTGATCGGCTCTGTGTATCGCTCAGTGCACCTATGTGGGAGCAGTCAGGTCGGCCATATTGCTCATCACTCAGCTTTCCCAGAAACTGAACGGAGGGATAGAATTTGCCCCTGCAAATGATACTATGAGCTGTAGGGATTAATGGCCAGACATTTAGATCCAGACTGTAGAGATTGTGGACAGTGGGGATCAGGCTGGTCACAGGACAGGGCCGTGCAGATGGTTTCCGCTCTGCATTGGGGGGGGCAGGTATCGTATACGGCTCCTATTATAAGGCGCTATACAGGTCGGGTGTTGGACTTTGCTGCCAGCAGCTGCACTTCTCCCTGCAGAAATGAGACCACCCATCCCCTTCAGCAGAGCAGTGATCAGAGCTATGGACGGGTGGGCTGTAACATTAGGGGCCCCTGGTACTCAACTTTCAGCCTGGAAGCAAGAAAAATCTCAGGTGCCAGTTTCTGATCATGTGGTTCAGTGTGATGTGAATGTTCAGGAATCTGCACCAATTTATTTACTATGTCTAAAGTCTGTCTTCTAATACAAGAATTAAGGTGCTGCCAGCAGCCACCACTAGAGGGCACCAGTGGTGTATGCACTGAGCTCTGCGCTGGCAGCAGCCTCCACTAGAGGGCACCTGTGGTGTATGCACTGAGCTCTGCGCTGCCAGCAGTCTCCACTAGAGGGCGCCTGTGGTGTATGCACTGAGCTCTGCGCTGCCAGCAGCCTCCACTAGAGGGCACCTGTGGTGTATGCACTGAGATCTGCACTGCCAGCAGCCTCCACTAGAGGGCACCTGTGGTGTATGCACTGAGATCTGCACTGCCACCAGCCTCCACTAGAGGGCACCTGTGGTGTATGCACTGAGATCTGCACTGCCAGCAGCCTCCACTAGAGGGCACCTGTGGTGTATGCACTGAGCTCTGCTCTGCCAGAAGTCTCCACTAGAGGGCGCCTGTGGTGTATGCACTGAGCTGTGTGCTGCCAGCAGTCTCCACTAGAGGGCACCTGTGGTGTATGCACTGAGATCTGCACTGCCAGCAGCCACCACTAGAGGGCACCTGTGGTATGTTGAATGCACTGAGCTCCATACCACCATCAGCCACCACTAGAGGGCACCTGTGCTGTTGTATGCACTGAGCTGTGCCTTTCCTGTGCTGTTGTATGGACAGAGCTCTGCGCTGCCAGCAGCCACCACTAGAGGGCGCCTGCGGTATGTTGTATGCACTGAACTCTGCGCTGGCTGCTGCCACCACTGGAGGGCACTTTCGTTATGTACTGAGCTCCATGCAGCCAGCGGTCACCATTAGAGGACGCCTGTTGTATGTACTGAGCTCCGCACTGCCTGCAGTAACCACTAGAGGATGCCTGTGGTGTATGCACTGAGCTCTGCGCTGCCAGCAGCCTCCACTAGAGGATGCCTGTGGTGAATGCCCTGAGATCTGCGCTGCCAGCAGCCACCACTAGAGGGCGCCTGTGGTGTATGCACTGAGATCTGCACTGCCAGCAGCCTCCACTAGAGGACGCCTGTGGTGTATGCACTGAGATCTGCGCTGCCAGCAGCCACCACTAGAGGGCGCCTGTGGTGTATGCACTGAGATCTGCGCTGCCAGCAGTCACCACTAGAGGGCGCCTGTGGTGTATGCACAGAGATCTGCGCTGCCAGCAGTCACCACTAGAGGGCGCCTGTGGTATGGTGTATGCACTGTGCTCTGCGCTGCCAGCAGCCACCACTAGAGGGAGCCTGTGGTGTATGCACAGAGATCTGCGCTGCCAGCAGTCACCACTAGAGGGCGCCTGTGGTATGATGTATGCACTGTGCTCTGCGCTGCCAGCAGCCACCACTAGAGGGCGCCTGTGGTATGGTGTATGCACTGTGCTCTGCGCTGTCAGCAGCCACCACTAGAGGGCGCCTGTGGTGTATGCACTGAGCTCTGCGCTGCCAGCAGCCACCACTAGAGGGTGCCTGTGATGTGTTGTATGCACTGAGATCTGCGCTGTCAGCAGCCTCCACTAGAGGGCGCCTGTGGTGTATGCACTGAGATCTGCGCTGCCAGCAGCCTCCACTAGAGGGCGCCTGTGGTGTATGCACTGAGATCTGCGCTGCCAGCAGCCTCCACTAGAGGGCACCTGTGGTGTATGCACTGAGATCTGCGCTGTCAGCAGCCTCCAGTAGAGGGTGCCTGTGGTGTATGCACTGAGATCTGCGCTGCCAGCAGCCTCCACTAGAGGGCGCCTGTGGTGTATGCGCTGAGCTCTGCATTGCCTGCGCTGTTGTATGGACAGAGCTCTGCGTTGCCAGCAGCCACCACTAGAGGGCGCCTACGGTATGTTGTATGCACTGAACTCTGCGCTAGCTGCAGCCACCACTGGAGGGCACCTGCTGTATATAATGAGCTTCATGCTGCCTGCGGTCACCACTAGAGGGCGCCTGTGGTGTGTTGTATGCACTGAGCTCCCCCTAGTGGTGGCTGTGAGTAATCAGCATTTTAAAGTCTTATGTAAAAAGATAAAATAAATTAAAATTGTGTACAACTTGGAAAGGTGGACAGGTCACTAATGGGCTCCAATATTGAATTTGCCCTGAAAAATCAGCTATTCCCATCAATGAGCTCTCGCTGAGCAGCACATATGTGCTTAACCCCTTATTAGTCAATCATTCCTGAAAACCCCCCCATTACCCTGCAGTAACCCTAAATCCCCGTAGCCTTTGCAGGGCGTCCGTGTGTTATACCTGCACTGAATCTGTATTTCAGCCTCTCGTCCTTTGGGGCCTCAGGATCTTGACGAGTTCCCCTGAAGACCCCCAGATGCAGAATGTCCCCATGATGGAAGGTTTCCCAGCATATAGCATCCATCGCCCCTTGTCAGCGCTGCCTGCCGGGGCCGGACGTTAACCCTTTCTTTCCCCGTGAGCCCCCTCTCGTCTCGTTGCTGCCTTCCAGCTCTTCACCAATCAGCGAATCGTATTGGTGAGGACCGGGGAGCGCCGCTGCCTGTGCGGATACTTCCACTGCAAGAAGCCGAGAGATGAGCGACTGCTCGCAGCAGAAGTATCCCGACCCGCAGCGCCGCTCCCCGGTCCTCCCTTCACACCCTAGCCGCTGATGTCCCCACAGTATCCGCATGGTGTTACAAAGGTCCGGACATTTGTGTTAAAAATCGCTGATTGGTCGCTGGCGCTGCCCGCGACCAATCACCGATTTGGGCGCCAAATTTAAATATCGGCCGCGACCAATCACCGATCTTGGCTCCACATTTAAACACCGCTCTCGGCTTCTCGGAGTGGAAGTATCCGCACAGGCAGCGGCGCTCCCCGGTCCTCACTAATACGATTCCGCTCCCCGCTCCTCACCAATACGATTCGCTGATTGGTCGCGTGCGGAGAGCGCGACCAATCAGTGATGTTGGCGCTAAAGTTAAACACCACTGTGCTGATTGGTCGCCGACGCTGTGCGCGACCAATCACCGATTTGGGCGGCACATTTAAATAGCGTCCGCGACCAATCAGTACAGCGGTGTTTAAATGTGGAGCCAAGATCGGTGATTGGTCGCGGCCGATATTTAAATTTGGCGCCGAAATCGGTGATTGGTTGCGGGCAGCGCCAGCGACCAATCAGCAATTTTTAACACAAATGCTGACATCCATGCGGCTAGGGCGTGAAGGGAGGACCGGGGAGCGGCGCTGCGGGTCCAATTGGTCGCGGCCGCTATTTAAATGTGCCGCACAAATCGTTGATTGGTTGCGGACTTGGCCCGCGACCAAGCACTGATCTTGCGGCCAAAGTTAAACACTACTGTGCTGATTGGTCGCGGACTCTGCCCGCGACCAATCACGGATTTGGGCGCCAAATTTAAATATCGGCCGCGACCAATCACCGATCTTGGCTCCACATTTAAACACCGCTGTGCTGATTGGTCGCTGCCGATATTTAAATGTGGCTCCCAAACCGGTGAGTGGTCGCGGGCGGCGTCGCCGACCAATCAGCACAGCGGTGTTTAAATGTGGAGCCAAGATCAGTGATTGGTCGGGTCCGAAGACCGCGACCAATCATCGAATCTTCTTGGTGAGGACCGGGGAGCGCTGCTGCCTGTGCGGCTACTTACGCTGCGAGAACCCGGGACATAGTGGGCGCTGGCAGCAGAAGTATCCCGACCCGCAGCGCCGCTCCCCGGTCCTCCCTTCCGCATGGAGGTCAGTGGCACCGGCGGTCCTTCCGCTGCTACCAGCCGGGAGATGAGCGCCTTGCGCCGCTCATCTCCCGGCTGCATCTCCGTCCCGCAGATGGGTCCGGCGGTCGGGTTCCTTCTGCTGTTGCTGGCCGGGAGATGAGCGCCTCGCGGAGCTCATCTCCCGGCTGCATCGCCGCTCAGCTCCGTCCCCCAGATGAGCCGCTAACGGCCGCCATCTTTTTTCAGAAATCCCACAGCGCTGATTGGCCGCTGCCGGACCAATGAGCGACGCGGGATTTCCTGGACAGACAGACAGACAGACAGACAGATGGGATAAGACGATTATATATATATAGATAATTTACCTTTCTCCTCATTAAAGATGGAATTAGCGGCTTTTTGATTTTCTTATGATGTAAAAACTGCGCCTGAGATGATTCATTACGGTGTAATACAATCACCCCACGAGGAGCTTTTACAATCTGTTATAGAGACCTGATGCTTAAAGGGGTTGTCTACTTTTATATACCCCCCCCCCTATAAGGGGATGGGGGGCAGTGATGGCATTTAATGGGGGTTGGTCATGCTCCCTTTATTAGTACGACACCAGCTTGTCTGTTCTGCTTAAAAGCCTCTCTATATGCCCTATTACTTCCTATGGCTATCATGCAGAATATTTGTAACTTTTAGGTTGTTCTGTGCTATATTATTTTTTAATAGCATCAAAATTCCCCATGTAAATTATAAATTTCTTTCTGCTTTGCTCATAGCCACCACTAGAGGGTGCCACATGCATACAGATTTGTGTTCCTTATATAAACAGAATGCAAAGAACTCCCCCTAGTGTTGGCTGCAGGTACCTAGAATGTAACATCAATGACTTGGGTTGAGGAAATAAAACGTACAATTATGTACTAAATGGTAAAACAATGGGTAAAATAGTCGCTATAGACTTGCGTGTATGGGCGGAAGTTGAAGTCCACTTTAGTGACCAGTGGCCGGCAAATAAAATGATGGGATGCATTAAAAGAGGTCGAGCTGCTCCTGAGGAGAACGTCCTTCTGCCTTTATACAAGTCCCTATTGCGGCCACACAGGACTGGGGACAATTTTGGGCTCCAGTCTATAAGGAAGATATAGATGAACTAGAGCGGGTGCAGAACAACCAAGGTGATGAAGGGAATGAGGGACTGCAGAGGACGAGGGATCAGACTGGGGGTTATTCAGTTTGGAGAAAAGACGGCTGACGGGAAATCTCATTACAATGGAGAAATGGATGAGGGGACAGGACCCAGATTTTCTGATGATCTTTCTACACCTTGATCTGCAACAATGACAAGGAGGCGTCCTCTCCATCTTCTATATATATAATTCAGTCAGTCAGTCAGTCAGTCAGTCAGTCAAGGAAATCCCGCGTCGCTCATTGGTCCGGCAGCGGTCAATCAACGCCGCGGGATTTCTGAAAAAAGATGGCGGCAGTTAGCGGCTCATCTCCCGGCCGGCAACAGCAGAAGGAACCCGACCGCCGGACCCATCTGCGGGACGGAGATGCAGCCGGGAGATGAGCGGCGCGAGGCGCTCATCTCCCGGCCGGTAGCAGGGGAAGGACCGCCGGCGCCGCTGACCTCCATGCGGAAGGGAGGACCGGGGAGCGGCGCTGCGGGTCGGGATACTTCTGCTGCGAGCGCCCGCTATGTCCCGGGTTCTCGCAGCATAAGTAGCCGCACAGGCAGCGCTGCTCCCCGGTCCTCACCAAGACGATTCGATTATTGGTCGCGGTCTTCGGACCCGACCAATCACTGATCTTAGCGCAAAAGTTAAATACCGCTGTGCTGATTGGTCGCCGACGCTGCCCGCGACCAATCACCGATTTGTGCGCCACATTTAAATATCGGCCGCGACCAATCAGCACAGCGGTGTTTAAATGTGGAGCAAAGATCTGTGATTGGTCGCGACCGATATTTAAATTTGGTGCCCAAATCGGTGATTGGTCGCGGGCAGCGTCCGAGACCAATCAGCACAGTAGTGTTTCACTTTGGCCGCAAGATCAGTGATTGGTCGCGGGCCAAGTCCGCGACCAATCAACGATTTGTGCGGCACATTTAAATACCGGCCACGACCAATTGGATGTCAGCGCCGCTCCCCGGTCCTCCCTTCACGCCCTAGCCGCATGGATGTCAGCGGCGCTGCCTGTGCAGCTACTTCCGCTCCGAGAACCCGGGACATGAGCAGGCGCTCGGAGCAGAAGTATCCCGACCCGCAGCGCCGCTCCCCGGTCCTCCCTTCACACCCTAGCCGCTGATGTCCCCACAGTATCCGCATGGTGTTACAAAGGTCCGGACATTTGTGTTAAAAATCGCTGATTGATCGCTGGTGCTGCCCGCGACCAATCACCGATTTGGGCGCCAAATTTAAATATCGGCCGCGACCAATCACCGATCTTGGCTCCACATTTAAACACCGCTGTGCTGATTGGTCGCGGTCGATATTTAAATTTGGCGCCCAAATCGGTGATTGGTCGCGGGCAGCACCAGCGATCAATCAGCGATTTTTAACACAAATGTCCGGACCTTTGTAACACCATGCGGATACTGTGGAGACATCAGCGGCTAGGGTGTGAAGGGAGGACCGGGGAGCGGCGCTGCCGGTCGGGATATTTCTGCTGCGAGCGCCCGCTCATGTCCCGGGTTCTCGCAGTGGAAGTAGCCGCACAGGCAGCGGCGCTCCCCGGTCCTCACTAATACGATTCCGCTCCCCGCTCCTCACCAATACGATTCGCTGATTGGTCGCGTGCAGAGAGCGCGACCAATCAGTGATCTTGGCGCTAAAGTTAAACACCGCTGTGCTGATTGGATGCGGACGCCAGACGCGTCCAATCACCGAGATTGGCGCCAAATTTAAACAACGCTCTGCTGATTGGTCGCGGACTCCAGCTGCGACCAATCAGCGATTTTGGCGCCAAATTTAAACACCGCTCTGCTGATTGATCGCGGTCGCTGGCCGAGATCAATCAGCAGTATTGGGGCCAAATTTAAACCTCACTCTGCTGATTGGTCGCAACCACCGGCCGCGACCAATCTGCGTTATTTTGTGCCAAATTTAAACAACGCTCTGCTGATTGGTCGCGGCCGTCAGCCGCGATTAATTAGCGATTTTGGCGCCAAATTTAAACATGCTCTCCAGTCCTCACTAACACGGTTTGCTGATTGGTCGCGGCCGCCGCCCGCGACTAAGCGATTTTGGCGCAAAATTCAACCACCGCTCTGCTGATTGATCGAGGCCGCCGGCCGAGATCAATCAGCAGTATTGGTGCCAAATTTAAACACCGCTTCGCTGATTGGTCGCGGTGGCCGGCCGCGACCAAGCAGCGAAATTGGCACCAAATTTAAACGCTCTGCTGATTGGTCGAGGCCGCCGGCCGTGACCAATCAGCCATATTGGTGCCAAATTTAAACACCGCTTCGCTGATTGGTCGCGGTGGCCGGCCGCGACCAAGCAGCGAAATTGGCGCCAAATTTAAACACCGCTCTGCTGATTGGTCGCGGTTACCGGTCTCGAATAATCAGCATTATTAGTGCCAAATTTAAACACCGCTGTGCTGATTACTCGCGACCAATCTGCGATATAGGCGCCAAATTTTAACACCGCTTTGCTGATTGGTTACGGTTGCCGGCCTCGACCAATCAGCGATTTTGCCGCAAAATTGAAACACAGCTCTGCTGATTGCGCCCGGTCGGCCGCATACCTATTCTAGAATACCCGATGCATTAGAATCGGGCCACCATCTAGTCTAATCATAATAACAGACGGGGATTCTTTACTGTAAGAGCATTAAGACTATGGATCTCTCTGTCACATGATGCTGTCATGGTGGATTCACTACCAGTATACAAGGAGGGCCTGGACACCTTTCTTGAAGAATATAATCTTATAGTTTCTAGATTGTGTGATGATGGTGATCCAGGGAACTCGCCTGATTGCCGTTTGTGGAGTCAGGAAGGAATTTTCCCCTGATATGGGGCAATTAGCATCTGTCTCCCGGGGTTTTTGTTTTCTTTCCTCTAGATCAGTGTTTCCCAAACTCCAGTCCTCATGGCCCCACAGGTCATGTTTTCAGGATCTCCTTAGTGTTACACAGGTGATGGAAGTATCATCAAGACATCAGGAATTCTCTCACCTGTGCAACACTATGGAAATCCTGAAAACGTGACCTGTGGGGGCCGTGAGGATGGGGTTTGGGGAACACTGCTCTAGATCAACGTGTTATTGTACTGGTTGAACTTGATGGACTTGTGCAGTCAACCTAAAAGGGAGTCAGCACAGAATGACTGTTCAAACCAAGCGCAGGCGCTTAGTGCATCATGGTGCAGCCAAACATTGAAGGTCGCCTTCCCACGTGCTTGTTTTCTCTCCATTTGCACACCTCGCCCCCCCCCACCTTTGATGATAGCTCTGGCTTCATAGAGCAATGTTTGGCCAAATCACGGTGCACCGAGGGCCGGTGCTTGGTTTAAACAGTCGTTCTGTGCTGTCAGACTCGTTTTAAATGTTTGGCCTCGCCAAAGGTGCACTAAGCGCCTGTGTTATCACAGAATAGTGAGGACCGGTGTAGAGCGTGAGGCGTGGACATGGTGGTATCACAATAGTGAGGACTGGTGTAGAGCGTGAGGCGTGGACATGGTGGTATCACAATAGTGAGGACGGATGTAGAGCGTGAGGCGTGGACATGGTGGTATCACAATAGTGAGGACGGGTGTAGAGCGTGAGGCGTGGACATGGTGGTATCACAATAGTGAGGACGGGTGTAGAGCGTGAGGCGTGGACATGGTGGTATCACAATAGTGAGGACGGGTGTAGAGCGTGAGGCGTGGACATGGTGGTATCACAATAGTGAGGACGGGTGAGATCGTGAGGCGTGGACATGGTGGTATCACAATAGTGAGGACGGGTGAGATCGTGAGGCGTGGACATGGTGGTATCACAATAGTGAGGACGGGTGTAGAGCGTGAGGCGTGGACATGGTGGTATCACAATAGTGAGGACGGGTGTAGAGCGTGAGGCGTAGACATGGTGGTATCACAATAGTGAGGATGGGTGAGATCGTGAGGCGTGGACATGGTGGTATCACAATAGTGAGGACGGGTGTAGAGCGTGAGGCGTGGACATGGTGGTATCACAATAGAGAGGACGGGTGTAGAGCGTGAGGCGTGGACACGGTGGTATCACAATAGTGAGGACGGGTGTAGAGCGTGAGGCGTGGACATGGTGGTATCACAATAGTGAGGACGGGTGAGATCGTGAGGCGTGGACATGGTGGTATCACAATAGTGAGGACGGGTGTAGAGCGTGAGGCGTGGACATGGTGGTATCACAATAGTGAGGACGGGTGTAGAGCGTGAGGCGTGGACGGGTGTAGAGCGTGAGGCGTGGACATGGTGGTATCACAATAGTGAGGACGGATGTAGAGCGTGAGGCGTGGACATGGTGGTATCACAATAGTGAGGACGGGTGTAGAGCGTGAGGCGTGGACATGGTGGTATCACAATAGTGAGGATGGGTGTAGAGCGTGAGGCGTGGACATGGTGGTATCACAATAGTGAGGACGGGTGTAGAGCGTGAGGCGTGGACATGGTGGTATCACAATAGTGAGGACGGGTGAGATCGTGAGGCGTGGACATGGTGGTATCACAATAGTGAGGACGGGTGAGATCGTGAGGCGTGGACATGGTGGTATCACAATAGTGAGGACGGGTGTAGAGCGTGAGGCGTGGACATGGTGGTATCACAATAGTGAGGACGGGTGTAGAGCGTGAGGCGTAGACATGGTGGTATCACAATAGTGAGGATGGGTGAGATCGTGAGGCGTGGATATGGTGGTATCACAATAGTGAGGACGGGTGTAGAGCGTGAGGCGTGGACATGGTGGTATCACAATAGTGAGGACGGGTGTAGAGCGTGAGGCGTGGACATGGTGGTATCACAATAGTGAGGACGGGTGAGATCGTGAGGCGTGGACATGGTGGTATCACAATAGTGAGGACGGGTGTAGAGCGTGAGGCATGGACATGGTGGTAGCACAATAGTGAGGACGGGTGTAGAGCGTGAGGCGTGGACATGGTGGTAGCACAATAGTGAGGACGGGTGTAGAGCGTGAGGCATGGACATGGTGGTAGCACAATAGTGAGGACGGGTGTAGAGCGTGAGGCATGGACATGGTGGAAACACAATAGTTAGGACGGGTGTAGAGCGTGAGGCGTGGACTCTGTGTTGTCACACAATATAATCACATCTAGTAACAGAACCTTTAATGGATGTTTTATACAAAAGTGAACATTCGCTCTGAAGTCTTAAAACCCTATAATTCAAGAAACTATTTCCTCCATACGAAATGCACGTGTAGATAGTGAGTCGTGGACACGGTGGTATCACAATAGTGAGCACGGGTGTAGAGCGTGAGTCGTGGACCCGGTAGTGTCACAATAGTGAGGACGGGTGTAGATCGTGAGTCGTAGACGCGGTGGTATCACAATAGTGAGGACGGGTGTAGATCGTGAGTCGTGGACACGGTGGTATCACAATAGTGAGGACGAGTGTAGATCGTGAGTCGTGGACGCGGTGGTACCACAATAGTAAGGACGAGTGTAGACCGTGAGTCGTGGACGCGGTGGTATCACAATAGTGAGGACGAGTGTAGAGCGTGAGTCGTGGACGCGGTATCACAATAGTGAGGACGGGTGTAGATCGTGAGTCGTGGACGCGATGGTATCACAATAGTGAGGACGAGTGTAGATCGTGAGTCGTGGACGCGGTGGTATCACAATAGTGAGGACGGGTGTAGAGCGTGAGTCGTGGACGCGGTGGTATCACAATAGTGAGGACGGGTGTAGAGCGTGAGTCGTGGACACGGTGGTATCACAATAGTGAGGACGGGTGTAGAGCGTGAGTCGTGGACGTGGTGGTATCACAATAGTGAGGACGGGTGTAGAGCGTGAGGCGTGGACATGGTGGTAACACAATAGTGAGGACGGGTGTAGATCGTGAGTCGTGGACACGGTGGTATCACAATAGTGAGGACGATTGTAGATCGTGAGTCGTGGACGCGGTGGTAACACACAATAGTGAGGACAGGTGTAGATCGTGAGTCGTGCACGCGGTAGTGTCACAATAGTGAGGACGGGTGTAGATCATGAGTCGTGGACGGGGTGGTAACACACAATAGTGAGGACGGGTGTAGAGCGTGAGTCGTGGACATGGTGGTATCACAATAGTGAGGACGGGTGTAGATCGTGAGTCATGGGCGCGGTGGTAACACAATAGTGAGGACGGGTGTAGATCGTGAGTCGTGGGCGCGGTGGTAACACAATAGTGAGGACGGGTGTAGATCATGAGTCGTGGACGCGGTGGTAACACACAATAATGAGGACGGGTGTAGATCGTGAGTCGTGGACCCGATGGTATCATACAATAGTGAGGACGGGTGTAGAGCGTGAGTCGTGGACGCGGTGGTATCACAATAGTGAGGACGGGTGTAGATCGTGAGGCGTGGACATGGTGGTACACAATAGTGAGGACGGGTGTAGATCACGAGTCGTGCACGCGGTGGTAACACACAATAGTGAGGACGGGTGTAGAGCGTGAGTCGTGGGCGCGGTGGTATCATACAATAGTGAGGACGGGTGTAGATCGTGAGTCGTGGATGTGGTGGTAACACACAATAGTGAGGACGGGTGTAGAGCGTGAGTCGTGGGCGCGGTGGAGTCACACAATAGTGAGGACGGGTGTAGATCGTCAGTCGTGGATGCGGTGGTATCATACAATAGTGAGGACGCGTGTAGATCGTGAGTCGTGGGCGCGGTGGTATCATACAATAGTGAGGACGGGTGTAGAGCGTGAGTCATGGACGCGGTGGTAACACACAATAGTGAGGACGGGTGTAGATCGTGAGTCGTGGACCCGGTGGTATCACAATAGTGAGGACGGGTGTAGGTCGTGGGCGCGGTGGTAACACACAATAGTGAGGACGGGTGTAGATCGTGAGCGCAGTGGTAACACACAATAGTGAGAACGGGTGTAGATCGTGAGTCGTGGACCCGGTGGTATCATACAATAGTGAGGACGGGTGTAGAGCGTGAGTCGTGGACGCGGTGGTATCACACAATAGTGAGGACGGGTGTAGAGCGTGAGTCGTGGACATGGTGGTATCACAATAGTGAGGACGGGTGTAGATCGTGAGTCGTGGGCACGGTGGTAACACACAATAGTGAGAACGGGTGTAGATCGTGAGGTCGTGGGCGCGGTGGTAACACACAATAGTGAGGACGGGTGTAGATCGTGAGTCGTGGACGCGGTGGTAACACACAATAGTGAGGACGGGTGTAGATCGTGAGTCGTGGACCCGATGGTATCATACAATAGTGAGGACGGGTGTAGAGCGTGAGTCGTGGACGCGGTGGTATCACAATAGTGAGGACGGGTGTAGATTGTGAGGCGTGGACATGGTGGTACACAATAGTGAGGATGGGTGTAGATCATGAGTCGTGGACGCGGTGGTAACACAATAGTGAGGACGGGTGTAGAGCGTGAGTCGTGGGCGCGGTGGTATCATACAATAGTGAGGACGGGTGTAGATCGTGAGTCGTGGATGTGGTGGTAACACACAATAGTGAGGACGGGTGTAGAGCGCGAGTCATGGACGCGGTGGTAACACACAATAGTGAGGACGGGTGTAGATTGTGAGTCGTGGGTGCGGTGGTAACACAATAGTGAGGACGGGTGTAGATCGTGAGTCGTGGGCGCGGTAGTGTCACAGTAGTGAGGACGGGTGTAGAGCGTGAGTGGTGGGCGTGGTGGATTCACACAATAGTGAGGACGGGTGTAGATCGTGAGCGCGGTGGATTCACACAATAGTGAGGACGGGTGTAGATCGTGAGTCGTGGGCGCGGTGGATTCACACAATAGTGAGGACGGGTGTAGATCGTGAGTCGTGGGCGCGGTAGAGTCACACAATAGTGAGGACGGGTGTAGATCGTGAGTCGTGGGCGCGGTGGTAACACACAATAGTGAGAACGGGTGTAGATCGTGAGTCGTGGGCGCGGTGGTAACACACAATAGTGAGGACGGGTGTAGATCGTGAGTCGTGGGTGTGGTGGAGTCACACAATAGTGAGGACGGGTGTAGATCGTGAGTCGTAGGCGCGGTGGTAACACACAATAGTGAGGACGGGTGTAGATCGTGAGTCGTGGGTGCGGTGGAGTCACACAATAGTGAGGACGGGTGTAGATCGTGAGTCGTGGGCGCGGTAGTGTCACAGTAGTGAGGACGGGTGTAGAGCGTGAGTGGTGGGCGTGGTGGATTCACACAATAGTGAGGACGGGTGTAGATTGTGAGCGCGGTGGATTCACACAATAGTGAGGACGGGTGTAGATCGTGAGTCGTGGGCGCGGTGGATTCACACAATAGTGAGGACGGGTGTAGAGCGTGAGTCGTGGTCGCGGTGGATTCACACAATAGTGTGGACGGGTGTAGATCGTGAGTCGTGGGCGCGGTGGATTCACACAATAGTGAGGACGGGTGTAGATCGTGAGTCGTGGGCGCGGTAGAGTCACACAATAGTGAGGACGGGTGTAGATCGTGAGTCGTGGGCGCGGTGGTAACACACAATAGTGAGAACGGGTGTAGATCGTGAGTCGTGGGCGCGGTGGTAACACACAATAGTGAGGACGGGTGTAGATCGTGAGTCGTGGGTGCGGTGGAGTCACACAATAGTGAGGACGGGTGTAGATCGTGAGTCGTAGGCGCGGTGGTAACACACAATAGTGAGGACGGGTGTAGATCGTGAGTCGTAGGCGCGGTGGTAACACACAATAGTGAGGACGGGTGTAGATCGTGAGTCGTGGGTGCGGTGGAGTCACACAATAGTGAGGACGGGTGTAGATCGTGAGTCGTGGGCGCGGTGGAGTCACACAATAGTGAGGACGGGTGTAGATCGTGAGTCGTGGGCGCGGTGGAGTCACACAATAGTGAGGACGGGTGTAGATCGTGAGTCGTGGGTGCGGTGGAGTCACACAATAGTGAGGACGGGTGTAGATCGTGAGTCGTGGGCGCGGTGGAGTCACACAATAGTGAGGACGGGTGTAGATCGTGAGTCGTGGGTGCGGTGGAGTCACACAATAGTGAGGACGGGTGTAGATCGTGAGTCGTGGGTGCGGTGGTAACACACAATAGTGAGGACGGGTGTAGATCGTGAGTCGTGGGTGCGGTGGTAACACACAATAGTGAGGACGGGTGTAGAGCGTGAGTCGTGGGTGCGGTGGAGTCACACAATAGTGAGGACGGGTGTAGAGCGTGAGTCGTGGGCGCGGTGGAGTCACACAATAGTGAGGACGGGTGTAGAGCGTGAGTCGTGGGCGCGGTGGAGTCACACAATATAACATCTAGTAACAGAACGCTTCCTTTAATGGATGTTTTATACAAAAGTGAAGCCATAAAACCCTATAATACAAGAAACAATATTTCCTCCGTCCACATCGCACAATTTCCTTCTCACAGAGCAGCAGTAACAGAACGCTGCAGATTCTCTGCAGAAACCTTTGGTGCCGTCTACACGACAGGAACGAGGCCACATTTTACCATTTGTACCACAAGACCCCGAACAACAGACAAGAAACACGAGGACATGAACAGAAGGACAAAAGAAATCAGGAATCTCCTCCGTGTAACCAGAAGTCGGATCAGCGGAGACTCGTCCTCGCACACCTTATCCAGACATGGCGGCCGCCAGCGCCTTCACTTCAAAGGCCTCCGGAGGAATGGCACCCCGACTCTGTAAAGGGAAACCGATAATAAAGGAAAACCAAATCATACGTGTAAACCTGGAGACCAGACAGAAGCATCATTTACCCCTTTATACAGTCAGGGGGTGAGCGCTCTTAAAGGGGTTCTCCATTTATATGGAGATAAACATTAAATGGATTCTCTTATCAAGACGACTGCTCTCTATATACCGTATTAGTGCTTATAGATATTATAGAGGGGTCTCCCGCCCCGAACCCCCAGCTGTGAGCTAGAATAATACCTGGCCCCACCATCTCCCCCGGTGCATAACGTCCGGCACCATCTTGCCCCCCCCCGGTGTATAATGTCCTGCCCCATCTCGTCCCCTCCCCGGATGTATCATGTCCGGTCCCATCTCCCCCCTTCCTGGTGTATAACATCCAGCCCCATTGCTCCTCCTGTGCATAACGTCCGGCACCATCTTGCCCCCCCGGTGTATAATGTCCTGCCCCATTTCGTCCCCTCCCCGGATGTATCATGTCCGGTCCCATCCCCCCCCTTCCTGGTGTATAACATCCAGCCCCATTGCTCCTCCTGTGCATAACGTCCGGTCCCATCGACCCCCGATGCATAACGTCTGGCCCTTCCCCCCGCTGTGCATAACATTCAGTGCCATCGCCCCCCATGCATAACTTCCGACCCCATCGTCCCCCGGTGTAACATCTGGTCCCGTTGCGGTGTGATGTCTTCTAGATGAAGGGGCAACAATTCCCACCAATGCCTCCAAAATCTTATAGAAATCCTTCCCAGAAGAGCAGAAGCCGTTCTATCTGTGGAGGAGCGACTCCATATTAATGTCTATGGGTGTAAGATGGGAGGTGAGAGCTCCCTGGAGGTGAATGTGGAGGGGGCACATACTTTTCTCCAGATATTGTATGTACAGTGATTCCATAGAGCAAGAACTGATCTTTGCAGCTGTAATCAGCTCTGGCCAATAGAGGGCAGCACTGAACCTCTAAACACCTCCACAGGACACATGCAAAGACCTTCAGAGATACAGTGCAGGTGTCGGCTTCAGGTCACTGGAGACAGTCAGCAAGTAGGTTGCTTAATAAAACCATTTACCTTCAGGTGATGAAACACTTTCTTTGCTTGATGCACATCCCAGTTGTTGTCGTCAAGACATCTGTATGGGGAAAAGAGATTTTATCAAAAGACACCGACCACGGCGGCAGGAAGCCCATCGCCCGTGGCTGGTGTCACCTAAAGTTACATGATATAGAGGCAAAACCTCAGCTGTGAGAAGTGTCGGGGCTGCACAGGTTTTCAGTACCTTAATGGAAAGTGAAATGTTCCTATTCAGTGACAGAAAGCAGAGATCTTGGATACAAAGTGTATGATGAGGTTACAGAACCCCCCGCGCCCAGTGCCGCGCACCGCGGTCTCACTCACTTCAGAGCCCAGTCCGGCTTCATCCTCGTGTACGCGGAGAATGAGTGGACGGTGTCCCTGGCGGCGGCGGAAGGGGCTTTCTCGCAGATCGCTGGGACAGGTTTGGGGGGCTCAAGTGATGGCGTTTCTTGCGGACCCCCGTATGCATTCAGTATAACCATCTGATCATTCAAAATCTGAGCGCTGGAAAAAGAGGAAAACAAAAAAGTAACTGAATTATTAGTGATTTCAATATCTCGGCTTGCTTTCAGTGAATGGGACCATGTTTGTTACACAGACCGGATTCCTCTCACTGCTAATCATTTACTAACTGGGGTCTACGCAATATGCTGTACAGATTTTATGCCTCGCGATGTAATTAAGAATATTCTCATTCATTGATGGCAAGCAGAGATCTGAAAACGCTGAAAAAATAGAAATATAAATTACCGTATATGCTCGAGTATAAGCCAAGGCACCTAATTTTACCACAAAAAACTGGGAAAACTTATTGACTTGAGTATAAACCCTAATTTGGGAAATGCAGCAGCTACTGGTAAATTTCCCCATCCTGGTACGCATGGCCCCCTCATCCCCAATCCTGGTATGCATGGACCCCTCATCCCTAATTCTGTTGTGCATGGCTCCCTCATCCCCAATCCTGGTACGCATGGCCCCCTCATCCCCAATCCTGGTACGCATGGCCCCCTCATCCCCAATCCTGGTACGCATGGCCCCCTCATCCCCAATCCTGGTACGCATGGCACCCTCATCCCCAATTCTGTTGTACATGGCCCCCTCATCCCTAATCCTGGTATACATGCCCCCCTCATCCCCAATCCTGGTATGCATGGCAGCCCTCATCCCCAATCCAGGTATGCATGGCAGCCCTCATCCCCAATCCAGGTATGCATGGCAGCCCTCATCCCCCAATCCAGGTATGTATAGCACCCCTCATCCCCCAATCCTGGTATGTACGGTACCCCTCATCCCCCAATCCTGGTATGCATGCCCCCCCATCCCCAATCCTCGTATGCATGGCACCCTCATGTCTAATCCTGGTATGTATGGTCCCCTCATCCCCAATCCTGGTATGCATGGCCTCCTCATCCCCAATCCTGGTATGCATGGCACCCCTATCCCCAATCCTGGTATGTGTGGGCCCCCTCATCCCCCAATCCGGGATTGTATGCCCCCCATCCCCAATCCTGGTATGCATGGCCTCCTCATACCCAATCCTGGTATGTATGGCCTTCCCATCCCCAATCCTGGTATGTATGGACCCCCTCATTCCCCAATCCTGGTATGCATGGCCGCATTACTGCACACACAAAAAAATAATCAAACACTGAAGGTACGTGCACACGATCAGTAATTGCTGCGGATTGTACGCTGCGCACTTGCGCTGCGTGCAATCCGCAGATGCCAGATGTTATAGAATAGTGGATGGGATTTATACAGATCCCATGCCCACTATGCGTCTCCATACACCTGCGGCTCACCCGCAGACACGGACATGCGGCGCGTCTTCCCAGACCTCAGTATGTCAATTTCTCTTGCGGAGACACTAGTCTCCGCAAGAGAAATTCTATCAGTGCAATGTATAGGATGCGGTGAATCCGCATGGCTCAATGAACACATGCGGATTTACCAGCGTGCAGCGCTTTGGACGCAGCATAAAGTATGCTGCGTTCAAAGCGCTGCCAATAACGCCCATGTGCACATACCCTTATACTCACCTTCCTTCCTCACCTCTGCTCTGCGTCCTTTTCTGCTGCAGCAGCTCATGTCAGCATCTGAGCAGCGCATGACGTCACTGCCATGCGCTCTCAGACGCTGAGCTGCTGGCACATTCACTCCTCTCCACCCCGGGACTATGGGCGTGGAGAAGAGTGAATATGCACTCTCTTTAGTAGCGGGCACTGTCAGCAGGATCTGCGGCTCAACGCTTCTCTGTGTCCGCTACTAAAGAGAATGAATATTCATTCTTCTCCACGCCCATGGGAGTGGAGAAGAGGGAATATTAATTTCTCTTTAGCGCGGGCACACATGGTAGCTGCAGCAGCGGCTACTGCGTGTGCCCCGCTCCTCCACCGTCGCAACCTCCCCCAGCACTATCCACCACCAGAATTTCTATATACTCGAGTATATACCAGAGTATAAGCCGAGAGGGGCTTTATCAGAACAAAAAATGTGCTGAAAAACTCGGCTTATACTCGAGTATATACGGTATATTAAAAATCTGGTGAATTACATGATGATTGGAAGAGATGAGATCAATCATAACCTATGCAGCGGATACCACCACTGGCGGCCTCAGTATTCCTGTAGCCAGAAGACCACCGCCAGGAGGAGTTAACAGAGCGGCCGGTCATACATGCACCCTGCCTCCGCCAGGAGGAGTTAACAGAGCGGCCGGTCATACATGCACCCTGCCTCCGCCAGGAGGAGTTAACAGAGCGGCCGGTCATACATGTGTAGCACCCTGAGGGCTCGGCTGCTACAGGGGTATTGCACCTCGACCCAGAGGTGTGATATTCCACTCCCGGGTAAGGATGGAGTGTGGACCAGGACTCAGTAAGCTGCATACACCACACACACCCCATTTCCGAGGGACAGCTCTACGGGGCTCCCATTTATATATATATGCAGGCACAACTGACCATGTCCCTGGCTGGAGTGGGGAGGGGGAGGAAAACCCAGTGGTGTAGGAGCAGATAGGGGTGGCTCTCTGGGCATAGGTAGGAGCCCATTGGTTGCTAGTCACCTGGGCTCACACATAGAGGGAGGTATATAAGGTGGGCACCATCTTAGAGTAGTCAGTTCAGTCCAGTCAGGAGGAGAAGAGAGAAGGAGAGTTCAGCCAGAGAGGGCTGACAGGGAGCTGTGGCTCAGTCTGGGCCCAGCTCCACGAGGCCGGCCTGGAGTGGAGGCCAGAGCCAGAGGAGAGGAACAGAAACAGCAAGGAACTGGAACAGAAAGGAAACAAGGAACAGCACATTAAGAGAGGCTCAGAGACACCAGAGAAGAAGGGACCCCATAGGCCCAGGAGAGTGCGGGTGAAGGGTTGGCAGAGCAGGGTACCGGAACCCAAATTGGTGGAGGCAACAAATTCCTCAGCCAAAGACCGAAGGTTGTGACCACATCTTGGTGCGACCCCTCACTACATCCACCAGGAAAGCATACCACATAGGGTCAGGGAAACCGGAGAGAGGTTTCGCCAAGAGAAGGCCCGAGGAAGCTGGACAAAGGTGGGTCACTGGTGGGGACGGCCAGAGCAAGAAAGAGAAGGGAGCCCTGTGCCACGCTCTGGAATTGCCTGGGAGTTGGTCGAACCCCTTGCCTGGTGGACGCAGCACGGCTTGGGCAGTCACCGCCGGTACAGACGTGACTAGGACCAGTAAAGAACTGTGAGTAAAGCATTGGAAACTGCAACCACACGTCTCTGTGTTTCATCGCCGCACCAGCACCATTAGTACTGGGACGCTCACACCATCACTCCCATCATGCACACTAGCTGCCCTGAGGCAATGCTTCTCCCGTGGGGAGTTATCCCATACTTGGCTGCGCATACAACATCAGCAGTCTGCGGCACAGCGGCGGTCTCCACTGACCGCAATCCACGGGTAGCGTAGTCGGACACTTATTATTACACTAAGACTGCCACTGGTTTGAAAGCCCTGGGCACGGACCGGGTCACCGCCACTGAAGACTACAACCCCCAGCGATAGTCTTCCGTGGCGATAGGTGATATTACAGCTCACCTCCTCCTCCTGTACAATGACTGATAACACCTCTATATATAGTAGATTACACAGGATCCACCATTCACAATAGGTGATATCACAGCACACCTCCTCCTCCTGTATAATGACTGATAACACCTCTATATACAGTAGATAACACAGGATCCACCATTTACAATAGGTGATATCACAGCTCACCACCTCCTCCTCCTGTACAATAAATGATAACACCTCTATATACAGTAGATAACACAGGATCCACCATTTACAATAGGTGAGATCACAGCTCACCCCCTCCTCCTCCTGTACAATGACTGATAACACCTCTATATACAGTAGATAACACAGGATCCACCATTTACAATAGGTGAGATCACAACTCACCTCCTCCTCCTCCTCCTTTATAATGACTGATAACACCTCTATATACAGTAGGTAACACAGGATCCACCATTCACAATAGATATCACAGCTCAACTCCTCTTCCTGTATAATGACTGATAACACCTCTATATACAGTAGGTAACACAGTATCCACCATTCACAATAGGTGAGATCACAGCTCACCCCCTCCTCCTCCTGTACAATGACTGATAACACCTCTATATACAGTAGATAACACAGGATCCACCACTCACAATAGGTGAGATCACAGCTCACCTTCTCCTCCTGTACAATGACTGATAACACCTCTATATACAGTAGATAACACAGGGGACCCACCATTCACAATAGGTGATATCACAGCTCACCTCCTACTGTACAATGACTGATAACACCTCACCTCCTCCTGTACAATGACTGATAACACCTCTATATACAGTAGATAACACAGGGGACCCACCATTCACAATAGGTGATATCACAGCTCACCTCCTCATCCTGTATAATGACTGATAACACCTCTATATACAGTAGATAACACAGGATCCACCATTCACAATAGGTGAGATCACAGCTCACCCCCTCCTCCTCCTATACAATGACTGATAGCACATCTATATACAGTAGATAGCACAGGATCCACCATTCACAATAGGTGATATCACAGCTCACCTTCTCCTCCTGTACAATGACTGATAACACCTCTATATACAGTAGATAACACAGGATCCACCATTCACAATAAGTGTCATCACAGCTCACCTCCTCCTGTACAATGACTGATAACACATCTATATACAGTAGTTAACACAGGGGACCAAACATTCACAATAGGTGATATCACAGCTCACCTCCTCCTCCTGTATAATGACTGATAACACCTCTATATACAGTAGGTAACACAGGATCCACCATTCACAATAAGTGATATCACAGCTAACCTCCTCCTCCTATACAATGACAGATAACACCTCTATATACAGTACATAACAAAGGGGACCCACCATTCACAATAGGTGGTATTACAGCTCACCTTCTCCCCCTGTATAATGACTGATAACACATCTATATACAGTAGGTAACACAGGATCCACAATTCACAATAGGTGATATCACAGCTCACCTACTCCTCCTCCTGTACAATGACTGATAACACCTCTATATACAGTAGTTAACACAGGATCCACCATTCACAATAGGCGATATCACAGCTCACCTCCTCCTCCTCCTGTACAATGACTGATAACACAGGATCCAACATTCACAATAGGTGAGATCACAGCTCACCCCTTCCTCCTCCTGTACAATGACTAATAACACCTCTATATACAGTAGATAACACAGAGGACCCACCATTCACAATAGGTGATATCACAGCTCACCTCCTCTTCCTGTATAATGATTGATAACAAATCTATGTACCGCAGGTAACACAGGATCCTCCATTCACAATAGGTGATGTCACAGATCACCTCCTCCTCCTGTACAATGAATGATAACACCTCTATATACAGTAGATTACACAGAATCCACCATTCACAATAGGTGAGATCACAGCTCACCTCCTTCTCTGTACAATGACTGATAACACCTCTATATACAGTAGATAAAACAGGATACACCATTCACAATAGGCGAGATCACAGCTCACCTCTTCCTGTACAATGAATGATAACACCTCTATATACAGTAGATAACACAGGGGACCCACCATTCACAATAGGTGGTATTACAGCTCACCTCCTCCCCTGTACAATGACTGATAACACCTCTATATACAGTAGATAACACAGGATCCACCATTCACAATAGGTGATATCACAGCTCACCTCCTCCTCCTCCTGTACAATGACTATTAACACCTCTATATACAGTAGATTACACAGGATCCACCATTCACAATAAGTGAGATCACAGCTCATCTCCTCCTCCTGTACAATGACTGATAACACGTCTATATATAGTAGATGACACAGAGGACCCACCATTCACAATAGGTGATGTCACAGCTCACCTCCTCCTCCTCCTGTACAATGACTGATAACACCTCTATATACAGTAGGTAACACAGGAGACCCACCATTCACAATAGGCGATATCACAGATCACCTCCTCCTCCTGTACAATGAACGATAACACCTCTATATACAGTAGATTACACAGGATCCACCATTCACAATAGGTGATATCACAACTCACCTCCGGCTCCTGTACAATGAACGATAACACCTCTATATACAGTAGATTACACAGGATCCACCATTCACAATAAGTGAGATCACAGCTCACCTCCCCCTCCTGTACAATGAATGATAACAACTCTATATACAGTAGATTACACAGGATCCACCATTCACAATAAGTGAGATCACAGCTCATCTCCTCCTCCTCCTGTACAATGACTGATAACACCTCTATATATAGTAGATAACACAGGATCCACCATTCACAATAGGTGACATCACAGCTCACCTCCTCCTCCTGTACAATGACTGATAACACCTCTATATACAGTAGATAACAGGATCCACCTTTCACAATAGGTGATATCATAGCTCACCTACGCCGCCTGTACAATGAACGATAACACCTCTATATACAGTAGATTACACAGGATCCACCATTCACAATAGGTGACATCACAGCTCACCTCCTCCTCCTCCTCTACAAGGACTGATAACACCTCTATATACAGTAGATTACACAGGATCCACCATTCACAATAGGTGATATCACAGCTCACCTCCTCCTCCTGTACAATGAATGATAACACCTCTATATACAGTAGATAACACAGGATCCACCATTCACAATAGGTGATGTCACAGTTCACCTCCTCCTCCTGTACAATGAATGATAACACCTCTATATACATTAGATTATACAGGATCCACCATTCACAATCGGTAAGATCACAGCTCACCCCCTCCTCCTCCTGTACAATGACTGATAACACCTCTACATACAGTAGATAACACAGGGGACCCAACAATCACAATAGGTGGTATTACAGCTCACCTCCTCCTCCTCCTGCACAATGACTGATAACACCTCTATATACAGTAGATAACACAGGATCCACCATTCACAATAGGTGATATCACAGCTCACCTCCTCCTCCTCCTGTACAATGACTGATAACACCTCTATGTACAGTAGATAACACAGGATCCACCTTTCACAATAGGTGAGATCACAGCTCACCTCCTCCAACTCCTGTACAATGACTGATATCACCTCTATATACAGTAGATGACACAGGGAACACACCATTCACAATAGGTGATGTCACAGCTCACCTCTCCAACTGTACAATTACTGATAACACCTCTATATACAGTAGATAACACGGGATCCACAATCCACAAAAGGTGATATCACAGCACACCTCCTCATGCTCTACAATGACTGATAACACCTCTATATACAGTAGATGACACAGGGGACCCTCCATTCACAATAGGTGATGTCACAGCTCACCTCCTCCTCCTCCTGTACAATGACTGATGAAACCTCTATATACAGTAGATTACACAGGATCCTCCATTCACAATAGGTGAGATCACAGCTCACCTCCTCCTCCTCCTGTACAATGACTGATAACACCTCTTTATACAGTAGATAACAAAGGGGACCCATCATTCACAATAGGTGGTATCACAGCTCACCTCATCCCCCTGTATAATGACTGATAACACCTCTATATACAGTAGGTAACACAGGATCCACCATTCACAATAGGTGATATCACAGCTCACCTCCTCCTCCTGTACAATGACTGATAACACCTTTTTATACAGTAGATAACACAGGATCCTCCATTCACAATAGGTGATATCACAGCTCACCTCCTCCTCCTGTACAAGGACTGATGACACCTCTATATACAGTAGATAACACAGGTTCCACCATTCACAATAGGTGGTATTACAGCTCACCTCCTCCTCCTATACAATGACGGATAACACCTCTATATACAGTACATAACAAAGGGGACCCACCATTCACAATAGGTGGTATTACAGCTCACCTTCTCCCCCTGTATAATAACTGATAACACCTCTATATACAGTAGGTAACACAGGATCCACCATTCACAATAGGCGAGATCACAGCTCACCTCTTCCTGTACAATGAATGATAACACCTCTATATACAGTAGATAACACAGGATCCACCATTCACAAAAGGAAATATCACAGCTCACCTCCTCATGCTGTACAATGACTGATAACACCTCTACATATAGCAGATGACACAGGGGACCCACCATTCACAATAGGTGATGTCACAGCTCTCCTCCTCCTCCTCCTCCTGTACAATGACTGATAACACCTCTATATATAGTAGATAACACAGGACCCACCATTCACAATAGGTGATATAACAGCTCACCTCCTCCTCCTGTACAATGACTGATAACACCTCTATATATAGTAGATAACACAGGACCCACCATTCACAATAGGTGATATCACAGCTCACCTCCTCATGCTGTACAATGACTGATAACACCTCTATATATAGCAGATGACACAGGGGACCCACCATTCACAATAGGTGATGTCACAGCTCTCCTCCTCCTCCTCCTCCTGTACAATAACTGATAACACCTCTATATACAGTAGATAACACAGGATCCACCATTCACAATAGGTGAGATCACAGCTCATCTACGCCGCCTGTACAATGAATGATAACTATATATACAGTAGATTACACAGGATCCACCATTAACAATAGGTGAGATCACAGCTCACCTCCTCCTCCTGTACAATGACTGATAACACCTCTATATACAGTAGGTAACACAGGATCCACCATTCACAATAGGTGAGATCACAGCTCACCTCCTCCTCCTCCTGTACAATGACTGATAACCTCTATATACAGTAGGTAACACAGGATCCACCATTCACAATAGGTGATATCACAGCTCACCTACTCCTCCTCCTGTACAATGACTGATAACACCTCTATATACAGTAGATAACACAGGATCCACCATTCACAATAGGTGGTATTACAGCTCACCTCCTCCTCCTCCTGTTCAATGACTGGTAACACCTCTATATACAGTAGATAACACAGGGTCCACCATTCACAATAGGTGAGATCACAGCTCACCTCTTCCTGTACAATGAATGATAACACCTCTATATACAGTAGATAACACAGGATCCACCATTCACAATAGGTGGTATTACAGCTCACCTCCTCCTCCTCCTGTTCAATGACTGGTAACACCTCTATATACAGTAGATAACACAGGATCCTCTATTCACAATAGGTGAGATCACAGCTCACCTCCTTCTCCTCCTCCTGTACAATGACTGAAAACACCCCTATGTACAGTAGATGACACAGGGGACCAACCATTCACAATAGGTGATATCACAGCTCACCTCCTCCTCCTGTATAATGACTGATAACACCTCTATATACAGTAGATAACACAGGATCCACCATTCACAATAGGTGATATCACAGCTCACCTCCTCATGCTGTACAATGACTGATAACACCTCTATATACAGTAGATAACACAGGATCCACCATTCACAATAGGTGAGATCACAGCTCACCTCCTCCTCCTCCTGTACAATGAATGATAACACCTCTATATACAGTAGATGACACAGGGGATCCACCATTCACAATAGGTGAGATCACAGCTCACCTCCTCCTCCTCCTGTACAATGACTGATGACACCTCTATATACAGTAGATAACACAGGATCCTCTATTCACAATAGGTGAGATCACAGCTCACCTCCTTCTCCTCCTGTACAATGACTGATAACACCTCTATATACAGTAGGTAACACGGGATCCACCATTCACAATAGGTGATATCACAGCTCACCTCCTCCTCCTGTACAATGAATGATAACACCTCTATATACAGTAGATAACACAGGATCCACCATTCACAATAGGTGAGATCACAGCTCACCTCCTCCTGTACAATGACTGATAACACCTCTATATACAGTAGATAACACAGGATCCACCATTCACAATAGGTGATATCACAGCTCACCTCCTCCTCCTGTACAATGAATGATAACACCTCTATATACAGTAGATAACACAGGATCCACCATTCACAATAGGTGAGATCACAGCTCACCTCCTCCTGTACAATGACTGATAACACCTCTATATACAGTAGATAACACAGGATCCACCATTCACAATAGGTGATATCACAGCTCACCTCCTCCTCCTGTATAATGCGGATTGCACATTTTCTGTACAATAAACCTCATTTCAAGGCAGAAACATTACTGTGTCCAACAGTTATTACATAGATCAAACTGAAATAGCTGTTGCAAAAACACCAATTTTAAGAAAGCATTAAGCTTAAGATTAATAGGGGTGCCCAAACTTTTTCATATAACTGTATATATAATTATATACACAGTGGGGGAAATAATTATTTGATCCCCTGCTGTCTTTCTTAGTTTGCCCACTGACAAAGACAGGAACAGTCTATAATTTTAAGGGTAGGTTAATTTTAACATTGAGAGATAGAATATCCCAAAAAAAAATGAAGAAAATCACATTGTATAAATTAGATGATTTTTCTGCATTTTGCAGTGAGAAATAAGTATTTGATCCCTCTGGAAAACAACACTTAATACTTGGTGGTAAAACACATGTTGGCAGCACAGCAGTCAGACGTTGTTTGTAGCTGATGATGAGGGTTGTGCACATGTCGGGAGGAATTTTGCTCCACTCCTCTTTGCAGATCATCTCTAAATCATTAAGATTTTAAGGCTGTCGCTTGGCAAATCGGAGCTTTAACTCCCTCCATAAGTTTTCTATGGGTTTAAGGCCTGGAGACTGGCTAGGCCACTCCATGACCTTACTGTAGTTCTTTTTGATCCACTCCTTTGTTGCTTTGGCTGTATGTTTTGGGTCATTGCCTTGCTGGAAAGACCTAGCCACGACCCATCTTCAATGCTCTTACTGAGGGAAGGAGGTTGTTGGCCAAAATCTCGCGATACATGACGCCATCCATCTTCCCTTCAATACGGTGCAGTCGTCATGTCCCCTTTGCAGAAAAGCACCCCCAAAGTATGTTTCCCCCACCATGCTTCACGGTTGGAACAATGTTCTTAGGGTTGTACTTCCTTCTTCTTCCTCCAAACACGGCCAATTGAGTTAATGCTAAAGAGCTCAATTTTTGTCTCATCTGACCACAGCACCTTCTCCCAATAACTCACAGAATCATCCAGGTATTCATTGCCAAACTTCAGATGGGCCTGCACATGTGCCTTCTTGAGCAGGGGGACCTCGCGGGCACTGCAGGATTTTTAACCTTTAAAGCGGAATGTGTTACCAATGGTTTGCTTGGTGACTGTGGTCCCAGCTGCCTGGAGATCATTAGCAAGTTCCCCCCGTGTAGTTTTAGGCTGATCTCTCACCTTCCTCATGATCAAGGATACCCCCTCGAGGTGAGATTTTGCATGGTGCCCCAGATCAATGTCTATTGACAGTCATTTTGTATTTCTTTCATTTTCTTACAATTGCACCAACAGTTGTCTCCTTCTCACCCAGAGTCTTACTTATGGTTTTGTAGCCCATTCCAGCTTTGTGCAGGTCTATGATCTGGTCCCCGACATCCTTAGAAAGCTCTTTGGTCTTGCCCATGTGGTAGAGGTTAGAGTCTGACTGATTAATGGAGTCTGTGGACAAGAGTCTTTTATACAGGTGACTATGTAAGACAGCTGTCTTTACTGCAGGTAATGAGTTGATTAGGAGCGTCTAACTGGTCTGTAGCAGCCAGAACTCATAATGGTTTGTAGGGGATGAAATACTTATTTCTCACTGCAAAATGCAAAAAAAAATATCTAATCTATACAATGTGATTTTCTTGATTCTTTTGGGCAGGGATATTCTATCTCTCAATGTTAAAATTACCCTTAAAATTATAGACTGTTCATGTCTTTGTCAGTGGGCAAACTTAGAAAAACCCGCAAGGGATCAAATATTTATTTCCCCCAGTGTGTGTGTGTGTGTGTGTGTGTGTGTGTGTGTGTGTGGGCAGGTGTTTGTGTGTGTGGGCAGGTGTTCGTGTGTGTGTGGGCAGGTGTGTGTGTGTGTGGGCAGGTGTGTGTGTGTGTGGGCAGGTGTTTGTGTGTGTGTGTGTGTGGGCAGGTGTGTATGTGTGTGTGTGTGGGCAGGTGTGTGTATGTGTGTGTGTGTGGGCAGGTGTGTGTGTGTGGGCAGGTGTGTTTGTGTGTGGGCAGGTGTGTTTGTGTGTGGGCAGGTGTGTATGTGTGTGGGCAGGTGTTTGTGTGTGTGTGTGCGCAGGTGTGTGTATGTGTGTGTGTGTGGGCAGGTGTGTGTGTGTGGGCAGGTGTGTTTGTGTGTGGGCAGGTGTGTTTGTGTGTGTGTGTGTGGGCAGGTGTGTATGTGTGTGGGCAGGTGTATGTGTGTGTGGGGGGGGCAGGTGTGTGTGTGTGTCTGTGTGGGCAGGTGTGTGTCTGTGTCTGTGTGGGCAGCTGTGTGTGTGTGTGTGTGTGTATATGTGTGTGTGTCTGTGTGGGCAGGTGTTTGTGTGTATATGTGTGTGTGTGTGTGTGTATATGTGTGTGTGTCTGTGTGGGCAGGTGTGTGTGTGTATATGTGTGTGTGTGTGTGTGTATATGTGTGTGTGTCTGTGTGGGCAGGTGTGTGTGTGTATATGTGTGTGTGTGTGTGTGTGTGTGTGTGGGCAGGTTAGAAAGTCTTGCCCTGTTGAACACTACACCTGACTTGAGGCCACCACCTCTTGGTTGTCCAATGTTCTTGCTTCTCTAGGGCTCTTCTCAGATATTCATTATACCAGCTCCCCAGAATACCAAAGTTAGGGTGGGTGACCGCGAGCCCTGGTGGTGGTCATAACTGCGGCCACCCAGGGGCAATACTCCATAACAACAATCCCCTGAGGTGGTGTAGGATGTAAGGACCTATTCACACTACATTCAGCGCTGCATTCAGGTCTTTACACAAGGCTTACAACTGAATCCCTGAAATTCAGGATTGTGCTGTCTGAAATGAGACATCTGAAAGCAGAGAAAATGGAGCCTAAAGATTCAGACTTTAGCCTCGGTTTGCCTTTGTTCAAATCAATGGCTATGTCAAGGCACATCTGAATGCCATTTTTCAGGGATTTAGATAGAAGCCTGGAAAGAGGAGATGAATGCATTGCAAAATTCAGTGTGAATAGGCCCTTATATCTGGAGTCTTGATATTGATGCCACAAGCATTTTACTTGTTTTTAACTTAAAAAAAAATACACACACACAAATTATACACACACACACACACTATACATACACACACACTATACATACACACACACTACACATACACACACATTATACACACACACACACACTATACATACACACACACTACACATACACACACACACACTATACATACACACACACACACACTATACATACACACACACTATACATACACACACATTATACACACACACTATACATACACACACACAAATGTGTGTGTGGGCAGGTGTGTGTGTGTGGGCAGGTGTGTGTGTGTGGGCAGGTGTGTGTGTGTGATGTCTGTCTGTTTGTGTGTGTGTTTGTGTGGGCAGATGTCATTGTGTGATGTCTGTTTGTATGTATTTTTGTGTTTCAAATGTGTTTATGCGTGTCTGTATATGTTTGTGTGTGTGTATGACTGCATGCGGCCTACTGCTGAGTATAGTTGGCGCCGTGCGGCCTCCTGATGTCTCTGGGGGGGCTCCGTGCGGCCTCCTGCTGTGTATAGATGGCTACGTGCGGCTCCCCGCTGTGTATAGATGGCTACGTGCGCCCCCCCGCTGTTTATAGACGGCGCCGTGCGGCCCCCCGCTGTGTATAGATGGCTACGTGCGCCCCCCGCTGTGTATAGATAGCTATGTGCGGCCCCCCGCTGAGTATAGATGTCGCCGTGCGGCCTCCTGCTGTGTATAGATGGCTACGTGCGCCCCCCGCTGTGTATAGATAGCTATGTGCGGCCCCCCGCTGAGTATAGATGTCGCCGTGCGGCCTCCTGCTGTGTATAGATGGCTACGTGCGGTCTCCCGCTGAGTATAGATGGCGCTGTGCGGCCTCCTGCTGTCTCTGGGGGGAGCGCCGTGAGGCATCTATTCTCAGCAGGAGGCCGCACGTAGCCAGCTATACACGTATACTCAGCAGGAGGCCGCACGTAGCCATCTATACGGTGCCATCTATACACAGCGGGAGGCCGCACGGCGCCATCTATACACAGTGGGAGGTCGCACGGCGCCATCTATACACAGCGGGAGGCCGCACGGAGCCATCTATACACAGCGGGAGTCTCAGTGTTTTGCAAGAGCAGTCAATAAATTCTGCTTGACTAATTCTGAGCACCATAAAGTCTGGTTCGCTTCTAACCTGCTGTCTTCATTTTCAGCTTGCTGAATTCTAACTCATTTACTGTCATTCGAGACGATGCCTTTGCTGGTCTCTTTCACCTTGAATACCTGTAAGTGCTCCACTTAATGTCATATTTTTGATTCTGTTCTTCTTCATCTTTTGGCATGTGCAATTGTATGAGCAAGTATTCATATGAATTTATGACCTACTTAAATCTTGGAGGACCTTAAATTTTATTCAATCAAGTTTTTTTCCAGTTTAAAACTATGGGACATATATGTGCCTTGGTCCTCAAAAGGTTTTTAAAGGGGCTGCAAACATAAATACGAAAAAAATAATTCAATTAGTGCTTTTTGTGTTCATTTAATTTTTATTTGAAGTCCATTTTTTTTATATACCTTGAAATTAAGCCCTACCCCGTGGAATGAAGCCCTACCTACATAACATCTGAGAGCTACATGGATCCCGCTTGTGAGGTGCCTGTCCGTCACTGCTATTCAGTTTTAGGGTCCACTCACTAAGCCATATATTCTCTCATGCAAGAGAATAGGGCCAATTATGCTAATGACACTGGGCTCAAACTCTGTCAGAGCTTCAACTGAGTGTGATCCGATTCTCTCGCAGCACAGATATGGAGAAGATGGAGAACTTAATTTCTCCATCTTCTCCATAGTCTCTGTGAGTGTTCATCGGACTGCACTTGGATGACATCCGAGTGCAGTCCAATGTTTTACGTGCACCCATAGACTTGTATGGGTGCACATGGTCCGAATATCGAATGAGATTATTTTCTCATGCCAATAATCGCACTGTCCCATAGTATAACATAGAGCCGAGTCCTATCCGATAAAACATCACATAGCATTCGGCCGTGTTATACGACAGTGTGAGCGAGCCCTTAGAGTCAAGGAATATTTACATGTAGATGATGATATTACTCTCCAAGTGTATATTTTTTTAGGCGAGTTCATAGTAAATGCTTTGCATTTTTGACATGTGATCAACTAAAGAACAAGAAAGATTTAGGACCTCGCCTATAGAGAAACGGAAAATAGTTTGGAGGACTTGCATGTCCTTTTTTATTTATTATGAGAAAATCATAAAAGATCCCGTTTTTTAACCATGCTGTGACTTTCTGCTGAGGGAGAGGGAGAGAGCTGCCCTATTCAGAGTCTGTAATAAGACCTGCTGACAAAAGTGTTGAAGATACAGTCTAATGTGAATTAACAATGAAAAAAAGTTAATTTAACAAATGGCTTGTATTTTTTTTAATACAAACTTTTTTGTCTTTACAGCTCCTTTAAAGGGAATCTGTCATCAGGTTTTTGCCACCTAATCTGAGAGCAGCATAATGTAGGGTTAGAGGCACTGATTCCAGTAATGTGTCACTTACTGGGCTGCTTAGTGTTGTTTTGATAAAATCATTGATTTGTCAGAAGGTAATTATCACTAGATGACTAGTAAGTTCTGTAGGACCCCACCCCCATCACTGATCAGTAGATTTCTGTGTACAATGAGCATGGGCAGAAAGCTGCCAATCAGTGGTGTGGGTGGGGCTATACAGAGCGCAGCATTCAGAGAGCTGCTAGATCTGCAGCAGATAAAACAAAACGGTGATTTTCTCAAAATGACAACAAGCAGCTGAAAAAGTGACACATCGCTGGAATCAGGGTATCTGCCCCAATATTGTGCTGCTCTCAGATGAGGCAGCACAATTAATATTATGCCAAATTAATTTCCCGTGAACTATCACATGATCTATCACAGGGGATCATGTGACATGTCACGTGATAAATCAGGTGTGTGGAGGGGGCCCGCGCCTTCTAAACTGCCCGGGGCCCTTGCTACTCTTAATCCACCCCTGCCTATATCCTCGGAGCGGCCTGGCTGCCCCAGTATGCCGGCGAGTCGCATACCTTGGGCGACTTTAAAGAAAGGCTGTATAGCCTGTTCAAAGTTTATCCCCTCACAGAAGAACAGAAGGTAAGCATACTGATAGGGCAGTTAACTGGTGCGGCCCAGCGGGAGGTAAAGTCTTGGACAGCTGAGGAGAAAAGGACTGTAAGGGGGGTTCTGACCCGTCTACGGGACACCTTTGATACCCGTACCTCAGCAGAAATCAAAATGCGGTTCTATGGATGTAAGCAGCGAGCTCAAGATAGCATCCGAGATTATGCCCTAAATTTACAGGAAGCCTTGGGGGCAATTAAGCAAGCTGACCCTGGCAGCGTGCAGGATACAGATAAACTATTGACTGACCAGTTCATAGAAGGTCTGCTGTCCAGCGCCCACAGAACCCAGCTGCGCCTCATGGCCCTACAGAACCCCGATTTGACTTTTGCACAGTTCAAAGATAGGGCCATCCGGGTGCTCCGAGAACCTGCACCGGGTGGCGCTGTAGCTTCCCGGCGCCCTGCCATCCCTTACCACCAGGGGGCGGCGCCCTATCCCGCAGACCTTGTGGGGGCTGATGCGCAGGCCCTAAATCCATCCCCGCCTGCAAACCTGCACCATCAGGTCCAAGAACTAACAAAGAGTGTTGCTGCATTGACCAGGACCATACAGTCATTACAAATGGACCCGTCAGGACCAATCAAGCTGGCTTCCAGTCCGGAGGATGTCCCGTGGCGTCGACGGAGGAGGATCCCGTCGTTCAGAGGGAGGCCCGCCGATCATTACACTGAGGATGGACAGCCGATTTGCCGCTGTTGCAGCTAGCCGGGACACGTAGCCAGGTACTGTACTTTAAATGGGTCCGACCTGGGGCAAAGGGCCAACCCCCAGGCATAAGGTCATCAGGCCCATCTAATTGGCGTGATAAGTACGTAGGGGGACGCCCGGTTTTACCCGTAGTGCTGGACGGTATCCCCATAAGTGCACTGCTGGACACCGGGTCCCAAGTGACTACCATCCCCTATGTACTTTTCAAGCAGTACTGGAGTGACACTGATATAACTCGTTATCCAGACGATGACTTGAGCATCATCGCCAGCAATGGTCAACCCGTGCCGCAGGTGGGGTTCAGAGAGATGACCATTAAGATTGGTAAACTTGAACTGCCGGCACAGGGAGTGATCATTGTGGACATTGACCGTCGAGAAAGTCACCCTAAAATAACCTTGGGTACTAATGTGATTGAAAATTGTCTTTCAGAAGTAATTGTAATTTTGCAGCAGGTGGCGATGAATGCAAGCTCCAGCCAACAGAGGGTCCTCCAGAAGGAGATAAGAGCCCTGATGAGATGGCAACAGGTAGAACTGTCTGGTGGTGAGATCGGTAGCGTGAGGATGAGCGACCCGTTCCCCATTGCCATGCCCCCCAAAAGTGAAATGATCTGGTGTCGGACTGCAATCGGGTTAAGAGGGAGAGACTACCAAGCCATGGTAGAACCCGTGTACTCAGACAGCAGGCCCACCATTTTGACAGCCCGGGGGGTGGTCGATGTCCGCCATGGAAGGGTGCCCGTCCGGATCTTAAACTTTGGGGAAAGGGAAGTACACTTGCCCCGGTACGCTACACTAGCCAAATTGTATACTGTTGAACACAATGCTGTCAGGGCCATGGAACCCTTGCCTCCATCTCCCCAGGCGGAGGGTAATGGTTCCCAGAAACCCAAGGAGGACTGGTGCCAGAAACTCCACGTGGGTGCTGACTCCACTCCCTTGCACCAAAAACTTGGAGTCTATCGGGTGTTTCAAGAGTACGAGAGAATCTTTAGTAAGCACCCGCTAGACTTCGGCAGAGTGAAAGGGGTAGAACACCACATCCCCACGGGGAGCCACCCACCAATAAAAGAAAGATACAGATCTGTACCACCCCGCACACTATCAGAACGCAAAGGGCATGCTGAGAGAAATGAAGGAAGCCGGGGTCATTAGAGACAGTTGTAGCCCCTGGGCAGCCCCCTTGGTTCTGGTAAAAAAGAAAGACTGTACTATGAGAATGTGCGTGGACTATAGAGAAGTCAATCGTATCACCCATAAAGACGCATACCCGTTGCCTAGAATAGAGGAGTCTTTGGTCGCACTAAAATCAGCTAATTTCTTCTCTACTTTGGACCTTACTAGTGGGTACTGGCAGGTTCCTGTGGCAGAGGCTGATAAGGAGAAGACCGCCTTCACCACCCTGATGGGATTAAGTAAATTCAACTATATGCCGTTCGGGCTCTGCAACGCACCCGGGACCTTCCAGAGGCTGATGGAATGCTGTCTAGGGCACCGAAACTTTGAGACGGTCCTACTTTACCTGGACGACGTGATTGTCTATTCGAAGACTTACGAGGACCATCTAAAGCACCTGGCCGAGGTGTTCGAGGCCCTGGCAGGCTTTGGCATGAAAGTGAAACCCTCCAAGTGCCATCTGTTAAAGCCGAAGGTACAGTACCTGGGACACGTGGTGAGTGCAGAAGGAGTAGCCCCCGACCCTGACAAAATCATGGCAATAAAGAACAGGCCAAGCCCCTCTAACATAAAAGAAGTGAGGCAGTTCGTCGGGTTGGTAGGCTACTACCGAAGGTTCATCCCCAGGTTCACCAAGATGGCAGCCCCTATGCAGGACCTCCTTATAGGACAATCTAAGACCAGAAGCCAAAAGCCACCCTTCAAGTGGGACAAGCCGGAAGAGGAGTCCTTCCGCCAGCTGAAGATGGCCCTCACGGGGGATGAGATCCTGGCATACCCTGATTATGGCCAGCCTTTTATCCTCCACACAGACGCCAGTAATGTGGGGCTGGGAGCCGTACTGTCACCGAACCAACAGGACAGAGAAAGGGTGATCGCGTACGACAGCCGAGAGAAACCCGGAGAATTACAGCTCCTTTAAGCTGGAGTCCTTGGCAGTGGTGTGGGCCGTAACAGAACGTTTCAAGCATTACCTGGCCTCTGTGAACTTCACTATGTACACGGACAACAATCCGTAGACACATCTGGACAATGCGAGACTTGGTGCCCTAGAGCAGCGGTGGATGGCCCGGCTAGCAAACTATGACTTCACCATCAAGTACCGGGCAGGCCGAGCCAATGCCAATGCAGATGCCCTATCGAGAATGCCCCACTTGCCCGATGAGGGAGAAGATCCAGATGAGTTGGAGGAAATAGAGCTCCCTGCATTCCACCGGTACGGAAGGAAGGAAGGTACCAGCCAGAAGACGCCCTTGATGCCCATCGTCACCAGGCAGCCTCTTGAGCTGGTAGCTCTGGACCATGTGAAACTGGCTCCAAGCCGGTCGGGCTACGTCTATGCCCTGACAATAGTGGACCACTATTCCCGGTTCCTGGTGGTGGTTCCTGTTAAAGACTTGACAGCCCAAACAGCGGCCAGAGCCTTCCAACAACACTTCTGCCATCCACACGGGTATCCGGAACAGGTCTTGACAGATCAAGGTCCAGCGTTTGAGGCTGAAATCTTCCAGGAGTTCTGCAACCTCTACGGCTGTAAGAAGATTCGGACAACATCTTACCACCCACAAACCAACGGGCTATGTGAGAAAATGAATAATATCGTCATTGATCTCCTCAAAACGTTGCCCCTGGAAGAACGCAGCCTGTGGCCGGAGAAGCTGCCAGACCTGATAGACTTATACAACCATATCCCGGTGAATGCTACAAATTGCACCCCGGCTTACCTGATGAGGGCAAGACCAGGTAAGCTGCCGATAGACCTGGAGATGGGAGTCCTCCCCACCTCCCCAGACGCGGACTGGGATACGGAACGGCGGCTACAGTACAAGAAGGTACAGGAGAATGTGGAGAGGAGTCTGGCTCAAGCGAGAGAAAAGCAAGAGAGGCTCTTCAACCAACACGCCCCTGCTGGTCCCCTGGAACCTGGTGAGCAGGTCCTGAAGCGGAAGAGAAGGCTTCACAAGCTAGATGACCAGTTGGAGAGCGACCCGTACACAGTACTGCAGTCCAACCACAACAACCCGAAGGTATGTGTAATTGCCAAGGATGGAGGAGAAACCACTAGCACCGTCTCCAGAGACCACCTAAAAAGGTGCCCCAAGCAACTACAGAGTGCAGGAGAAGATCAAGATGACCTTGAACCCGCAGAAGACAAGAAAGAAATGATCAGCACAGTTCTTGGAGAGTTCCCCCGGTCCTGGACTCGGATAAATGATGCAATAGTGGTACCCGTCCTACACTTCCTTCAACCAACCCAGCAGGAACCTACAGGAGAGCAGGAGGAATCAGAAGACCAAGCAGCCCTAGAGGCAGAAGAACCCATGCCAGCAGCCCAGGAGAGTCAACCCTCTGCTGACAGTGAGCCTGCCATACCTGCGGTAAGCCAAAGGACCCGCAGATAGCTGCCTGCACTGCCTGTAAACCCAGCTAGTAGCTGTACCCTGAATGCTAGTGGGGAAAGTCAGGTTAGACCACCACCAGACAGTGGGTTACGCAGGTCAACCCGGAGCACTAGGGGGCAAATACCAGCTCGCTGGAAGATCTAAATGCTGTATATTGTAAATGTTTTATGTTTGTTGCCTGGTTGCTAATTATGTTTTTCCAGTCTTTCTAGTTCATGGACTAACAGGTTATGGACGCTGAATAACCGGAACTGTCTTGTTGATAGTTGCACTTGGTGCCCTCTTTCGAAGATGGCCACGGAAGAAAAATCTGTCCGGTGTGGCCTCCTTGTGGCCCAAAGTAGAGAGCTCAGCCTTGTCGCCACGCCCAAGGCGAGGAACTTGGGGTTTATGGAAACAGGTCCCCACACCGTGGAAAACTTCACACCTTGTTGGGTGACATGGACACCCGTCACGGAAGCGCCGTGACCTCAAGGACAAAATATACTTGTATATATGTTATGTTGTCATTTATACCCTGCATTTGTGTTTCCTGTTTAGTCCGGAGTAATAAATTTTACTAGGGGAGAATGTGTCACCCCAGGCCTGGATGCCACAAACAATAATCTGTGTCTGAGAGCAGGAGGGAGGTCCCCTGGTTAGGGACAATTAGCATACAGCACCTCCTGTCCCAGGCCAGCAGGGGGAGCTGGCTGCCCCTATAAAAGCTGGAACTGGGGGCAGGGTTAGAGAGAACTGGAAGACCTAGCTCAGGAGTGAGACTAGTCCCAGAGAAGGAGGGACAGTTCAGCTGTAGCTGAGGAGTCCGTGAGGCAGAGGAGAAACTGCAAGCCAGGGACAGAGGTGACGAGAGCCGGTCCTGGAAGAGAACCAATCTACCGGGCATTGGGGTCCGGGGCTGTCAGGGTTACAAGCCCAGCAGCAGAGAACCAACCTGCGAGGGATTTCAGGTCCCTTGGCCTAAGAAGCCTGGAGGCTCCGCCACACAGAGTGACCAGTACAGCGAGGAGCAAGCAACAGGTACCCAAGGCCCTAGTCGCATGCCATACAGGCGAGAAGTACACGGCCAGCTCAGAGACGTGGGCTATTACACCACGAAAAGGGGGATAGTCAGAAAGAGCATAGAGAGAACGGTAGGCCTACACACTCACCCTGACCAGTGGGGCTCACCCGAATGCTCTCAGACACCCAGGCCCATTCCTAACCGGTACTGTTGGGTCATTAATAATATCTACAATAAAGACCCTGAACTGTTTGAAGCGGACTCTGAACTCTTACTATTGCGGCCTGCACTATCACCCCCAACATCCACCTACACTGCCCTGAGGCTACACTCTTCCCGTGGGGAGTTATCCTACACCTGTGCTGCACACCAACACCAGCCTCAGCAGTCTGCCTCGCAGCGGCGGTTATCCCTGACCGCAATCCACGGGTGGCGTAGTCGGACATTCAAAACACTGATAAATAGACTGCCACCATTTGGTCTGACCACCCTGAGCCACGGGATCGGGTTGCCACTACTACCCCCATCAGCACCGTACACTAGAAGGCCCGGTTCCGTGTACCCCACGGCCCAGGGGGCGAGTCATGTGCATCAATTTATACATACACATATGGGGCAGTGGGGCTTCATACTATATACAGGTGCTTCTCACAAAATTAGAATATCATCAAAAGTTAGTTTATTTCAGTTCTTCAATGCAAAAAGTGAAACTCCTATATTATATAGAGTCATTACACACAGAGTGATCTATTATATAGAGTCATTACACAGAGGGATCTATTATATAGAGTCATTACACACAGAGTGATCTATTATATAGAGTCATTACACAGAGGGATCTATTATATAGAGTCATTACACACAGAGGGATCTATTATATAGAGTCATTACACACAGAGGGATCTATTATATAGACTCATTACACACAGAGGGATCTATTATATAGAGTCATTACACACAGAGGGATCTATTATATAGAGTCATTACACACAGAGGGATCTATTATATAGAGTCATTACACACAGAGGGATCTATTATATAGAGTCATTACACACAGAGGGATCTATTATATAGAGTCATTACACACAGAGGGATCTATTTTAAGTGTTTATTTCTGTTAATGTTGATGATTATGGCTTACAGCCAATGAAAACACAAACGTCATTATCTCAGTAAATTAGAATACTTCATAACAACAGCTTGAAAAATGTTTTTAAAATCAGAAAAGTTGGCCTACTGAAATGTATGTTTAGTAAATGCCCTCAATACTTGTTCGGGCTCCTCGTGCATCAATTACTGCATCAATGCGGCAATGTGGCATGGAGGGATCAGCCTGTGGCACTGCTGAGGTGTTATGGAAACCCAGGTGGCTTTGATAGCAGCCTTCAGCTCATCTGTATTGTGGGGTCTGGGGTCTCATCTTCCTCTTGACAATACCCCATAGATTCTCTATAATAGATTCTCTATGGGGTTAAGGTCAGGCGAGTTTGCTGCCAATCAAGCACAGTGATACTGTTGTGTGTAAACCAGGTATTGGTACTTTTGGCAGTGTGGACAGGGGCCAAGTCCTGCTGGAGAATGACATTTCCATCTCCATAAAGCTTGTGGGCAGAGGGAAGCATGAAGTGCTGTAAAATGTCCTGGTAGATGGCTGCGCTGACTTTGGTCTTCATAAAACATAGTGGACCTACACCAGCAGATGACATGGCCCCCCAAACCATCACTGATTGTGGAAACTTCACACCAGACCTCCAGCAGCTTGGATTGTGGCCTCTCCACTCTTCCTCCAGACTCTGGGACCTTGATTTCCAAATGAAATGCAAAATTTACTTTTCATCTGAAAACAACACCTTGGGCCACTGAGCATCAGTCCAGGTCTTTTTCTCTTTGGCCCAGGTAAGACGCTTCTGGCGTTGTCTATTGGTCATGAGGGGCTTGACACAAGCAATGCGACACTTGTAGCCCATGTCCTGGATACGTCTGTGTGTGGTGGCTCTTGAAGCAATGACTCCAGCAGCAGTCCACTCCTTGTGAATCTCCCCCAAATTTTTGAATGGCCTTTTCTTAGCAATCCTTTCAAGGCTGCGGTTATCCCAGTTGCTTGTGCACCTTTTTCTACCACACTTTTTCCTTCCACGTCCATTAATATGCTCGGATACAGCACTCTGTGAACAGCTGCTTCTTTAGCAATGACCTTTTGTGGCTTACCCTCCTTGAGGAGTGTGTCAATAACTGCCTTTTGGACATCTGTCAAGTCAGCAGTCTTGCCCATGATTGTGGAGCCTACTGAAACTGACTAAGGGACCTTTTTAAATGCTTAGGAAGCCTTTCCAGGTGTTTCTTGTTAATTCTAATTTACTGAGATAATGACTTTTGTGTTTTCATTGGCTGTAAGCCATAATCATCAACATTAGCAGAAATAAACACTTAAAACAGATCACTCTGTTTGTAATGACTCTGTATAATATATGAGTTTCACTTTTTGGATTTAAGAACTGAAATAAATTCACTTTTTGATGATATTCTAATTTTCTGAGAAGCACCTGTATGTAGCAGTGCGGCAATTATACTATATACAGTCAGGAGTATAAGTACTTGATACACTGATAATTTCGAAAGTTTTTCCACCTACAAAGAATGAAGAGGTCTGTTTTGTTCTACTTAACTGCTGCAACTTGGACCTTTAACAGGATTTATATTTCACCTATGAGAAAGCATACTATGTGTATTTGGCAGATTAACTCAGGCATGTTTATGATAAACTGAATACCTGGATTGGAGTCCTATTTGTATACAGAATATTGACTATTAATGCTGGCAGAGTAAGTCTTAGGCTATATTCACACTAGGTGTTTTTTTCTGCAGCAAAACATAATCTCTTGGCAGGAAAGAAGTAGCGTCAAAAACGCAGGTTTTGGTGTGTTTTTTTGCAGTGGCTCTTGGTGCATTTTTGGTGCGTTTTTCAGGATCCCAAAGTTCAGCTTTGCTTCCACCATAGACACATGAGAACAGGTCACCATTGCAAGACATATGTTCATGAAAAAGTACACATTACAAATGTAACAGGGGGCGGGTGGGGGGTGAATTGGTCTGGAATGGTTTATCTAAGACCCTGGCAGTGCATTGAATTTGTAGGACACTATTTACTTTCACATTATGGTTTGCCATTGAGTTGCTCAGGCATTGTTCATTTTCACACCTCCCTGGGCCACACGTGTTGTTCAATCTCACACCTAGCTCAACCAATGTTTACTTTGTAGGCATCACTAATTTAATTAAACTGTAATAATCCAAGCTGCTATCTCAGGTGACCAAGACAAGATGGTTTAAACTTGGGAAAATCACAAGAATAAATGTGTGTCACATACTTGCTTTTTTCACTAAAAACGCAGCAAAATGTTCGCACTAGGCTTTTTTTCAGCATTTTTTTCCACCACCCTTTTTTTTAATGGGTGAAAAACGCTGAAACAAGTGACATACTCTATTGCAAAAAGCCATGGAAAGCACAAAATACTGAGGACAAATAAGCAAGCTTTGTGCATGAGATTTCGGAAATCTCATAGACTTTGTTGGTACTGTAAAACGCAGCTGAAAATTTGCATAAAAAAGCCCGCTAAAAAAACGTCTAGTGTGAATATAGCCTTGTATAACGGTTCGCCAATGAGTTAGGATATATGACCACGATGCAGAAATGCTGCGGATTTTTCCTAAGCGTTTCTGCATCTCCCTGGGTTGTTAAGCGCTTTGCCAAGTGATTTTAGCATCACTTGGAAAAGTGCTTGACAACTTGGTCACACTATATAATTCCATGCAACCGGCATGGATTTATATAGTGTGACCAAGTTACCATGCTGCAAATGCAGCATCAATAATGAAAAAAAAGAATAATAATGGTGAAAAATAAAAAAAAAACATTATACTCATCTTCCGATAGTCCTCGATCTCCTTCTCCGGTGCGTCCGGTGTCTTTGGCGGATCACGGTGCTGTAAAAGGACCTTTCATGACGTCATTTAGTCATGTGACAGGTCACGCAACCGCCGATGTCAGCGGTCACGTGACCTGTCACATGACTAAATGGCATCATGGAAGGTCCTTTTACCACCGCGAGCAGCCGAAGAGCCAGCAGCACCGCCGGGAGCAGACAGGGGCCATCAGAAGGTAAGTATATGTTTATTTTTTATTTTAATTCTATTTTAACTACAGGTACTATGGTACCCGGGTCTGGAGGAGAGTCTCTTCATCTCCAGACCCGGGTACCATCCACGCATTGAGTCGCATAATATCCACATGTGTATTTGTAGTCATGCGGATGTTATGCGTTCCAATGCAAGTCAATGGCGGCTAAATCGCAGCGACTCTGCAAAATTAAAGGACGTGCTGCGGATTTTTCCGCAATGATAATCCGCAGCGGAAATCTCCGCGGCATGTGCATAGCACATGCGGATTATCATTGGGGACCATTGCAGACCTATCACCAAGCGTTTTTTAAGTGTTTCCGCAGCGAAAGTTACGCTGCAGAAACGCCTAAAAAACGCATAGTGGGCACACAGCCTTAAAAGTTCTATGGTGAAGAAAAACACGTGAGATAATAAATGCGAAATATACAATATTTCCCATAATATGACTGAGGATATCTTTAGGGTGTATTCACTGTTTTTTCTTCTGCAGCAATAAATGCTGTGTTTTACAGCACCATCTTAGTGAATGACATTTCTGAAATCTCATTCACATGCTGTTTTTTTTGCATTTTTTTAAAATCTGCAGCTTGTCAATTCTTTCAGAGGTTTTGCAGCATTTTTCACCCATTCAAATGAATGGAAAAAAAAACACAAGTAAAAACACCTGAATTTTAAGCAGCGTTTTTCCTGCCTCCTTTGATTTTTGAGGTAGAAAAAAATGCTGCCAAAATACAACTTGTGAACACACCTTTATCCTGGTTGTGTTCTAATTGGATATAAAATAGAACGGCCATGATAACATGGGTAGTTAATTGTATGGTGTTTTCACTTTAAATATTACCAGGCCGCATTCTATTTGCGCAGAGCTGCTCCGTGAAGATTCTATCACAAGATTCCGTGATGACATCACAGGTGATGGTGACATCACTGCTCACAGTCGCTATATATGCAATGCACATAGGCTCACCCGTGCCTTTCTTGGCTCTATAGTGACTGATAGCACTTGCAGTTTTTCACTATGGCTGGAATTGTTTTGGACATTCCTCAGGTAAAAGCACTATTGATGATCCTTATGATCAATCGTCCTAACAGTGTGCTTCTACCACCCGATGGCGTCCTCAGCTTCACTCACCGGCTGGTGATGGAGCTAGTAAAGGATTGCCTGACCAAACACCGACAACGTCGTCTAACGTCAGACTATCTGACGGATTTACTTCAGAACATCAGGACATTACTACACCAGGTAAGTGGCGGACACTCTGCACAGAACATCTCAATATTAACAGATAATAATGGAGGGATAGAAGCTTTTTCTTCTAATATATCGTATTTTGCAGACCATAAGACGCACCAAAATTTTTTGGGAGGTAAATAGGAAAAACATTTATTATAATAAAATGGGGGTCTGTCTTATAGTCCGAATTTTCGGTTGCTTACTGAGGGGGGGTGGTGGCAGTGGAGCGAGGTCACAGGAGGCAGAGTCACTGCTGCAGGAAGTCGGCAGTAGGAGTGGGGCGCTGCTGCGGGCTCCAAGCTGGGAGGAGCGGGGTGTCCAGAAGGTACGAGGCTGCGGGCCCTGGGCTTCAAGGAAATGTTAGCGGTAATTCAGGAGGGGAGGCCCTGCTCTGCTTATTGATTTCTCTGCAGTGGGCTTCAAGAAGTAGGCTGCTGGAGATGGCCAATACGCAGTTTGAGATCTCAGCTCCTCATTGAGCCGAGATCTAAATCTGCACATGCACTGCCTCCAGCGGCCATTTGCCTGAAGCCCACCGCCAGAAATTCAATGGGCAGAGCGGGGACTCCCCTCCTAAATCACCGCTAACATTGCCTTGAAGCCCAGGGCCCGCAGCCTCGCACCTCCTGGACACCCCGCTGGCCCGCAGGAGCGCCCCACTTCTACTGCTGGCTTCCTGCAGCAGTGACCCTACTTCCTGTGACCTCACTCCACCACAGCCACCCCCCTGGTAAGCTACATTCAGACAATTATTATTATTAATAATCTGTCTGATATGCTGGGGTGGAGAGTTCCAGAGTAGGGGGGATGCACGGGAGAAATCTTGTATGCGATTGTGGGAAGAGGAGATAAGAGGGGAGTAGAGAAGAAGATCTTGTGAGGATCGGAGGTTGCGTGCAGGTAAGTACCGGGAGACTAGGTCACAGATATATGGAGGAGACAGGTTGTGGGTGGCTTTGCATGCCAAGGTTAGGGTCTTGAACTGGAGTCTCTGGGTAATGTGGAGCCAGTGAAGGGATTGGCGGAGCGAGGGGAAAAGCCAGGGAATAGCGGGGGGACAGGTGGATTAGTCAGACAGCAGAGTTTAGGATAGATTGGAGGGGTGCGAGAGTGTTAGAAGGGAGGTCAAAAATTTTGGAAAAAAAGGCATCTTATAGTCCAAAAAATACGGTAAAACACAACGAGTCCCCAAATACAGTATGTAGTCATTGTATCTGCAGACAGAGAACCGATGTCACATACAATTTCCGCCTCCATTCTGATCGCTCTCATCTCAAAATTCTCCTTTCCATTTTTCCTTCTTTATAGGCTGAAGAAAGATCTCAGACTGAAGATTTGGCTGTCTTTAAAGAACTGGCCGAAAAAGTCCTGTCTATACTAGAACGCTCATTGGAACGCCCGGTAAGGATCAATATTAATAGACGTATCTTAATCCACCGTATCTGAGGAGACTTTCTGAGAAAAGGTCTGAAGATGGCGCGGGATTTGTATCGTTACAATTGGTGCATCTGTAAATGTTGGTTTAGTCCTTCATGATTTATGTATTTGGTGATTTAGTGAAATCTTCCACATATTAATTATATACATTATATCTATCAGGAAACAACAGGAGGCGACGCCAAATATGGGCAAAATGTGACCCCGAAAATCCCTGACCCTAATAGGAGTCAGCCGGAGCTGAACAGCGATCTGATTACAGGTGAGCGATCACCCGACCTTCTACAAGGAATATCCAGATATTACAGAGGACGGAGGATAATGTTAGATTTACTCTCTACTCTGTGTAATGGGAACCTGGCAGCACATTGTTACATATAGAAGTAGTGGTGTGACGGTATAGGCCATTGTCCCCTAATAATAATTGTTTGTAGAAATCCAATGTGCTAGTCAGGAGAAATGTAAAGTAGACACCATATTCAAATTAGAATGGAAGTGCACTGGGGGCGTGAAAGAAGAAATCCAAGTGCAGTGACACGCCCCCAGTGCACTTCCAGGCTAATTTGCAAATCTCTCCTATGTTTCAGCTCTCTTACCATCACTCATATGTGCAGCGTGGGTGGGGGCTTCCTCATTCATGTGATGGAGGGTCCATTCTGCAGTGCTATAGCAAGTAACATGAAATAAATTAAATTTAAATTGCATTACTGCTCTAGAAAATGGGAAAAAATTAAGATACTGAGCACATAATTTGGCCAATTCATGAATGCCCAGCAGCCAATGACAAGGCGATCTTTTTGTTGGAATCCTCTCCTAATGTGAATCCTCTCCTAGGCTGAAGCCTACATTTATATGGGTAGGTAGGATCCTGTTGTAATTAAAACCACCCCGGGCTGATGGGTGGAGATAGGTTCCCAGCAAAAAAGGTCGCCTTGCCGTGACTGCTGGGCATGCATCGAGCAAAAGAAGGTCGCCTTGCCGTGGCTGCTAGGCATGCACCCAGCAAAACAAGGTCGCCTTGTCGTGACTGCTGGGCATGCACCCAGCAAAAGAAGGTCGCCTTGTCGTGACTCCTGGGCATGCACCCAGCAAAAGAAGGTCGTCTTGCCATGACTGCTGGGCGTGCACCCAGTAAAAAAAAAGGTCACCTTGCCGTGGCTACTTGGCATGCACCCAGAAAAAGAAGGTCGCCTTGCCATGGCTGCTGGCCATGCATGAATTGGCCAAATTATGCGCTAAGTATCTTCCTTTTATCCTATTTTATACAGCAGTAATGCAATTCAAATTTCATTTATTTCATGTTTACATGCTATAGCGTTACAGAGTGCAACTTTGTTAGTTATGTATTTGGATGGCTACTCTTAGTATGCACCTGTTCACACCCATTTTCTTTTCGGAAGTGATGGTCAGTCTTTTGTTATTTATGAAGGGGTTCCTCCATCATTTACATTACATTTATCTATGGATTCCCCGTATATTCTCATATTTAGAATCCCCATATAACGAGTATTAATCCCATTTACAGACATCTTGTCATTTCTCCGTTTTATTGCTGTATTATCTATGTAGGAATAATATCCTCTAATACATTTCATTTCTTCATCATTATTTTAGAAACAACTGAGCTGTCGAATCCTAACAATGGAATTAGTGAGATCCCGGAGATCCAAGAATCCGTAAGTATCATAGAGGGGGATGCGTGTGTGTCATCAGATCATGGGGTGTGAATGACTCGTCCAGTATTATCCCCCATACAACCATGGGACGTCTCTATTCTAAGTGTAGATGACCCTATGGTGTTAATTACATGTGAATTACAGGGAATCTGTCACCAGGTTTATGCTATTTGGTCTGAGAGAAGCATGATGCAGGGACAGAGACCCTGATTCCATGTGTTGATTACTTTACTCGGTGGAGCAGTTGTGATAAAATCACTATTTTTTTCTGCTGCAGAGCTCTGAATGCTGAGTCTTGTATAACCCCGCCCACACCATTGATTGGCAGCTTTCTGTGTACACTGTGCATAGGCAGAAAGCTGCTAATCAGTGGTGGAGGCAGGGGTACAGAGCAATAGGACTACCTGGCTAGACAGATAGTCTTCTAGTGATAATCTACTGATTTTATTGAAACAGCCACACACAGCCTAGTAAGTAACACATCACTGGAATCAGGGTCTCTGCCCCTACATCATGGTGCTTTCAGAATACATAGCAAACACCTGGTGACAGATTACCTGTAAGTCCTCCTCTGTGTGATCTCCCACATTATCCAGAATGTTATAGTAATGTATGATGACCGTTGCAGGACGGCTCCAGGATTTCGTGGGCCCTGGGCGAAAGAGTCTCAGTGGCCCCTTTAACACATACCACGATTCATGATGCACAGATACCGCAGATAAATATATATATATATATATATATATAGTACAAGGCCGAAGATTTCACTTCTTACATTACATGAGCGATATCTATTGTAAATTCCACAATAACTCAGAAAGCGGCGAATCCTCACAGCTCACAGTGCAGACCGGACAGTAATGTCCTCCACACAGTATAATGGCACCACATAGTCCTCTATACCGTATTATGAGCTCCATATATTGCTCCATATAGAATAATGGACCCCATAAAATGCTCCACGCAGTCTGTGCCCCCATATAATGCCCCATGCAGGCTGTGACCCCACACATAATGCCACATGCAGGCTGTACCCCCCACATAATGCCCCATGCAGGCTTTGACCCCCCACATAATGCTCCATGCAGGCTGTGACCCTCACATAATGCCCCATGCAGGCTTTGACCCCCCACATAATGCCCCATGCAGGCTGTGCCCCCCCCCACATAATGCCCCTTGCAGGATGTCCCCCTCCCACATAATGGCCCATGCAGGATGTCACCCCCCATATAATTCCCCATGCAGAATGTCCCTCCCACATAATGCCCCATGCAGGCTGTGCCCCCCACATAATGCCCCATGCAGGCTGTGCCCCCCCACATAATGGCCCATGCAGGATGTCACCCCCCATATAATTCCCCATGCAGGATGTCCCCTCCACATAATGCCCCATGCAGGATGTCCCACCCCACATAATGCCCCATGCAGGATGTCCCCCACACATAATGCCCCATGCAGGATATCCCCCCCACATAATGCCCCATGCAGGATGTCACCCCCCATATAATTTCCCATGCAGGATGTCCCCCCCCACATAATGCTCCATGCAGGATGTCCCACCCCACATAATGACCCATACAGGATGTCACCCCCCATATAATGCCCCATGCAGGATGTCACCCCCCCATATAATGCCCCATGTAGGATGTCACCTCTCACCCCATATATTGGCCCATGCAGGATGTCACCTCTCACCCCATATAATGCCCCATGCAGGATGTCACTTCTCCCCCCATATAATACCCCATGCAGGATGTCACTCCCCCCATATAATGCCCCATGCAGGATGTCACCCCCCATATAATGCCCCATGCAGAATGTCACCTCTCACCCCATATAAAGCCCTATGCTGGATGTCACTCCCCCCCCCCATATAATGACCCATGCAGGATGTCACTTCTCCCCCTCATATAATACCCCATGCAGGATGTCACCCCCCTATATAATGCCCCATGCAGGATGTCCCCCCCATATAATGCCTCATGTAGGATGTCACCTCTTACCCCATATAATGCCCCATGCAGGATGTCACTCCCCCCCATATAATGCCCCATGCAGGATGTCACTTCTCCCCCCCATATAATACCCCACGCAGGATGTCCCTACCTCCCCCCCATATAATGCCCCATGCAGGATGTCACTTCTCCCCCCATATAATGCCCCATACCTCCATACATAAAAAAAAAAATCAAATGCTCACCTCACTGCTCACCAGCTGTGGAGAGGTAAGTATTGTGCCGGCCGTGGTCCTGAGCAAGCATTGGGGGGGGGAGCAAGGCCCACTAGCTGGCGCTGGCACCACTCTCCTCTGCTCACCGGTCCCATACCGCGCCAGGGTGCCCGACAGCAAGTGGGCCCCTCGCCTACTCAGGGCCCCGGCACTTGCCTGGGTGTGCTGGGTGCTAGCGCCATGTCTGCCCAGCGTCCGGTTTGTATCCTCCCAACATCATATCAGTGTAAATCATCTGGGACATAATATGGGGGGAGAAGTTTTTGCATCTGTAACTTTTTTCCTGCATCTTCAATAAATCAGTATTATTTCTTATTCTTTTATAGAGCGTGATGGATTCATTGGTTCCGGCGAGAAAGCCGCATATGACCGACTATGAAACTTCCAAACTCATCAGCAGTGGAAATTTTGGGTGAGATTTCTGTTGCCATAATCCACATTTCTCAGGGTTCCCTATGACAATGCTTCTGCCCCTGCACTCTGCCATTCAGTGTTATCATAGGGAAATTATGTGATCTGTAGCAAATCAAACTGCAAGGAAAGTGATTTAAATAATATAATTACATATAATATAATATATAATAATATAATATTATTACATTCGCCTGTGCTAGACTCTCATCTGTTCTTATGCTGCCTCCTCCACCTGAGCTTTTCTGCTCTCCACTCTGATCTTTGTTTTGATGGGGGGGCTCCATTATGAAGCTGATCAGAGAAGTTGGCTACACATGGTCACATGAAGGGTGACACCATATTGACGTCAATGACATCTACACCCTCCACCATGACCATGTGGGCCCAATCACTGGCCTCAGCAGCAGAAGAGAGCCCTGGAGCACATTCATTTTGGACCAATTTTATTTGCACTAAATTGTATTTGGTCAGTTATAGCGAATCTGCCCAAAGAGAATTTCAGTAGATTCTCGTATCTATAATGTGACCTGGGTGATGGCTCCGGCAGAAGTGGCATTGTGGAGACCTCGCATAGGTGATCTATGTAGTGCTATTTTATGTATTTCTAGATGTGGATTTATAGCGGCGGCCAGACTTCTAGTATTAAACATATGCAAATTGTCTCTTCTGAGAGGAAGCAAACTAGAACTCCACCTATAGGAAGTAGCAATCCTAAAAGTCAATATCGACCCTTTAACAAGCCTTGTCACATGACTTAGGATAATAGTCAAAACCAAAATCTCAATTTGCAGGAACTGTGTTCTGGGGTACTGCCCCTCTTCAGTGCAAAGTGTGAGATATGGTTTGACTGGGTGAGAGGTGTCTGACCGGTATCCAAGGGGTTGACATTTCTCCTTGCGGACATGAGGAGACTTTTAAGCCACAATGCTCCTCTGGGAAATAGGATTGCTACTTCCCATAGGTGGCACTAGGGTGCTAGTTCTCTTCCTCTCTGAAAAGAGACAATTTGCATATTTCCCAGAAGAGCATTGCAGCTTAAAAGTCTCCTCACCTTGACATGCTTAACATGGCTTTTTCCGCAAGGAGAAACGTTACCGCTTGGATCCCGGTCAGATGCCTCTTACCCAGCCAAACCATATCTCACACTTTGCACTTATGAGTGCTTGTACCCCAAAACATAATGTCCGAAAATTGAGATTTTGGTTATGGCTATTATTCCATGTCATGTGATAAGGCTCGTTAAAGGGTCGATATTGACTTTTAGGATTACTACTTCCTATAGGTGGCACTAGAGTTCTAGTTCTCTTCCTCTCCGAAGAGACAATTTGCATATTTCCCAGAGGATCATTGAGGCTTAAAAGTCTCCTCACCTTGACAAGCTTAACATGTCACTCTCCGCAAGGAGAAATGTTACCAGGATACCAGTATTAAACATATAATGATTTCTATAGATGGATTATTAATAAGGATTTATTATAACCGATGGATTCTCCTTCTCTCCAGGGCCGTCTACTTAGTGCATCATAAAGACTCACACCAGACCTTTGCTATGAAGAAAATGGCTAAGCGGAACCTAAATACTGCACAGAGATTGGAATGGGCCTTTCTGGAGAGGGACATCTTAACATTTGCTGATTGTCCCTTTGTGGTCTCCATGCTCTGCTCCTTTCCAACTAGATCTCACCTGTGTATGGTCATGGAGTATGTAGGAGGTAAGACACATCTATTGTATTATATTCAGCCCATGTCTGCTTTCATCTTATCACTGCTCATATCATTAGGACATTGTTGGTTACATCCCCGCAGAGCATTTACTATAGGTTATCTATTACCAAGATGCTCGTAAATTCATTGATCTTGGTGCAGGGGCGCTATGGGGCTCATCAGTCGGAGGGGGTCTGTCGACGCTCAGCAGTGGGCAGCATCCCTCCACCTGTCATCACAATTTCAGCGGTATTTGCTTCTTCAAGGAGGTGGGGCTGGTGGGGGCAAAAATACTGAGTAGGTGGCTAGTAGGGGCCAAAATACTGAAAGGGGGCCGTATGACTAGATATGGGGGGACTGTGAATGCTGAGTGGAGGTCATCATATTAAGTGGGGTGCTGTGGGGGTCCTCACTCTGTATGGAGGCCCCCATTCTGTGTGGGGACATCATACTGAGTGGGGAGTTATGCAGACCATTATATTGTGTGAGGGACTGTGGGAACCATTATCCTGAGTGGGAGGGTTGCTGTGGGTGCCATCACACCGAGTAGGGGGTTGTGGCTGGCCTCCTTCTAAGTGGTGGCCTCCTTAGGAGGATTCACTGTGGGGATACCATACTCATTGAGTGTGGGTGTGGGCATTTTTGGGAGCATCATACTCTAAAATGGCCATAAAAGTTGTATTGCTGGTGAGAACATCAAGCTGCTTCAACAGGGATATAAATATATTTCTTTTTTATTTTTTAGGGTGGGGGGCAATTACAACTTTTGATATGGGGTCTTGTGATTTCTATGTACGCCACTATCTGTGTGATCTCCCCAGGATGTTTCCGCTCACTGCTCATTATACATCATGGTTATCTGCTCGTGGTATATCATGGTTATCTTCTGTATAAACCCCTCACCGGTCATATTTCCTTTCTTCTATAGGTGGAGACTGTGGGACCCTTCTAAGCACCAGGGGTCCTTTCTCTGTCCCCATGGCCCGCTTGTACTTTGCAGAGGCGGTACTTGCCGTGGAATACCTGCATAGTTACGGTGTGGTGCACAGAGACCTGAAGCCGGAAAAGTAAGTGCCCCCGTAGTATAATAAAGTGGGGAAAGTTGTCATTTATTATCATTCAGTCTGTGAGGCTAAAACCATCTTCTCTTTTGCAGCCTCCTGATTACATCTACTGGACATATTAAAGTTACCGATTTTGGGATTTCAAAACTTGGTCTAATGATACCGAAAACCAACACCTACAAGGAATTAGCAGTGGACATCTCCAGAGAGTTCCAGGACCGTGAGGTCAGCATCACCTACAAGAACTTAGCTTGTTATTTGCAAATCTCATCACACTATTGTCTCTTCTCTACGTTCTTCCTTTCTAGAGAACTTTTCCACTAATATTTTATCTTCTGCATTGTGTTTTAACGATGATATCTTGTCATAATAATTGTTTCATCGATTCTCATCTCTATGTTCTGTTGGTTTCCAGTTCTGTGGCACCCCATGTTACATAGCCCCAGAGATCATCCTGAAAGAAGGCTATGGAAGACCTGTTGACTGGTGGTCATTGGGGATCATCCTGTATAAATTCCTGCTGGGATGTGTACCATTTGATGCTGATTCCCTCACTGAGCTTTATAAAAGGGTTGTCATTGGTGAGTAGAATAATTCGATCATTGCGTTGATTGGTTACATTTGTTTAGTTATTTCCTTTGCTTTATGTTACAGTCCAGTAAAGAGGTTTTATTTTCTGTAATTTTCTATGTAACAGGAGAACTAATTTGGAATTGTGATCGCGCTCCACCCCTGGATGCTCAGAATCTCATCACTGAGCTGCTCAGAAGAAATCCTGTGCGTAGACTTGGGACAGGTAACAGATATACTAGTATTAATATTCCCTTATTAGACCAAGGACATATCGCTCATGTCCATGAAGATCAGCATTTCTCTATCAGCTCATCTACTGTATTTCTAGTTCTCCACACTAAGACTTTCAGTTTATTTCCTTCATGTCGGCTCAGTTTTGTCATTAGTTCAGATTACGATAAACTGTTCAGATATGGAGCCATCCCTGACTATGTCCGCATCACTTTTGTTTTTCTTTTTCTAGGAGGAGCATTTGAGATCAAGGTTCATCCATTCCTGAGTGACTTGGACTTTGACAACATTCTGAGCCAGGAGCTGGAGTATGTTCCTCAGCTTGTTTCAGATGCAGACACCAGCTTATTTATCAGTAAGTAGAAGGAGACGTCATCTAGACTAAGCGACTGTTTGTCTCATCTTCCCTAATATGTGATCATCTGTTCCCATTAATATTAGTGATAAATAGTGACTGTGTTATACTGACAACCTCTAATAATACTTCATTACCTATTTCTTGTAGATCATTCTGATATAAACAAACATCTGGTCTCAAAGGATGAGGAAGGCACAAGTGAGAACAATGAGAGCCTTGACTTCCAAAATTTTACGTCATCTTCTGAAAAGCTTTGTAAAGTAAGTATGTGATTAATAAATCCAAAATATGTAAAAAAAATGTAAAACAACTCTAAAAGTACATAAAAAAAATATTTTATATCTTATTTTTATCCGTATTTAGCTCTGTATCATCGCTACCAGGATGGTGAACAATGAGGATCCCAATGCCCCTCCAGAGTATACACCAGAAACCAACACAAACATCTCAGAAATGTGAGTAGATTATAAAGGGTCATTACTTCATTACTGGGAGTTCCAGGCTGATCTATGTACACAACACCAAATATAGGACATAAATATCAGAATATCAAATGCAGCATTCACCGCTTCATGGTTAACGGTCATTGTACTTTTGGCTTCAGAAAATGCAGAAGATAACAGCCCATAATTGTGGCAGGTCATGCATTTTTAGCACTGCCTACTCTGTAGGAGAGCTGTAGTATTACTTGCCAGCCATTCTTGGTAGTTGTGTTCTGATCCATGGAAGGTAGTTTTGAGCAGAAAACCTTCCCCACTATGACAGTCATATGTCCTATTAGGCCTTATAGTCAGTGTTCTTATAGTGAGACAACCCATTTTATACTGTGTTTACTTACGATTTACATGTTTTTCTTCTTCAAACAGGCAGAAAGAATCTGTTCCTGTATGTAATACAGACTATGCTGTTACCATCTTGCCACCCTCATCCCCATTGCCAGGTATGTACATGTCTACAGCACCAACAATGTGAATGTTGACTTCAAGGCTCAAATATTTCCACATGGTTTTTCTGGTCTACTATGTTATCCATGTTTCATGGATCTCAGCTATGTTGACCATGGGTTCGTACTGTATCCCTATTTCCTTAATTTTGTACAGGAGTTTTTTTTCATGTATTCTGTATATTACGTTGCATCATCTATTAACCTAGTGAGATATAGCGACTGTGTTATACTGACACCCTCTAACAATCCTTCATTACCTATGTCTTGTAGATCACTCTGATGAAAACAACCATCTGATCTCAGAGGATAAGGAGGGCACAAGTGAGGACGATGAGAACTTTATCTTCCGAATATTTGCATCATCATCTTCTGAGAGGCTTTCTAAAGTAAGTATGTGATCGATAAATCCAAAATATGTACAAAAAAAGGATCTATAAAATTAAAAAGTATGTATATTTAATAACTTATTGTTATCCACATTTAGCACTCTACCACCACTAACGGGATGGTGAACAACGAGGATCCCAAGGCCCCTCCAGAGTGTACACCAGAATCCAACACAAACATCTCAGAAATGTGAGTAGATTATGGGGTCATTACTGGGAGCTCCAGGCTGATATATGTGCACAACACCAAATATAGGACATAAATACCATAATATCAAATGTAGCATCCACCGCCCCATGGTTATGGGTCATTGTGCTTTCAGCTTTCGGAATTGTTGGAGATAACAGCCCATAATTGTGGCCGGTCATGCACTTTTAGTGCTGCCCTCACTGTAGGAGAGATGTAGTATGAAATGCCGGCCATTCTTGGTAGTTGTTTTCCTCTCAGCTCTCTATAAAAGGTAGTCTTGAGCAGAAGACCTTCCCCACTATGACAGTCATATGTCCTACTAGTCCTTATAGTCGGTGTTCTTCTAGTGAGACAACCCCTTTTATATGGAGTTTACTTGAGATTTACATGTTTTTCTTCTTCAAACAGGCAGAAAGTATCTGTTCCTGTATGTAATACAGACGATGCTGTTACCATCTTGCCACCCTCGTCCCCATTGCCAGGTATGTACATGTCTACAGCACCAGCAATGTGAATGGTGACTTCAAGGCTCAAATATTCCCACATGGTTTTATACAATACTATAGGTCTCTTATGTTATCCATATTATGACAAAGCAGATCCTATAAGAATATATTGTTACTGATTTTTTTTTTAATTTTTCATCAGAATTTCCATCTCATGAAGAAAGAAAATCGGCAATAAATCTGAGTATGGAGCAACAAAACTCAGAAAATGGAAAAAATGGGAAAAAGAGACGAGGTAAGTGTGAGAATCAACTCCATGTTGTGTGATGTCAGTGAGAATAATTCATGTGGAGTAGATGTCATCTGTCAGTGATGGGATTGTCACATGTATGATTGCTGACAATGACCCCTGACCTCTGTATGATAATATTCCTCTGCCGTCCGGCCACAGTGACTGCACAGCATTATCATGTAATATGGAGTCCCATCACTTACATTATATTTATTTCTCTTCTCATAGGTTCCATCTTCCGCCGGATCTTATCATCCTGCCGGCGTGGATTATCCAGGGCTGCTCGCGCATTTGCATGCTGTCACTGTTGCCCTAAAACCATCTAAAAGACGGGACACCTAAGCATCCAGCGCCCTGAAGTCCAGCAGATCCATCATCACTGCTGGAGCTGTATAGAAGGACCTTCACCATCTACCTGTGGCCTTCTGACTGGTCAACCTGGACAAGTTTCAGTAATGCCTCTGTCATCGGGCTCCGCGGTATTCATACTGCTCGTCTGACGTGTCATTTACTGATCACCTGGTATCTGACCTCGGCTATCTTCCTGACTTTGATTTATTCTATTGACAATGTTCACGATTTTATTCATCCCATTATTAATTAAAAAAAAGTAAAATCTGTTACTGTTGCTCTGATTCCTTTTTGTCTTGAATTCACAAATACTTGTAACTCACTAATTGCTCTTCTTCCCACTAAATGTATTTCTCATTATCCTTAATGCAGCAGTCAGTCTCATATTTCTGTCCAGCAATTACACTGGTGCATCCACCCTGTACCAGTCATTACACTCATCCACAAACCTCTCCACACTGCTGCACAGTCCTGCATCTCTACCATATCTACACTCCAATGAGCTAAGATTAACATCCTCCATAATCAGGACCTCCCACTCTCATGTCCAAGACATTTTCTCTGCTGCACCAGCTCTCAGGAGTGCACTACTGCAGGCAATCAGGTTCATTCCCACTATCAGAGATTTTAAGTGTGCAGTAGAAACAGATTATTTGTGGCAGGACTGTCAAATCACCTCACTATTCTAAGTTTTTCCTACAGCACTCAGTAGCACTTAATATTTGTACATATACAGATAATGGTTGGTGACTGGTTCATGCAGCCTTAATTCCACAAAGATAGAAATAAAAGGTCAACATGTTTCATACATCCAAACCATCCTTAATCATGGCAGAAAAACATAATTTTAAGTTCCCACTATGAATATTTGGTGAGATATCACAGCTGTGTATTTTCACAGCACAAAGAACGCATCTTACAGATCAGCAAATCACAGTGTGCTGACGCTTAGTGTTGTAGTTTTGAACAACACCATTCATTTTATCATATAATGTCTTGAAAAATGAGAAAAAATGCCAGGTTTGGGTTCCTTCATTTTACAGTGTGTATTGTGTTGTAAAAACAAACTGACAAAATGATTCAGAGTCAGTAGTACGATTACTGTGATACCAAACTTATAAGGTTTATATATATATATATATATATATATATATATATACAGTACAGACCAAAAGTTTGGACACACCTTCTAATTTAAAGATTTTTCTGTATTTTCATGACTATGAAAATTGTACATTCACACTGAAGGCATCAAAACTATGAATTAACACATGTGGAATTATATACTTAACAAAAAAGTGTGAAACAACTGAAAATATGTCTTATATTCTAGGTTCTTCAAAGTAGCCACCTTTTGCTTTGATGACTGCTTTGCACACTCTTGACATTCTCTTGATGAGCTTCAAGAGGTAGTCACCGGAAATGGTCTTCCAACAATCTTGAAGGAGTTCCCAGAGATGCTTAGCACTTGTTGGCCCTTTTGCCTTCACTCTGTGGTCCAGCTCACCCCAAACCATCTCGATTGGTTTCAGGTCTGGTGACTGTGGAGGCCAGGTCATCCGGCGTAGCACCCCATCACTCTCCTCCTTGGTCAAATAGCCCTTACACAGCCTGGAGGTGTGTTTGGGGTCATTGTCCTGTTGAAAAACAAATGATGGTCCAACTAAACGCAAACCGGATGAAATAGCATGCCGCTGCAAGATGCTGTGGTAGCCATGCTGGTTCAGTATGCCTTCAATTTTGAATAAATCCCCAACAGTGTCTCCAGCAAAGCACCCCCACACCATCACACCTCCTCCTCCATGCTTCATGGTGGGAACCAGGCATGTAGAGCCATCCGTTCACCTTTTCTGCATCGCACAAAGTCACGGTGGTTGAAACCAAAGATCTCAAATTTGAACTCATCAGACCAAAGCACAGATTTCCACTGGTCTAATGTCCATTCCTTGTGTTCTTTAACCCAAACAAGTGTCTTCTGCTTGTTGCCTGTCCTTAGCAGTGGTTTCCTAGCAGCTATTTTACCATGAAGGCCTGCTGCACAAAGTCTCCTCTTAACAGTTGTTGAAGAGATGTGTCTGCTGCTAGAACTCTGTGTGGCATTGACCCGGCCTCTAATCTGAGCTGCTGTTAACCTGCGATTTCTGAGGTTGGTGACTCGGATAAACTTATCCTCAGAAGCAGAGCTGACTCTTGGTCTTCCTTTCGTGGGGTGGTCCTCATGTGAGCCAGTTTCTTTGTAGCGATTGATGGTTTTTGCAACTGCACTTGGGGACACTTTCAAAGTTTTCCCAATTTTTCGCACTGACTGACCTTCATTCCTTAAAGTAATGATGGCCACTCGTTTTTCTTTACTTAGCTGCTTTTTGCTTGCAATAATACAAATTCTAACAGTCTATTCAGTAGGACTATCAGCAGAGTATCGACCAGACTTCTGCACAACACAACTGATGGTCCCAACCCCATTTATAAGGCAAGAAATCCCACTTATTAAACCTGACAGGGCACACCTGTGAAGTGAAAACCTTTTTCGGTGACTACCTCTTGAAGCTCATCAAGAGAATGCCAAGAGTGTGCAAAGCAGTCATCAAAGCAAAAGGTGGCTACTTTGAAGAACCTAGAATATAAGACATATTTTCAGTTGTTTCATACTTTTTTGTTAAGTATATTATTCCACATGTGTTAATTCATAGTTTTGATGCCTTCAGTGTGAATGTACAATTTTCATAGTCTTGAAAATACAGAAAAATCTTTAACCGAGAAGGTGTGTCCAAACTTTTGGTCTGTACTGTATATATATATATATATATATATATATATATATATACAGTGTTTAGCATAAATCAGTACACCCAAATAGATTTGTCAGCAAACCTGTAGTTTCCTTTCAGAATCATCATTTTATATGGGATACCATACTACAAAATACTCTCGCAAATTTGAGCCATTGAATGCAAACAAGATTTGGTATTTTGCAGACCCCAAAAAAGTAATTTTCTTAACAAACTCATTCAAGATCATGTTTCAAAAATGAGAACATCCCAGTAACAGTCTTAAGAGAAAAGCTAAGTTTAGACAACAAAATTCTAATTAACAAGAACTGAACCACAGGTAAGTGTAATTATTCATTAAACAGATGTCCAGCAGACAGGTGTCTGTAAAAGGAAGTTACTTAATAAAGAAAACTCCTTCCCATTTCATGCTATCAGCAATGGCACCACATAGAAGGGAAATGTCACAAAACCTGAGAAAGAAAATAATTTCTTTGCAATAAATGTAAAGTCTACAAGAAGATCAGCAAAACTTTACTTATCAGTCAGAATACTGTAGCAAAAGTGATGCAAAACTATAACAAAGATGGAACTGCAACCATCTTACAGAGACGTCCAGGCCGACTATGGAAGTTAACACCTAAACAAAAGCGTCCTCTGATGAGAAGGGTAAGTGGCACCACATAGAAGAGAAATGTCACAAGACATTTCTGAGAAAGAAAATAATTTCTTTACAAAAAATGTGAAGTCTACAAGAAGATCAGCAAAGCTTTTCTTATCAGTCAGATGGAAGTTAACATCTAAACAAAAGCATCTTCTGATGAGAAGAAAATCGACAGGCAAATTCATTGCTATTAGCTGAAGAAGTAGAAAGCCAAACTAAGGTGAGTGTTTTCCATGACACGACACGGTGTACACTGCAAATGAATGGCATTCATGAGTGTCCTCCACAAAGGAAGCCTCTCTCCCTTAAAGCCCATGAACAATAAAAGTCCGTCTACAATTTGCCAGGGTCCATGCTTAAAACTATGAGGACTACCGGGACTCTATACTGTGTATGTGAATCTTATGTGTATGTCCGTATTTTATGTTTGTGTGCACTATGTATATGTGACGCGCCCTGGGCCTATGTGACGTAGCGTTGCGCACGCAGGGACTACCCGGAGCCGGATCTGATAGGGGTAGTAGTCTCGTGGCGGTGACCCGGTCCGTGCCCAGGGAGTCAGACTAAGTGGCGGTATATTAGCAGTAGATGTAGGATGACTACGCCACCCGTTGAATGCAGCTATGGAGCTGCCGCTGCAGGGCAGACCGCTGAGGCCGGTGGAAGGATGGTGCAGCGTGGATGGTATAACCCCCAACGGGAGGGGTATGGCCTCAGGGCAGCCGACGTGGAAGATGGGGGTAGCAGGAACCACTCAGAGACGATGCGGTGTAGTTCAGGGTCTTTACTGGTGACAAAGACAGACCCTCCCGGAGTACTTGCTAGCGATCGGGGCCTGGTCAGTCCTTGAGCAGATGGGATCTCCCCTGGCCAGGTGGAGTTGTAGGCCTTCCCAACTAACTGTACTCTTCTGGCTACCTTGCTAGAGGCGGGTAAAAGTAGCCCACGTCCCTGAGTGTACCGTGTGGTGCTCACCCGTATGGCCGGTGACTCGGGGCCTTCTAGTGCCTTCCGCTCCACGACGGCGGTGCTGGTCCCACGCGTGTGACCGTGCCTTCGGGTTTCTGGGCCAGAGGACTTGAAATCCCCTGCCGGACGGTTTCTGCTGCTGGGTAAGGGTTAGTCCCCACAGCCTCGGACTCCGGGTCCGGTGATAACTTCTCAGTCAGGGCGAGCTCTGCAGCTGCCAGCCCCTGACTCCTTGTAGCACTGCTCCCACAGAGCTCCTGTTGTTTCTTCCTATGCTGCTTCTCTTCTCTGTCTCTACTTCTGGCATGGCCCGGGAGCTGGGCCCAGCCGGAGCCACAGCTCCCTGTCCGCCCTCCTGGCTCAACTCTCCCTTTGAACTCTCTAACCCTGCCTCAGCCCCAGGTTTATATAGGGGAAGTCCTTCCCCTCCCAGGACTGGGCAGGAGGTGTGGCATGCATAGGATTCCTGACCAAGAGACCTCCCACCTGCTCTCAGACATAACATTGCTGTTACTGTGGAAACCAGACCCCTGGGGTGCCACATTCCCCCCTAGTGAAATTTAGTACTCCGGGACTGAACATACTTTTGTCAACATAACAAGGCATAAAAAAAAAAATAACATTACAATAAGGAAACACATAAAGACGGTCACGGCGTGTCCGCAACCGGGTGCAGTCTTTGAAGAAAACAAAGGTGTCCATTTCACCAAAACAGGGAGACGTAACCAGGTAGGGGTCTGTCCTGCCCCGAGTCCTTAACAGTCTTTAGTCCATCCTGGGATACGCTCCACTAACTGTACAAGGATTCCCGGTAAATCCACCAAGGACTCCTAAAAATAACTAGAAACACATAATTATTTACAGGATATGGCCGCTCTCAGGCCTCGGCCAGTGGGGATAAGGATTGGCTGCTCACAGTCCTCAGCCTGGTAAGGGATAGGGACACATGGGGAACAATTCACTAATCCCAACGGGGACCATATTTTAATTAGCAGCAGTCCTTGTACCCTAACGGGTAACTATGTACAGCTCTTTATTCACGCTACTTCCCTTCAGCAGCTATGTCCTCTTTGTGCTCCCTCCTGAGGGTAGTCCTCAGACCCGTCCGGGTCCTCTTGGCTTTCCTCGTATTGGTAGTACTGCAGCTCCTCCTCGGTTAGCCGGGTTAGTATCTCTGCGACAGTCCTCCTCCCAGGTGGCCAGGACTTTACCTCCCTTTGGGCTGCCCCGGTTAATTGGGCCACCAGGATGCTCACTTTTTGCTCTTCTGTGAGGGGGTACACCTGGAAGAGGCTATCCAGCTTTTCTCTAAAGTCATGTAGGGTATGTGACTCCCCTGAGTACTGGGGTAGCCAGGCCGCTCCCGGGATATAGGGCATGGTGAAAGGCATGACTGCAGCAGCGGTGGCGCTGGCGGGGGTTGAGGCAGTGAAGCTCTCCTCCGTATCCGACATCTTCCTCGCCCCTAGTGGACCGTGGCCTACCTTGCGATGATCCTCTTCCGTAGGCCGCGGCTCCGCAGTGGATCGTCAGGGTTGAGGACCTCTCGTCGCGCTCCTGTGACGTCGGCGTCTGCTGGGCTCCTTCCAGGACCTTACGCAACGTCCGGACGTGAGGCGGGGCTTCAGTTCTCGCTGGCTTTTCGGAGTCCACGCCCCTCTTCTTCCCGCGCGGCGTCCTCAAAATGGCGTCCAACGGCGGGAAAACTCCACAGATGGCGGGAAGAAGGCTGAAGATGGCGCCGGATGGCGGGAAAACTTCACGGATTGCGGGAAGAAGGCTGAAGATGGCGCCGGATGGCGGGAATCTTCACCACAGGTAAGTTTTAAAAGTCTCTCTTTCAGGCACGCAGTACCCGGTGGTTGCGGGCACGAAATCCTGCCGACTACGCCAAAAGTTGACGCGCCCTGGGCCTATGTGACGTAGCGTTGCGCACACAGGGACTACCCGGAGCCGGATCTGATAGGGGTAGTAGTCTCGTGGAGGTGACCCGGTCCGTGCCCAGGGAGTCAGACTAAGTGGCGGTATATTAGCAGTAGATGTAGGATGACTATGCCACCTGTTGAATGCAGCTATGGAGCTGCCGCTGCAGGGCAGACCGCTGAGGCCGGTGGAAGGATGGTGCAGCGTGGATGGTATAACCCCCAACGGGAGGGGTATGGCCTCAGGGCAGCCGACGTGGAAGATGGGGGTAGCAGGAACCACTCAGAGACGATGCGGTGTAGTTCAGGGTCTTTACTGGTGACAAAGACAGACCCTCCCGGAGTACTTGCTAGCGATCGGGGCCTGGTCAGTCCTTGAGCAGATGGGATCTCCCCTGGCCAGGTGGAGTTGTAGGCCTTCCCAACTAACTGTACTCTTCTGGCTACCTTGCTAGAGGCGGGTAAAAGTAGCCCACGTCCCTGAGTGTACCGTGTGGTGCTCACCCGTATGGCCGGTGACTCGGGGCCTTCTAGTGCCTTCCGCTCCACGACGGCGGTGCTGGTCCCACGCGTGTGACCGTGCCTTCGGGTTTCTGGGCCAGAGGACTTGAAATCCCCTGCCGGACGGTTTCTGCTGCTGGGTAAGGGTTAGTCCCCACAGCCTCGGACTCCGGGTCCGGTGATAACTTCTCAGTCAGGGCGAGCTCTGCAGCTGCCAGCCCCTGACTCCTTGTAGCACTGCTCCCACAGAGCTCCTGTTGTTTCTTCCTATGCTGCTTCTCTTCTCTGTCTCTACTTCTGGCATGGCCCGGGAGCTGGGCCCAGCCGAAGCCACAGCTCCCTGTCCGCCCTCCTGGCTCAACTCTCCCTTTGAACTCTCTAACCCTGCCTCAGCCCCAGGTTTATATAGGGGAAGTCCTTCCCCTCCCAGGACTGGGCAGGAGGTGTGGCATGCATAGGATTCCTGACCAAGAGACCTCCCACCTGCTCCTAGACATAACATTGCTGTTACTGTGGAAACCAGACCCCTGGGGTGCCACATATGCATACGTTAAAATGTGTATAGAGTATTAGCATGTGCAAATTTTATATGTGTGCCTAATATAAATATACATGGAAATGTATATGTAGGTGGTGCCTGATGGAGGGTGGGGGGCCCAGATCAGAAGTCCTGATTAAGGGCCCTTCACTGTCATTGTCTGCCCCTTATATAAACAGTAAAATCCTCTTTAATAACTGGACTTCCATTGGGGTGGACTTCTCATAGATGGCCAGTATGCATACTATATTGTGAATCTGGGCATCTCTCACAGAAAATCTGATCTGGATATGAGGGTGGTCTTCTATAAGCGGTGATGTTTTGGAGAGATTTAGGGAAAAGTCCCAATTCTTATCCATCGATCTGGTAATTTGAGTAAAATATTTGTGTTGATAACTGATCACAAAGTCACAAAATATGTAAGATTTGGCATAACCTGGTTCATTTTTCAAAACGTTATGCTCAATTTTTTTAGCACCAAGTTTTGTTGCTTTTTGGTAGACTTACACTAACTTAGTATATTGTGTGAGAATTAAATGAATTATGAATTAGTTGGCGCATTTTACCACACTCTGGGGGTCCCTGACAGTCCTTCTTTACCGGCCCTGTAGTGATGCCAATGTAAACTTCCAAGTGACCGCGCAGTCAATCACTGTCACGAATGCAGGACAACCTATGATTAGCTAATTTTTGGGAAATCCTTATAACAAAAGGGGATTGAAAATATTTACAATTATTTTAAAAGCATTAAAAAAAAACCAGACCCAATACTTATAATTAGTTTGTTGAAAGTAGTCTAATTAAAGGGAGCTGAAAGGATTAGAGATTATGAACCCGATTCACCAGTGTTTTTGCCAGAAAACTGGCATAAAGCTCTTGAAAAGTTGCAAAGTTTTGTGACTTTTCCCATTTTCACATAATTTTAACTTCTTTAAAGCCCAAGACGTACTGATACGTATCTGCGCCCTGGGACTTAAGAGCCTGATACGTATTAGTACATCTTTGCGATCGCGCCCGCACACAGGCTGTGCGGGCGTGATCGCCGCCGGGTGTCAACTGATTGTCACAACTGACACCCGGTGCTATGTGCTGGGAGAGGTCCCGCACATTAACCCCCGCAATGCTGGGATCTAAGTCGTTCGCAGCATTGCGGGGGCAAGGGGAGGTGATCGGGATAGTCACCTCTCCTGCCGGCGTCCAGCAATGTGTGCCGCGGCTTCCCGGATGTTGTCATGATGACCCGATTCACTGAGGGGTGCAGTTTTAAGAATGGTGTCACTTTTGGGTATTTTCAGTCATAAAGACCCCTCAAAGTGACTTCAAATGTGATGCGGTCCCTAATAAAATGGTTTTGTAAATTTTGTTGGAAAAATGAGAAATCGCTGGTCAATTTTAACCCTTATAGCTCCCTAATAAAAATAAATTTGGGTTCCAAAATTGTGCTGATGTAAAGTAGACATATGGGAAATGTTATTTATTAACTTTTTTTGTGTGACATATCTCTCCGATTTAAGGGCATAAAAATTCAAATTTTGAAAATTGCAAAATTTTCTAAATTTTCGCCAAATATCTGTTTTTTTCACAAATAAACACAAGTGATATCGAAGAAATTTTACCACAATCATAAAGTACAATATGTCATGAAAAAATATTCTCAGAACCAGGGGGATCCGTTGAAGCGTTCCAGAGTAATTACCTCATAAAGTGACAGTGGTCAGAATTGTAAAAATTGGCCTTCTCATTAGCGTGCAAACCACTTTGGGTTGTAAAGGGGTTAAGGACTCTACCTGCATATACAGTCATGGAGGAAAGTGCTGGCACCCTTGAAATTGTTTCAGAAAATTACACATGTTTTATTACACGCATGTTTATTTCCTTTGTGTTTATTGGAACAACACAAAAAAACTGAGAAAAAAAAGGCAAATTGGACATAATTTCACACAAAACTCCAAAAATGGGCCGGAATACATATATATATTTTTGATGGGACAACACTGAAGATGTGACACTTTGATACAATGTACAGTAGTCAGTGTACAGCTTGTTTAACTGTAAATTTGGTGTGCCTGCAAAATAACTCAACACACAGCCATTAATGTCTAAACAGCTGGCAACAAAAGTGAGTACACCCCTAAGTGTGTTCTCAGCTGATGTTATTTGTGGGTTTTTCTTTGCATCCCGAACAATTTTCTTGGCAGTTGTGGCTGAAATGTTTGTTGGTCTACCTGACTGTGGTTTGGTTTTTACAGAGCATCTGATTTTCCATTTGTTAATCACAGTTTGAACACTGCAGACTGGCATTATCAATTCCTGGGATATCTTTTTGTATCCCTTTCCTGTGTTATACTCTTTTTGCCTCCCTTTCCTGTGTTATACAGTTCAACTACCTTTTCCCGTAGATCCGTTGATAATTCTTTTGCTTTCCCCATCTCAAAATCCAGAAACGTCAGTGGCTGGATCCCAGAAACTCACTCAGCTTTATGCACACACACTGATTACAAGCAAACAGGTCATACGTGAGGATGTTACCTTTAGTAGCCATTCAAACCCATTTGTGTCAAATTCTGTGCATGTTATCAGGCCAAAATCACCAGGGTATGTAAACTTTTTGATCAGGATTATTTGGATGTTTTTGGTTGTCATTAGTGATGAGCGAGCACGAAAATGCTCGAGTACTCGTTGCTCGGGTCGAGCAAATTGAAATACTCGGGTGCTCAACCCGAGCAATGAGCCCAATATAAGTCTAGGGGAAACTTGAGCATTTTTCAGGTGGCTCCCCACAGCGGTCTGCAGAGGGCCTAAAAATTGCCCAAATCGATGGGAACTGTGCTCAAATGACATGTGAACAGCATGGGGAAGACCCCTGGAAGCATCTCTGACTCCCAGATCACTGCTGTCAACAACGTCGTCAGAGTATTACGCCACTTTTACGGCGTAAGGAACATCCTTTCCAGGGTGATGACTTGTATATAAGGCAAAATAAATAAACAAAAACACAAATACTCCTACACACCTTGGGCTATGTTCACACGTAGCATTTTTGACACGTTTTTGCACTTTTGCATTGCTTTCAACCAAGACAAATGCATTCACCAGGAAATGTCATTTTAACATTTTACAACCTTATCTGGCCATGTGGTGTGTGACACATCATCAGACACATGCATACAGTGCTGAAAAGACATGGGAACAGCAAGGGGAAGACCTCTGTAAACATCTCTGAATCCCAGGTCACTGCCTAAATGTGTGCCCATCATAAGTGATCCTTGGCACATGCGAAGATGCCTCCCGCCATGCACCTGTCGTTGCAGACTTGCAACAATCACCGTCCACGTCCTTGTCCCACTGCAGTGTTCAGTTGTCCCTACCCCATTCCTTGGAATGCAAGCACAAGAATGCCGGCAGCCACCCACCCACAGGCTGCAATACTATACTGCCAAATTTTTGACAGCTGCTTGCACTTGAAATGTGGCCTTTTAGGCTCGTGGAGGCGGAAGCTTTTCATAACCTCATGCCGGCGGCGGCCGGGTGTCCATACTCGGTCCCCAGTCGCCACTATATTTCCCGGTATCGCCTCCGCCTTCCACAACCACGGGTCCAATAACATTACCCGTGCCCTCCCCAGTGCACTTACTGGGAAGGACCGCCTAACCACAAACACGTGGACAGGTGAATGTGGCCAGGGACGGTACGGAGCCAGTCCACAACTTTTTTTGCTAAGAGTTGTATTTAGCTCGGTGAAAGGACTGGCATAGAGGGAAACCGTATCTACCCTGCGTGTCATTTCTCCCAGAAAATCCTGTAATTGAGCTTGTTGCAGAAGCAATGGCAGCCCATCCAACATCAACTCGCACTTGTCAATGGTGCTTTGACACACACACATCTTTCTTTGCGCATTTAATTTCTTGAATACAGAATTGGAAAATGGCCTGATCCGTAATGCGTTTTGAGAAATAACATGCATAAGCATGGCCGATCCGCATTAAAAAAGCAGCCATAGAGTGTCCAGGAACCTTCCCCCACACTTTTCTTAGCCAGGGCTGCTTTTCGGCAGGGTTGCACGGGCCCACCAGAGAACCAGAGACTCCTCCGGCGGGCCCTGGCTTCTCCTTCAGGAGAGTTCATAGTGCCGAGGTGAGGCCATGATGATGATAGAGGCCATCATCTGCTTAGTTTTCTGTTACTTGGAATGCAATTGCAAGTATGCAGCCAGCCACCCACCCACCCACAGGCCGCAACACTAAACTGACAGATTTCTGGGCAGCTCTTTGCACTTGAAATATGGCCTTTTAAGCTTGTGGAGGTGTAAGCTTTTCACAACCTCATGCAGGCGGCGGCCGGGTGTCCATACTCGGTCCCCAGCCGCCAGTATTTTTCCGGTATCGCCTTCGCCTTCCACAAGCACGGGTCCCACAACATTACCCATGCCCTACCCAGTGCACTTACTAAGAAGGACTGCCTAACCACAAACACGTGGACAGGTGAATGTGGCCAGGGACGGTACGGAGCCAGTCCACAACTTTTTTTGATAAGAGTTGTATTTAGCTCAGTGAAAGGACTGGCATAGAGGGAAACCGTATCTACCCTGAGTGTCATTTCTCCCAGGAAGCCCTCTAAAGCTGCTTGCACTTGAAATCTGGCCTGAACATTACTGCTGGTACTTTTCTGTGGCAATTTTCTTGCCTCCTACCAGCCTGGAATATTTCCAGCAAACTATGGTACAACACCATGGTATTAGCACTGCCCCCAGTACCAGCAGCGAAGCCATCCTCAATTTCCTTCTCTGGAATTTTATTTGGTAGACTGAGTGGCTGCCAAAATAAATTTTCTCACAAAGGAGCTGATGATAGAGTGGCAGTAGGTTCAAGTTTCTCCAGCCTGTTAGATATTAGAGGGTGAACGGCAGCACATTGGATCAGTGGTTAGCACTGAAGTCTTGCAGCACTGGGATCCTGGGTTCAAATCCCAGCAAGGACAACATCTGCAAGAAATTTGTATGTTCTCCCACAGGGTTGGACAGTCCCACCAGAGAATTCTCTGGTGTGCCTTGGCTTCTACCTCAGGAGAGTTCATGATAGCGCTAACTTTGCAGCTGCTATGGGGCTCTTGAGCGGGTGAGAAAGGTTAGCCCTCAGAAACAAATCCTCTGGTGGGCAGAATGTTTTTCAATCTGAAACAGCTTCTCAGTGGGAGTTGTATTTCACAGCATGCCATATTCTTTAGCTCTGTGAAAGGACTGGCATATAGGAAACCTTATTTACCCCGGTTGTCATTTCTCCGTCACCAGGTTCCGCCCATTGTAACACACGACCATGCCTGGCTGTATGTTCAGCGGTGAGAGCCACAGATCAAGCTGCTGTGTTACAGCTTTCAACAACTATGCAGCGCTGGGCGGTTTGTTAATTAAGCATTAAGCATGTTATCTTCAGCACAGCCTGCTGCTGTTTGGCCAAGGCAGTGCAGCAGTGCTGTCAGCTTGTGACTGATGTGGTCATTTCGGAGATGGAGGAGGAGGTGCATGAGCTGAACAATGTGATTACATTGAGGTTAAATTGGTGATGCTGTTTTTTATACTAAAGAAAGATCCTATTGTTATGTTTTTTTATGTTATTTTTTATGACAAATGCATTCACCGGGAAAAGTCATTTTAACATTTTACAACCTAATCTGGCAATGTGGTGTCATCAGACACATCCTGTTTTATTTATGATGGAGGGACTCTGAAAGTCATAAAGCCTATTTTTATAGGAACATCAGACGGCCCTTACTATTCTTAAAAGGCCAGCAGTCGGCCCTAGCTATTGTTAGAGAGCCATCAGAGGGCTATGCTTTGTTGTTCCCATTATTAACAAGTGGGTCTCCTATACTGTTATTGCGCATCCAGTGACTGCAAGGGTTGTCAAAAATTTGGACGCAACCTAATACCCCTTTGAAGAGACATAGAGGAGGGTCTCAGTAAAAAAAATGTTCCCATTATAAAGGAGCGGGTCTTCTATAGTGGTAATGCCCATGCTGTGACTGCAAGGGTGGGCAAAATTTTTGAATAAAACACTAACAATTTAAAGACACAAAGAGCATGGCCACAGTAACAAGGTACGACATGTTCCCGTTAGAAAGGAGAGGGTCTGCTATACAGTTATAGGGTATGCAGTGAATCCAACGGCTGACAAATTTTAGGAAAAACCCCACTAAGAATTTAAGGACACACAGAGCAGGGCCACATTAACAAGGTACGACATGTTCCCATTAGAAAGGAGAGGGTCTGCTATACAGTTATAGGGTATGCAGTGAGTCCACCGGCTGACCAAGTTTAGGAAAAAACCCACTAAGAATTTAAAGACACATAGACCAGGCCACAGTAATGACAAATTCCCATTAGAAAGGAGAGAGTCTCCCATAGTGTTGGACTATGCAGTGACTGCAAGAGCTGCCAAAAATTTGGAGGCACTTCAATGGCCCTTGGAAGAGACGTGGAGGAGCGCATCATAAAAAATTGTTACCATTAGAAAGGAGCGGGCCTCCTATACTTGTAATGTCATGCACTAAGTGTATGGGCTGACAAACATTTACTCCTGGGGGGTATACATGAACATACTGTATAAAAAATTTTTTTTAAGGGCATCATAAAAATGTAGCGCCCCGAGGGCTCGACCGCTACAGGGGTATTGCACCTCTGCCAGAGGTGTGATATTCCACTCCCGGGTAAGGATGGAGTATGGACCAGGGTTCAGTTAGCTGCATACAGCACACTCACCCCATTTCCGAGGGACAGCTCAACGGTGCTCCCATTAGACAGAAATGCAGGCACGACAGACCATGTCCCTGGCTGGAGTGGGGAGGGGGTAGGAATACCCAGTGATGTAGGAGCAGATAGGGGTTGGTTCCTGAGCGTAGATAGGAGCCCATTGTTTGCTGGTCACCTGGGCTCATGTTCTAGAGGGAGGTATAAAAGGTGGGCACCATCTTAGAACAGTGTTCAGTCAGAGAGAAGAAGTGACAGAGTGGGGGCCTCTGCAAGGGGCTCTTCTCCGTAGGCGGGCCTAGCCTCTGAGGCCCAGCCAGCACAGAGAGAAGAGAAGAAGAGAAGTTCAGTGAGTGGAGTAAGAGAAGGAGTTCAGCCAGAGAGGGCTGACAGGGAGCTGTGGCTCAGTCTGGGCCCAGCTCCACGAGGCAGGCCTAGGGTGAAGGCCAGGAACAGAAAGGAACAAGAACAGAAAGGAACAAGAACAGAAAGGAACAGAAGAGAAAGAGAAAGAGAGAAACAGAAGGGCTCAGGAACAAGACGGCAGAAGGGACCCTAAGAACCAACGAGAATACAGGGTGAAGGGTCAGGCAGATTAAGGGTACCGGATCCCAAGTTGGTGGAGGAGAAACAGCCCTCAGCCAAAGACCGGAGGTCGTGATCATTTATTGGTGCGACACCTCATCAAACCTGCTAGGAAGGCACCATATAGGACAGCGGGGAACGGGAACCACATTTACCCGCACAAGTCCGCGGCAGCTGGACAAAAGTGGGTCACTGGTGAGGCAGGCCAGAGAAAGGATTGAAGGGGTCCTGTGTCATGCTCCTGAACTGCCTGGGGTTGACCGAGCCCCTCACCTGGTGGACGCAGCACGGCTCGGGCGGTCATTGCTGACAGAAGTGACCCGGAGTACATGAACTGTGAGTAAAAGACATTGGACTGCAGTACGTTGTCTGTGTACTCTTTCGCTCCTCCAGCACTAACGGCACTGGGACTCTCTGCACCATCACCCCCACCATCCACTACACTGCCCTGGGGCTGCACTCTTCCCGTGGGGAGTCACACTACCTCAGCTGCATACATCATCAGCCCCAGCGATCTGCCTTGCAGCGGCGGTTCATAATAACCGCAATCCACGGGTGGCGCAGTCGGACATCACTTAGGACGGCTAAAGGACTACCACTGGTCTGACCACCCTGAGCCACGGAACCGGGTCGCCACTACTACCCCCACCGTCTCCCTATTGCCCGGCTCCGAGTGCCCCACGGCCCAGGGGCGAGTCAAACACCCTTAAAAAAAATTATGTGGGTGTTGCATCATGGACCACGGTCACCCTGGTGATATGGTGGTGGAGGATGAGGAGAAGGAGGAGGACAAGAGCAAATAGCCAAAATCAGGAAGCGTATACCCATGTGTGGGTGTGAAAAGGTGCATGGGAATACACCTCCCAAGAAAAGACACTGGATTTGAGTTTATGTTACGCTGCTATTGTAGCACCCTGAGGACTCGGCTGCTACAGGGGTATTGCACCTCAACCCAGAGGTGTGGTATTCCACTCCCGGGTAAGGATGGAGTGTGGAACTGAGCTTAGTAGGCTGCATGCACTACATACATCCCATTTCCGGGGGACAGAACTACGGTACTCCCACCAAGTATATATGTGCAGGTACGACAGCGTCTGTCCCTGGCTGGAGTGGGAAGGGGGGTGGAACATCCCAGTAGTGTAGGGGCAGATAGGGGGAGCACTCTGGGTAAAGCTAGGAGCTCATTGGGTGCTGGTCACCTGGGCTCACACATAGAGGGAGTATATAAGGTGGGCACCATCTTAGGACAGGGTCTTTTTAGGAGCTGAGGAAGAGTTCAGCCAGGAGGGCTGACAGGAGCTGTGGCTTCGTCTGGGCCCAGCTCCAGGGCTAGGCCTGCAGTGAGGAGAGAGGAAGAAGGAAGGCCCAGAGTGGAAGACAAGAGGGAACCCTGAGAACCCAGAATTAAGCCAGAAGGGTGAAGGGTTGGCGGACACGGGTACCGGAACCCAAGCTGGTGGAGGTCAATCATCCTCAGCCAGGAACCGGAGGTCATGGTCAAGATTTGCCACGACCCCCACCAAATCCACCAGAAAGGCACACCAAGTATAGGGTCAGGGAACCCAGAGAAGGTTTAACCACCAAGAGACCCGAGGGAGCCGGCCAAAGGTGGATCCCTGGTGGGGACGGCCAGGAGAAAGAGAGGAGAGAGGGAAGCTCAGGACCACGCTCCGGAACTGCCTGGGGGTTGGCCGAGTCCAGGACCTGGTGGACGCAGCACGGCTCGGGTGGTCACTCAAGGCCAGAGTGACCAAAGGAACACCCGTGAGTTAAAAACCCTGAAACTGCATCCCACGTCTCTGACTCTCCTTTCTACACTACAACTACCCCCATCATCCGCATCTGCTGCCCTGAGGCCATACCCCTCCCGTTGGGGGTTATACCACCACGCTGCACATCCTGATACACCTGGCCTCAGTGGACTGTTCTGCAGCGGCGGCTTCAAAGCCGCACTCAACGGGTGGCGTAGTCGATCAAGTTAACATCTACTGCCATAGACTGCCACTTAGTTTGACACCCTGGGCACGGACCGGGTCACCGCCACAAGGACTACTACCCCTATCCAGATCCGGCTCCGGGTATCCCCTGAACATGGCCCAGGGGGTGCGTCAACTTTGGCGTAGTCGGCAGGATTACGTGCCCGCAACCACCGGGTACTGCGTGCCTGAAGAAAAGTTCACATTTACCTCAAAAAGAAGTCTCCCGCCGGTTCCGGAGGGTCCCCGCCATCGGACGCCATCTCGGATCGTTTCCCGCCGTTTGCCAGTCATCTGCAGTCTTTTCCCGCCATCCACGGAGTTTCCCGCCACTGGGAGACGATTCCCGCCATCTGAGAAGATTTCCCGCCCTGGCAGAGCGGACGCCATTATGGGCGTGCCAGAGGGTGGCAAGAGGCCACCTCCCATCGTGGGCCAGGTCCAAGAATGGCGCCAAAAGCGGAAACCGCCCCCACCAGCAGAGACTGTAATGATAGAGATGTCCATCAGCGTGAGGGGACTGCCCCTGGAACTGACAATCACCGAGTTGCCCCGGGACCGCCCTCAGTATGGGCGGATACAGAACAAAAGAGCGAGGATGGGTGCAGCCTGGAGGAGTCTGGAGAGGTCGCACCCGGAGATGGAGGGAGAGTCAGGCAGCACCGACCCTGTGGTCAGGAGCCTGTTGCAAGCAACCACCCCACTAGGCCTGGTGGAGATCCTGGCACAGCTCCCCCAAGACCGGGAGCGTGCACAGACCGCGCTGGAGGGCCTCGCACGGAGGATGGCCCGGGTGCAGCGAGAAATGCTGACTGAGTGGAGTAGGGAGATGGCCCAGCAGGCTGGAACCCGCCAGCGGAGCACGCCACCCGAGACGAGGAGTCTGACCGCCTCTGAGGATGGTGCAGGAGGAATGAAGGCCGGAGACGACGCCGAGGAAGGAGCTGAAGAGACGGAGGCAGGTAAAGGGGACGTCACAACCCCAAGCCTAATAACCGTGAACCTGCCCCAGCTCCCCGTCGCAGAGCCCGAAATTCCCCCTACCGTGCCTGTCGCTGCACCGCCACCGTTCCCAGCTAGGCCTCAAGCGGCAGGAGCCGCGGCCACGCCCCCTGTGACGTCACGCGCCTCAACCCTGAGCGCGGCCAAGCAGGAAATGCCACCGGCCTGGTCGCAGGGCCGAGTACCCCCGGGCGCCGCAGACCCAACAGCGCCCTCTACCTCCACTAAGCCACCGGCCTGGTCGCAAGGTCAAGTACCCCCGGGCGCCGCCGTCTCCACGGTGCCCTTTACCTTCAGGGTGCCCCAAGCCTGGTCGCAAGGCCTGGAAGACCCGGGCGCCGCTGCCACCACCGCACCCTCAACTTCCACAGTGCCGCACCTGGGTGAAGACCTATTCGCCCAACACACTTGCCCGGATGGGCAGCCCTTTGTGTGGCCACCGGAGTACTACCATCTCCGACTCCGGAAGGAAGGACCCCTGTGCGAGCCCCTGATTCCGGCTCCGGCGCCTGTCAAGATCACCCCACTCTCGTTGGAGGAGGCGCAGTTCGCGTGGGACCCCACTGGAGGAGACCTCATCGGGTTCACTCAAGAAACCCGGGCGGCCGCAGCTGAGCGTGCGGAGTGCTGCCGGCAGCAATTGGAGGTCTTCGACAGGGAACGGAGAGAGAGGCGGGTCCGCGAGGAGCGGCTGCAAGTACAGAGTGCAGAGCAGAAGAGCCGGACCCGACGGAACCCCCGTGCAGCCCATGGTCCCCGTGCCACCGGGACTGTAATCAAATTCCAACTGCAGCATGGTTGGGGCTTCATCCGGGACCACCGCACCCCCGGCGACGTCTTTGTGACCCGCAGGGACGTCGAGAGCCATCTGCCGGAGGGACACAGAGGTCGTGACCTATACCTGGGTGACGAGGTCACCTTTACCCGGCATCAATGTGCCAAAGGACCCTACGCCCTTCATGTACACCGGTTGACGGAGGAAGAGCTGCGGTGTGAGGAAGGACAAGAGGACCCGGACGGGTCTGAAGCCTACCCGCGAGAAGGAGCAGGAGGACGCCGTTACTGAAGTACGGTAAAGTGGAACTGTAAATAGTTACCCGTAAGGGTACAGGAACTGTTGCCAGAAAAGTATAGTCCCCGTTGGGACAAGTGTGAACTGTTACCCGTGTGTCCCCTATCCCTTAACAGGCTGAGGACTGTGAACAGCCAATCCTTATCCCCACTGGCCGAGGACTGAGAGCGGCCATAACCCCTTGTATATAGTTGCGCTTCCTAAGGCGCCCCCTACCGGTTTTATAGGAAACTGTGTTTTTTCTAAAAGAGACTGTTGCACTTTACCCGGTCACAAGTTGCACCGTGGCCGGAGGAACAAGAATGTTTACAATGAAAAGTTTATTATGAAAAAGTTTTATGCTGCTGATAATGTATATAATGTTTTATATGTTTATGGATGTTATGAAAAAAAATTGTATGTTTTGGTATGTTTTTATTCTTTTACAGCCCGAGGACGTGCTGTGATTTACCAGGGGGGAATGTAGCACCCTGAGGACTCGGCTGCTACAGGGGTATTGCACCTCAACCCAGAGGTGTGGTATTCCACTCCCGGGTAAGGATGGAGTGTGGAACTGAGCTTAGTAGGCTGCATGCACTACATACATCCCATTTCCGGGGGACAGAACTACGGTACTCCCACCAAGTATATATGTGCAGGTACGACAGCGTCTGTCCCTGGCTGGAGTGGGAAGGGGGGTGGAACATCCCAGTAGTGTAGGGGCAGATAGGGGGAGCACTCTGGGTAAAGCTAGGAGCTCATTGGGTGATGGTCACCTGGGCTCACACATAGAGGGAGTATATAAGGTGGGCACCATCTTAGGACAGGGTCTTTTTAGGAGCTGAGGAAGAGTTCAGCCAGGAGGGCTGACAGGAGCTGTGGCTCCGTCTGGGCCCAGCTCCAGGGCTAGGCCTGCAGTGAGGAGAGAGGAAGAAGGAAGGCCCAGAGTGGAAGACAAGAGGGAACCCTGAGAACCCAGAATTAAGCCAGAAGGGTGAAGGGTTGGCGGACACGGGTACCGGAACCCAAGCTGGTGGAGGTCAATCATCCTCAGCCAGGAACCGGAGGTCATGGTCAAGATTTGCCACGACGCCCACCAAATCCACCAGAAAGGCACACCAAGTATAGGGTCAGGGAACCCAGAGAAGGTTTAACCACCAAGAGACCCGAGGGAGCCGGCCAAAGGTGGATCCCTGGTGGGGACGGCCAGGAGAAAGAGAGGAGAGAGGGAAGCTCAGGACCACGCTCCGGAACTGCCTGGGGGTTGGCCGAGTCGAGGACCTGGTGGACGCAGCATGGCTCGGGTGGTCACTCAAGGCCAGAGTGACCAAAGGAACACCCGTGAGTAAAAACCCTGAAACTGCATCCCACGTCTCTGACTCTCCTTTCTACACTACAACTACCCCCATCATCCGCATCTGCTGCCCTGAGGCCATACCCCTCCCGTTGGGGGTTATACCACCACGCTGCACATCCTGATACACCTGGCCTCAGTGGACTGTTCTGCAGCGGCGGCTTCAAAGCCGCACTCAACGGGTGGCGTAGTCGATCAAGTTAACATCTACTGCCATAGACTGCCACTTAGTTTGACACCCTGGGCACGGACCGGGTCACCGCCACAAGGACTACTACCCCTATCCAGATCCGGCTCCGGGTATCCCCTGAACATGGCCCAGGGGGCGCGTCACTATCATTCGGTGGTGTTGAGAAGTCTGGCCCAATCCAGCCCTTGTTCATTTTTATAAGAGTCAGCCTGTCAGCATTTTCAGTTGACAGGAGGATGCGCTTATCAGTTATAATTCCACCAGCGGCACTAAAAACCCGATCTGATAAAACGCTGGCAGCAGGGTAGGCCAGGACCTCCAAGGCATAGAGAGCCAGTTCATTCCACATATCTAGCTTGGATACCCAATATTTATAAGGCACAGAGGAATCACGGAGGACGTTGGTACGGTACGGCAAGGTACTCCCTCAGCATCTTCCCAAACTTTGCACTCCTTGTGAGAGTACCCTGCGCCTCAGGGCCTGTGCGATGGGAGGGTCTGAGAAAACTCTCCCAGAACTTTGACAGTGTTCCCCTGCCTCTGCTGGATTGAAGTTGTGTCTCTCTCGCCTGTACTCCTTGGTTGTCGAACGAAGTGTGCCCTCTGCCTCCAGCGTTTTCAGATGGGAATTTTTTTAATAGGTCCGCAACAAGGGCCTTCTGGTACTGCCTCATTTTTGTACACCTGTCCGCCTCAGGAATAAGAGATATAAAGTTCTCCTTGTAGAGTGGGTCTAGAAGTGTCACCAACCAGTAATGACCTAAAATTTTGAGAATGCGAGGGTCATGGGAAAGGCAGCATAACATAAACTCAGCCATGCGTGCCAGACTACTAACAGGCAAGACTTCCGTGTCCTCACCAAGAGGATGACTGACCATGCTCTCCTCCTCCTCCTCTCTGTCCTCTGGCCATCCACGCTGAACAGACGGTATGACAGCTGTGCAGATAGCACCGTCTATAGTGCATGAAACTAGTTCCTGTCCTTCCTCCTCCTCCTCTTCCTCATTGTCACCCAATCCACGTTGGGATGAGATGAGGCTTGGCTGTGTGTAATCACCCTGTATGGTTAATTGCTCCATCTTATCATTCTCCGCCTGCAATGCATCATCTTTGATTGTGAGCAGAGAGCGTTTCAGAAGACAGAGAAGCGGGATGGTGACGCTAATTATGGCGTCATCGCCGCTCACCATCTTGGTGGAGTCCTCAAAGTTTTGGAGGATGGTACATATGTCTGACATCCACGTCCACTACTGAGGTCTTATGTGTGGAGTCTGAACTGAATACCGATAGCCTTTTTGATGCTGGTACTCAACAACTGCCCTCTTCTGCTCACAAATCCTTCCCAACATCTGCAATGTAGAGTTCCAACGTGTGGGGACATCACACACCAGTCTGTGAGCCAGAAGCTGCAAACGCTGCTGAAACACTGCAAGGGCAGCGGAAGCTGTAGCTGACTTTCTAAAATGGGCACACAGGCGGCATACTTTAACAAGCAGATCCGGCAGCTCCGGGTAGGATTTGAGTAACCGCTGAACCACGAGGTTAAGCACATGGGCCAGGCATGGTACGTGTGTGAGCTCGCCTCGCCTCTGAGCCGCCACCAGGTTCCAGCCATTGTCACACGCGACCATGCCTGGCTGTAGGTTCAGCGGTTTGAGCCACAGATCTGCCTGCTCTTTCAGAGCTGTCCATAACTCTTCAGCATTGTGTGTTTTTTCACCTAAGCATATTAGCTTCAGCACAGCCTGTTGCCGCTTGGCCGAGGCAGTGCTGCAGTGCTTCCAGCTTGTGACTGATGTGGTCATTTCGGAGATGGAGGCTGAGGAGGAGGAGCAGGCTGAGGAGCATGAGGTTCAGGAGCTGTAGACCGTGGGGGCAACCCTGATTGACCTAGGGCCTGCAATCCTTGGCGTCGGGAGGACGTGTTCCGTCCCAAGGTCCGACTGGGTCCCGGCTTCCACTATGTTAACCCAGTGTGCCATCAGCGAGATGTACCGTCCCTGCCCACAAGCACTTGTCCACGTATCCGTGTTTAGGTGGACTTTACCGGTAACTGCGTTGTTGAGGGCACGGCTAATGTTTTGGGACACTTGCTTGTGTAATGTGGGGACGGCACACTGGGAGAAATAGTGGCGGCTGGGGACAGAGTACAGAGGGACGGCCGCCGCCATCAGGTTGCGGAATGCTTCTGTTTCCACAAGCCTAAAAGGCAACATTTCGAGCCAAGCAGTCGTGAATTGTGAGAATTTAGTAGTGTGGCCTGTGGGACGTTGGCTGCATATTTGCGCTTGCATTCCAAGGACTGGAGTATGAACAACTGAACGCTGCGCTGGGACAAGGACATGGACGTGCTTCCTGATGCTGCTACTTGAGAGTGTGCAATGACAGGAGCAGGGCAGGAGGCATCTTTGCATGCACTATGGACAGGGGATTGACTTGCATGCACAACAGCAGAAGAAGCAATGGTGCCACCTGTAGACACTGTTCCTGGACCCTGGTGTTCGGCCCACAAAGTCGAGTGCTTTGCTGCCATGTGCCTCATCATGCTGGTGGTGGTCAGGCTGGTCGTTTTGCCACCCCTGCTGATGCTGGTCTGGCTCGTGATGCAAATGGCCTTTTTGGAGTTATCGGCAGAGTCTTTAAAAAACAACCAGACTCGGGAAGACCTAACAGTTGTAGTGGCAACTTCCTTCATGTTGGTGTTACGGGAAACGGTAGCCTGCCTTCTGTCTGCGGCCACCACACTGCTTCTTCCTGCCTGTTGGGGTGCTCTGCCTCCCTCCCCCTGTGTGCTGCTGTCCTTGCTCTGCATGTCCTCCTGCCAGGTTGGGTCAGTTACTATATCATCCACCACCTCGTCTCCCACTTCTGCACCCTGGTACTATTCCTGACTTTCTGTCAATTGTGTCTCATCATCGTCCACCTCTTATGACAGTTTCCCACCGTCGCCTTCGTGTGACCGTGGCTGCTCAAATATTTGGGCATCGCTACACGTGATCTCCTCTTGCCCCGCTTCAAGTGGACCGGGCGAGAGGCCCGAATCTATAAATGGAAAAGTGAACAGCTCTTCAGATTGTCCAAGTGTGGGATCAATTGTCTCTGGGTACTCGGCATGGTGGGAGGAAGGAGGATCAGGGTGAGGAATATGAGGTCCAGACTCATGGCTACTGAGACTTGACCGTGTGGAAGACAGGGTGGTGGTGGTGGTGGTGGCTAAGTGACTGGAAGCATTATCCGCTATCCAACCAACAACCTTTTGACACTGATCTGGGTTCAATAGTGGTGTGCTGCGGTCCCCTAGAAATTGGGACAGGAAGGTCAGGCGAGAAGATGTGGGTGTTTGTTGTGGCACAATTTCGGCTTGCCCACGGCCTTGTCCTCGGCCTCTGCATGCACCATTACCATCACGTCCAGTTCCCCGTCCCTTGCCACGTGCCTTGCCCATTTTAAATGGAGGATAGTATCTTCCACGCTCACTACAAATGATTGAGTTTGAAGCGAAGTTATATGTGATCGGTGTGATGGAGAAAACAGAGTTTTAAATTCCTGGCCTGTAGGTAAGTAGTGTGAACAGCAAACTGCTGTGAATTGCTTCACTGACACACTGAAAAAATGGAGGCCAGAAATGGCAGTATTTTCTGACAACGTATATGTGATCTGTGTGACGGAGAAAACACAGTTTTAAATAGCTGGATTTCTAGCGCTCTAATATGGAAAGGACCTGGCTGTATTCTGCAGTGCCAACAAGCAAATGGTGCAGAAAAACGGTGTTCTCTGGATTGCTTTATAAGCAAATAATGAGGATTAAGATCCAAAGAAAAGTATTCCTCGCCCCTGAGACCTGGGCCTTTGTATAGAAATATCTAACAGCAGCAGAAGGCAGAATTGGAATGGAGCCTCTTGTGCTATATGCACTGCAGTCTGCTATATACACTGCCTGCCTGCCTATATACACTGCCTGCCTGATATCTCTGCAGATGGATTAGTCCTCAGAAGGACTGTTTGTTGAGATAGATATGTGTAATGTGCGGTTTTTCTCACTACACTACCTAATGCACGATCAAATCTCTCCCTAACGCAGCAGCAGCTCTCCCTACACTGTCTGATCCGGAGTGACTGTGATGAGCATGGCGGTGCCAGGTCAGATATAGACCTGATGACGCTGTGCAGCCAGCCAATCACTGTAATGCCCACAACCAACATGGCTATGGCATTACAGTGCATGGCAGGCAATCCCTGCATGTTCATTGGCTCTGTAAAGAGCACCAAACATGCAGGGATGGGTCCCGACTTCCCGCCCGACCAACCCGGAAATACTCGGTGAGCGCAGAGCATCTCGAGCAGTGAGATACTCGGGCGAGCACCGAGCAGTAGCGAGCATGCTCGCTCATCACTAGTTGTCATTAAGATTTAAAAAGAGAAAACACAGAAATGTGACAGTAAATGGCTTCACCCAACCAATAACCATGAGTGGAGAAAAAGTGTTTTTGTTATCATTCATTTTTTCTGAAACAAGGCCAAGAAAGGAAAAATTCTGCCGGGGTATGTAAACTTTTGAGCAGAACTGTATATGCGCCAGCCCCAGTGTCTCCTATTCTATATACTCCAGCCCCAGTGTCTCCTATTCTATATACTCCAGCTTCTTCTGTGATGTATATGCTCTAGCCCCAATGTATCCTGTGATGAATATACGCCAGCCCCAGTGTCTCCTATTCTATATACTCGAGCCCCAGTGTCTCCTATTCTATATACTCCAGCTTCTTCTGTGATGTATATGCTCTAGCCCCAATGTATCCTGTGATGAATATACGCCAGCCCCAGTGTCTCCTATTCTATATACTCCAGCCCCAGTGTCTCCTATTCTATATACTCCAGCTTCTTCTGTGATGTATATGCTCTAGCCCCAATGTATCCTGTGATGAATATACGCCAGCCCCAGTGTCTCCTATTCTATATACTCCAGCTCCAGTGTCTTCTGTGACGTAGCTAATGTAGCCCTAATGTCTCTTATGCAGAGGCGTCGCATGATAAAGCAGTGAGACACAAGCTCCCTGCCCTATCACTATCTCTTTCATATGCCACAGATCGCCATAGGCCTGCGGTTAACGAGATGTCAGCATCCTCACGCAGGTGGCTCGGTGACATCATTGCATCGCTCTGCTCTGCTGTCCCGCCATGGAAGAGGAGACAGAGGCCGTGATGTAGGGAATCAGGATTAAGTGAGATATTTTTTTAAATGATCGGGCAGTGGAGCCATCCTACTATATATCTGGAGTAGTGGGTCCATCATACTACATATGGAGTAGTGGGGCCATTATACTATATGTATGTGGGGCAGTGGGACCATCATAGTATATACAGGTGCATCTCACTAAATTAGAATATCTTCAAAAAGTTAATTTATTCCAGTTCTTCAATACTGTTTCAGTATGCTCCACAATCATGAGGAAGACTGCTGACTTGACAGATGTCCAGAAGGCAGTCATTGACACACTCCACAAGGTCCTAGAGTTCCAATTTTCATTTGGAAATCAAGGTCCCAGAGTCTGGAGGAAGAGTGGAGAGTCCACAATCCAAGCTGCTTGAGGTCTAGTGTGAAGGCTCCACAATCAGTGATGGTTTGGGAGGCCATGTCATCTGCTGGTGTAGGTCCACTGTGTTTTATCAAGACCAAAGTCAGCACAGCCGGCTACCAGGACATTTTACAGCACTTCATGCTTCCCTCTGCCGACAAGCTTTTTGGAGATAAAAATGTCATTCTCCAGCAGGACTTGGCCCCTGTCCACACGGCCAAAAGTACCAATACCTGGTTTACACACAACAGTATCACTGTGCTTGATTGGCAGCAAACTCGCCTGACCTTAACCCCATAGAGAATCTATTATTGAGAATCTATGGGGTATTGTCAAGAGGAAGATGAGAGACACCAGACCCAACAATGCAGATGAGCTGAAAGACAGCTTTTTGTATTGAAGAACTGAAATAAATTAACTTTTTGATGATATTCTAATTTAGTGAGATGCACCTGTATATGGAGCAGTGGGACTATCATGCTATATATATGGAGGAGTGGGGGCATCATACTAAATATAGAGCAGTGTGTGTGTGTCACCCCAGGCCTGGATGCCACAAACAATAATCTGTTTCTGAAAGCAGGAGGGAGGTCCCCTGGTTAGGGACAATTAGCATACAGCACCTCCTGTCCCAGGCCAGCAGGGGGAGCTGGCTGCCCCTATAAAAGCTGGAACTGGGGGCAGGGTTAGAGAGAACTGGAAGACCTAGCTCAGGAGTGAGACTAGTCCCAGAGAAGGAGGGACAGTTCAGCTGTTGCTGAGGAGTCCGTGAGGCAGAGGAGAAACTGCAAGCCAGGGACAGAGGCGACGAGAGCCGGTCCTGGCAGAGAACCAATCTACTGGACATTGGGGTCCGAGGCTGTCAGGGTTACAAGCCCAGCAGCAGAGAACCAAGCTGCGAGGGATTTCAGGTCCCTTGGCCTAAGAAGCCTGGAGGCTCCGCCACACAGAGGGACCAGTACATCGAGGAGCAACAAACAGGTACCCAAGGCCTGAGTCGCAAGCCATACAGGAGAGAAGTACACGGCCAGCTCAGGGACGTGGGCTATTACACCACGAAAAGGGGGATAGTCAGAAAGAGCATAGAGAGAACGGTAGGCCTACACACTCACCCTGACCAGTGGGGCTCGCCCGATTGCTCTCAGACACCCAGGCCCATTCCTAACCGGTACTGTTGGGCCATTAATAATATCTACAATAAAGACCCTGAACTGTTTGAAGCGGACTCTGAACTCTTACTATTGCGGCCTGCACTATCACCCCCAACATCCACCTACACTGCCCTGAGGCTACACTCTTCCCATGGGGAGTTATCCTACCCCTGTGCTGCACACCAGCACCAGCCTCAGCGGTCTGCCTTGCAGCGGCGGTTATCTCCAACCGCAATCCACGGGTGGCGTAGTCGGACATTCAAAACACTGATAAATAGACTGCCACCATTTGGTCTGACCACCCTGAGCCACGGGATCGGGTTGCCACTACTACCCCCATCAGCACCGTACACTAGAAGGCCCGGTTCCGGGTACCCCACGGCCCAGGGGGGGAGTCAGCTTTGGCGTAGTCGGCAGAATTGTGACCAACCCGCCACAAACGGGTATTGCGTGCCTGGAAAAGACTCTATACATATCTGAGTGAAGTTTCCCGCCATTTGGGGCCATTTCCCGCCAATCGGAGCCGTTTCCCGCCATCGGGCGCCATCTTCGGGACGACGCGCGGGAAGAAGAGGGGCGTGGACGTCCAAAAACGCGTGAGACCTGAAGCCCCGCCCTACGCTGAGACGCTGCTCAAGGTCCTGGATGGAGATCCAGCGGATGCCGACGTCATCACCGAGCAACGCAAGGTCCTCTCCCAGAGCATCGCGAGGGAAGCCGTGGCCTACAGAAGAGGATCGCCAGAAGGTAGGCCACGGTTAGAGGGAGGAAGATGTCGGACGCGGAGGGACCCTCTACCACCAGCGTAGCCGCTGCAGCTGTGATGCCGTTTTCCATGCCCTATATCCATAGGCGGATTATAATGAGGGCAATCCGGGCGACCGCCCAGGGCCCTGAGCCTGCAGGGGGTCCACGGCTCCAGGCGGGGTGTCTAATGCCGGATTGCCCTCATTATATGTGCGGGCCGCCGCGGCACATAGCGGTAGCAGTGGCGGGAGGGGGGGGCCTGGACTGCTCCCCCAGCAGCGGCCACCGCTACTTCTTCATCGGCCGGGCCAGCACTGCAGCAGTTAACTTCCCTGTGCTGGCCCGGCCGCGTCACTGCTAGGAGACATGGCCCTGTGCGCGCTGTGTCTCCTAGCTGTGACGTCACACAGTGCGCCCCGGCCTGCAGTGCTGCACCGGAAAAGAGAGAGAGCAGGCAGGAGGAATTGAGCCGGGGGATGGTGAGTGTGTGTGTGTGTGAGCAGATGTGTGTGTGGGCAGGTGTGTGTGTGTTTGTGGGCAGGTGTCTGTGGGGGCAGGTGTCTGTGTGGGCAGGTGTGTGTGTGTATATGTGTGTGTGTGTATATGTGTGTGTGTCTGTGTGGGCAGGTGTGTGTGTGTATATGTGTGTGTGTGTATATGTGTGTGTGTGTGTGTGTGTGTGTGTGTGGGCAGGTGTCTGTGTGAGCAGGTGTGGGTGTGTGTGTGGGCAGGTGTGTGTGTGTGTGTGTGGGCAGGTGTGTGTGTGGGCAGGTGTGTGTATATGGGTGTGTGTATGTGTTTGCGGGCAGGTGTCTGTGTGGGCAGATGTGTGTGTGGGCAGGTGTGTGTGTGTGTGTGGGGGCAGGTGTGTGTGTGTGTGTGGGCAGGTGTGTGTGTGTGTGGGCAGGTGTTGGTGTGTGTGTGTGGACAGGTGTGTATGTGTGTGGGCAGGTGTGTGTGTGTGTGGGCAGGTGTGTGTGTGGGCAGGTGTGTTTGTGTGTGGGCAGGTGTGTTTGTGTGTGGGCAGGTGTGTGTGTGTGTGTGGGCAGGTGTGTGTGTGTGTGTGTGGGCAGATGTGTATGTGTGTGGGCAGGTGTGTGTGTGTGTGTGTGGGCAGGTGTGTGTGTGGGCAGGTGTGTGTGTGTCTGTGTGGGCAGGTGTGTGTGTGTGTCTGTGTGGGCAGGTGTGTGTGTGTATATGTGTGTGTGTGTGTGTGTGTGGGCAGGTTAGAAAGTCTTGCCCTGTTGAACACTACACCTGACTTGAGGCCACCACCTCTTGGTTGTCCAATGTTCTTGCTTCTCTAGGGCTCTTCTCAGATATTCATTATACCAGCTCCCCAGAATACCAAAGTTAGGGTGGGTGACCGCGAGCCCTGGTGGTGGTCATAACTGCGGCCACCCAGGGGCAATACTCCATAACAACAATCCCCTGAGGTGGTGTAGGATGTAAGGACCTATTCACACTACATTCAGCGCTGCATTCAGGTCTTTACACAAGGCTTACAACTGAATCCCTGAAATTCAGGATTGTGCTGTCTGAAATGAGACATCTGAAAGCAGAGAAAATGGAGCCTAAAGATTCAGACTTTAGCCTTGGTTTGCCTTTGTTCAAATCAATGGCTATGTCAAGGCACATCTGAATGCCATTTTTCAGGGATTTAGATAGAAGCCTGGAAAGAGGAGATGAATGCATTGCAAAATTCAGTGTGAATAGGCCCTTATATCTGGAGTCTTGATATTGATGCCACAAGCATTTTACTTGTTTTTAACTTAAAAAAAAAATACACACACACAAATTATACACACACACACACACACTATACATACACACACAGTATACATACACACACATTATACACACACACACACACTATACATACACACACACAGATGTGTATGTGGGCAGGTGTGTGTGTGTGGGCAGGTGTGTGTGTGGGCAGGTGTGTGTGTGTGTGATGTCTGTCTGTTTGTGTGTGTGTGTGTGTGTGTGTGTGGGCAGATGTCATTGTGTGATGCCTGTTTGTATGTATTTTTGTGTTTCAAATGTGTTTATGCGTGTCTGTATATGTTTGTGTGTGTGTATGACTGCATGCGGTATAGTATAGTTGGCGCCGTGCTGCCTCCTGATGTCTCTGGGGGGGCTCCGTGCAGCCTCCCGCTGTGTATAGATGGCTACGTGCGGCCCCTCGCTGTTTATAGACGGCGCCGTGCGCCCCCCCGCTGTGTATAGATGGCTACGTGCGCACCCCGCTGTGTATAGATGGCTACGTGCGGCCCCCCGCTGAGTATAGATGTCGCCGTGCGGCCTCCTGCTGTGTATAGATGGCTACGTGCGGTCTCCCGCTGAGTATAGATGGCGCTGTGCGGCCTCCTGCTGTCTCTGGGGGGAGCGCCGTGCGGCATCTATACTCAGCAGGAGGCCGCACGTAGCCAGCTATACACGTATACTCAGCAGGAGGCCGCACGTAGCCATCTATACGGTGCCATCTATACACAGCGGGAGGCCGCACGGCGCCATCTATACACAGTGGGAGGTCGCACGGCGCCATCTATACACAGCGGGAGGCCGCACGGAGCCATCTATACACAGCGGGAGTCTCAGTGTTTTGCAAGAGCAGTCAATAAATTCTGCTTGACTAATTCTGAGCACCATAAAGTCTGGTTCGCTTCTAACCTGCTGTCTTCATTTTCAGCTTGCTGAATTCTAACTCATTTACTGTCATTCGATACGATGCCTTTGCTGGTCTCTTTCACCTTGAATACCTGTAAGTGTTCCACTTAATGTCATATTTTTGATTCTGTTCTTCTTCATCTTTTGGCATGTGCAATTGTATGAGCAAGTATTCATATGAATTTATGACCTACTTAAACCTTGGAGGACCTTAAATTTTATTCAATCAAGTTTTTTTCCAGTTTAAAACTATGGGACATATATGTGCCTTGGTCCTCAAAGGGTTTTTAAAGGGGCTGCAAACATAAATATGAAAAAAATAATTCAATTAGTGCTTTTTGTGTTTATTTAATTTTTATTTGAAGTCCATTTTTTTTATATACTTTGAAATTAAGCTCTACCCCATGGAATGAAGCCCTACCTACATGACATCTGAGAGCTACATGGATCCCGCTTGTGTGGTGCCTGTCCGTCACTACTATTCAGTTTTAGGGTCCACTCACTAAGCCATATATTCTCTCATGCAAGAGAATAGGGCCAATTATGCTAATGACACTCGGCTCAAACTCTGTCAGAGCTTCAACTGAGTGTGATCCGATTCTCTCGCAGCACAGATATGGAGAAGATGGAGAACTTACTTTCTCCATCTTCTCCATAGTCTCTGTGAGTGTTCATCGGACTGCACTTGGATGACGTCCGAGTGCAGTCCAATGTTTTACGTGCACCCATAGACTTGTATGGGTGCACATGGTCCGAATATCGAATGAGATTATTTTCTCATGCCAATAATCGCACTATCCCATAGTATAACATAGAGCCGAGTCCTATCCGATAAAACATCACATAGCATTCGGCCGTGTTATACGACAGTGTGAGCGAGCCCTTAGAGTCAAGGAATATTTACATGTAGATGATGATATTACTCTCCAAGTGTATATTTTTTTAGGCGAGTTCATAGTAAATGCTTTGCATTTTTGACATGTGATCAACTAAAGAGCAAGAAAGATTTAGGACCTCCCCTATAGAGAAACGAAAAATAGTTTGGAGGACTTGCATGTCCTTTTTATTTATTATGAGAAAATCATAAAAGATCCAGTTTTTTAACCATGCTGTGACTTTCTGCTGAGGGAGAGGGAGAGAGCTGCCCTATTCAGAGTCTGTAATAAGACCTGCTGACAAAAGTGTTGAAGATACAGTCTAACGTGAATTAACAATGAAAAAAAGTTAATTTAACAAATGGCTTGTATTTTTTTTAATACAAACTTTTTTGTCTTTACAGCTCCTTTAAAGGGAATCTGTCATCAGGTTTTTGCCACCTAATCTGAGAGCAGCATAATGTAGGGTTAGAGGCACTGATTCCAGTAATGTGTCACTTACTGGGCTGTTTAGTGTTGTTTTGATAAAATCATTGATTTGTCAGAAGGTAATTATCACTAGATGACTAGTAAGTTCTGTAGGACCCCACCCCCATCACTGATCAGTAGATTTCTGTGTACACTGAGCATGGGCAGAAAGCTGCCAATCAGTGGTGTGGGTGGGGCTATACAGAGCGCAGCATTCAGAGAGCTGCTAGATCTGCAGCAGATAAAACGGTGATTTTCTCAAAATGGCAACAAGTAGCTGAAAAAGTGACACATCGCTGGAATCAGGGTATCTGCCCCAATATTGTGCTGCTCTCAGATGAGGCAGCACAATTAATATTATGCCAAATTAATTTCCCATGAACTATCACATGATCTATCACAGGGGATCATGTGACATGTCACGTGATAAATCAGGTGTGTGGAGGGGGCCCGCGCCTTCTAAACTGCCCGGGGCCCTTGCTACTCTTAATCCACCCCTGCCTATATCCCCGGAGCGGCCTGGCTGCCCCAGTATGCCGGCGAGTCGCATACCTTGGGCGACTTTAAAGAAAGGCTGTATAGCCTGTTCAAAGTTTATCCCCTGACAGAAGAACAGAAGGTAAGCATACTGATAGGGCAGTTAACTGGTGCGGCCCAGCGGGAGGTAAAGTCTTGGACAGCTGAGGAGAAAAGGACTGTAAGGGGGGTTCTGACCCGTCTACGGGACACCTTTGATGCCCGTACCTCAGCAGAAATCAAAATGCGGTTCTATGGATGTAAGCAGCGAGCTCAAGATAGCATCCGAGATTATGCCCTAAATTTACAGGAAGCCTTGGGGGCAATTAAGCAAGCTGACCCTGGCAGCGTGCAGGATACAGATAAACTATTGACTGACCAGTTCATAGAAGGTCTGCTGTCCAGCGCCCACAGAACCCAGCTGCGCCTCATGGCCCTACAGAACCCCGATTTGACTTTTGCACAGTTCAACGATAGGGCCATCCGGGTGCTCCGAGAACCTGCACCGGGTGGCGCTGTAGCTTCCCGGCGCCCAGCCATCCCTTACCACCAGGGGGCGGCACCCTATCCCGCAGACCTTGTGGGGGCTGATGCGCAGGCCCTAAATCCATCCCCGCCTGCAAACCTGCACCATCAGGTCCAAGAACTAACAAAGAGTGTTGCTGCATTGTCCAGGACCGTACAGTCGTTACAGATGGACCCGTCAGGACCAATCAAGCTGGCTTCCAGTCCGGAGGATGTCCCGTGGCGTCGACGGAGGAGGATCCCGTCGTTCAGAGGGAGGCCCGCCGATCATTACACTGAGGATGGACAGCCGATTTGCCGCCGTTGCAGCCAGCCGGGACACGTAGCCAGGTACTGTACTTTAAATGGGTCCGACCTGGGGCAAAGGGCCAACCCCCAGGCATAAGGTCATCAGGCCCATCTAATTGGCGTGATAAGTAGGTAGGGGAACGCCCGGTTTTACCCGTAGTGCTGGACGGTATCCCCATGAGTGCACTGCTGGACACCGGGTCCCAAGTGACTACCATCCAATATGTACTTTTTAAGCAGTACTGGAGTGACACTGATATAACTCGTTATCCAGATGATGACTTGAGCATCATCGCCAGCAATGGTCAACCCGTGCCGCAGGTGGGGTTCAGAGAGATGACCATTAAGATTGGTAAAGTTGAACTGCCGGCACAGGGAGTGATCATTGTGGACATTGACCGTCGAGAAAGTCACCCTAAAATAACCTTGGGTACTAATGTGATTGAAAATTGTCTTTCAGAAGCAATTGTAATTTTGCAGCAGGTGGCGATGAATGTGAGCTCCAGCCAGCAGAGGGTCCTCCAGAAGGAGATAAGAGCCCTGATGAGATGGCAACAGGTAGAACTGTCTGGTGGTGAGATCGGTAGCGTGAGGAATGGATGAGCGACCCGTTCCCCATTGCCATGCCCCCCAAAAGTGAAATGATCTGGTGTCGGAATGCAATCGGGTTAAGAGGGAGAGACTACCAAGCCATGGTAGAACCCGTGTACTCAGACAGCAGGCCCACCATTTTGACAGCCCAGGGGGTGGTCGATGTCCGCCATGGAAGGGTGCCCGTCTGGATCTTAAACATTGGGGAAAGGGAAGTACACTTGCCTTGGTACGCTACACTAGCCAAATTGTATACTGTTGAACACAATGCTGTCAGGGCCATGGAACCCTTGCCTCCATCTCCCCAAGCAGAGGGTAATGGTTCCCAGAAACCCAAGGAGGACTGGTGCCAGAAACTCCACGTGGGTGCTGACTCCACTCCCTTGCACCAAAAACAAGGAGTCTACCGGGTGGTTCAAGAGTACGAGAGAATCTTTAGTAAGCACCCGCTAGACTTCGGCAGAGTGAAAGGGGTAGAACACCACATCCCCATGGGGAGCCACCCACCAATAAAAGAAAGATACAGATCTGTACCACCCCGCACACTATCAGAACGCAAAGGGCATGCTGAGAGAAATGAAGGAAGCCGGGGTCATTAGAGACAGTTGTAGCCCCTGGGCAGCCCCCTTGGTTCTGGTAAAAAAGAAAGACTGTACTATGAGAATGTGCGTGGACTATAGAGAAGTCAATCGTATCACCCATAAAGACGCATACCCGTTGCCTAGAATAGAGGAGTCTTTGGTCGCACTAAAATCAGCTAATTTCTTCTCTACTTTGGACCTTACTAGTGGGTACTGGCAGGTTCCTGTGGCAGAGGCTGATAAGGAGAAGACCGCCTTCACCACCCCGATGGGATTAAGTGAATTCAACTATATGCCGTTCGGGTTCTGCAACGCACCCGGGACCTTCCAGAGGCTGATGGAATGCTGTCTAGGGCACCGAAACTTTGAGACGGTCCTACTTTACCTGGACGACGTGATTGTCTATTCGAAGACTTACGAGGACCATCTAAAGCACCTGGCCGAGGTGTTCGATGCCCTGGCAGGCTTTGGCATGAAAGTGAAACCCTCCAAGTGCCATCTGTTAAAGCCGAAGGTACAGTACCTGGGACATGTGGTGAGTGCAGAAGGAGTAGCCCCTGACCCTGACAAAATCACGGCAATAAAGAACTGGCCAAGCCCCTCTAACATAAAAGAAGTGAGGCAGTTCCTCGGGTTGGTAGGCTACTACCAAAGGTTCATCCCCAGGTTCACCAAGATGGCAGCCCCTATGCAGGACCTCCTTATAGGACAATCTAAGACCAGAAGCCAAAAGCCACCCTTCAAGTGAGACAAGCCGGAAGAGGAGTCCTTCCGCCAGCTGAAGATGGCCCTCACGGGGGATGAGATCCTGGCCTACCCTGATTATGGCCAGCCTTTTATCCTCCACACAGACGCCAGTAATGTGGGGCTGGGAGCCGTACTGTCACAGAACCAACAGGGCAGAGAAAGGGTGATCGCGTACGCCAGCCGGAAGCTGAGGCCCACCGAGAGAAACCCGGAGAATTACAGCTCCTTTAAGCTGGAGTCCTTGGCAGTGGTGTGGGACGTAACAGAACGTTTCAAGCATTACCTGGCCTCTGTGAAGTTCACTGTGTACACGGACAACAATCCGTAGACACATCTGGACAATGCGAGACTTGGTGCCCTAGAGCAGCGGTGGATGGCCCGGCTAGCAAACTATGACTTCACCATCAAGTACCGGGCAGGCCGAGCCAATGCCAATGCAGATGCCCTATCGAGAATTCCCCACTTGCCTGATGAGGGAGAAGATCCAGATGAGTTGGAGGAAATAGAGCTCCCTGCATTCCACCGGTACGGGGCCACTCAGTACTCCCACCGTGTAAGAGACAAAGACTTGACCACTGTCATGTTCAATCCCTTACCTCACCACGGCTGGGCTGAAACGCAAGATAGTGACCCTGCAATTCGCCTGGTGAAAGACCTGTTGACCCAGGCAGACGCTAGCCCTGGCTCGGACGCTCCAGAGGAAGCCAAGCAGTTATGGAAGGAGAAAAGCAGGCTATTCCTCTACGAAGGTAAGCTGTGCAGAAGGCTTGTCAACCACCGGACGCACGAGCTGACCTGGCAGGTAGTGGTCCCGAGACGAGATGCAGCAATGGTCCTGGAGGCCTACCATGACAGAGCGGGACACTTCGGGTGGAAGAAACTGGAGTTCCTACTGAGAGAGCGGTTCTACTGGGTCGGAATGAGAGGGGCCATAGAGAAGTGGTGCAGGGACTGCGGCCCATGTAACCTCAGAAGGAAGGACGGTACCAGCCAGAAGACGCCCTTGATGCCCATCATCACCAGGCAGCCTCTTGAGCTGGTAGCTCTGGACCATGTGAAACTGGCTCCAAGCCGGTTGGGCTACGTCTATGCCCTGACAATAGTGGACCACTATTCCCGGTTCCTGGTGGTGGTTCCTGTTAAAGACTTGACAGCCCAAACAGCGGCCAGAGCCTTCCAACAACACTTCTGCCGTCCACACGGGTATCCGGAACAGGTCTTGACAGATCAAGGTCCAGGGTTTGAGGCTGAAATCTTCCAGGAGTTCTGCAACCTCTACGGCTGTAAGAAGATTCGGACAACGTCTTACCACCCACAAACCAACGGGCTATGTGAGAAAATGAATAATATCGTCATTGATCTCCTCAAAACGTTGCGCCTGGAAGAACGCAGCCTGAAGCCGGAGAAGCTGCCAGACCTGATAGACTTATACAACCATATCTTGGTGAATGCTACAAATTGCACCCCGGCTTACCTGATGAGGGCAAGACCAGGTAAGCTGCCGATAGACCTGGACATGGGAGTCCTGACCCCCGAGGACACCTCCCCAGATGCGGACTGGGATACGGAACGGCGGCTACAGTACAAGAAGGTACAGGAGAGTGTGGAGAGGAGTCTGGCTCAAGCGAGAGAAAAGCAAGAGAGGCTCTTCAACCAACACGCCCCTGCTGGTTCCCTGGAACCTGGTGAGCAGGTCCTGAAGCGGAAGAGAAGGCTTCACAAGCTAGATGACTAGTGGGAGAGCGACCCGTACACAGTACTGCAGTCCAACCACAACAACCCGAAGGTATGTGTAATTACCAAGGATGGAGGAGAAACCACTAGCACCGTCTCCAGAGACCACCTAAAAAGGTGCCCCAAGCAACTACAGAGTACAGGAGAAGATCAAGATGACCTTGAACCCGCAGAAGACAAGAAAGAAATGATCAGCACAGTTCTTGGAGAGTTCCCCCGGTCCTGGACTCGGATAAATGATGCAATAGTGGTACCCGTCCTACACTTCCTTCAACCAACCCAGCAGGAACCTACAGGAGAGCAGGAGGAATTAGAAGACCAAGCAGCCCTAGAGGCAGAAGAACCCATGCCAGCAGCCCAAGAGAGTCAACCCTCTGCTGACAGTGAGCCTGCCATACCTGCGGTAAGCCAAAGGACCCGCAGATAGCTGCCTGCACTGCCTGTAAACCCAGCTAGAAGCTGTACCCTGAATGCTAGTGGGGAAAGTCAGGTTAGACCACCACCAGACAGTGGGTTACGCAGGTCAACCCGGAGCACTAGGGGGCAAATACCAGCTCGCTGGAAGATCTAAATGCTGTATATTGTAAATGTTTTATGTTTGTTGCCTGGTTGCTAATTATGTTTTTCCAGTCTTTCTAGTTCATGGACTAACAGGTTATGGACGCTGAATAACCGGAACTGTCTTGTAGATAGTTGCACTTGGTGCCCTCTTTCGAAGATGGCCACGGAAGAAAAATCTGTCCGGTGTGGCCTCCTTGTGGCCCAAAGTAGAGAGCTCAGCCTTGTCGCCACGCCCAAGGCCAGGAACTTGGGGTTTATGGAAACAGGTCCCCACACCGTGGAAAACTTCACCTTGTTGGGTGACATGGACACCCGGTCACGGAAGCGCTGTGACCTCAAGGACAAAATATACTTGTATATATGTTATGTTGTCATTTATACCCTGTATTTGTGGTTCCTGTTTAGTCCGAAGTACTAAATTTTACTAGGGGAGAATGTGTCACCCCAGGCCTGGATGCCACAAACAATAATCTGTGTCTGAGAGCAGGAGGGAGGTCCACTGGTTAGGGACAATTAGCATACAGCACCTCCTGTCCCAGGCCAGCAGGGGGAGCTGGCTGCCCCTATAAAAGCTGGAACTGGGGGCAGGGTTAGAGAGAACTGGAAGACCTAGCTCAGGAGTGAGACTAGTCCCAGAGAAGGAGGGACAATTCAGCTGTAGCTGAGGAGTCCGTGAGGCAGAGGAGAAACTGCAAGCCAGGGACAGAGGCGACGAGAGCCGGTCCTGGAAGAGAACCAATCTACCGGGCATTGGGGTCCGGGGCTGTCAGGGTTACAAGCCCAGCAGCAGAGAACCAAGCTGCGAGGGATTTCAGGTCCCTTGGCCTAAGAATCCTGGAGGCTCCGCCACACAGAGGGACCAGTACAGCGAGGAGCAAGTGACGCACCCCCTGGGCCAGTGTTGTTTGGGGGATACCCGGAGCCGGATCAGATGGGGGTTGTAGTCTCCGAGTGGCGGTGACCCGGTCCGTGCCCAGGGTGTCAAGCTCAGTGTGTGGCAGTCCTTACAGATGTTATTAGTGTTCTTTTGTGTCGACTACGCCACCCGTTGATGTGCGGTCAATACGGCCGCCGCTGCAGCAGGGTCCGCTGAGGCTGGTGGTGTGTGCGCAGCTTGGTAGTAGTATAACCCCCAACGGGAGGGGTATAGCCTCAGGGGGTCAGTCGCAGAGGATGGGGGTTGTGGTGGTGCAGTGAGAGTGGTAATAAGACTCCGAGTCGGGCTGTGCAGTTCAGGGTTTTTACTTACTGCAGATGTTCTGGTCACTCCGGCCTTGAGTGACCACCCGAGCCGTGCTGCGTCCACCAGGTCCTGGACTCGGCCAACCCCCAGGTGATTCTGGAGCGTGGTCCTGAGCTCCCTTTCTGACTTGTCCTCCTCTCTGGCCTTCCCCACCAGGGATCCACCTATGTCCGGCTCCCTCGGGCCTCTTGTTGGTAAACCCTTGTCTCTGGGTTCCCTGACCTTATGCACGGTTTGCCTTCCGGGTGGATTTAGTGGGTGGTCGTGACAGATTCTGCCCACGACCTCCGGTCTCTGGCTAAGGATTAGTGCCCTCCACCAGCTTGGGATCCGGTACCCTTGTGCCAACTCTTCACCCTCTGGTCTAATTTGGGCTCTTGGAGTTCCTTCTTTCTCCCCCTCTGGGTCCTTCTTTCTCCTCTCTCTCTCTGGGCCTTGGAGCTGCTCTGCTTCTCTGCTCTCTTCCTCTACAAAAGACAGGCTGACTGACTGACCCTGATCTAAGATGGTTCCCACCTTATATACTCCCTCTATGTGTGAGCTCAGGTGACCAGCACCCAATGAGCTCCTAGCATTACCCAGACTGCTCCCCCTATCTGCCCCTACACTACTGGGATGTTCCACCCCCCTCCCACTCCAGCCAGGAACAGACACGGTCGTACCTGCACATTTCTTAAGTGGGAGTACCGTTGGTCTGCCCCCCCGGAAATGGGATGTATGTAGTGCATGCAGTCTATCTGAGCTCAGTTCCACACTCCATCCTTACCCGGGAGTGGAATACCACACCTCTGGGTTGAGGTGCAATACCCCTGTAGCAGCCGAATCCTCAGGGTGCTACATTCCCCCCTGGTAAATCACAGCACGTCCTCGGGCTGTAAGATACAAAAACATCCAAAACATACAATTATTTTTCATAAACATCAACATATAAAACAACATATAAAACATCACATATATTATCAGCAATAAAAACTTTTTCATATAAAACATTCTTGTAAATATTCTTGTTTCTGGTTCCTCCGGTCACGGTGCAACTTGTGACCGGGTAAAGTGCGACAGTCTTTTCTTGAAAACAAAACTCGGCTTTCCTATAAAACCAGTAGGGGGCGCTTTAGGAAGCGCAACTATATACAAAAGGGGATATGGCCGCTCTCAGTCCTCGGCCAGGTATTAGGAATAGGGACACACGGGTAAACAGTTCACTCTTGTCCCAACGGGGACATATTTAAAGCAGCAACAGTTTTTGGTACCCCGACGGGCAACTATATACAGTCTCTTCTCTACCATACTCAACGACGGCGTCCTCCTGCTCTTTCTTTGGATTCAGTTTCTGTTTCAGACCCGTCCGGGTCCTCTTGCTCCTCCTCACACCGCAGCTCCTCCTCCGTCAGGCGATGCACATGGAGGGCGTAGGGTCCTTTGGCACACTTGTGCCGGGTGAAGGTGACCTCGTCCCCTAAATACAGGTCACGACCTCTGTGTCCCTCCGGCAGATGGCTCTCTACGTCTCTGCGTGTGACAAAGACGTCGCCGGGGGTATGATGGTCTCTGATGAAGCCCCACCCATGCTGCAGATTGAACTTTATCACAGTCCCGATGGTGCGGGGACCATGCGCTGCACGGGGATCTCTCCTGGTCCGGCTCTTCTGCTCCGCGCTCCTTATTTGGGCTTGCTGTTCCCGGACCCGCCTCTCTCTCCGCTCCTTCTCGAAAACCTCGAGCTGCTGCCGGCAGCACTCTGCACGCTCCGCTGCGGCCGCCCGAGTCTCCTGAGTGAACCCCATGAGGTCTTCTCCGGTGGGGTCCCACTCAAACTGTGCCTCCTCCAGCGGGGGCGAGGTCCTCTTTACGGGCTTCGGAGCCGGAATCAGGGGCTCGCACATGGGCCTTGCTCTCTGGAGCTCCAGTTGAATGTACTCCTCAGGCCATATGAAGGGCTGCCCATCCGGGCACGTGTGCTGGGCAAATAGATTTTCGCCCAGGTGCGGCACTCGAGATGCTATAGGCGCTGTGGTGGTAGCGGCGCCCGGATTGACCAGGCCTTGCGACCAGGCCGGCGGCACCTTAAAGGCAAAGGGCACCGTAAGAACGGCGGCGCCCTGGGTTATTCGGCCCTGCGACCAGGCCGGGGGCTCCGCGGAGGTAGGGGGCGCTGTTGGTATTGCGGCGCCCGGGGGTACTAGGCCTTGCGACCAGGCCGATGGTACTTCCTGCTTGGCCACGCTCGAGGTCGAGGCGTGTGACGTCACAGGGGTCGCGGCCGCGGCTTCCGGTTGAGGCCTAGTCGGCGGCGGTGACGATGCAGCGACGGGCACGGCAGGGGGAACTTCGGGCTCTGCGACGGGGAGCTGGGGCAGGTACGCGGTTTCCCGGCTCGGGGTATAGACGTCCCCTTTACCTGCCTCCATTTGTTCGGCTCCCTTCTCGGCGCCGTCTCCGGCCTTCAGTCCTCCTGCACCATCCTCAGAGGCGGTCTGTCTCCTCGTCTCGGGTGGCGTGCTCCGCTGACGGGTTTCGGTCTGCTGGGCCATCTCTCGGCTCCACTCCGTCAACGCCTCCCGCTGCACCCGGGCCATCCTCCGTGCGAGGCCCTCCAGCGCAGTCTGTGCACACTCCCGATCTCGGGGGAGCTGTGCCAGGATCTCCACTAAGCCTAGTGGGCTTGTTGCTTGCAGCAGGCTCCTGACCACTGGGTCGGTGCTGCCTGTCTCTCCCTCCATCTCCGGGTATGTTCTCTCTGGACTCTTCTCCAGACGTCTTGTCTCCGGGTGCGCTCTCTCTAGACTGCTCCAGGCGGCACCCATCTTTGCTCTTTTGTTCTGTCTCCGCCCACATCGAGGGTGGTCCCGGGGCAACTTCAGTTCCAGGGGCAGTTCTCTCACGCTGATGGACACTTCCAGCATCACAGTCTCTGTTGGTGGGCGCGGTTTCCGCTTTTGGCGCCATTCTTCGACCTGGCCCACGATGGGAGGTGGCCTTTTGCCACCCTCTGGCACGCCCATAATGGCGTCCGCTCTTCCAAGGCGGGAAATCTTTGGAAATGGCGGGAATCGTCTCCCAGTGGCGGGAAACTCCATGGATGGCGGGAAAAAGCTGCAAATGGCGGGCAACCGGCGAGAAACGACTTGTGATGGGGCCCGTTGGCGGGGACCCTCCGGAACCGGCGGGAAACTTCTTTTTGAGGTAACGGTGAACTTTTCTTCAGGCACGCAGTACCCGGTTGTTGCGGGCACGTAATCCTGCCGACTACGCCAAAGTTGACGCACCCCCTGGGCCAGTGTTGTTTGGGGGATACCCGGAGCCGGATCAGATGGGGGTTGTAGTCTCCGAGTGGCGGTGACCCGGTCCGTGCCCAGGGTGTCAAGCTCAGTGTGTGGCAGTCCTTACAGATGTTATTAGTGTTCTTTTGTGTCGACTACGCCACCCGTTGATGTGCGGTAAATACGGCCGCCGCTGCAGCAGGGTCCGCTGAGGCTGGTGGTGTGTGCGCAGCTTGGTAGTAGTATAACCCCCAACGGGAGGGGTATATCCTCAGGGGGTCAGTCGCAGAGGATGGGGGTTGGGGTGGTGCAGTGAGAGTGGTAATAAGACTCCGAGTCGGGCTGTGCAGTTCAGGGTTTTTACTTACTGCAGATGTTCTGGTCACTCCGGCCTTGAGTGACCACCCGAGCCGTGCTGCGTCCACCAGGTCCTGGACTCGGCCAACCCCCAGGTGATTCTGGAGCGTGGTCCTGAGCTCCCTTTCTGACTTGTCCTCCTCTCTGGCCTTCCCCACCAGGGATCCACCTATGTCCGGCTCCCTCGGGCCTCTTGTTGGTAAACCCTTGTCTCTGGGTTCCCTGACCCTATGCACGGTTTGCCTTCCGGGTGGATTTAGTGGGTGGTCGTGACAGATTCTGCCCACGACCTCCGGTCTCTGGCTAAGGATTAGTGCCCTCCACCAGCTTGGGATCCGGTACCCTTGTGCCAACTCTTCACCCTCTGGTCTAATTTGGGCTCTTGGAGTTCCTTCTTTCTCCCCCTCTGGGTCCTTCTTTCTCCTCTCTCTCTCTGGGCCTTGGAGCTGCTCTGCTTCTCTGCTCTCTTCCTCTACAAAAGACAGGCTGACTGACTGACCCTGATCTAAGATGGTTCCCACCTTATATACTCCCTCTATGTGTGAGCTCAGGTGACCAGCACCCAATGAGCTCCTAGCATTACCCAAACTGCTCCCCCTATCTGCCCCTACACTACTGGGATGTTCCACCCCCCTCCCACTCCAGCCAGGAACAGACACGGTCGTACCTGCACATTTCTTAAGTGGGAGTACCGTTGGTCTGCCCCCCGGAAATGGGATGTATGTAGTGCATGCAGTCTATCTGAGCTCAGTTCCACACTCCATCCTTACCCGGGAGTGGAATACCACACCTCTGGGTTGAGGTGCAATACCCCTGTAGCAGCCGAATCCTCAGGGTGCTACACAAGCAACAGGTACCCAAGGCCCTAGTCGCATGCCATACAGGCGAGAAGTACACGGCCAGTTCAGGGACGTGGGCTATTACACCACGAAAAGGGGGATAGTCAGAAAGAGCATAGAGAGAACGGTAGGCCTACACACTCACCCTGACCAGTGGGGCTCGCCCGAATGCTCTCAGACACCCAGGCCCATTCCTAACCGGTACTGTTGGGTCATTAATAATATCTACAATAAAGACCCTGAACTGTTTGAAGCGGACTCTGAACTCTTACTATTGCGGCCTGCACTATCACCCCCAACATCCACCTACACTGCCCTGAGGCTACACTCTTCCCGTGGGGAGTTATCCTACACCTGTGCTGCACACCAACACCAGCCTCAGCAGTCTGCCTCGCAGCGGCGGTTATCCCTGACCGCAATCCACGGGTGGCGTAGTCGGACATTCAAAACACTGATAAATAGACTGCCACCATTTGGTCTGACCACCCTGAGCCACGGGATCGGGTTACCACCACTACCCCCATCAGCACCGTACACTAGAAGGCCCGGTTCCGTGTACCCCACGGCCCAGGGGGCGAGTCATGTGCATCAAATTATACATACAGATATGGGGCAGTGGGGCTTCATACTATATACAGGTGCTTCTCACAAAATTAGAATATCATCAAAAGTTAGTTTATTTCATTTCTTCAATGCAAAAAGTGAAACTCCTATATTATATAGAGTCATTACACACAGAGTGATCTATTATATAGAGTCATTACACAGAGGGATCTATTATATAGAGTCATTACACACAGAGGGATCTATTATATAGAGTCATTACACAGAGGGATCTATTATATAGAGTAATTACACACAGAGGGATCTATTATATAGAGTCATTACACAAAGAGGGATCTATTATATAGAGTCATTACACACAGAGTGATCTATTATATAGAGTCATTACACACAGAGGGATCTATTATATACAGTCATTACACACAGAGGGATCTATTATATAGAGTCATTACACACAGAGGGATCTATTATATAGAGTCATTACACACAGAGGGATCTATTATATAGAGTCATTACACACAGAGGGATCTATTATATAGAGTCATTACACACAGAGGGATCTATTATATAGAGTCATTACACACAGAGGGATCTATTTTAAGTGTTTATTTCTGTTAATGTTGATGATTATGGCTTACAGCCAATGAAAACACAAACGTCATTATCTCAGTAAATTAGAATACTTCATAACAACAGCTTGAAAAATGTTTTTAAAATCCGAAAAGTTGGCCTACTGAAATGTATGTTTAGTAAATGCCCTCAATAGTTGTTCGGGCTCCTTGTGCATCAATTACTGCATCAATGCGGCAATGTGGCATGGAGGGATCAGCCTGTGGCACTGCTGAGGTGTTATGGAAGCCCAGGTGGCTTTGATAGCAGCCTTCAGCTCATCTGTATTGTGGGGTCTGGGGTCTCATCTTCCTCTTGACAATACCCCATAGATTCTCTATAATAGATTCTCTATGGGGTAAAGGTCAGGCGAGTTTGCTGCCAATCAAGCATAGTGATACTGTTGTGTGTAAACCAGGTATTGGTACTTTTGGCAGTGTGGACAGGGGCCAAGTCCTGCTGGAGAATGACATTTCCATCTCCATAAAGCTTGTGGGCAGAGGGAAGCATGAAGTGCTGTAAAATGTCCTGGTAGACGGCTGCGCTGACTTTGGTCTTGATAAAACACAGTGGACCTCCACCAGCAGATGACATAGCTCCCCAAACCATCACTGATTGTGGAGACTTCACACTAGACCTCCAGCAGCTTGGATTGTGGCCTCTCCACTCTTCCTCCAGACTCTGGGACCTTGATTTCCAAATGAAATGCAAAATTTACTTTTCATCTGAAAACAACACCTTGGGCCACTGAGCATCAGTCCAGGTCTTTTTCTCTTTGGCCCAGGTAAGACGCTTCTGGCGTTGTCTATTGGTCATGAGGGGCTTGACACTTGTAGCCCATGTCCTGGATACGTCTGTGTGTGGTGGCTCTTGAAGCAATGACTCCAGCAGCAGTCCACTCCTTGTGAATCTCCCCCAAATTTTTGAATGGCCTTTTCTTAGCAATCCTTTCAAGGCTGCGGTTATCCCAGTTGCTTGTGCACCTTTTTCTACCACACTTTTTCCTTCCACGTCCATTAATATGCTCGGATACAGCACTCTGTGAACAGCTGCTTCTTTAGCAATGACCTTTTGTGGCTTACCCTCCTTGAGGAGTGTGTCAATGACTGCCTTCTGGACATCTGTCAAGTCAGCAGTCTTGCCCATGATTGTGGAGCCTACTGAAACTGACTAAGGGACCTTTTTAAATGCTTAGGAAGCCTTTGCAGGTGTTTCTTGTTAATTCTAATTTACTGAGATAATGACTTTTGTGTTTTCATTGGCTGTAAGCCATAATCATCAACATTAGCAGAAATAAACACTTAAAACAGATCACTCTGTTTGTAATGACTCTGTATAATATATGAGTTTCATTTTTTAGGATTGAAGAACTGAAATAAATTCACTTTTTGATGATATTCTAATTTTCTGAGAAGCACCTGTATGTAGCAGTGCGGCAATTATACTATATACAGTCAGGAGTATAAGTACTTGATACACTGAAAATTTCGAAAGTTTTTCCACCTACAAAGAATGAAGAGGTCTGTTTTGTTCTACTTAACTGCTGCAACTTGGACCTTTAACAGGATTTATATTTCACCTATGAGAAAGCATACTACCGTGTTTCCCCGAAAGTAAGACCCCCCCGAAAGTAAGGCAGGGTGGGGGGTTTCGGGGGGGTCCGCCAATGTAGGGCACCCCCCGATTGTAAGGCAGGGTAGCGGGGGGGGGCCGGGGAATGTAAGGCTGATTCGTCACAGGCTCCCTAGCCGGCTCGCAGCTGATTGGCCGATCAGCCTGTTCGTCACAGGCTCCCTAGCCGGCTCGCAGCTGATTGGCCGATCAGCCTGTTCGTCACAGGCTCCCTAGCCGGCTCGCAGCTGATTGGCCGATCAGCCTGTTCGTCACAGGCTCCCTAGCCGGCTCGCAGCTGATTGGCCGATCAGCCTGTTCGTCACAGGCTCCCTAGCCGGCTCGCAGCTGATTGGCCGATCAGCCTGTTCGTCACAGGCTCCCTAGCCGGCTCGCAGCTGATTGGCCGATCAGCCTGTTCGTCACAGGCTCCCTAGCCGGCTCGCAGCTGATTGGCCGATCAGCCTGTTCGTCACAGGCTCCCTAGTCCCTGCTGGCCATCAGCTCGAGTGTGATTGGCCAGTCAGCCGGCTCGCAGCTGATTGGCCGAATCAGCTGCGACGTCACCGCCTGCAGGCTCGCTCCGATTGGTCCAGCTTCCCCGGCATCCGAATCGTCAGCCCGGCACCGCAGAGGAGATCGAAACAGAAGGAAAGTAACGGTAAGTTCCGAAACTCTCTCTGTGTGTGTGTGTGTGTGTGTGTGTGTGTGTGTGTGTGTGTGTGTGTGTATGTGTGTGTGTGTATACGATATGTGTACGGTATGTGTATGGGTGCCGTATGGGGCTGTGTGTGTGTGTGTATACGATATGTGTACGGTATGTGTATGGGTGCCGTATGGGGCTGTGTGTGTGTGTGTGTGTGTGGTGGCAGAGTGGGGGGCAGAACCACTGTATGGGGAGGCTGCATACTGTTCAGCCTGTTTTTTTTCCCAATGTAAGGCCTCCCCCGAAAGTAAGGCAGGGTGGGACTTTTGGGGGTAAAATTAATGTAAGACAGGGCCTTACTTTCGGGGAAACACGGTATGTGTATTTGGCAGATTAACTCAGGCTTGTTTATGATAAACTGAATACATGGATTGGAGTCCTATTTGTATACAGAATATTGACTATTAATGCTGGCAGAGTAAGTCTTAGGCTATATTCACACTAGGTGTTTTTTTTCTGCAGCAAAACATAATCTCTTGGCAGGAAAGAAGTAGCGTCAAAAACGCAGGTTTTGGTGTGTTTTTTTGCAGTGGTTCTTGGTGCATTTTTGGTGCGTTTTTCAGGATCCCAAAGTTCAGCTTTGCTTCCACCATAGACACATGAAAACAGGTCACCATTGCAAGACATATGTTCATGAAAAAGTACACATTACAAATGTAATAGGGGGGGGTGAATTGGTCTGGAATAGTTTATCTAAGACCCTGGCAGTGCATTGAATTTGTAGGACACTATTTACTTTCACATTATGGTTTGCCATTGAGTTGCTCAGGCATTGTTCATTTTCACACCTCCCTGGGCCACACGTGTTGTTCAATCTCACACCTAGCTCAACCAATGTTTACTTTGTAGGCATCACTAATTTAATTAAACTGTAATAATCCAAGCTGCTATATCAGGTGACCAAGACAAGATGGTTTAAACTTGGGAAAATCACAAAAGTAAATGTGTGTCACATACTTGCTTTTTTCACTAAAAACGCAGCAAAATGTTCACACTAGGCTTTTTTTCAGCATTTTTTTCCACCACCCTTTTTTTTAATGGGTGAAAAACGCTGAAACAAGTGACATACTCTATTGCAAAAAGCCATGGAAAGCACAAAATACTGAGGACAAATAAGCAAGCTTTGTGCATGAGATTTCGGAAATCTCATAAACTTTGTTGGTACTGTAAAACGCAGCTGAAAATTTGCATAAAAAAGCCCGCTAAAAAAACGTCTAGTGTGAATATAGCCTTGTATAACAGTTCGCCAATGAGTTAGGATATATGACCACGATGCAGAAATGCTGCGGATTTTTCCTAAGCGTTTCTGCATCTCCCTGGATTGTCAAGCGCTTTGCCAAGTGATTTTAGCATCACTTGGAAAAGTGCTTGACAACTTGGTCACACTATATAATTCCATGCAACCGGCATGGATTTATATAGTGTGACCAAGTTACAATGCTGCAAATGCAGCATCAATAATAAAAAAAAAGAATAATAATGGTGAAAAATAAAAAAAAACCATTATACTCATCTTCCGATGGTCCTCGATCTTCTTCTCCGGTGCGTCCGGTGTCTTCGGCGGATCACGGTGCTGTAAAAGGACCTTCCATGACGTCATTTAGTCATGTGACAGGTCACGCGACTGCCGATGTCAGCGGTCGCTTGACCTGTCACATGACTAAATGGCATCATGGAAGGTCATTTTACCACCGCGAGCAGCCGAAGAGCCAGCAGCACCGCCGGGAGCAGACAGGGGCCATCAGAAGGTAAGTATATGTTTATTTTTTATTTTAATTCTATTTTAACTACAGGTACTATGGTACCCGGGTCTGGAGGAGAGTCTCTTCATCTCCTGACCCGGGTACCATCCATGCATTGAGTCGTATAGTATCCACATGTGTATTTTTAGTCATTCGGATGTTATGCGTTCCAATGCAAGTCAATGGCGGCTAAATCGCAGCGACTCTGCAAAATTAAAGGACGTGCTGCGGATTTTTCCGCAATGATAATCCGCAGCGGAAATCTCTGCAGCATGTGCACAGCACATGCGGATTATCATTGGGAACCATTGCAGACCTATCACCAAGCGTTTTTTAAGTGTTTCCGCGGCGGAAGTTACGCTGCAGAAACGCCTAAGAAACGCATAGTGGGCACACAGCCTTAAAAGTTCTATGGTGAAGAAAAACACGTGAGATAATAAATGCGAAATATACAATATTTCCCATAATATGACTGAGGATATCTTTAGGGTGTATTCACTGTTTTTTCTTCTGCAGCAATAAATGCTGTGTTTTACAGCACCATCTTAGTGAATGACATTTCTGAAATCTCATTCACATGCTGTTTTTTTGCATTTTTTTTAAATCTGCAGCTTGTCAAGTCTTTCAGAGGTTTTGCAGCATTTTTCACCCATTCAAATGAATGGAAAAATAAACACAAGTAAAAACACCTGAATTTTAAGCAGCGTTTTTCCTGCCTCCTTTGATTTTTGAGGTAGAAAAAAAATGCTGCCAAAATCCAACTTGTGAACACACCTTTATCCTGGTTGTGTTCTAATTGGATATAAAATAGAACGGCCATGATAACATGGGTAGTTAATTGTATGGTGTTTTCACTTTATATATTACCAGGCCGCATTCTATTTGCGCAGAGCTGCTCCGTGAAGATTCTATCACAAGATTCCGTGATGACATCACAGGTGATGGTGACATCACTGCTCACAGTCGCTATATATACAATGCACATAGGCTCACCCGTGCCTTTCTTGGCTCTATAGTGACTGATAGCACTTGCAGTTTTTCACTATGGCTGGAATTGTTTTGGACATTTCTCAGGTAAAAGCACTATTGTTGATCCTTATGATCAATCGTCCTAACAGTGTGCTTCTACCACCCGATGGCGTCCTCAGCTTCACTCACCGGCTGGTGATGGAGCTAGTAAAGGATTGCGTGACCAAACACCGACAACGTCGTCTAACGTCAGACTATCTGACGGATTTACTTCAGAACATCAGGACATTACTACACCAGGTAAGTGGCGGACACTCTGCACAGAACATCTCAATATTAATAGATAATAATGGAGGGATAGAAGCTTTTTCTTCTAATATATCGTATTTTGCAGACCATAAGACGCACCAAAAATTTTTGGGAGGTAAATAGGAAAAACATTTATTATAATAAAATGGGGGTCTGTCTTATAGTCCTGTCTTATAGTCCGAATTTTCGGTTTCTTACTGAGGGGGGTGGTGGCAGTGGAGCGAGGTCACAGGAGGCAGAGTCGCTGCTGCAGGAAGTCGGCAGTAGGAGTGGGGCGCTGCTGTGGGCCCCAAGCTGGGAGGAGCGGGGTGTCCAGAAGGTGCGAGGCTGCGGGCCCTGGGCTTCAAGGAAATGTTAGCGGTAATTCAGGAGGGGAGGCCCTGCTCTGCTTATTGATTTCTCTGCAGTGGGCTTCAAGAAGTAGGCTGCTGGAGATGGCCAATACACAAATTGAGATCTCAGCTCGTCATTGAGCCGAGATCTAAATCTGCACATGCACTGCCTCCAGCGGCCATTTGCCTGAAGCCCACCGCCAGAAAATCAATGGGCAGAGCGGGGACTCCCCTCCTAAATCACCGCTAACATTTCCTTGAAGCCCAGGGCCCGCAGCCTCGCACGTCCTGGACACCCCGCTGGCCCGCAGGAGCGCCCCATTTCTACTGCCGGCTTCCTGCAGCAGTGACCCCACCTCCTGTGACCTCACTCCACCACAGCCACCCCCCTGGTGAGCTACATTCAGACAATTATTATTATTAATAATCTGTCTGATATGCTGGGGTGGAGAGCTCCAGAGTAGGGGGGATGCACGGGAGAAATCTTGTATGCGATTGTGGGAAGAGGAGATAAGAGGGGAGTAGAGAAGAAGATCTTGTGAGGATCGGAGGTTGCGTGCAGGTAAGTACCGGGAGACTAGGTCACAGATATATGGAGGAGACAGGTTGTGGGTGGCTTTGCATGCCAAGGTTAGGGTCTTGAACTGGAGTCTCTGGGTAATGTGGAGCCAGTGAAGGGATTGGCGGAGCGAGGGGAAAAGCCAGGGAATAGCGGGGGGACAGGTGGATTAGTCAGACAGCAGAGTTTAGGATAGATTGGAGGGGTGCGAGAGTGTTAGAAGGGAGGTCAAAAATTTTGGAAAAAAAAGGATCTTATAGTCCATAAAATACGGTAAAACACAACGAGTCCCCAAATACAGTATGTAGTCATTGTATCTGCAGACAGAGAACCGATGTCACATACAATTTCCGCCTCCATTCTGACCGCTCTCATCTGAAAATTCTCTTTTCCATTTTTCCTTCTTTATAGGCTGAAGAAAGATCTCAGACTGAAGATTTGGCTGTCTTTAAAGAACTGGCCGAAAAAGTCCTGTCTATACTAGAACGCTCATTGGAACGCCCGGTAAGGATCAATATTAATAGACGTATCTTAATCCACCGTATCTGAGGAGACTTTCTGAGAAAAGGTCTGAAGATGGCGCGGGATTTGTATCGTTACAATTGGTGCATCTGTAAATGTTGGTTTAGTCCTTCATGATTTATGTATTTGGTGATTTAGTAAAATCTTCCACATATTAATTATATACATTATATCTATCAGGAAACAACAGGAGGCGACGCCAAATATGGGCAAAATGTGACCCCGAAAATCCCTGACCCTAATAGGAGTCAGCCGGAGCTGAACAGCGATCTGATTACAGGTGAGCGATCACCCGACCTTCTACAAGGAATGTCCAGATATTACAGAGGACGGAGGATAATGTTAGATTTACTCTCTACTCTGTGTAATGGGAACCTGGCAGCACATTGTTACATATAGAAGTAGTGGTGTGACGGTATAGGCCATTGTCCCCTAATAATAATTGTTTGTAGAAATCCAATGTGCCAGTCAGGAGAAATGTAAAGTAGACACCATATACAAATCAGAATGGAAGTGCGCTGGGGGCGTGAAAGAAGAAATCCAAGTGCAGTGACACGCCCCCAGTGCACTTCCAGGCTAATTTGCAAATCTCTCCTATGTTTCAGCTCTCTTACCATCACTCGTATGTGCAGCGTGGGTGGGGGCTTCCTCATTCATGTGATGGAGGGTCCATTCTGCAGTGCTATAGCAAGTAACATGAAATAAATTAAATTTAAATTGCATTACTGCTCTAGAAAATGGGAAAAAACTAAGATACTGAGCACATAATTTGGCCAATTCATGAATGCCCAGCAGCCAATGACAAGGCGATCTTTTTGTTGGAATCCTCTCCTAATGTGAATCCTCTCCTAGGCTGAAGCCTACATTTATATGGGTAGGTAGGATCCTGTTGTAATTAAAACCACCCCGGGCTGATGTGTGGAGATAGGTTCCCAGCAAAAAAGGTCGCCTTGCCGTGACTGCTAGGCATGCACCCAGCAAAAGAAGGTCGTCTTGCCGTGACTGCTGGGCATGCACCCAGCAAAAAAAAGGGTCACCTTGCCGTGGCTACTTGGCATGCACCCAGAAAAAGAAGGTCGCCTTGCCGTGGCTGCTGGCCATGCATGAATTGGCCAAATTATGTGCTAAGTATCTTCCTTTTATCCTATTTTCTACAGCAGTAATGCAATTCAAATTTAATTTATTTCATGTTTACATGCTATAGCGTTACAGAGTGCAACTTTGTTAGTTATATATTTGGATGGCTACTCTTAGTATGCACCTGTTCACACCCATTTTCTTTTCGGAAGTGATGGTCAGTCTTTTGTTATTTATGAAGGGGTTCCTCCATCATTTACATTACATTTATCTATGGATTCCCCGTATATTCTCATATTTAGAATCCCCATATAACGAGTATTAATCCCATTTACAGACATCTTGTCATTTCTCCGTTATATTGCTGTATTATCTATGTAGGAATAATATCCTCTAATACATTTCATTTCTTCATCATTATTTTAGAAACAACTGAGCTGTCGAATCCTAACAATGGAATTAGTGAGATCCCGGAGATCCAAGAATCCGTAAGTATCATAGAGGGGGATGCGTGTGTGTCATCAGATCATGGGGTGTGAATGACTCGTCCAGTATTATCCCCCATACAACCATGGGACGTCTCTATTCTAAGTGTAGATGACCCTATGGTGTTAATTACATTTGAATTACAGGGAATCTGTCACCAGGTTTATGCTATTTGGTCTGAGAGAAGCATGATGCAGGGACAGAGACCCTGATTCCATGTGTTGATTACTTTACTCGGTGGAGTAATTGTGATAAAATCACTATTTTTTTCTGCTGCAGAGCTCTGAATGCTGAGTCTTGTATAACCCCGCCCACACCATTGATTGGCAGCTTTCTGTGTACACTGTGCATAGGCAGAAAGCTGCTAATCAGTGGTGGAGGCAGGGGTACAGAGCAATAGGACTACCTGGCTAGACAGATAGTCTTCTAGTGATAATCTACTGATTTTATTGAAACAGCCACACACAGCCTAGTAAGTAACACATCACTGGAATCAGGGTCTCTGCCCCTACATCATGGTGCTTTCAGAATACATAGCAAACACCTGGTGACAGATTACCTGTAAGTCCTCCTCTGTGTGATTTCCCACATTATCCAGAATGTTATAGTAATGTATGATGACCGTTGCAGGGCGGCTCCAGGATTTCGTGGGCCCTGGGCGAAAGAGTCTCAGTGGCCCCTTTAACACATACCACGATTCATGATGCACAGATACCGCAGATAAATATATATATATATATATATATATATATATATATATATAGTACAAGGCCGAAGATTTCACTTCTTACATTACATGAGCGATATCTATTGTAAATTTCACAATAACTCAGAAAGCGGCGAATCCTCACAGCTCACAGTGCAGACCGGACAGTAATGTCCTCCACACAGTATAATGGCACCACATAGTCCTCTATACCGTATTATGAGCTCCATATATTGCTCCATATAGAATAATGGACCCCATAAAATGCTCCACGCAGGCTGTGCCCCCATATAATGCCCCATGCAGGCTGTGACCCCACACATAATGCCCCATGCAGGCTGGCCCCCCACATAATGCCCCATGCAGGCTTTGACCCCCCACATAATGCTCCATGCAGGCTGTGACCCCCACATAATGCCCCATGCAGGCTTTGACCCCCCACATAATGCCCCATGCAGGCTGTGCCCCCCCCCACATAATGCCCCATGCAGGATGTCCCCCTCCCACATAATGGCCCATGCAGGATGTCACCCCCCATATAATTCCCCATGCAGAATGTCCCTCCCACATAATGTCCCATGCAGGCTGTGCCCACCACATAATGCCCCATGTAGGCTGTGCCCCCCCACATAATGGCCCATGCAGGATGTCACCCCCCATATAATTCCCCATGCAGGATGTCCCCTCCACATAATGCCCCATGCAGGATGTCCCACCCCACATAATGCCCCATGCAGGATGTCCCCCACACATAATGCCCCATGCAGTATAACCCCCCCACATAATGCCCCATGCAGGATGTCACCCCACATATAATTCCCCATGCAGGATGTCCCCCCCACATAATGCTCCATGCAGGATGTCCCACCCCACATAATGGCCCATACAGGATGTCACCCCCCATATAATGCCCATGAAGAATATCACCCCCCCCATATAATGCCCCATGCAGGATGTCCCCCCAACACATACTGCCCCATGTAGGATGTCACCTCTCACCCCATATATTGCCCCATGCAGGATGTCACCTCTCACCCCATATAATGCCCCATGCAGGATGTCACTTCTCCCCCCATATAATACCCCATGCAGAATGTCACTCCCCCCATATAATGCCCCATGCAGGATGTCACCCCCCATATAATGCCCCATGCAGAATGTCACCTCTCACCCCATATAAAGCCCTATGCTGGATGTCACTTCCCCCCCCCCATATAATGACCCATGCAGGATGTCACTTCTCCCCCTCATATAATACCCCATGCAGGATGTCACCCCCCTATATAATGCCCCATGCAGGATGTCCCCCCCATATAATGCCTCATGTAGGATGTCACCTCTCACCCCATATAATGCCCCATGCAGGATGTCACTCCCCCCATATAATGCCCCATGCAGGATGTCACTTCTCCCCCCCCATATAATACCCCACGCAGGATGTCCCTACCTCCCCCCCATACAATGCCCCATGCAGGATGTCACTTCTCCCCCCATATAATGCCCCATACCTCCATACATAAAAAAAAAAATCAAATGCTCACCTCACTGCTCACCAGCTGTGGAGAGGTAAGTATTGTGCCGGCCGTGGTCCTGAGCAAGCATTGGGGGGGGGAGCAAGGCCCACTAGCTGGCGCTGGCACCACTCTCCTCTGCTCACCGGTCCCATACCGCGCCAGGGTGCCCGACAGCAAGTGGGCCCCTCGCCTACTCAGGGCCCCGGCACTTGCCTGGGTGTGCTGGGTGCTAGCGCCAGGTCTGCCCAGCGTCCGGTTTGTATCCTCCCAACATCATATCAGTGTAAATCATCTGGGACATAATATGGGGGGAGAAGTTTTTGCATCTGTAACTTTTTTCCTGCATCTTCAATAAATCAGTATTATTTCTTATTCTTTTATAGAGCGTGATGGATTCATTGGTTCCGGCGAGAAAGCCGCATATGAGCGACTATGAAACTTCCAAACTCATCAGCAGTGGAAATTTTGGGTGAGATTTCTGTTGCCATAATCCACATTTCTCAGGGTTCCCTATGACAATGCTTCTGCCCCTGCACTCTGCCATTCAGTGTTATCATAGGGAAATTATGTGATCTGTAGCAAATCAAACTGTAAGGAAAGCGATTTAAATAATATAATTACATATAATATAATATATAATAATATAATATTATTACATTCGCCTGTGCTAGACCCTCATCTGTTCTTATGCTGCCTCCTCCACCTGAGCTTTTCTGCTCTCCACTCTGATCTTTGTTTTGATGGGGGGGGCTCCATTATGAAGCTGATCAGAGAAGTTGGCTACACATGGTCACATGAAGGGTGACACCATATTGACGTCAATGACATCTACACCCTCCACCATGACCATTTGGGCCCAATCACTGGCCTCAGCAGCAGAAGAGAGCCCTGGAGCACATTCATTTTGGACCAATTTTATTTGCACTAAATTGTATTTGGTCAGTTATAGCGAATCTGCCCAAAGAGAATTTCGATAGATTCTCGTATCTATAATGTGACCTGGGTGATGGCTCCGGCAGAAGTGGCATTGTGGAGACCTCCAATAAGTGATCTATGTAGTGCTATTTTATGTATTTCTAGATGTGCATTTATAGTGGCGGCCAGACTTTTAGTATTATACATATGCAAATTGTCTCTTCAGAGAGGAAGCAAACTAGAACTCCACCTATAGGAAGTAGCAATCCTAAAAGTCAATATCGACCCTTTAACAAGCCTTGTCACATGACTTAGGATAATAGCCAAAACCAAAATCTCAATTTGCAGGAACTGTGTTCTGGGGTACTGCCCCTCTTCAGTGCAAAGTGTGAGATATGGTTTGACTGGGTGAGAGGTGTCTGACCGGTATCCAAGGGGTTGACGTTTCTCCTTGCGGACATGAGGAGACTTTTAAGCCACAATGCTCCTCTGGGAAATAGGATTGCTACTTCCTATAGGTGGCACTAGGGTGCTAGTTCTCTTCCTCTCTGAAAAGAGACAATTTGCATATTTCCCAGAAGAGCATTGCAGCTTAAAAGTCTCCTCACCTTGACATGCTTAATATGGCTTTTTCCGCAAGGAGAAACGTTACCGCTTGGATCCCGGTCAGATGCCTCTCACCCAGCCAAACCATATCTCACACTTTGCACTGATGAGTGCTTGTACCCCAAAACATAGTGTCCGAAAATTGAGTTTTTGGTTATGGCTATTATTCCATGTCATATGATAAGGCTCGTTAAAGGGTCGATATTGACTTTTAGGATTACTACTTCCTATAAGGGGCACTAGTGTTCTAGTTCTCTTCCTCTCTGAAGAGACAATTTGCATATTTCCCAGAGGATCATTGAGGCTTAAAAGTCTCCTCACCTTGACAAGCTTAACATTTCACTCTCCGCAAGGAGAAATGTTACCCCTTGGATACCAGTATTAAACATATAATGATTTCTATAGATGGATTATTAATAAGGATTTATTATAACCGATGGATTCTCCTTCTCTCCAGGGCCGTCTACTTAGTGCATCATAAAGACTCACACCAGACCTTTGCTATGAAGAAAATGGCTAAGCGGAACCTAAATACTGCACAGAGATTGGAATGGGCCTTTCTGGAGAGGGACATCTTAACATTTGCTGATTGTCCCTTTGTGGTCTCCATGCTCTGCTCCTTTCCAACTAGATCTCACCTGTGTATGGTCATGGAGTATGTAGGAGGTAAGACACATCTATTGTATTATATTCAGCCCATGTCTGCTTTCATCTTATCACTGCTCATATCATTAGGACATTGTTGGTTACATCCCCACAGAGCATTTACTATAGGTTATCTATTACCAAGATGCTCGTAAATTCATTGATCTTGGTGCAGGGGCGCTATGGGGCTCATCAGTCGGAGGGGGTCTGTCGACGCTCGGCAGTGGGCAGCATCCCTCCACCTGTCATCACAATTTCAGCGGTATTTGCTTCTTCAAGGAGGTGGGGTTGGTGGGGGCAAAAATACTGAGTAGGTGGCTAGTAGGGGCCAAAATACTGAAAGGGGGCCGTATGACTAGATATGGGGGGACTGTGAATGATGAGTGGAGGTCATCATATTAAGTGGGGTGCTGTGGGGGTCCTCACTCTATATGGAGGCCCCCATTCTGTGTGGGGACATCATACTGAGTGGGGAGTTATGCGGACCATTATATTGTGTGAGGGACTGTGGGAACCATTATCCTGAGTGGGAGGGTTGCTGTGGGTGCCATCACACCGAGTAGGGGGTTGTGGCTGGCCTCCTTCTAAGTGGTGGCCTCCTTAGGAGGATTCACTGTGGGGATACCATACTCATTGAGTGTGGGTGTGGGCATTTTTGGGAGCATCATACTCTAAAATGGCCATAAAAGTTGTATTGCTGGTGAGAACACCAAGCTGCTTCAACAGGGATATAAATATATTTCTTTTTTATTTTTTAGGGTTGGGGGCAATTACAACTTTTGATATGGGGTCTTGTGATTTCTATGTACGCCACTATCTGTGTGATCTCCCCAGGATGTTTCCGCTCACTGCTCATTATACATCATGGTTATCTGCTCGTGGTATATCATGGTTATCTTCTGTATAAACCCCTCACCGGTCATATTTCCTTTCTTCTATAGGTGGAGACTGTGGGACCCTTCTAAGCACCAGGGGTCCTTTCTCTGTCCCCATGGCCCGCTTGTACTTTGCAGAGGCGGTACTTGCCGTGGAATACCTGCATAGTTACGGTGTGGTGCACAGAGACCTGAAGCCGGAAAAGTAAGTGCCCCCGAAGTATAATAAAGTGGGGAAAGTTGTCATTTATTATCATTCAGTCTGTGAGGCTAAAACCATCTTCTCTTTTGCAGCCTCCTGATTACATCTACTGGACATATTAAAGTTACCGATTTTGGGATTTCAAAACTTGGTCTAATGATACCGAAAACCAACACCTACAAGGAATTAGCAGTGGACATCTCCAGAGAGTTCCAGGACCGTGAGGTCAGCATCACCTACAAGAACTTAGCTTGTTATTTGCAAATCTCATCACACTATTGTCTCTTCTCTACGTTCTTCCTTTCTAGAGAACTTTTCCACTAATATTTTATCTTCTGCATTGTGTTTTAACGATGATATCTTGTCATAATAATTGTTTCATCGATTCTCATCTCTATGTTCTGTTGGTTTCCAGTTCTGTGGCACCCCATGTTACATAGCCCCAGAGATCATCCTGAAAGAAGGCTATGGAAGACCTGTTGACTGGTGGTCATTGGGGATCATCCTGTATAAATTCCTGCTGGGATGTGTACCATTTGATTCTGATTCCCTCACTGAGCTTTATAAAAGGGTTGTCATTGGTGAGTAGAATAATCCGATCATTGCGTTGATTGGTTACATTTGTTTAGTTATTTCCTTTGCTCTAAGTTACAGTCCAGTAAAGAGGTTTTATTTTCTGTAATTTTCTATGTAACAGGAGAACTAATTTGGAATTGTGATCGCGCTCCACCCCTGGATGCTCAGAATCTCATCACTGAGCTGCTCAGAAGAAATCCTGTGCGTAGACTTGGGACAGGTAACAGATATACTAGTATTAATATTCCCTTATTAGACCAAGGACATATCGCTCATGTCCATGAAGATCAGCATTTCTCTATCAGCTCATCTACTGTATTTCTAGTTCTCCACACTAAGACTTCCAGTTTATTTCCTTCATGTCGGCTCAGTTTTGTCATTAGTTCAGATTACGATAAACTGTTCAGATATGGAGCCATCCCTGACTATGTCCGCATCACTTTTGTTTTTCTTTTTCTAGGAGGAGCATTTGAGATCAAGGTTCATCCATTCCTGAGTGACTTGGACTTTGACAACATTCTGAGCCAGGAGCTGGAGTATGTTCCTCAGCTTGTTTCAGACGCAGACACCAGCTTATTTATCAGTAAGTAGAAGGAGACGTCATCTAGACTAAGCGACTGTTTGTCTCATCTTCCCTAATATGTGATCATCTGTTCCCATTAATATTAGTGATAAATAGTGACTGTGTTATACTGACAACCTCTAATAATACTTCATTACCTATTTCTTGTAGATCATTCTGATATAAACAAACATCTGGTCTCAAAGGATGAGGAAGGCACAAGTGAGAACAATGAGAGCCTTGACTTCCAAAATTTTACGTCATCTTCTGAAAAGCTTTGTAAAGTAAGTATGTGATTAATAAATCCAAAATATGTAAAAAAAAAGAAAAAAAACTCTAAAAGTACATAAAAAAATATTTGATATCTTATTTTTATCCGTATTTAGCTCTGTACCATCGCTACCAGGATGGTGAACAATGAGGATCCCAATGCCCCTCCAGAGTGTACACCAGAAACCAACACAAACATCTCAGAAATGTGAGTAGATTATAAAGGGTCATTACTTCATTACTGGGAGTTCCAGGCTGATCTATGTACACAACACCAAATATAGGACATAAATAACAGAATATCAAATGCAGCATTCACCGCTTCATGGTTAACGGTCATTGTACTTTTGGCTTCAGAAAATGCAGAAGATAACAGCCCATAATTGTGGCAGGTCATGCATTTTTAGCACTGCCTACTCTGTAGGAGAGCTGTAGTATTACTTGCCAGACATTCTTGGTAGTTGTGTTCTGATCCATGGAAGGTAGTTTGGAGCAGAAAACCTTCCCCACTATGACAGTCATATGTCCTATTAGGCCTTATAGTCAGTGTTCTTATAGTGAGACAACCCATTTTATACTGTGTTTACTTACGATTTACATGTTTTTCTTCTTCAAACAGGCAGAAAGAATCTGTTCCTGTATGTAATACAGACTATGCTGTTACCATCTTGCCACCCTCGTCTCCATTGCTAGGTATGTACATGTCTACAGCACCAACAATGTGAATGTTGACTTCAAGGCTCAAATATTTCCACATGGTTTTTCTGGTCTACTATGTTATCCATGTTTCATGGATCTCAGCTATGTTGACCATGGGTTCGTACTGTATCCCTATTTCCCTAATTTTGTACAGGAGTTTTTTTTCATGTATTCTGTTTATTACGTTGCATCATCTTTTAACCTAGTGAGATATAGCGACTGTGTTATACTGACACCCTCTAACAATCCTTCCTTACCTATGTCTTGTAGATCACTCTGATGAAAACAACCATCTGATCTCAGAGGATAAGGAGGGCACAAGTGAGGACGATGAGAACTTTATCTTCCGAATATTTGCATCATCATCTTCTGAGAGGCTTTCTAAAGTAAGTATGTGATCGATAAATCCAAAATATGTACAAAAAAGGATCTATAAAATTAAAAAGTATATATATTTAATAACTTATTGTTATCCACATTTAGCACTCTACCACCACTAACGGGATGGTGAACAACGAGGATCCCAAGGCCCCTCCAGAGTGTACACCAGAATCGAACACAAACATCTCAGAAATGTGAGTAGATTATGGGGTCATTACTGGGAGCTCCAGGCTGATATATGTGCACAACATCAAATATAGGACATAAATACCATAATATCAAATGCAGCATCCACCGCCCCATGGTTATGGGTCATTGTGCTTTCAGCTTTCGGAATTGTTGGATATAACAGCCCATAATTGTGGCCGGTCATGCACTTTTAGTGCTGCCCTCACTGTAGGAGAGATGTAGTATGAAATGCCGGCCATTCTTGGTAGTTGTTTTCCTCTCAGCTATCTATAAAAGGTAGTCTTGAGCAGAAGACCTTCCCCACTATGACAGTCATATGTCCTACTAGTCCTTATAGTCGGTGTTCTTCTAGTGAGACAACCCCTTTTATATGGAGTTTACTTGAGATTTACATGTTTTTCTTCTTCAAACAGGCAGAAAGTATCTGTTCCTGTATGTAATACAGACGATGCTGTTACCATCTTGCCACCCTCGTCCCCATTGCCAGGTATGTACATGTCTACAGCACCAGCAATGTGAATGGTGACTTCAAGGCTCAAATATTCCCACATGGTTTTATACAATACTATAGGTCTCTTATGTTATCCATATTATGACAAAGCAGATCCTATAAGAAGATATTGTTATTGATTTTTTTTTTTAATTTTTCATCAGAATTTCCATCTCATGAAGAAAGAAAATCGGCAATAAATCTGAGTATGGAGCAACAAAACTCAGAAAATGGAAAAAATGGGAAAAAGAGACGAGGGAAGTGTGAGAATCAACTCCATGTTGTGTGATGTCAGTGAGAATAATTCATGTGGAGTAGATGTCATCTGTCAGTGATGGGATTGTCACATGTATGATTGCTGACAATGACCCCTGACCTCTGTATGATAATATTCCTCTGCCGTCCGGCCACAGTGACTGCACAGCATTATCATGTAATATGGAGTCCCATCACTTACATTATATTTATTTCTCTTGTCATAGGTTCCATCTTCCGCCGGATCTTATCATCCTGCCGGCGTGGATTATCCAGGGCTGCTCGCGCATTTGCATGCTGTCACTGTTGCCCTAAAACCATCTAAAAGACGGGACACCTAAGCATCCAGCGCCCTGAAGTCCAGCAGATCCATCATCACTGCTGGAGCTGTATAGAAGGACCTTCACCATCTACCTGTGGCCTTCTGACTGGTCAACCTGGACAAGTTTCAGTAACGCCTCTGTTATCGGGCTCCGCGGTATTCATACTGCTCGTCTAACTTGTCATTTACTGATCACCTGGTATCTGACCTCGGCTATCTTCCTGACTTTGATTTAGTCTTTTGATAATGTTCACGATTTTATTCATCCCATTATTAATTAAAAAAAAGTAAAATCTGTTACTGTTGCTCTGATTCCTTTTTGTCTTGAATTCACAAATACTTGTAACTCACTAATTGCTCTTCTTCTCACTAAATGTATTTCTCATTATCCTTAATGCAGCAGTCAGTCTCATATTTCTGTCCAGCAGTTACACTGGTGCCTCCACCCTGTACCAGTCATTACACTCATCCACAAACCTCTGCACCCTGCTGCACAGTCCTACATCTCTACCATATCTACACTCCAATGAGCTAAGATTAACATCCTCCATAATCAGGACCTCCCACTCTCATGTCCAAGACATTTTCTCTGCTGCACCAGCTCTCAGGAGTGCACTACTGCAGGCAATCATGTTCATTCCCACTATCAGAGATTTTAAGTGTGCAGTAGAAACAGATTATTTGTGGCAGGACTATCAAATCACCTCACTATTCTAAGTTTTTCCTACAGCACTCAGTAGCACTTAATATTTGTACATATACAGATAATGGTTGGTGACTGGTTCATGCAGCCTTAATTCCACAAAGATAGAAATAAAAGGTCAACATGTTTCATACATCCAAACCATCCTTAATCATGGCAGAAAAACATAATTTTAAGTTCCCACTATGAATATTTGGTGAGATATCACAGCTGTGTATTTTCACAGCACAAAGAACGCATCTTACAGATCAGCAAATCACAGTGTGCTGACGCTTAATGTTGTAGTTTTGAACAACACCATTCATTTTATCATATAATGTGTTGAAAAATGAGAAAAAATGCCAGGTTTGGGCTCCTTCATTTTACAGTGTGTATTGTGTTGTAAAAACAAACTGGCAAAATGATTCAGAGTCAGTAGTACGATTACTGTGATACCAAACTTATAAGGTTTATATATATATATATATATATATATATATATATATATATATACAGTGTTTAGCATAAATCAGTACACCCAAATAGATTTGTCAGCAAACCTGTAGTTTCCTTTCAGAATCATCATTTTATATGGGATACCATACTACAAAATACTCTCGCAAATTTGAGCCATTGAATGCAAACAAGATTTGGTATTTTGCAGACCCCAAAAAAGTAATTTTCTTAACAAACTCATTCAAGATCATGTTTCAAAAATGAGAACATCCCAGTAACAGTCTTAAGAGAAAAGCTAAGTTTAGACAACAAAATTCTAATTAACAAGAACTGAACCACAGGTAAGTGTAATTATTCATTAAACAGATGTCCAGCAGACAGGTGTCTGTAAAAGGAAGTTACTTAATAAAGAAAACTCCTTCCCATTTCATGCTATCAGCAATGGCACCACATAGAAGGGAAATGTCACAAAACCTGAGAAAGAAAATAATTTCTTTGCAATAAATGTGAAGTCTACAAGAAGATCAGCAAAACTTTACTTATCAGTCAGAATACTGTAGCAAAAGTGATGCAAAACTATAACAAAGATGGAACTGCAACCATCTTACAGAGACGTCCAGGCCGACTATGGAAGTTAACACCTAAACAAAAGCGTCCTCTGATGAGAAGGGTAAGTGGCACCACATAGAAGAGAAATGTCACAAGACATTTCTGAGAAAGAAAATAATTTCTTTACAAAAAATGTGAAGTCTACAAGAAGATCAGCAAAGCTTTTCTTATCAGTCAGATGGAAGCTAACATCTAAACAAAAGCATCTTCTGATGAGAAGAAAATCGACAGGCAAATTCATTGCTATTAGCTGAAGAAGTAGAAAGCCAAACTAGGGTGAGTGTTTTCCATAACACGACACGGTGTACACTGCAAATGAATGGCATTCATGAGTGTCCTCCACAAAGGAAGCCTCTCTCCCTTAAAGCCCATGAACAATAAAAGTCCGTCTACAATTTGCCAGGGTCCATGCTTAAAACTATGAGGACTACCGGGACTGTATACTGTGTATGTGCATCTTATGTGTATGTCTGTATTTTATGTTTGTGTGCACTATGTATATGCATACGTTAAAATGTGTATAGAGTATTAGCATGTGCAAATTTTATATGTGTGCCTAATATAAATATACATGGAAATGTATATGTAGGTGGTGCCTGATGGAGGGTGGGGGGCCCAGATCAGAAGTCCTGATTAAGGGCCCTTCACTGTCATTGTCTGCCCCTTATATAAACAGTAAAATCCTCTTTAATAACTGGACTTCCATTGGGGTGGACTTCTCATAGATGGCCAGTAGGCATACTATATTATGAATCTGGGCATCTCTCACAGAAAATCTGATCTGGATATGAGGGTGGTCTTCTATAAGCGGTGATGTTTTGGAGAGATTTAGGGAAAAGTCCCAATGCTTATCCATCGATCTGGTAATTTGAGTAAAATATTTGTGTTGATAACTGATCACAAAGTCACAAAATATGTAAGATTTGGCATAACCTGGTTCATTTTTCAAAAAGTTATGCTCAATTTTTTTAGCACCAAGTTTTGTTGCTTTTTTGTAGACTTACACTAACTTAGTATATTGTGTGAGAATTAAATGAATTATGAATTAGTTGGCGCATTTTACCACACTCTGGGGGTCCCTGACAGTCCTTCTTTACCGGCCCTGTAGTGATGCCAATGTAAACTTCCAAGTGACTGCGCAGTCAATCACTGTCACGAATGCAGGACAACCTATGATTAGCTAATTTTTGGGAAATCCTTATAACAAAAGGGGATTGAAAATATTTACAATTATTTTAAAAGCATTAAAAAAAAACAGACCCAATACTTATAATTAGTTTGTTGAAAGTAGTCTAATTAAAGGGAGCTGAAAGGATTAGAGATTATGAACCCGATTCACCAGTGTTTTTGCCAGAAAACTGGCATAAAGCTCTTGAAAAGTTGCAAAGTTTTGTGACTTTTCCCATTTTCACATAATTTTAACTTCTTTAACCCCTTAAGCCCCGCGGGTGGTTTGCACGTTAATGACCGGGCCAATTTTTACAATTCTGACCACTGTCACTTTATGAGGTAATTACTCTGGAACGCTTCAACGGATCCCCCTGATTCTGAGATTGTTTTTTCGTGACATATTGTACTTCATGATTGTGGAAAAATTTCTTCGATATCACTTGCGTTTATTTGTGAAAAAAACGGAAATTTGGCGAAAATTTTGAAAATTTTGCAATTTTCAAAATTTGAATTTTTAAGCCCTGAAATCAGAGCGATATGTCACACAAAAGAGTTAATAAATAACATTTCCCACATGTCTACTTTACATGGTATCCGCTAACAATTTGAGCCGATTTTCCATTCAATTTGTTAGCGGATACCATGTTGCATTTAGAGAGTCCCTGCGTGCCCAAACATTGGAGCTCCCCCACAAGTGACCCCATTTTGGAAACTAGACCCCCCAAGGTACCTATCTAGATTCATAGTGAGCACTTGGAACCCCAGGTGCTTCACAAATTGATTCATAAAAATGAAAAAGTGTTTTTTTTTTTCACTTTTTCATTTTTACGAATCAATTTGTGAAGCACCTGGGGATTCCAAGTGCTCACTATGCATCTAGATAGGTGCCTTCGGGGGTCTAGTTTCCAAAATGGGGTCACTTGTGGGGGAGCTCCAATGTTTGGGCACACAGGGGCTCTCCAAACGCAACATGGCGTCCGCTAACAATTTGAGCCGATTTTCCATTCAATTTGTTAGCGGACACCATGTCGCGTTTGGAGAGCCCGTGATGTGCCTAAACAGTGGAGCTCCCCCACAAGTGTCCCCATTTTGGAAACTATACCCCTCAAGGATTTTATTAAGGTGTATAGTGAACATTTTGAACCCAGAGGTACGGCACAGAATTTGTTTACATTAGGTCATCATATTGAATAAGTTGTCATTATTCTTGAGCGCAAGTGCTCGCTACTTGAGTTTGCATCGGGTACTCAGGTATGCACCATGTACAGCGTGTGCTCGAGTGACATGCTCGAGTCCCTGCTCCGCATGTTTCACGGTTATTAGACACCCCAAAATAAACATGTGGGGATCGCTCGTGCATGGCAGGCAATCCCCGTAAAGTTTTTTGGCCGCGAAGCATATGGGGCAGAGACTCGAGCATGTCACTCAAATACCCACGATACTCAATGCATACCAGAGCACCCGATGCAAACTCAAGTAGCGAGCACTTGCTCTCAACACTAGTCGCCATATCGTCATCTTTTTTTCTTACTTTTGAAAAAAATCCCAACCCCAGCCCTAACCCTAGCACAACCCCAGCCCTAACCCTAGCACAACCCTAGCCCCAGCACAACCCTAGCCCCAGCACAACCCTAGCCCCAGCACAACCCTAGCCCCAAACCCAGCCCTAACCCTAGCCCAATCCTAACCCAAGAGTTTATTTTTGACGCCGTTCCTTGTGCGGTATAAGTGATTAGACGACTTTATTCTTCGGGTCGGTGTGATTAAAGCAATGCCAGAATCATATGGGGTTTTTATGACTGACAGCTGTCACACACTAAAAGACGCATTTTTTTTTAAATCTAGTTTTTGCATCGCCATATTTTGAGAGCTATAATTTTTCCAGATTTTGGCAGACAGTCATGTGACGGCTCGTTTTTTGCGGGATGACTTGACGTTGTTATTGGTGCCATTTTCAGGCACGTGACATTTTTTGATCGCTTTCTATTCCGATTTTTGGGAGGCAGAATAAACAAAAACCAACAATTCAGGAATTGTTTTTTTTTTATTCTATTCCGCGTGTGGTAAAATTGATGAGGTAGCTTTATTCTTCGGGTCAGTACGTTTACAGCGGTACCACATTTGTATCATTTTTCTATGTTTTGGCGCTTATACACAATAAAAGCTATTTTATAGAAAAAAATATTTTTTAGTATCGCTTTATTCTGAGAGCTATAACTTTTTTATTTTTCGGCTGATGGAGCTGTATGGTGGCTTGATTTTTGCGGGACGAGATGACGTTTTCAGCGGTATCATTTTTATTTATATGCGTCTTTTTGATCGCGTGTTATTCCACTTTTTGTTTGGCGGTATGGTGATAAAGCATTGCTTTTTGCTTCGTTTTTTTTTTTTTTTTTTTTACCGTGTTCACTGAAGGGGTTAACTAGTGGGACAGTTTTATAGGTCAGGTTTTTCCGGACGCGGCGATACCAAATATTTTTTTTATAATAATATTTATTGATGGGTACATTATATTTTTATTTTTGGTGTATTATTTTTTTTATTTTTTTATAATATTTTTGCACATTTTTTTTTTTTTTTTCCACTTTCACACAGTTTATACACTTTATTACTTTGTCCCACTCTGGGACTTTCACTTTTTTTTTTTCTGATCGCCTGCATGGCACAGGAATGGAGCACCATCCCTATGCCATGAAGGCTGTCAGAAATGCACAGTGTGAAGATTGCTTGGAGATGCACTGCGCATGTCCAAGCAATCTTCCTGCTCTCTGGTGACCCGGATGTTGTCATGACGACATTGGGTCGTCATGGCAACACCCGGGAAGCCTTTGCAGACTGCGCTGGAAGCCGGAAGAGGAGGTGAGTATCGCCGATCACCTCCCCTTGCCCCCGCAATGCCGCGATCGACTTCGATCGCAGCATCGCGGGGGTTAATGTGCTGGGAGCGGTGCAGGACCGCTCCCTGCACATAGTACCGGGTGTCAGCTGTGACAATCAGCTGACACCCGGCGGCGATCGCGCCCGCACAGCCTATGTGCGCGCGTGATCGCGATGACGTACTAATACGAGTCTGGCTCTTAAGTCCCAGGGCACAGACGCGTATTAGTACGTCAGATGTTATTAAGGGGTTAAAGCCCAAGACGTACTGATACGTATCTGCGCCCTGGGACTTAAGAGCCTGATATGTATTAGTACATCTTTGCGATCGCGCCCGCACACAGGCTGTGCGGGCGTGATCGCCGCCGGGTGTCAACTGATTGTCACAGCTGACACCCGGTGCTATGTGCTGGGAGAGGTCCCGCACATTAACCCCCGCAATGCTGCGATCGAAGTCGTTCGCAGCATTGCGGGGGCAAGGGGAGGTGATCGGGATAGTCACCTCTCCTGCCGGTTTCCAGCAATGTGTGCCGCGGCTTCCCGGATGTTGCCATGATGACCCGATTCACTGAGGGGTGCAGTTTTAAAAATGGTGTCACTTTTGGGTATTTTCAGTCATAAAGACCCCTCAAAGTGACTTCAAATGTGATGCGGTCCCTAATAAAATGGTTTTGTAAATGTTGTTGGAAAAATGAGAAATCGCTGGTCAATTTTAACCCTTATAGCTCCCTAATAAAAATAAATTTGGGTTCCAAAATTGTGCTGATGTAAAGTAGACATATGGGAAATGTTATTTATTAACTTTTTTTGTGTGACATATCTCTCCGATTTAAGGGCATAAAAATTCAAATTTTGAAAATTGCAAAATTTTCAACATTTTCGCCAAATATCTGTTTTTTCACAAATAAACACAAGTGATATCGAAGAAATTCTACCACAATCATAAAGTACAATATGTCATGAAAAAATATTCTCAGAACCAGGGGGATCCGTTGAAGCGTTCCAGAGTAATTACCTCATAAAGTGACAGTGGTCAGAATTGTAAAAATTGGCCTTCTCATTAACGTGCAAACCACTTTGGGTTGTAAAGGGGTTAAGGACTCTACTTGCATATACAGTCATGGCGGAAAGTGCTGGCACCCTTGAAATTGTTTCAGAAAATTACACATGTTTTATTACACGCATGTTTATTTCCTTTGTGTTTATTGGAACAACACAAAAAAACTGAGAAAAAAAAGGCAAATTGGACATAATTTCACACAAAACTCCAAAAATGGGCCGGAATACATTTATATATTTTTGATGGGACAACACTGAAGATGCGACACTTTGATACAATGTACAGTAGTCAGTGTACAGCTTGTTTAACTGTAAATTTGGTGTGCCTGCAAAATAACTCAACACACAGCCATTAATGTCTAAACCGCTGGCAACAAAAGTGAGTACACCCCTAAGTGTGTTCTCAGCTGATGTTATTTGTGGGTTTTTCTTTGCATCCCGAACAATTTTCTTGGCAGTTGTGGCTGAAATTTTTGTTGGTCTACCTGACTGTGGTTTGGTTTTTACAGAGCATCTGATTTTCCATTTGTTAATCACAGTTTGAACACTGCAGACTGGCATTATCAATTCCTGGGATATCTTTTTGTATCCCTTTCCTGTGTTATACTCTTTTTGCCTCCCTTTCCTGTGTTATACAGTTCAACTACCTTTTCCCGTAGATCCGTTGATAATTCTTTTGCTTTCCCCATCTCAAAATCCAGAAAAGTCAGTGGCTGGATCCCAGAAACTCACTCAGCTTTATGCACACACACTGATTACAAGCAAACAGGTCATAGGTGAGGATGTTACCTTTAGTAGCCATTCAAACCCATTTGTGTCAAATTCTGTGCATGTTATCAGGCCAAAATCACCAGGGTATGTGAACTTTTTGATCAGGATTATTTGGATGTTTTTGGTTGTCATTAGTGATGAGCGAGCACTAAAATGCTCGAGTACTCGTTGCTCGGGTCGAGCAAATTGAAATACTCGGGTGCTCAACCCGAGCAATGAGCCCAATATAAGTCTAGGGGAAACTTGAGCATTTTTCAGGTGGCTCCCCACGGCGGTCTGCAGAGGGCCTAAAAATTACCCAAATCGATGGGAACTGTGCTCAAATGACATGGGAACAACATGGGGAAGACCCCTGGAAGCATCTCTGACTCCCAGAACACTGCTGTCAACAACGTCGTCAGAGTATTACGCCACTTTTACGGCGTAAGGAACATCCTTTCCAGGGTGATGACTTGTATATAAGGCAAAATAAATGAACAAAAACAAAAATACTCCTACACACGTAGCATTTTTGACACGTTTTTGCACTTTTGCATTGCTTTCAACCAAGACAAATGCATTCACCAGGAAATGTCATTTTAACATTTTACAACCTTATCTGGCCATGTGGTGTGTGACACATCATCAGACACATGCATACAGTGCTGAAAAGACATGGGAGCAGCAAGGGGAAGACCTCTGGAAACATCTCTGACTCCCAGGTCACTGCCTAAATGTGTGCCCATCATAAGTGATCCTTGGCACATGCGAAGATGCCTCCCGCCATGCACCTGTCGTTGCAGACTTGAAACAATCACCGTCCACGTCCTTGTCCCACTGCAGTGTTCAGTTGTCCCTACCCCATTCCTTTGAATGCAAGCACAAGAATGCCGGCAGCCACCCACCCACAGGCTGCAATACTATACTGCCAAATTTTTGACAGCTGCTTGCACTTGAAATGTGGCCTTTTAGGCTCGTGGAGGCGGAAGCTTTTCATAACCTCATGCCGGCGGCGGCCGGGTGTCCATACTCGGTCCCCAGCCGCCACTATATTTCCCGGTATCGCCTCCGCCTTCCACAATCACGGCTCCCATAACATTACCCGTGCCCGCCCCAGTGCACTTACTGGGAAGGACCGCCTAACCACAAACACGTGGACAGGTGAATGTGGCCAGGGACGGTACGGAGCCAGTCCACAACTTTTTTTGCTAAGAGTTGTATTTAGCTCGGTGAAAGGACTGGCATAGAGGGAAACCGTATCTACCCTGCGTGTCATTTCTCCCAGAAAATCCTGTAAATGAGCTTGTTGCAGAAGCAATGGCAGCCCATCCAACATCAACTCGCACTTGTCAATGGTGCTTTGACACACACACATCTTTTTTTGCGCATTTAATTTCTTGAATACAGAGTTGGAAAATGGCCTGATCCGTAATGCGTTTTGAGAAATAACATGCATAAGCATGGCCGATCCGCATTAAAAAAGCAGCCATAGAGTGTCCGGGAACCTTCCCCCACACTTTTCTTAGCCAGGGCTGCTTTTCGGCAGGGTTGGACGGGCCCACCAGAGAACCGGAGACTCCTCTGGCGGGCCCTGGCTTCTCCTTCAGGAGAGTTCATAGTGCCGAGGTGAGGCCATGATGATGATAGAGGCCATCATCTGCTTAGTTTTCTTTTACTTGGAATGCAATTGCAAGTATGCAGCCAGCCACCCACCCACCCCCAGACCGCAACACTAAACTGACAGATTTCTGGGCAGCTCTTTGCACTTGAAATATGGCCTTTTAAGCTTGTGGAGGTGGAAGCTTTTCACAACCTCATGCAGGCGGCGGCCGGGTGTCCATACTCGGTCCCCAGCCGCCAGTAATTTTCCCGGTATCGCCTTCGCCTTCCACAAGCACGGGTCCCACAACATTACCCATGCCCTACCCAGTGCACTTACTAAGAAGGACTGCCTAACCACAAACACGTGGACAGGTGAATGTGGCCAGGGACGGTACGGAGCCAGTCCACAACTTTTTTTGATAAGAGTTGTATTTAGCTCAGTGAAAGGACTGGCATAGAGGGAAACCGTATCTACCCTGCGTGTCATTTCTCCCAGGAAGTCCTCTAAAGCTGCTTGCACTTGAAATGTGGTCTGAACATTACTGCTGGTACTTTTCTGTGGGAATTTTCTTGCCTCCTACCAGCCTGGAATATTTCCAGCAAACTATGGTACAACACCATGGTATTAGCACTGCCCCCAGTACCAGTAGCGAAGCCATCCTCAATTTCCTTCTCTGGAATTTTATTTGGTAGACTGAGTGGCTGTCCAAATAAATTTTCTCACAAAGGAGCTGATGATAGAGTGGCAGTAGGTTCAAGTTTCTCCAGCTTGTTAGATATTAGAGGGTGAACGGCAGCACATTGGATCAGTGGTTAGCACTGAAGTCTTGCAGCACTGGGATCCTGGGTTCAAATCCCAGCAAGGACAACATCTGCAAGAAATTTGTATGTTCTCCCCATGTTTGCATGTGTTTCCTCCTCAGTAAAAATAGAGTGTCCTGGAATCTTCCCACACACTTTTCTTAGCCAGGACTGCTTCTCAGCAGGGTTGGACAGTCCCACCAGAGAATTCTCTGGTGTGCCTTGGCTTCTACCTCAGGAGAGTTCATGATAGCGCTAACTTTGCAGCTGCTATGGGGCTCTTGAGCGGGGGGAGAAAGGTTAGCTCTCAGAAACAAATCCTCTGGTGGGCACAATGTTTTTCAATCTGAAACAGCTTCTCAGTGGGAGTTGTATTTCACCACAGCCATATTCTTTAGCTCTGTGAAAGGACTGGCATAGAGGGAAACCTTATCTACCCCGGTTGTCATTTCTCTGTCACCAGGTTCCGCCCATTGTAACACATGACCATGCCTGGCTGTATGTTCAGCGGTGAGAGCCACAGATCAAGCTGCTGTGTTACAGCTTTCAACAACTATGCAGCGCTGGGCGGTTTGTCAATTAAGCATTAAGCATGTTATCTTCAGCACAGCCTGTTGCTGTTTGGCCAAGGCAGTGCTGCAGTGCTGTCAGCTTGTGACTGATGTGGTCATTTCGGAGATGGAGGAGGAGGTACATGAGCTGAACAATGTGATTACATTGAGGTTAAATTGGTGATGCTGTTTTTTATACTAAAGAAAGATCCTATTGTTATGTTTTTTTATGTTATTTTTTATGAAAAATGCATTCACCGGGAAATGTCACTTTAACATTTTACAACCTCATCTGGCAATGTGGTGTCATCAGACACATCCTGTTTTATTTATGATGGAGGGACTCTGAAAGTCATAAAGCCTATTTTTATAGGGACATCAGACGGCCCTTACTATTCTTAAAAGGCCAGCAGTCGGCCCTAGCTATTGTTAGAGAGCCATCAGAGGGCTATGCTTTGTTGTTCCCATTATTAACAAGTGGGTTTCCTATACTGTTATTGCGCATCCAGTGACTGCAAGGGTTGTCAAAAATTTGGACGCAACCTAATACCCCTTTGAAGAGACATAGAGGAGGGTCTCAGTAAAAAAAATGTTCCCATTATAAAGGAGCGGGTCTTCTATAGTGGTAATGCCCATGCTGTGACTGCAAGGGTGGCCAAAATTTTTGAAAAAAAACACTAACAATTTAAAGACACAAAGAGCATGCCCACAGTAACAAGGTACGACATGTTCCTGTTAGAAAGGAGAGGGTCTGCTATACAGTTATAGGGTATGCAGTGAATCCAACGGCTGACAAATTTTAGGAAAAACCCCACTAAGAATTTAAGGACACACAGAGCAGGGCCACAGTAACAAGGTACGACATGTTCCCATTAGAAAGGACAGGATCTGCTATACAGTTATAGGGTATGCAGTGAGTCCAACGGCTGACCAATTTTAGGAAAAAAACGACTAAGAATTTAAAGACACATAGAGCAGGGTCACAGTAACGACAAATTCCCATTAGAAATTCTAGGGTCGGCTATACTGTTATAGGGTATGCAGTGAGTCCAACGGCTGACAGATTTTAGGAAAATCCCCACTAAGAATTTAAAGACACACAGAGCAGGGCCACAGTAACAAGATATGACATGTTCCCATTAGAAAGGAGAGGGTCTGCTATACAGTTATAGGGTATGCAGTGAGTCCAACGGCTGACCAAGTTTAGGAAAAACCCACTAAGAATTTAAAGACACATAGACCAGGCCACAGTAATGACAAATTCCCATTAGAAAGGAGAGAGTCTCCCATAGTGTTGGACTATGCAGTGACTGCAAGGGCTGCCAAAAATTTGGAGGCACTTCAATGGCCCTTGGAAGAGACGTGGAGGAGCGCATCATAAATTTTTTTTACCATTAGAAAGGAGCGGGCCTCCTATACTTGTAATGCCATGCACTAAGTGTATGGGCTGACAAACATTTACTCCTGGGGGGTATACATGAACATACTGTATAAATTTTTTTTTTTTCGGGCATCATAAAAATGTAGCGCCCCGAGGGCTCGGCCGCTACAGGGGTATTGCACCTCTGCCAGAGGTGTGATATTCCACTCCCGGGTAAGGATGGAGTATGGACCAGGGTTCAGTTAGCTGCATACAGCACACTCACCCCATTTCCGAGGGACAGCTCAACGGTGCTCCCATTAGACAGAAATGCAGGCACGACAGACCATGTCCCTGGCTGGAGTGGGGAGGGGGTAGGAATACCCAGTGATGTAGGAGCAGATAGGGGTTGGTTCCTGAGCGTAGATAGGAGCCCATTGTTTGCTGGTCACCAGGGCTCATGTTCTAGAGGGCACCATCTTAGAACAGTGTTCAGTCAGAGAGAAGAAGTGACAGAGTGGGGGCCTTGGTTGTCGAACGAAGTGTGCCCTCTGCCTCCAGCGTTTTTAGATGGGAATTTTTTTAATAGTTCCGCAACAAGGGCCTTCTGGTACTGCCTCATTTTTGTACACCTGTCCGCCTCAGGAATAAGAGATATAAAGTTCTCCTTGTAGAGTGGGTCTAGAAGTGTCACCAACCAGTAATGACCTAAAATTTTGAGAATGCGAGGGTCATGGGAAAGGCAGCATAACATAAACTCAGCCATGCGTGCCAGACTACTAACAGGCAAGACTTCCGTGTCCTCACCAAGAGGATGACTGACCATGCTCTCCTCCTCCTCCTCTCTGTCCTCTGGCTATCCACGCTGAACAGACGGTATGACAGCTGTGCAGATAGCACCGTCTATAGTGCATGAAACTAGTTCCTGTCCTTCCTCCTCCTCCTCTTCCTCATTGTCACCCAATCCACGTTGGGATGAGATGAGGCTTGGCTGTGTGTAATCACCCTGTATGGTTAATTGCTCCATCTTATCGTGCTCCGCCTGCAATGCATCATCTTTGATTGTGAGCAAAGAGCTTTTCAGAAGACAGAGAAGCGGGATGGTGACGCTAATTATGGCGTCATCGCCGCTCACCATCTTGGTGGAGTCCGCAAAGTTTTGGAGGATGGTACATATGTCTGACATCCACGTCCACTACTGAGGTCTTATGTGTGGAGTCTGAACTGAATACCGATAGCCTTTTTGATGCTGGTACTCAACAACTGCCCTCTTCTGCTCACAAATCCTTCCCAACATCTGCAATGTAGAGTTCCAACGTGTGGTGACATCACACACCAGTCTGTGAGCCAGAAGCTGCAAACGCTGCTGAAACACTGCAAGGGCGGCGGAAGCTGTAGCTGACTTTCTAAAATGGGCACACAGGCGGCATACTTTAACAAGCAGATCCGGCAGCTCCGGGTAGGATTTGAGTAACCGCTGAACCACGAGGTTAAGCACATGGGCCAGGCATGGTACGTGTGTGAGCTCGCCTCGCCTCAGAGCCGCCACCAGGTTCCAGCCATTGTCACACACGACCATGCCTGGCTGTAGGTTCAGCGGTTTGAGCCACAGATCTGCCTGCTCTTTCAGAGCTGGCCATAACTCTTCAGCATTGTGTGTTTTTTCACCTAAGCATATTAGCTTCAGCACAGCCTGCTGCCGCTTGGCCGAGGCAGTGCTGCAGTGCTTCCAGCTTGTGACTGATGTGGTCATTTCGGAGATGGAGGCTGAGGAGGAGGAGCAGGCTGAGGAGCATGAGGTTCAGGAGCTGTAGACCGTGGGGGCAACCCTGATTGACCTAGGGCCTGCAATCTTTGGCGTCGGGAGGGCGTGTTCCGTCCCAAGGTCCGACTGGGTCCCGGCTTCCACTATGTTAACCCAGTGTGCCATCAGCGAGATGTACCGTCCCTGCCCACAAGCACTTGTCCACGTGTCCGTGGTTAGGTGGACTTTACCGGTAACTGCGTTGTTGAGGGCACGGCTAATGTTTTGGGACACGTGCTTGTGTAATGTGGGGACGGCACACTGGGAGAAATAGTGGCGGCTGGGGACAGAGTACCGAGGGACGGCCGCCGCCATCAGGTTGCGGAATGCTTCTGTCTCCACAAGCCTAAAAGGCAACATTTCGAGCCAAGCAGTCGTGAATTGTGAGAATTTAGTAGTGTGGCCTGTGGGACGTTGGCTGCATATTTGCGCTTGCATTCCAAGGACTGGAGTATGAACAACTGAACGCTGTGCTGGGAGAAGGACATGGACGTGCTTCCTGATGCTGCTACTTGAGAGTGTGCAATGACAGGTGCAGGGCAGGAGGCATCTTTGCATGCACTATGGACAGGGGATTGACTTGCATGCACAACAGCAGAAGAAGCAATGGTGCCACCTGTAGACACTGTTCCTGGACCCTGGTGTTCGGCCCACAAAGTCGAGTGATTTGCTGCCATGTGCCTGATCATGCTGGTGGTGGTCAGGCTGGTCGTTTTGCCACCCCTGCTGATGCTGGTCTGGCTCGTGATGCAAATGGCCTTTTTGGAGTTATCGGCAGAGTCTTTAAAAAACAACCAGACTCGGGAAGACCTAACAGTTGTAGTGGCAACTTCCTTCGTGTTGGTGTTACGGGAAACGGTAGCCTGCCTTCTGTCTGCGGCCACCACACTGCTTCTTCCTGCCTGTTGGGGTGCTCTGCCTCCCTCCCCCTGTGTGCTGCTGTCCTTGCTCTGCATGTCCTCCTGCCAGGTTGGGTCAGTTACTATATCATCCACCACCTAGTCACCCACTTCTGCACCCTGGTACTATTCCTGACTTTCTGCCAATTGTGTCTAATCATCGTCCACCTCTTGTGACAGTTTCCCACCGTCGCCTTCATGTGACCGTGGCTGCTCAAATATTTGGGCATCGCTACACGTGATCTCCTCTTGCCCCGCTTCAAGTGGACCGGGCGAGAGGCCCGAATCTATAAATGGAAAAGTGAACAGCTCTTCAGATTGTCCAAGTGTGGGATCAGTTGTCTCTGGGTACTCGGCATGGTGGGAGGAAGGAGGATCAGGGTGAGGAATATGAGGTCCAGACTCATGGCTACTGAGACTTGACCGTGTAGAAGACAGGGTGGTGGTGGTGGTGGCTAAGTGACTGGAAGCATTATCCGCTATCCAACCAACAACCTTTTGACACTGATCTGGGTTCAATAGTGGTGTGCTGCGGTCCCCTAGAAATTGGGACAGGAAGGTCAGGCGAGAAGATGTGGGTGTTTGCTGTGGCACAATTTCGGCTTGCCCACGGCCTTGTCCTCGGCCTCTGCATGCACCATTACCATCACGTCCAGTTCCCCGTCCCTTGCACGTGCCTTGCCCATTTTAAATGGAGGATAGTATCTTCCACGCTCACTACAAATGACTGAGTTTGAAGCGAAGTTATATGTGATCGGTGTGATGGAAAAAACAGAGTTTTAAATTCCTGGCCTGTAGGTAAGTAGTGTGAACAGCAAACTGCTGTGAATTGCTTCACTGACACACTGAAAAAATGGAGGCCAGAAATGGCAGTATTTTCTGACAACGTATATGTGATCCGTGTGACGGAGAAAACACAGTTTTAAATAGCTGGATTTCTATCGCTCTAATATGGAAAGGACCTGGCTATATTCTGCAGTGCCAACAAGCAAATGGCGCAGAAAAACTGTGTTCTCTGGATTGCTTTATAAGCAAATAATGAGGATTAAGATCCAAAGAAAAGTATTCCTCGCCCCTGAGACCTGGGCCTTTGTATAGAAATATCTAACAGCAGCAGAAGGCAGAATTGGAATGGAGCCTCTTGTGCTATATGCACTGCAGTCTGCTATATACCCTGCCTGCCTGCCTATATTCACTGCCTGCCTGATATCTCTGCAGATGGATTAGTCCTCAGAAGGACTGTTTGTTGAGATGGATATGTGTAATGTGCGGTTTTTCTCACTACACTACCTAATGCACGATCAAATCTCTCCCTAACGCAGCAGCAGCTCTCCCTACACTGTCTGATCCAGAGTGACTGTGATGAGCATGGCGGCGCCAGGTCAGATATAGACCTGATGACGCTGTGCGGCCAGCCAATCACTGTAATGCCCACAACCAACATGGCTATGGCATTACAGTGCATGGCAGGCAATCACTGTATGTTCATTGGCTCTGTAAAGAGCGCCAAACATGCAGGGAGGGGACCCGACTTCCCGCCCGACCAACCCGGAAATACTCGGTGAGCGCAGAGCATCTCGAGCAGTGAGATAATCGGGCAAGCACCGAGCAGTAGCGAGCATGCTCGCTCATCACTAGTTGTCATTAAGATTTAAAAAGAGAAAACACAGAAATGTGACAGTAAATGGCTTCACCCAACCAATAACCATGAGTGGAGAAAAAGTGTTTTTGTTATCATTCATTTTCTCTGAAACAAGGCCAAGAAAGGAAAAATTCTGCCGGGGTATGTAAACTTTTGAGCAGAACTGTATATGCGCCAGCCCCAGTGTCTCCTATTCTATGTACTCCAGCCCCAGTGTCTCCTATTCTATATACTCCAGCTTCTTCTGTGATGTATATGCTCTAGCCCCAATGTATCCTGTGATGAATATACGCCAGCCCCAGTGTCTCCTATTCTATATACTCCAGCCCCAGTGTCTCCTATTCTATATACTCCAGCTTCTTCTGTGATGTATATGCTCTAGCCCCAATGTATCCTGTGATGAATATACGCCAGCCCCAGTGTCTCCTATTCTATATACTCCAGCCCCAGTGTCTTCTGTGACGTAGCTAATGTAGCCCTAATGTCTCTTATGCAGAGGCGTCGCATGATAAAGCAGTGGGACACAAGCTCCCTGCCCTATCACTATCTCTTTCATATGCCACAGATCGCCATAGGCCTGCGGTTAACGAGATGTCAGCATACTCACGCAGGTGGCTCGGTGACATCATTGCATCGCTCTGCTCTGCAGTCCCGCCATGGAAGAGGAGACAGAGGCCGTGATGTAGGGAATCAGGATTAAGTGAGAATAAACGTTATTTTTTTTTTAAAATGATTGGGCAGTGGAGCCATCCTACTATATATCTGGAGTAGTGGGTCCATCATACTACATATGGAGTAGTGGGGCCATTATACTATATGTATGTGGGGCAGTGGGACCATCATAGTATATACAGGTGCATCTCACTAAATTAGAATATCTTCAAAAAGTTAATTTATTCCAGTTCTTCAATACTGTTTCAGTATGCTCCACAATCATGAGGAAGACTGCTGACTTGACAGATGTCCAGAAGGCAGTCATTGACACACTCCACAAGGTCCTAGAGTTCCAATTTTCATTTGGAAATCAAGGTCCCAGAGTCTGGAGGAAGAGTGGAGAGTCCACAATCCAAGCTGCTTGAGGTCTAGTGTGAAGGCTCCACAATCAGTGATGGTTTGGGGGGCCATGTCATCTGCTGGTGTAGGTCCACTGTGTTTTATCAAGACCAAAGTCAGCACAGCCGGCTACCAGGACATTTTACAGCACTTCATGCTTGCCTCTGCCCACAAGCTTTTTGGAGATGGAAATGTCATTCTCCAGCAGGACTTGGCCCCTGTCCACACGGCCAAAAGTACCAATACCTGGTTTATACACAACAGTATCACTGTGCTTGATTGGCAGCAAACTCGCCTGACCTTAACCCCATAGAGAATCTATTATAGAGAATCTATGGGGTATTGTCAAGAGGTAGATGAGAGACACCAGACCCAACAATGCAGATGAGCTGAAAGACAGCTTTTTGTTTTGAAGAACTGAAATAAATTAACTTTTTGATGATATTCTAATTTAGTGAGATGCACCTGTATATGGAGCAGTGGGACCATCATGCTATATATATGGAGGAGTGGGGGCATCATACTAAATATAGAGCAGTGTGTGTGTGTCACCCCAGGCCTGGATGCCACAAACAATAATCTGTTTCTGAAAGCAGGAGGGAGGTCCCCTGGTTAGGGACTATTAGCATACAGCACCTCCTGTCCCAGGCCAGCAGGGGGAGCTGGCTGCCCCTATAAAAGCTGGAACTGGGGGCAGGGTTAGAGAAAACTGGACGACCTAGCTCAGGAGTGAGACTAGTCCCAGAGAAGGAGGGACAGTTCAGCTGTAGCTGAGGAGTCCGTGAGGCACAGGAGAAACTGCAAGCCAGGGACAGAGGCGACGAGAGCCGGTCCTGGCAGAGAACCAATCTACCGGACATTGGGGTCCGAGGCTGTCAGGGTTACAAGCCCAGCAGCAGAGAACCAACCTGCGAGGGATTTCAGGTCCCTTGGCCTAAGAAGCCTGGAGGCTCCGCCACACAGAGGGACCAATACATCGAGGAGCAAGCAACAGGTACCCAAGGCCTGAGTCGCAAGCCATACAGGAGAGAAGTACACGGCCAGCTCAGAGACGTGGGCTATTACACCACGAAAAGGGGGATAGTCAGAAAGAGCATAGAGAGAACGGTAGGCCTACACACTCACCCTGACCAGTGGGGCTCGCCCGAATGCTCTCAGACACCCAGGCCCATTCCTAACCGGTACTGTTGGGTCATTAATAATATCTACAATAAAGACCCTGAACTGTTTGAAGCGGACTCTGAACTCTTACTATTGCGGCCTGCACTATCACCCCCAACATCCACCTACACTGCCCTGAGGCTACACTCTTCCCGTGGGGAATTATCCTACCCCTGTGCTGCACACCAACACCAGCCTCAGCGGTCTGCCTTGCAGCAGCGGTTATCTCCAATCGCAATCCACGGGTGGCGTAGTCGGACATTCAAAACACTGATAAATAGACTGCCACCATTTGGTCTGACCACCCTGAGCCACGGGATCGGGTTGCCACTACTACCCCCATCAGCACCGTACACTAGAAGGCCCGGTTCCGGGTACCCCACGGCCCAGGGGGCGAGTCAGCTTTGGCGTAGTCGGCAGAATTGTGACCAACCCGCAACAAACGGGTATTGCGTGCCTGGAAAAGACTCTATACATATCTGAGTGAAGTTTCCCTCCATTCGGGGCCATTTCCCGCCAATCGGAGCGTTTCCCGCCATCGGGCGCCATCTTCGGGACGCCACGCCTACGCTGAGACGCTGCTCAAGGTCCTGGAAGGAGATCCAGCGGATGCCGACGTCATCACCGAGCAAAGCAAGGTCCTCGCCCAGAGCATCGCGAGCGGAGCCGCGGCCTACAGAAGAGGATCGCCAGAAGGTAGGCCACAGTTAACTAGGGGGGAGGAAGATGTCGGACGCGGAGGGACCCTCTACCACCAGCGTAGCCGCTGCAGCTGTGATGCCGTTTTCCATGCCCTATATCCATAGGCGGATTATAATGAGGGCAATCCGGATTGCCCTCATTATATGTGCGGGCCGCCGCGGCACATAGCGGTAGCAGTGGCGGGAGGGGGGGGCCCGGTCCGCTCCCCCAGCAGCGGCCGCCGCTACTTCTTCATCTGCCGGGCCAGCACTGCAGCAGTTAACTTCCCTGTGCTGGCCCGGCCGCATCACTGCTAGGAGACATGGCCCTGTGCGCGGCTGTGTCTCCTAGCTGTGACGTCACACGGTGCGCCCCGGCCTGCAGTGCTGCACCGGAAAAGAGAGAGAGCAGGCAGGAGGAATTGAGCCGGGGGATTGTGAGTGTGTGTGTGTGTGTGGGCAGATGTGTGTGTGGGCAGGTGTGTGTGTGTTTGTGGGCAGGTGTCTGTGGGGGCAGGTGTCTGTGTGGGCAGGTGTGTGTGTGTGTGTATATGTGTGTGTGTGTATATGTGTGTGTGTCTGTGTGGGCAGGTGTGTGTGTATATGTGTGTGTGTATATGTGTGTGTGTGTGTGTGTGGGGGCAGGTGTCTGTGTGGGCAGGTGTCTGTGTGGGCAGGTGTGTGTGTGTGTGGGCAGGTGTGTGTGTGTGTGTGTGGTCAGGTGTGTGTATATGGGTGTGTGTGTGTGTTTGCGGGCAGGTGTCTGAGTGAGCAGATGTGTGTGTGGGCAGGTGTGTGTGTGTGTGGGCAGGTGTGTGTGTGTGTGGGCAGGTGTGTGTGTGTGTGGGCAGGTGTTTGTGTGTGTGTGTGGGCAGGTGTGTATGTGTGTGGGCAGGTGTGTGTGTGTGTGTGGGCAGGTGTGTGTGTGTGGGCAGGTGTGTTTGTGTGTGGGCAGGTATGTTTGTGTGTGGGCAGGTGTGTGTGTGTGTGGGCAGGTGTGTGTGTGTGTGTGGGCAGGTGTGTATGTGTGTGGGCAGGTGTGTGTGTGTGTGGGCAGGTGTGTGTGTGTCTGTGTGGGCCGGTGTGTGTGTGTGTCTGTGTGGGCAGGTGTGTGTGTGTGTATATGTGTGTGTGTGTGTGGGCAGGTGTGTGTGTGTGTGTATATGTGTGTGTGTGTGTGGGCAGGTGTATGTGTGTGTGTGTGTGTGTGTGGGCAGGTGTGTGTGTGTGTGTGTGTGTGTGGGCAGGTGTGTGTGTGTGTCTGTGTGGGCAGGTGTGTGTATATGTGTGTGTGTGTGTGGGGGGGGCAGGTTAGAAAGTCTTGCCCTGTTGAACACTACACCTGACTTGAGGCCACCACCTCTTGGTTGTCCAATGTTCTTGCTTCTCTAGGGCTCTTCTCAGATATTCATTATACCAGCTCCCCAGAATACCAAAGTTAGGGTGGGTGACCGCGAGTCCTGGTGGTGGTCATAACTGCGGCCACCCAGGGGCAATACTCCATAACAACAATCCCCTGAGGTGGTGTAGGATGTAAGGACCTATTCACACTACATTCAGCGCTGCATTCAGGTCTTTACACAAGGCTTACAACTGAATCCCTGAAATTCAGGATTGTGCTGTCTGAAATGAGACATCTGAAAGCAGAGAAAATGGAGCCTAAAGATTGAGACTTTAGCCTTGGTTTGCCTTTGTTCAAATCAATGGCTATGTCAAGGCACATCTGAATGCCAATTTTCAGGGATTTAGATAGAAGCCTGGAAAGAGGAGATGAATGCATTGCAAAATTCAGTGTGAATAGGCCCTTATATCTGGAGTCTTGATATTGATGCCACAAGCATTTTACTTGTTTTTAACTTAAAAAAAAAATACACACACACAAATTATACACACACACACACACACTATACATACACACACACTATACATACACACACATTATACACACACACACACACTATACATACACACACAGTATACATACACACACATTATACACACACACACAATACATACACACACACAGATGTGTATGTGGGCAGGTGTGTGTGTGTGGGCAGGTGTGTGTGTGTGTGGGCAGGTGTGTGTGTGATGTCTGTCTGTTTGTGTGTGTGTGTGTGGGCAGATGTCATTGTGTGATGTCTGTTTGTATGTATTTTTGTGTTTCAAATGTGTTTATGCGTGTCTGTATATGTTTGTGTGTGTGTATGACTGCATGCGGCCTCCTGCTGAGTATAGTTGGCGCCGTGCGGCCTCCTGATGTCTCTGGTGGTGCTCCGTGCATTATAGACGGCGCCGTGCGGCCCCCCGCTGTGTATAGATGGCTAAGTGCGCCCCCCGCTGTGTATAGATGGCTACGTGCGGCCCCCCGCTGAGTATAGATGTCGCCGTGCGGCCTCCTGCTGTGTATAGATGGCTACGTGCGGTCTCCCACTGAGTATAGATGGCGCTGTGCGGCCTCCTGCTGTCTCTGGGGGGAGCGCCGTGAGGCATCTATACTCAGCAGGAGGCCGCACATAGCCATCTATACACGTATACTCAGCAGGAGGCCGCACGTAGCCATCTATACGGTGCCATCTATACACAGCGGGAGGCCGCACGGCGCCATCTATACACAGCGGGAGGCCGCACGGCGCCATCTATACACAGCGGAAGGCCGCACGGCGCCATCTATACACAGCGGGAGTCTCAGTGTTTTGCAAGAGCAGTCAATAAATTCTGCTTGACTAATTCTGAGCACCATAAAGTCTGGTTCGCTTCTAACCTGCTGTCTTCATTTTCAGCTTGCTGAATTCTAACTCATTTACTGTCATTCGAGACGATGCCTTTGCTGGTCTCTTTCACCTTGAATACCTGTAAGTGTTCCACTTAATGTCATATTTTTGATTCTGTTCTTCTTCATCTTTTGGCATGTGCAATTGTATGAGCAAGTATTCATATGAATTTATGACCTACTTAAACCTTTGAGGACCTTAAATTTTATTCAATCAAATTTTTTTCCAGTTTAAAACTATGGGACATATATGTGCCTTGGTCCTCAAAGGGTTTTTAAAGGGGCTGCAAACATAAATACGAAAAAAATAATTCAATTAGTGCTTTATGTGTTCATTTAATTTTCATTTGAAGTCCATTTTTTTTATATACCTTGAAATTAAACCCTACCCCATGGAATGAAGCCCTACCTACATAACATCTGAGAGCTACATGGATCCCGCTTGTGAGGTGCCTGTCCGTCACTACTATTCAGTTTTAGGGTCCACTCACTAAGCCATATATTCTCTCATGCAAGAGAATAGGGCCAATTATGCTAATGACACTGGGCTCAAACTCTGTCAGAGCTTCAACTGAGTGTGATCCGATTCTCTCGCAGCACAGATATGGAGAAGATGGAGAACTTAATTTCTCCATCTTCTCCATAGTCTCTGTGAGTGTTCATCGGACTGCACTTGGATGACATCCGAGTGCAGTCCAATGTTTTACGTGCACCCATAGACTTGTATGGGTGCACATGGTCCGAATATCGAATGAGATTATTTTCTCATGCCAATAATCGCACTGTCCCATAGTATAACATAGGGCCGAGTCCTATCCGATAAAACATCACATAGCATTCGGCCGTGTTATACGAGTCAAGGAATATTTACATGCAAATGATGATATTACTCTCCAAGTGTATATTTTTTTAGGCGAGTTCATAGTAAATGCTTTGCATTTTTGACATGTGATCAACTAAAGAACAAGAAAGATTTAGGACCTTCCCTATAGAGAAACGGAAAATAGTTTGGAGGACTTGCATGTCCTTTTTTATTTATTATGAGAAAATCATAAAAGATCCCGTTTTTTAACCATGCTGTGACTTTCTGCTGAGGGAGAGGGAGAGAGCTGCCCTATTCAGAGTCTGTAATAAGACCTGCTGACAAAAGTGTTGAAGATACAGTCTAATGTGAATTAACAATGAAAAAAAGTTAATTTAACAAATGGCTTGTATTTTTTTTAATACAAACTTTTTTGTCTTTACAGCTCCTTTAAAGGGAATCTGTCATGAGGTTTTTGCCACCTAATCTGAGAGCAGCATAATGTAGGGTTAGAGGCACTGATTCCAGTAATGTGTCACTTACTGGGCTGCTTAGTGTTGTTTTGATAAAATCATTGATTTGTCAGAAGGTAATTATCACTAGATGACTAGTAAGTTCTGTAGGACCCCACCCCCATCACTGATCAGTAGATTTCTGTGTACACTGAGCATGGGCAGAAAGCTACCAATCAGTGGTGTGGGTGGGGCTATACAGAGCGCAGCATTCAGAGAGCTGCTAGATCTGCAGCAGATAAAACGGTGATTTTCTCAAAATGACAACAAGCAGCTGAAAAAGTGACACATCGCTGGAATCAGGGTATCTGCCCCAATATTGTGCTGCTCTCAGATGAGGCAGCACAATTAATATTATGCCAAATAAATTTCCTGTGAACTATCACATGATCTATCACAGGGGATCATGTGACATGTCACGTGATAAATCAGGTGTGTGGAGGGGGCCCGCGCCTTCTAAACTGCCCGGGGCCCTTGCTACTCTTAATCCACCCCTGCCTATATCCCCGGAGCGGCCTGGCTGCCCAGTATGCCGGCGAGTCGCATACCTTGGGCGACTTTAAAGAAAGGCTGTATAGACTGTTCAAAGTTTATCCCCTGACAGAAGAACAGAAGGTAAGCATACTGATAGGGCAGTTAACTGGTGCGGCCCAGCGGGAGGTAAAGTCTTGGACAGCTGAGGAGAAAAGGACTGTAAGGGGGGTTCTGACCCGTCTACGGGACACCTTTGATACCCGTACCTCAGCAGAAATCAAAATGCGGTTCTATGGATGTAAGCAGCGAGCTCAAGATAGCATCCGAGATTATGCCCTAAATTTACAGGAAGCCTTAGGGGCAATTAAGCAAGCTGACCCTGGCAGCGTGCAGGATACAGATAAACTATTGACTGACCAGTTCATAGAAGGTCTGCTGTCCAGCGCCCACAGAACCCAGCTGCGCCTCATGGCCCTACAGAACCCCGATTCGACTTTTGCACAGTTCAAAGATAGGGCCATCCAGGTGCTCCGAGAACCTGCACCGGGTGGCGCTGTAGTTTCCCGGCGCCCTGCCATCCCTTACCACCAGGGGGCGGCGCCCTATCCCGCAAACCTTGTGGGGGCTGATGCGCAGGCCCTAAATCCATCCCCGCCTGCAAACCTCCACCATCAGGTCCAAGAACTAACAAAGAGTGTTGCTGCATTGACCAGGACCGTACAGTCGTAACAGATGGACCTGTCAGGACCAATCAAGCTGGCTTCCAGTCCGGAGGATGTCCCGTGGCGTCGACGGAGGAGGATCCCGTCATTCAGAGGGAGGCCCGCCGATCATTACACTGAGGATGGACAGCCGATTTGCCGCCGTTGCAGCCAGCCGGGACACGTAGCCAGGTACTGTACTTTAAATGGGTCCGACCTGGGGCAAAGGGCCAACCCCCAGGCATAAGGTCATCAGGCCCATCTAATTGGCGTGATAAGTACGTAGGGGGACGCCCGGTTTTACCCGTAGTGCTGGACGGTATCCCCATGAGAGCACTGCTGGACACCGGGTCCCAAGTGACTACCATCCCCTATGTACTTTTCAAGCAGTACTGGAGTGACACTGATATAACTCGTTATTCAGACGATGACTTGAGCATCATCGCCAGCAATGGTCAACCCGTGCCGCAGGTGGGGTTCAGAGAGATGACCATTAAGATTGGTAAAGTTGAACTGCCGGCACAGGGAGTGATCATTGTGGACATTGACCATCGAGAAAGTCACCCTAAAATAACCTTGGGTACTAATGTGATTGAAAATTGTCTTTCAGAAGTAATTGTAATTTTTCAGCAGGTGGCGATGAATGCGAGCTCCAGCCAACAGAGGGTCCTCCAGAAGGAGATAAGAGCCCTGATGAGATGGCAACAGGTAGAACTGTCTGGTGGTGAGATCGGTAGCGTGAGGATGAGCGACTCGTTCCCCATTGCTATGCCCCCCAAAAGTGTCGGACTGCAATCGGGTTAAGAGGGAGAGACTACCAAGCCATGGTAGAACCCGTGTACTCAGACAGCAGGCCCACCATTTTGACAGCCCGGGGGGTGGTCTATGTCCGCCATGGAAGGGTGCCCGTCCGGATCTTAAACATTGGGGAAAGGGAAGTACATTTGCCCCGGTACGCTACACTAGCCAAATTGTATACTGTTGAACACAATGCTGTCAGGGCCGTGGAACCCTTGCCTCCATCTCCCCAGGCGGAGGGTAATGGTTCCCAGAAACCCAAGGAGGACTGGTGCCAGAAACTCCACGTGGGTGCTGACTCCACTCCCTTGCACCAAAAACAAGGAGTCTACCGGGTGGTTCAAGAGTACGAGAGAATCTTTAGTAAGCACCCGCTAGACTTCGGCAGAGTGAAAGGAGTAGAACACCACATCCCCACGGGGAGCCACCCACCAATTGCTGAAAGATACAGACCTGTACCACCCCGCACACTATCAGAACGCAAAGGGCATTCTGAGAGAAATGAAGGAAGCCAGGGTCAATAGAGACAGTTGTAGCCCCTGGGCAGCCCCCTTGGTTCTGGTAAAAAAGAAAGACGGTACTATGAGAATGTGCGTGGACTATAGAGAAGTCAATCGTATCACCCATAAAGATAAATACCCATTGCCTAGAATAGAGGAGTCTTTGGCCGCACTAAAATCAGCTAATTTCTTCTCTACTTTGGACCTTACTAGTGGGTACTGGCAGGTTCCTGTGGCAGAGGCTGATAAGGAGAAGACCGCCTTCACCACCCTGATGGGATTAAGTGAATTCAACTATATGCCGTTCGGGCTCTGCAACGCACCCGGGACCTTCCAGAGGCTGATGGAATGCTGTCTAGGGCACCGAAACTTTGAGACGGTCCTACTTTACCTGGACGACGTGATTGTCTATTCGAAGACTTACGAGGACCATCTAAAGCACCTGGCCGAGGTGTTCGAGGCCCTGGCAGGCTTTGGCATGAAAGTGAAACCCTCCAAGTGCCATCTGTTAAAGCCGAAGGTACAGTACCTGGGACACGTGGTGAGTGCAGAAGGAGTAGCCCCCGACCCTGACAAAATCACGGCAATAAAGAACTGGCCAAGCCCCTCTAACATAAAAGAAGTGAGGCAGTTCCTCGGGTTGGTAGGCTACTACCGAAGGTTCATCCCCAGGTTCACCAAGATGGCAGCCCCTATGCAGGACCTCCTTATAGGACAATCTAAGACCAGAAGCCAAAAGCCACCCTTCAAGTGGGACAAGCCGGAAGAGGAGTCCTTCCGCCAGCTGAAGATGGCCCTCACGGGGGATGAGAACCTGGCCTACCATGATTATGGCCAGCCTTTTATCCTCCACACAGACGCCAGTAATGTGGGGCTGGGAGCCGTACTGTCACAGAACCAACAGGGCAGAGAAAGGGTGATCGCGTACGCCATCCGGAAGCTGAGGCCCACCGAGAGAAACCCGGAGAATTACAGCTCCTTTAAGCTGGACTCCTTGGCAGTGGTGTGGGCCGTAACAGAACGTTTCAAGCATTACGTGGCCTCTGTGAAGTTCACTGTGTACACGGACAACAATCCGTAGACACATCTGGACAATGCGAGACTTGGTGCCCTAGAGCAGCGGTGAATGGCCCGGCTAGCAAACTATGACTTCACCATCAAGTACCGGGCAGGCCGAGCCAATGCCAATGCAGATGCCCTATCGAGAATGCCCCACTTGCCCGATGAGGGAGAAGATCCAGACGAGTTGGAGGAAATAGAGCTCCCTGCATTCCACCGGTACGGGGCCACTCAGTACTCCCACCTTGTAAGAGACAAAGACTTGACCACTGTCATGTTCAATTCCTTACCTCACCACGGCTGGGCTGAAACGCAAGATAGTGACCCTGCAATTCGCCTGGTGAAAGACCTCTTGACCCAGGCAGACGCTAGCCCTGGCTCGGACGCTCCAGAGGAAGCCAAGCAGTTATGGAAGGAGAAAAGCAGGCTATTCCTCTACGAAGGTAAGCTGTGCAGAAGGCTTGTCAACCACCGGACGCACGAGCTGACCTGGCAGGTAGTGGTCCCGAGACGAGATGCAGCAATGGTACTGGAGGCCTACCATGACAGAGCGGGACACTTCGGGTGGAAGAAACTGGAGTTCCTACTGAGAGAGCGGTTCTACTGGGTCGGAATGAGAGGGGCCATAGAGAAGTGGTGCAGGGACTGTGGCCCATGTAACCTCAGAAGGAAGGCGGTACCAGCCAGAAGACGCCCTTGATGCCCATCGTCACCAGGCAGCCTCTTGAGCTGGTAGCTCTGGACCATGTGAAACTGGCTCCAAGCCGGTCGGGCTACGTCTATGCCCTGACAATAGTGGACCACTATTCCCGGTTCCTGCTGGTGGTTCCTGTTAAAGACTTGACAGCCCAAACAGCGGCCAGAGCCTTCCAACAACACTTCTGCCGTCCACACGGGTATCCGGAACAGGTCTTGACAGATCAAGGTCCAGCGTTTGAGGCTGAAATCTTCCAGGAGTTCTGCAACCTCTACGGCTGTAAGAAGATTCGGACAACGTCTTACCACCCACAAACCAACGGGCTGTGTGAGAAAATGAATAATATCGTCATTGATCTCCTCAAAACGTTGCCCCTGGAAGAACGCAGCCTGTGGCCGGAGAAGCTGCCAGACCTGATAGACTTATACAACCATATCCCGGTGAATGCTACAAATTGCACCCCGGCTTACCTGATGAGGGCAAGACCAGGTAAGCTGCCGATAGACCTGGAGATGGGAGTCCTGACCCCCGAGGACACCTCCCCAGACGCGGACTGGGATACGGAACGGCAGCTACAGTACAAGAAGGTACAGGAGAGTGTGGAGAGGAGTCTGGCTCAAGCGAGAGAAAAGCAAGAGAGGCTCTTCAACCAACACGCCCCTGCTGGTCCCCTGGAACCTGGTGAGCAGGTCCTGAAGCGGAAGAGAAGGCTTCACAAGCTAGATGACCAGTGGGAGAGCGACCCGTACACAGTACTGCAGTCCAACCACAACAACCCGAAGGTATGTGTAATTACCAAGGTTGGAGGAGAAACCACTAGCACCGTCTCCAGACACCACCTAAAAAGGTGCCCCGAGCAACTACAGAGTGCAGGAGAAGATCAAGATGACCTTGAACCCGCAGAAGACAAGAAAGAAATGATCAGCACAGTTCTTGGAGAGTTCCCCCGGTCCTGGACTCGGATAAATGATGCAATAGTGGTACCCGTCCTACACTTCCTTCAACCAACCCAGCAGGAACCTACAGGAGAGCAGGAAGAATCAGAAGACCAAGCAGCCCTAGAGGCAGAAGAACCCATGCCAGCAGCCCAGGAGAGTCAACCCTCTGCTGACAGTGAGCCTGCCATACCTGCGGTAAGCCAAAGGACCCGCAGATAGCTGCCTGCACTGCCTGTAAACCCAGCTAGTAGCTGTACCCTGAATGCTAGTGGGGAAAGTCAGGTTAGACCACCACCAGACAGTGGGTTACGCAGGTCAACCCGGAGCACTAGGGGGCAAATACCAGCTCGCTGAAAGATCTAAATGCTGTATATTGTAAATGTTTTATGTTTGTTGCCTGGTTGCTAATTATGTTTTTCCAGTCTTTCTAGTTCATGGACTAACAGGTTATGGACGCTGAATAACCGGAACTATCTTGTAGATAGTTGCACTTGGTGCCCTCTTTCGAAGATGGCCACGGAAGAAAAATCTGTCTGGTGTGGCCTCCTTGTGGCCCAAAGTAGAGAGCTCAGCCTTGTCGCCACGCCCAAGGCCAGGAAATTGGGGTTTATGAAAACAGGTCCCCACACCGTGGAAAACTTCACCTTGTTGGGTGAAATGGACACCCGGTCACGGAAGCTCCGTGACCTCAAGGACAAAATATACTTGTATATATGTTATGTTGTCATTTATACCCTGTATTTGTGTTTCCTGTTTAGTCCGGAGTACTACATTTTACTAGGGGAGAATGTGTCACCCCAGGCCTGGATGCCACAAACAATAATCTGTGTCTGAGAGCAGGAGGGAGGTCCCCTGGTTAGGGACAATTAGCATACAGCACCTCCTGTCCCAGGCCAGCAGGGGGAGCTGCCCCTATAAAAGCTGGAACTGGGGGCAGGGTTAGAGAGAACTGGAAGACCTAGCTCAGGAGTGAGACTAGTCCCAGAGAAGGAGGGACAGTTCAGCTGTAGCTGAGGAGTCCGTGAGGCAGAGGAGAAACTGCAAGCCAGGGACAGAGGCGACGAGAGCCGGTCCTGGAAGAGAACCAATCTACCGGGCATTGGGGTCCGGGGCTGTCAGGGTTACAAGCCCAGCAGCAGAGAACCAACCTGCGAGGGATTTCAGGTCCCTTGGCCTAAGAAGCCTGGAGGCTCCGCCACACAGAGGGACCTGTACAGCGAGGAGCAAGCAACAGGTACCCAAGGCCCTAGTCGCATGCCATACAGGCGAGAAGTACACGGCCAGCTCAGGGACGTGGGCTATTACACCACGAAAAGGGGGATAGTCAGAAAGAGCATAGAGAAAACGGTAGGCCTACACACTCACCCTGACCAGTGGGGCTCGCCCGAATTCTCTCAGACACCCAGGCCCATTCCTAACCGGTACTGTTGGGTCATTAATAATATCTACAATAAAGACCCTGAACTGTTTGAAGCGGACTCTGAACTCTTACTATTGCGGCCTGCACTATCACCCCCAACATCCACCTACACTGCCCTGAGGCTACACTCTTCCCGTGGGGAGTTATCCTACACCTGTGCTGCACACCAACACCAGCCTCAGTAGTCTGCCTCGCAGCGGCGGTTATCCCTGATCGCAATCCACGGGTGGCGTAGTCGGACATTCAAAACACTGATAAATAGACTGCCACCATTTGGTCTGACCACCCTGAGCCACGGGATCGGGTTGCCACTACTACCCCCATCAGCACCGTACACTAGAAGGCCCGGTTCCGTGTACCCCACGGCCCAGGGGGCGAGTCATGTGCATCAAATTATACATACACATATGGGGCAGTGGGGCTTCATACTATATACAGGTGCTTCTCACAAAATTAGAATATCATCAAAAGTTAGTTTATTTCAGTTCTTCAATGCAAAAAGTGAAACTCCTATATTATATAGAGTCATTACACACAGAGTGATCTATTATATAGAGTCATTACACAGAGGGATCTATTATATAGAGTCATTACACACGGAGGGATCTATTATATAGAGTCATTACACACAGAGGGATCTATTATATAGAGTCATTACACACAGAGGGATCTATTATATAGAGTCATTACACACAGAGGGATCTATTTTAAGTGTTTATTTCTGTTAATGTTGATGATTATGGCTTACAGCCAATGAAAACACAAAAGTCATTATCTCAGTAAATTAGAATACTTCATAACAACAGCTTGAAAAATGTTTTTAAAATCCGAAAAGCTGGCCTACTGAAATGTATGTTTAGTAAATGCCCTCAATACTTGGTCGGGCTCCTTGTGCATCAATTACTGCATTAATGCGGCAATGTGGCATGGAGGCGATCAGCCTGTGGCGCTGCTGAGGTGTTATGGAAGCCCAGGTGGCTTTGATAGCAGCCTTCAGCTCATCTGTATTGTGGGGTCTGGGGTCTCATCTTCCTCTTGACAATACCCCATAGATTCTCTATAATAGATTCTCTATGGGGTTAAGGTCAGGCGAGTTTGCTGCCAATCAAGCATAGTGATACTGTTGTGTGTAAACCAGGTATTGGTACTTTTGGCAGTGTGGACAGGGGCCAAGTCCTGCTGGAGAATGACATTTCCATCTCCATAAAGCTTGTGGGCAGAGGGAAGCATGAAGTGCTGTAAAATGTCCTGGTAGACGGCTGCGCTGACTTTGGTCTTGATAAAACACAGTGGACCTCCACCAGCAGATGACATGGCTCCCCAAACCATCACTGATTGTTGAGACTTCACACTAGACCTCCAGCAGCTTGGATTGTGGCCTCTCCACTCTTCCTCCAGACTCTGGGACCTTGATTTCCTAATGAAATGCAAAATTTACTTTTCATCTGAACACAACACCTTGGGCCACTGAGCATCAGTCCAGGTCTTTTTCTCTTTGGCCCAGGTAAGACGCTTCTGGCGTTGTCTATTGGTCATGAGGGGCTTGACACAAGCAATGCGACACTTGTAGCCCATGTCCTGGATACGTCTGTGTGTGGTGGCTCTTGAAGCAGTGACTCCAGCAGCAGTCCACTCCTTGTGAATCTCCCCCAAATTTTTGAATGGCCTTTTCTTAGCAATCCTTTCAAGGCTGCGGTTATCCCGGTTGCTTGTGCACCTTTTTCTACCACACTTTTTCCTTCCACGTCCATTAATATGCTCGGATACAGCACTCTGTGAACAGCTGCTTCTTTAGCAATGACCTTTTGTGGCTTACCCTCCTTGAGGAGTGTGTCAATGACTGCCTTTTGGACATCTGTCAAGTCAGCAGTCTTGCCCATGATTGTGGAGCCTACTAAAACAGACTAAGGGACCTTTTTAAATGCTTAAGAAGCCTTTGCAGGTGTTTCTTGTTAATTCTAATTTACTGAGATAGTGACTTTTGTGTTTTCATTGGCTGTAAGCCATAATCATCAACATTAGCAGAAATAAACACTTAAAACAGATCACTCTGTTTGTAATGACTCTGTATAATATATGAGTTTCACTTTTTGGATTTAAGAACTGAAATTAATTCACTTTTTGATGATATTTTAATTTTCTGAGAAGCACCTGTATGTAGCAGTGCGGCAATTATACTATATACAGTCAGGAGTATAAGTACTTGATACACTGATAATTTCGAAAGTTTTTCCACCTACAAAGAATGAAGAGGTCTGTTTTGTTCTACTTAACTGCTGCAACTTGGACCTTTAACAGGATTTATATTTCACCTATGAGAAAGCATACTATGTGTATTTGGCAGATTAACTCAGGCTTGTTTATGATAAACTGAATACCTGGATTGGAGTCCTATTTGTATACAGAATATTGACTATTAATGCTGGCAGAGTAAGTCTTAGGCTATATTCACACTAGGTGTTTTTTTCTGCAGCAAAACATAATCTCTTGGCAGGAAAGAAGTAGCGTCAAAAACGCAGGTTTTGGTGTGTTTTTTTGCAGTGGTTCTTGGTGCATTTTTGGTGCGTTTTTCAGGATCCCAAAGTTCAGCTTTGCTTCTGTGGCACCCCAGGGGTCTGGTTTCCACAGTAATGTAATGTTATGTCTGAGAGCAGGTGGGAGGTCCTTTGGTCAGGGATCCTATGCATGCCACACCTCCTGCCCAGTCTTGGGAGGGGAAGAACTTCCCCTATATAAACCCGGGGCTGAGGCAGGGTTAGTCAGTCAAGGAGAGTAGAGACAGAGAAGCAGCATAGGAAGAAACAGCAGAAGCTCAGTGGGAGCAATACTACTACGAGTCAGGGGCTGGCAGCTGCAGAGCTCGCCCTGACTGAGAAGATTTCTTACCGGACCCGGCGTCCGAGGCTGTGGGGACTAACTCCTACCCAGCAGCAGAATCCGTCAGGCAGGGGATTTCAGGTCCTCTGGCCAAGAAGCCCGAAGGCACGGTCACACGCGTGGGACCAGCACCGCCATCGTGGAGCGGAAGCCATTAGAAGGCCCTGAGTCACCAGCCATACGGGTGAGCACCACACGGTACACTCAGGGACGTGGGCTACTTATACCCGCTTCTAGCAAGGTAGCCAGAAGAGTACAGTCAGTTTGGGAGGCCTACAACTCCGCCTGGCCAGGGGAGATCCCATCTGCTCAAGGACTGACCAGGCCCCAATCGCTAGCCAGTACTCCAGGAGGGTCTATCGTTGTCACCAGTAAAGACCCTGAACTACACCGTACCGTCTCCGAGTGGTTCCTGCTACCCCCATCATCCACATCTGCTGCCCTGAGGCCATACCCCTCCCGTTGGGGGTTATACCATCTACGCTGCACCATCCATCCACCGGCCTCAGCGGACTGTCCTGCAGCGGCAGCTCCATAGCTGCACTCAACGGGTGGCGTAGTCGTACAACATCTACCGCTGATACATCGCCGCTCAGTTTGACTCCCTGGGCACGGACCGGGTCACCGCCACGAGACTACAACCCTCAAGAGATCCGGCTCCGGGTAAGCTCCCGCGTGCGCAACGCAGCGCGACACAGGCCCAGGGGCGCGTCAACTTTGGCGTAGTCGGCAGGATCTCGTGCCCGTAACCACCGGGTTCTGCGTGCCTGAAAAAGAGACTTTTCAAACTTACCTGTGGTGAAGATTCCCGCCATCCGGCGCCATCTTCAGCCTTCTTCCCGCCATCGGTGAAGTTTCCCGCCATCCGGCGCCATCTTCTGCCTTCTTCCCGCCATCCGTGGAGTTTTCCCGCCATTGGACGCCATCTTGAGGACGCCGCGCGGGAAGAAGAGGGGCGTGGACTCCGAAAGCGTGCGAGAACTTAAGCCCCGCCTCACGTCCGGACGTTGCGTAAGGTCCTGGAAGGAGCCCAGCAGACGCCGACGTCACAGGAGCGCGACGGAAGGTCCTCAACCCTGACGATCCACTGCGGAGCCGCGGCCTACGGAAGAGGATCATCGCAAGGTAGGCCACGGTCCACTAGGGGGGAGGAAGATGTCGGATACGGAGGAGAGCTTCACTGCCTCAACCCCCGCCAGCGCTACCGCTGCTGCAGTTATGCCCTTCACCATGCCCTATATCCCGGGAGCAGCTTGGCTACCCCAGTACTCAGGGGAGTCACATACCCTGCATGACTTTAGAGAAAAGCTGGATAGCCTCTTCCAGGTGTACCCCCTCACAGAAGAGCAAAAAGTGAGCATCCTGGTGGCCCAACTAACCGGGGCAGCCAAAAGGGAAGTAAAATCCTGGCCACCTGGGAGGAAGACTGTCGCAGGGATACTAACCCGGCTGAAGGACACCTTTGATACCCGCACCTCAGCCGAGATTAAGCTTAGATTCTACGGGTGCAAGCAACGAGCGCATGAGAGTATAAGGGACTATGCACTAAACCTACAAGAGGCCCTGAGGGCCATTAAGCAGACCGACCCTGATGGAGTGGGAAACGAGGACAGGCTGCTGACCGAACAGTTTATAGAGGGACTGTATTGTAATACCCACCGAACCCAGTTGCGGGCAATGGCCTTACAGGATCCCCATCTGGGCTTTGCACAGTTCAAGGACAGAGCCATCCGGGTGCTCCGAGAACCGGCACCGGGTGGCGTTGTGACCCACAAGCGCCCTGCTATCACTTACCACCAGGAGGCGGCGCCCTTGTCGGCAGGGCCTGTGGGAGCTGATGCGCAGGCTTTGGACAATGACCCGGCTCCAGACCTACACCATCAGGTCCAAGAGCTAGCTAAGAGCGTTGCTGCGCTAACCCGAACTGTGCAGTCTTTACAGGCTTCCACCCCAGGGAAGATCCAGCTGGCATCCGGACCGGAGGACATCCCGTGGCTTCGACCAAGGAGGACCCCACCGGCCAGAGGAAGACCCAGTGACCGATACAGCGAGGACGGACGACCCATCTTCCGCCGCTGCAATCAACCCGGACATATGGCAAGGTACTGTTCTTTAAACGGGCACAACCTGGGGTAGAGGGCCAACCCCCAGGAAAAAGATCACCAGGCCCATCGAACTGGCGCGACAGATATGTGGGAGGACGTCCAGTCTTGCCTGTGGTACTGGATGGCATTCCCATGAGTGCCCTACTGGACACCGGGTCACAGGTCACCACCATCCCGTACGTGCTCTTTAAGCAGTACTGGAATGACTCGGATATTACCCGCTACCCTGACGACGACTTGAGTATCATCGCCAGCAATGGCCAGCCCGTGCCACAGATCGGATTTAAAGAGGTGACCATCAAAATCGGTAGAGTCGAACTGGCAGCACAGGGACTGATCATTGTAGATATTGACAAACATGAGAGTCACCCAAAAATAACTCTAGGAACTAATGTAATTGAAAATTGTCTTGCAGAGGTGATTTTCCTTTTACAGCAGGTTGCCAAGAACGCCAGCTCCGGCGAGCAGCGGGTGCTCCAGAAAGAGATCCGGGCACTGATGCGACGGCAACAGGTGGAACTCTCCGGCGGTGAGATTGGTAGCGTAAGAATGTGTGACCCTTTCCCTATTGCCATGCCCCCAAAAAGTGAAATGATGATTTGGTGCCGGGCAGCTATTGGTCCGAGAGGTAGAGATTACCAGGCAATGGTAGAACCAGTTTACTCAGACAGTAGGCCCACCATTTTGACAGCACGGGGGGTGGTCAATGTACGCCATGAGAGGGTGCCCGTTCGCATAATCAATATCGGGGAGAGGGAAGTGTACCTGCCCCGGTATGCCACGCTAGCCAAATTATATACCATCAACCAAAACTCTATACAGTCTGTGGAACCCTTGCCTCCATCTCACCCGGAGGAAGGTAACGGCTCTAAGAAAGTAATGGAGGATTGGTGTCAGCAACTACACTTGGGAACTGACTCCACTCCCTCCCACCAGAAACAGGGAGTCTACCGGGTGGTTCAAGAGTATGAGAGAGTGTTTAGTAAACACCCGTTAGACTTCGGGCGAGTCAAGGGGGTAGAACACCGCATCCCCACGGGAGACCATCCTCCCATAAAAGAGAGGTATCGACCCGTACCCCCTGCACATTACCAACACGCCAAGGGGATGCTTAGAGACATGAAGGAGGCTGGGGTAATCCGGGATAGCTGTAGCCCCTGGGCAGCCCCACTAGTTTTAGTCAAAAAGAAAGACAACACTATGAGGATGTGTGTAGATTACCGGAAAATCAACCGTATCACACACAAGGATGCGTACCCTTTACCAAGGATAGAGGAGTCTTTGGCTGCTTTAAGATCTGCTAACTTCTTCTCTACCTTGGATCTCACTAGCGGGTACTGGCAGGTTCCTGTAGCAGAGGCGGACCGGGAGAAGACCGCATTCACCACCCCGATGGGACTTAGTGAGTTTACCTGCATGCCGTTTGGACTTTGTAACGCACCAGGAACCTTCCAACGATTAATGGAGTGCTGTCTGGGACACAAAAACTTCGAGACGGTCCTGTTGTACCTGGACGATGTCATCGTATATTCCAAGACTTATGAGGACCACCTGAAACATCTGGCGGAAGTGTTCGAAGCCCTGGCAAGTTACGGCCTGAAGGTGAAGCCCTCTAAGTGTCACCTCCTGAAGCCAAAGGTGCAGTACCTGGGACACGTGGTGAGCGCTGACGGAGTGGCTCCCGACCCTGATAAGATCACCGCAATTAAGGAATGGCCAAGCCCCTCCAGCGTAAAAGAAGTGCGGCAGTTCCTCGGGTTGGTAGGCTACTACCGAAGGTTTATTCCCGGTTTCACCAAAAATGCAGCACCTATGCAGGACCTCCTGATAGGCCAGTCCCGGAAGGCCAAGAACCAGAAGCCGCCCTTCAAATGGGAGGAGCTGGAAGAAGAGTCCTTCCGCCAGCTGAAGATGGCCCTCACGGGGGACGAAATCCTGGCGTACCCGGATTATAGCCAGCCCTTTATCCTCTACACCGACGCCAGTAACATCGGGCTAGGAGCCGTACTGTCCCAGATCCAGCAGGGGAAGGAACGAGTAATCGCCTACGCCAGCCGAAAACTGCGACCCACCGAAAGGAACCCCGAGAATTACAGCTCATTTAAGCTAGAGTTCCTGGCCGTAGTATGGGCAGTCACCGAGCGCTTTAAGCATTACCTCGCTTCTTCCCGGTTCACCGTGTATACGGATAACAACCCGTTGACACACCTGGACACGGCAAGACTCGGTGCCCTGGAGCAGAGGTGGATGGCCCGTCTGTCCAACTACGAGTTCACAATCAAATACCGGGCCGGACGCTCCAATACCAACGCGGATGCCCTGTCCAGGATGCCCAACCTGCCGGACGAAGGAGAAGATCCGGAGGGACTGGAAGAAGTTGAACTCCCTGCGTTCCACCGTCATGGGACTATCCAGTATTCCCACCGGGTAAGGAGTAAGCAGGCTGTTACGTTGAACCCCTTACCTCACTACAACTGGGCGGAAACGCAAGACAGCGACCCTGCCGTCCGACTGGTGAAGGAGATGCTGACTCGCCCGGAGGCTTGCCTTGAACCAGACGCTCCGGAGGAAGCCAAACAACTATGGGCAGAGAAGAGTCGACTGTTCCTTTACAAGGGGAAGTTGTGCCGCAGAATGGTTAACTCCCGGACGCATGAACTACTCTGGCAAGTAGTGGTGCCACGAAGAGACGCAGCCATGGTGATGGAGGCATACCACGACGGAGCTGGACACTTCGGGTGGAAGAAGCTGGAGTTCCTGCTGCCCGAGCGATTCCACTGGGTAGGCATGAGGGGAACCATTGAGAAGTGGTGCAGAGACTGTGGCCCGTGCAACCTGAGAAGGAAGGACCGCGCCAGCCAGAAGACTCCCCTGCAGTCCATCGTCACCCGGCAACCGTTGGAACTGGTAGCCTTGGATCATGTAAAACTGACCCCAAGCAGAAGTGGCTACGTCTACGCGTTAACCATTGTGGATCATTACTCCCGGTTTCTGGTTGTCGTCCCCGTCAAGGACTTAACGGCTCAAACAGCAGCTAGAGCCTTCCAGCAGCACTTTTGCCGTCCACACGGGTACCCGGACCAAGTGCTGACGGACCAGGGACCTGCCTTTGAAGCGGAGGTCTTCCAGGAATTCTGCAATCTGTATGGCTGCCGGAAGATAAGGACGACACCCTACCATCCGCAAACTAATGGACTTTGTGAGAAAATGAACCAGGTGGTAATGGATCTTCTAAAAACGTTGCCCCTGGAAGAACGCAGTCTGTGGCCTGAGAAGTTGCCCGATCTGGTGGACCTATACAACCACATCCCGGTAGGTTCCACCAACTGTACCCCGGCTTACCTAATGAGGGCAAGACCTGGTAAGTTACCTGTTGACCTGGAAATGGGAGTCCTGACACCCGAGGACACTTCACCAGAAACAGACTGGGACACAGAGAGGCAGCAGCAGTACCGGAGAGTACAGGAGAGCGTGGAGCGAAGTCTCTGTCAGGCTAGGGAAAGACAAGAGAAAACTTACAACCAGTATGCTCCCGCTGTTCCCCTGGTACCCGGAGAGCAGGTCTTGAAGAGGAAGAGACGGCTCCACAAGTTGGACGACCAGTGGGAGAAGGACCCGTACACCGTACTGCCCTCAAGCCACGAGAACCCGAAGGTTTGTACCATCAGTAAAGACGGAGGGGAAACCACAGCCATTGTATCCCGGGACCACCTGAAGAAGTGTCCCGAACAACTGAGGAACCCTGAAGAGGAACAAGAAGACCATCGACCCGTAGAGGAAAGGGAAGATATGGTTAGTACTGTGCTCGGGGACTTCCCTCGGTCTTGGACTCAAGTCAATGGTGCAGTTGTGGTACCCGTACTTACCTTCCTCCAACCAGCATCCCAAGCACCTACGGAGCAACAGGTAGAGCTGGAAGAACAGCCGGTCCAGGAGGCAGAAGACCCCACACCCGCAGACCAGGAGGGTCAACCCTCTGCTTGCAGTGAGCCTGCCATATCCCTAGTGAGCCAAAGAGCCGGTAGACAGCTGCCCAGTTTACCCTTGACAGCTCCTACACCCTGTAGTTCAGGGCTAGGCAGTCAGCTCCGTAGGTCCACTAGGGCCACTAGAGGCCAGTTACCCGCACGGTGGAGGATTTGAAGTGTATAAATTGTTTCATTTATGTTTACCTGTGTATTGTTGCTTGTGTATAATTTTGTGTTTCTAGTTATTTTTAGGAATCCTTGGTGGATCTACCGGGAATCCTTGTACATAGTTGGAGCGTAACCCAGGATGGACTAGAGACTGTTAAGGACTCGGGGTAGGACAGACCCCTACCTGGTTACGTCTCCCTGTTTTGGTGAAATGGACACCTTGCTTCCCCTCAAAGACTGCACCCGGTTATGGACATGCCGTAACCATCTTTATATGTTTTTCTTATTGTATTATTATTGTTTTTACCTTGTTATGTTTTTCTAAAATGTGTTTAGTCCCGGAGTACTAAATTTTACTAGGGGGGAATGTGGCACCCCAGGGGTCTGGTTTCCACAGTAATGTAATGTTATGTCTGAGAGCAGGTGGGAGGTCCTTTGGTCAGGGATCCTATGCATGCCACACCTCCTGCCCAGTCTTGGGAGGGGAAGAACTTCCCCTATATAAACCCGGGGCTGAGGCAGGGTTAGTCAGTCAAGGAGAGTAGAGACAGAGAAGCAGCATAGGAAGAAACAGCAGAAGCTCAGTGGGAGCAATACTACTACGAGTCAGAGGCTGGCAGCTGCAGAGCTCGCCCTGACTGAGAAGATTTCTTACCGGACCCGGCGTCCGAGGCTGTGGGGACTAACTCCTACCCAGCAGCAGAATCCGTCAGGCAGGGGATTTCAGGTCCTCTGGCCAAGAAGCCCGAAGGCACGGTCACACGCGTGGGACCAGCACCGCCATCGTGGAGCGGAAGCCATTAGAAGGCCCTGAGTCACCGGCCATACGGGTGAGCACCACACGGTACACTCAGGGACGTGGGCTACTTATACCCGCTTCTAGCAAGGTAGCCAGAAGAGTACAGTCAGTTTGGGAGGCCTACAACTCCGCCTGGCCAGGGGAGATCCCATCTGCTCAAGGACTGACCAGGCCCCAATCGCTAGCCAGTACTCCGGGAGGGTCTATCGTTGTCACCAGTAAAGACCCTGAACTACACCGTACCGTCTCCGAGTGGTTCCTGCTACCCCCATCATCCACATCTGCTGCCCTGAGGCCATACCCCTCCCGTTGGGGGTTATACCATCTACGCTGCACCATCCATCCACCGGCCTCAGCGGACTGTCCTGCAGCGGCAGCTCCATAGCTGCACTCAACGGGTGGCGTAGTCGTACAACATCTACCGCTGATACATCGCCGCTCAGTTTGACTCCCTGGGCACGGACCGGGTCACCGCCACGAGACTACAACCCTCAAGAGATCCGGCTCCGGGTAAGCTCCCGCGTGCGCAACGCAGCGCGGCACAGGCCCAGGGGCGCGTCACTTCCACCATAGACACATGAAAACAGGTCACCATTGCAAGACATATGTTCATGAAAAAGTACACATTACAAATGTAACAGGGGGCGGGTGGGGGGTGAATTGGTCTGGAATGGTTTATCTAAGACCCTGGCAGTGCATTGAATTTGTAGGGCACTATTTACTTTCACATTATGGTTTGCCATTGAGTTGCTCAGGCATTGTTCATTTTCACACCTCCCTGGGCCACACGTGTTGTTCCATCTCACACCTAGCTCAACCAATGTTTACTTTGTAGGCATCACTAATTTAATTAAACTGTAATAATCCAAGCTGCTATCTCAGGTGACCAAGACAAGATGGTTTAAACTTGGGAAAATCACAAGAATAAATGTGTGTCACATACTTGCTTTTTTCACTAAAAACGCAGCAAAATGTTCACACTAGGCTTTTTTTCAGCATTTTTTTCCACCACCCTTTTTTTTAATGGGTGAAAAACGCTGAAACAAGTGACATACTCTATTGCAAAAAGCCATGGAAAGCACAAAATACTGAGGACAAATAAGCAAGCTTTGTGCATGAGATTTCGGAAATCTCATAGACTTTGTTGGTACTGTAAAACGCAGCTGAAAATTTGCATAAAAAAGCCCGCTAAAAAAACGTCTAGTGTGAATATAGCCTTGTATAACGGTTCGCCAATGAGTTAGGATATATGACCACGATGCAGAAATGCTGCGGATTTTTCCTAAGCGTTTCTGCATCTCCCTGGGTTGTCAAGCGCTTTGCCAAGTGATTTTAGCATCACTTGGAAAAGTGCTTGACAACTTGGTCACACTATATAATTCCATGCAACCGGCATGGATTTATATAGTGTGACCAAGTTACAATGCTGCAAATGCAGCATCAATAATAAAAAAAAAGAATAATAATGGTGAAAAATAAAAAAAAAACATTATACTCATCTTCCGATGGTCCTCGATCTCCTTCTCCGGTGCGTCCGGTGTCTTTGGCGGATCACGGTGCTGTAAAAGGACCTTTCATGACGTCATTTAGTCATGTGACAGGTCACGCAACCGCCGATGTCAGTGGTCACGTGACCTGTCACATGACTAAATGGCATCATGGAAGGTCCTTTTACCACCGCGAGCAGCCGAAGAGCCAGCAGCACCGCCGGGAGCAGACAGGGGCCATCAGAAGGTAAGTATATGTTTATTTTTTATTTTAATTCTATTTTAACTACAGGTACTATGGTACCCGGGTCTGGAGGAGAGTCTCTTCATCTCCAGACCCGGGTACCATCCACGCATTGAGTCGCATAATATCCACATGTGTATTTGTAGTCATGCGGATGTTATGCGTTCCAATGCAAGTCAATGGCGGCTAAATCGCAGCGACTCTGCAAAATTAAAGGACGTGCTGCGGATTTTTCCGCAATGATAATCCGCAGCGGAAATCTCCGCGGCATGTGCACAGCACATGCGGATTATCATTGGGGACCATTGCAGACCTATCACCAAGCGTTTTTTAAGTGTTTCCGCAGCGAAAGTGACGCTGCAGAAACGCCTAAAAAACGCATAGTGGGCACACAGCCTTAAAAGTTCTATGGTGAAGAAAAACACGTGAGATAATAAATGCGAAATATACAATATTTCCCATAATATGACTGAGGATATCTTTAGGGTGTATTCACTGTTTTTTCTTCTGCAGCAAAAATGCTGTGTTTTACAGCACCATCTTAGTGAATGACATTTCTGAAATCTCATTCACATGCTGTTTTTTTTGCATTTTTTTAAAATCTGCAGCTTGTCAAGTCTTTCAGAGGTTTTGCAGCATTTTTCACCCATTCAAATGAATGGAAAAAAAAACACAAGTAAAAACACCTGAATTTTAAGCAGCGTTTTTCCTGCCTCCTTTGATTTTTGAGGTAGAAAAAAAATACTGCCAAAATACAACTTGTGAACACACCTTTATCCTGGTTGTGTTCTAATTGGATATAAAATAGAACGGCCATGATAACATGGGTAGTTAATTGTATGGTGTTTTCACTTTAAATATTACCAGGCCGCATTCTATTTGCGCAGAGCTGCTCCGTGAAGATTCTATCACAAGATTCCGTGATGACATCACAGGTGATGGTGACATCACTGCTCACAGTCGCTATATATGCAATGCACATAGGCTCACCCGTGCCTTTCTTGGCTCTATAGTGACTGATAGCACTTGCAGTTTTTCACTATGGCTGGAATTGTTTTGGACATTCCTCAGGTAAAAGCACTATTGATGATCCTTATGATCAATCGTCCTAACAGTGTGCTTCTACTACCCGATGGCGTCCTCAGTTTCACTCACCGGCTGGTGATGGAGCTAGTAAAGGATTGCCTGACCAAACACCGACAACGTCGTCTAACGTCAGACTATCTGACGGATTTACTTCAGAACATCAGGACATTACTACACCAGGTAAGTGGCGGACACTCTGCACAGAACATCTCAATATTAACAGATAATAATGGAGGGATAGAAGCTTTCTCTTCTAATATATCGTATTTTGCAGACCATAAGACGCACCAAAATTTTTTGGGAGGTAAATAGGAAAAACATTTATTATAATAAAATGGGGGTCTGTCTTATAGTCCGAATTTTCGGTTGCTTACTGAGGGGGGGTGGTGGCAGTGGAGCGAGGTCACAGGAGGCAGAGTCGCTGCTGCAGGAAGTCGGCAGTAGGAGTGGGGCGCTGCTGCGGGCTCCAAGCTGGGAGGAGCGGGGTGTCCAGAAGGTACGAGGCTGCGGGCCCTGGGCTTCAAGGAAATGTTAGCGGTAATTCAGGAGGGGAGGCCCTGCTCTGCTTATTGATTTCTCTGCAGTGGGCTTCAAGAAGTAGGCTGCTGGAGATGGCCAATACGCAGTTTGAGATCTCAGCTCCTCATTGAGCCGAGATCTAAATCTGCACATGCACTGCCTCCAGCGGCCATTTGCCTGAAGCCCACCGCCAGAAATTCAATGGGCAGAGCGGGGACTCCCCTCCTAAATCACCGCTAACATTTCCTTGAAGCCCAGGGCCCGCAGCCTCGCACCTCCTGGACACCCCGCTGGCCCGCAGGAGTGCCCCACTTCTACTGCTGGCTTCCTGCAGCAGTGACCCTACTTCCTGTGACCTCACTCCACCACAGCCACCCCCCTGGTAAGCTACATTCAGACAATTATTATTATTAATAATCTGTCTGATATGCTGGGGTGGAGAGTTCCAGAGTAGGGGGGATGCACGGGAGAAATCTTGTATGCGATTGTGGGAAGAGGAGATAAGAGGGGAGTAGAGAAGAAGATCTTGTGAGGATCGGAGGTTGCGTGCAGGTAAGTACCGGGAGACTAGGTCACAGATATATGGAGGAGACAGGTTGTGGGTGGCTTTGCATGCCAAGGTTAGGGTCTTGAACTGGAGTCTCTGGGTAATGTGGAGCCAGTGAAGGGATTGGCGGAGCGAGGGGAAAAGCCAGGGAATAGCGGGGGGACAGGTGGATTAGTCAGACAGCAGAGTTTAGGATAGATTGGAGGGGTGCGAGAGTGTTAGAAGGGAGGTCAAAAATTTTGGAAAAAAAGGCATCTTATAGTCCAAAAAATACGGTAAAACACAACGAGTCCCCAAATACAGTATGTAGTCATTGTATCTGCAGACAGAGAACCGATGTCACATACAATTTCCGCCTCCATTCTGATCGCTCTCATCTCAAAATTCTCCTTTCCATTTTTCCTTCTTTATAGGCTGAAGAAAGATCTCAGACTGAAGATTTGGCTGTCTTTAAAGAACTGGCCGAAAAAGTCCTGTCTATACTAGAACGCTCATTGGAACGCCCGGTAAGGATCAATATTAATAGACGTATCTTAATCCACCGTATCTGAGGAGACTTTCTGAGAAAAGGTCTGAAGATGGCGCGGGATTTGTATCGTTACAATTGGTGCATCTGTAAATGTTGGTTTAGTCCTTCATGATTTATGTATTTGGTGATTTAGTGAAATCTTCCACATAGTAATTATATATATTATATCTATCAGGAAACAACAGGAGGCGACGCCAAATATGGGCAAAATGTGACCCCGAAAATCCCTGACCCTAATAGGAGTCAGCCGGAGCTGAACAGCGATCTGATTACAGGTGAGCGATCACCCGACCTTCTACAAGGAATGTCCAGATATTACAGAGGACGGAGGATAATGTTAGATTTACTCTCTACTCTGTGTAATGGGAACCTGGCAGCACATTGTTACATATAGAAGTAGTGGTGTGACGGTATAGGCCATTGTCCCCTAATAATAATTGTTTGTAGAAATCCAATGTGCCAGTCAGGAGAAATGTAAAGTAGACACCATATTCAAATTAGAATGGAAGTGCACTGGGGGCGTGAAAGAAGAAATCCAAGTGCAGTGACACGCCCCCAGTGCACTTCCAGGCTAATTTGCAAATCTCTCCTATGTTTCAGCTCTCTTACCATCACTCGTATGTGCAGCGTGGGTGGGGGCTTCCTCATTCATGTGCTGGAGGGTCCATTCTGCAGTGCTATAGCAAGTAACATGAAATAAATTAAATTTAAATTGCATTACTGCTCTAGAAAATGGGAAAAAACTAAGATACTGAGCACATAATTTGGCCAATTCATGAATGCCCAGCAGCCAATGACAAGGCGATCTTTTTGTTGGAATCCTCTCCTAATGTGAATCCTCTCCTAGGCTGAAGCCTACATTTATATGGGTAGGTAGGATCCTGTTGTAATTAAAACCACCCCGGGCTGATGGGTGGAGATAGGTTCCCAGCAAAAAAGGTCGCCTTGCCGTGACTGCTGGGCATGCATCGAGCAAAAGAAGGTCGCCTTGCCGTGGCTGCTAGGCATGCACCCAGCAAAACAAGGTCGCCTTGTCGTGACTGCTGGGCATGCACCCAGCAAAAGAAGGTCGCCTTGTCGTGACTCCTGGGCATGCACCCAGCAAAAGAAGGTCGTCTTGCCGTGACTGCTGGGCGTGCACCCAGCAAAAAATAAGGTCACCTTGCCGTGGCTACTTGGCATGCACCCAGAAAAAGAAGGTCGCCTTGCCGTGGCTGCTGGCCATGCATGAATTGGCCAAATTATGCGCTAAGTATCTTCCTTTTATCCTATTTTATACAGCAGTAATGCAATTCAAATTTCATTTATTTCATGTTTACATGCTATAGCGTTACAGAGTGCAACTTTGTTAGTTATGTATTTGGATGGCTACTCTTAGTATGCACCTGTTCACACCCATTTTCTTTTCGGAAGTGATGGTCAGTCTTTTGTTATTTATGAAGGGGTTCCTCCATCATTTACATTACATTTATCTATGGATTCCCCGTATATTCTCATATTTAGAATCCCCATATAACGAGTATTAATCCCATTTACAGACATCTTGTCATTTCTCCGTTTTATTGCTGTATTATCTATGTAGGAATAATATCCTCTAATACATTTCATTTCTTCATCATTATTTTAGAAACAACTGAGCTGTTGAATCCTAACAATAGAATTACTGAGATCCCGGAGATCCAAGAATCCGTAAGTATCATAGAGGGGGATGCGTGTGTGTCATCAGATCATGGGGTGTGAATGACTCGTCCAGTATTATCCCCCATACAACCATGGTACGTCTCTATTCTAAGTGCAGATGACCCTATGGTGTTAATTACATGTGAATTACAGGGAATCTGTCACCAGGTTTATGCTATTTGGTCTGAGAGAAGCATGATGCAGGGACAGAGACCCTGATTCCATGTGTTGATTACTTTACTTGGTGGAGCAGTTGTGATAAAATCACTATTTTTTTCTGCTGCAGAGCTCTGAATGCTGAGTCTTGTATAACCCCGCCCACACCATTGATTGGCAGCTTTCTGTGTACACTGTGCATAGGCAGAAAGCTGCTAATCAGTGGTGGAGGCAGGGGTACAGAGCAATAGGACTACCTGGCTAGACAGATAGTCTTCTAGTGATAATCTACTGATTTTATTGAAACAGCCACACACAGCCTAGTAAGTAACACATCACTGGAATCAGGGTCTCTGCCCCTACATCATGGTGCTTTCAGAATACATAGCAAACACCTGGTGACAGATTACCTGTAAGTCCTCCTCTGTGTGATCTCCCACATAATCCAGAATGTTATAGTAATGTATGATGACCGTTGCAGGGCGGCTCCAGGATTTCGTGGGCCCTGGGCGAAAGAGTCTCAGTGGCCCCTTTAACACATACCACGATTCATGATGCACAGATACCGCAGATAAATATATATACATATATGTATATATATATATATATATATATATATAGTACAAGGCCGAAGATTTCACTTCTTACATTACATGAGCGATATCTATTGTAAATTCCACAATAACTCAGAAAGCGGCGAATCCTCACAGCTCACAGTGCAGACCGGACAGTAATGTCCTCCACACAGTATAATGGCACCACATAGTCCTCTATACCGTATTATGAGCTCCATATATTGCTCCATATAGAATAATGGACCCCATAAAATGCTCCACGCAGGCTGTGCCCCCATATAATGCCCCATGCAGGCTGTGACCCTACACATAATGCCCCATGCAGGCTGTGCCCCCCACATAATGCCCCATGCAGGCTTTGACCCCCCACATAATGCTCCATGCAGGCTGTGACCCTCACATAATGCCCCATGCAGGCTTTGACCCCCCACATAATGCCCCATGCAGGCTGTGCCCCCCCCACATAATGCCCCTTGCAGGATGTCCCCCTCCCACATAATGGCCCATGCAGGATGTCACCCCCCATATAATTCCCCATGCAGAATGTCCCTCCCACATAATGCCCCATGCAGGCTGTGCCCCCCACATAATGCCCCATGCAGGCTGTGCCCCCCCACATAATGGCCCATGCAGGATGTCCCCCACACATAATGCCCCATGCAGGATATCCCCCCCACATAATGCCCCATGCAGGATGTCACCCCCCATATAATTTCCCATGCAGGATGTCCCCCCCCACATAATGCTCCATGCAGGATGTCCCACCCCACATAATGACCCATACAGGATGTCACCTCCCATATAATGCCCCATGCAGGATGTCACCCCCCCCATATAATGCCCCATGTAGGATGTCACCTCTCACCCCATATATTGGCCCATGCAGGATGTCACCTCTCACCCCATATAATGCCCCATGCAGGATGTCACTTCTCCCCCCATATAATACCCCATGCAGGATGTCACTCCCCCCATATAATGCCCCATGCAGGATGTCACCCCCCATATAATGCCCCATGCAGAATGTCACCTCTCACCCCATATAAAGCCCTATGCTGGATGTCACTCCCCCCCCCATATAATGACCCATGCAGGATGTCACTTCTCCCCCTCATATAATACCCCATGCAGGATGTCACCCCCCTATATAATGCCCCATGCAGGATGTCCCCCCCATATAATGCCTCATGTAGGATGTCACCTCTCACCCCACATAATGCCCCATGCAGGATGTCACTCCCCCCCATATAATGCCCCATGCAGGATGTCACTTCTCCCCCCCATATAATACCCCACGCAGGATGTCCCTACCTCCCCCCCATATAATGCCCCATGCAGGATGTCACTTCTCCCCCCATATAATGCCCCATACCTCCATACATAAAAAAAAAATCAAATGCTCACCTCACTGCTCACCAGCTGTGGAGAGGTAAGTATTGTGCCGGCCGTGGTCCTGGGCAAGCATTGAGGGGGGGGGGAGCAAGGCCCGCCTACTCAGGGCCCCGGCACTTGCCTGGGTGTGCTGGGTGCTAGCGCCAGGTCTGCCCAGCGTCTGGTTTGTATCCTCCCAACATCATATCAGTGTAAATCATCTGGGACATAATATGGGGGGAGAAGTTTTTGCATCTGTAACTTTTTTCCTGCATCTTCAATAAATCAGTATTATTTCTTATTCTTTTATAGAGCGTGATGGATTCATTGGTTCCGGCGAGAAAGCCGCATATGAGCGACTATGAAACTTCCAAACTCATCAGCAGTGGAAATTTTGGGTGAGATTTCTGTTGCCATAATCCACATTTCTCAGGGTTCCCTATGACAATGCTTCTGCCCCTGCACTCTGCCATTCAGTGTTATCATAGGGAAATTATGTGATCTGTAGCAAATCAAACTGCAAGGAAAGCGATTTAAATAATATAATTACATATAATATAATATATAATAATATAATATTATTACATTTGCCTGTGCTAGACTCTCATCTGTTCTTATGCTGCCTCCTCCACCTGAGCTTTTCTGCTCTCCACTCTGATCTTTGTTTTGATGGGGGGGCTCCATTATGAAGCTGATCAGAGAAGTTGGCTACACATGGTCACATGAAGGGTGACACCATATTGACGTCAATGACATCTACACCCTCCACCATGACCATGTGGGCCCAATCACTGGCCTCAGCAGCAGAAGAGAGCCCTGGAGCACATTCATTTTGGACCAATTTTATTTGCACTAAATTGTATTTGGTCAGTTATAGCGAATCTGCCCAAAGAGAATTTCAGTAGATTCTCGTATCTATAATGTGACCTGGGTGATGGCTCCGGCAGAAGTGGCATTGTGGAGACCTCCAATAGGTGATCTATGTAGTGCTATTTTATGTATTTCTAGATGTGGATTTATAGTGTCGGCCAGACTTCTAGTATTAAACATATGCAAATTGTCTCTTCTGAGAGGAAGCAAACTAGAACTCCACCTATAGGAAGTAGCAATCCTAAAAGTCAATATCGACCCTTTAACAAGCCTTGTCACATGACTTAGGATAATAGCCAAAACCAAAATCTCAATTTGCAGGAACTGTGTTCTGGGGTACTGCCCCTCTTCAGTGCAAAGTGTGAGATATGGTTTGACTGGGTGAGAGGTGTCTGACCGGTATCCAAGGGGTTGACATTTCTCCTTGCAGACATGAGGAGACTTTTAAGCCACAATGCTCCTCTGGGAAATAGGATTGCTACTTCCCATAGGTGGCACTAGGGTGCTAGTTCTCTTCCTCTCTGAAAAGAGACAATTTGCATATTTCCGAGAAGAGCATTGCAGCTTAAAAGTCTCCTCACCTTGACATGCTTAACATGGCTTTTTCCGCAAGGAGAAACGTTACCGCTTGGATCCCGGTCAGATGCCTCTTACCCAGCCAAACCATATCTCACACTTTGCACTGATGAGTGCTTGTACCCCAAAACATAGTGTCCGAAAATTGAGATTTTGGTTATGGCTATTATTCCATGTCATGTGATAAGGCTCGTTAAAGGGTCGATATTGACTTTTAGGATTACTACTTCCTATAGGTGGCACTAGAGTTCTAGTTCTCTTCCTCTCTGAAGAGACAATTTGCATATTTCCCAGAGGATCATTGAGGCTTAAAAGTCTCCTCACCTTGACAAGCTTAACATGTCACTCTCCGCAAGGAGAAATGTTACCAGGATACCAGTATTAAACATATAATGATTTCTATATATGGATTATTAATAAGGATTTATTATAACCGATGGATTCTCCTTCTCTCCAGGGCCGTCTACTTAGTGCATCATAAAGACTCACACCAGACCTTTGCTATGAAGAAAATGGCTAAGCGGAACCTAAATACTGCACAGAGATTGGAATGGGCCTTTCTGGAGAGGGACATCTTAACATTTGCTGATTGTCCCTTTGTGGTCTCCATGCTCTGCTCCTTTCCAACTAGATCTCACCTGTGTATGGTCATGGAGTATGTAGGAGGTAAGACACATCTATTGTATTATATTCAGCCCATGTCTGCTTTCATCTTATCACTGCTCATATCATTAGGACATTGTTGGTTACATCCCCACAGAGCATTTACTATAGGTTATCTATTACCAAGATGCTCGTAAATTCATTGATCTTGGTGCAGGGGCGCTATGGGGCTCATCAGTCGGAGGGGGTCTGTCGACGCTCAGCAGTGGGCAGCATCCCTCCACCTGTCATCACAATTTCAGCGGTATTTGCTTCTTCAAGGAGGTGGGGCTGGTGGGGGCAAAAATACTGAGTAGGTGGCTAGTAGGGGCCAAAATACTGAAAGGGGGCCGTATGACTAGATATGGGGGGACTGTGAATGCTGAGTGGAGGTCATCATATTAAGTGGGGTGCTGTGGGGGTCCTCACTCTGTATGGAGGGCCCCATTCTGTGTGGGGACATCATACTGAGTGGGGAGTTATGCGGACCATTATATTGTGTGAGGGACTGTGGGAACCATTATCCTGAGTGGGAGGGTTGCTGTGGGTGCCATCACACCGAGTAGGGGGTTGTGGCTGGCCTCCTTCTAAGTGGTGGCCTCCTTAGGAGGATTCACTGTGGGGATACCATACTCATTGAGTGTGGGTGTGGGCATTTTTGGGAGCATCATACTCTAAAATGGCCATAAAAGTTGTATTGCTGGTGAGAACACCAAGCTGCTTCAACAGGGATATAAATATATTTCTTTTTTATTTTTTAGGGTTGGGGGCAATTACAACTTTTGATATGGGGTCTTGTGATTTCTATGTACGCCACTATCTGTGTGATCTCCCCAGGATGTTTCCGCTCACTGCTCATTATACATCATGGTTATCTGCTGGTGGTATATCATGGTTATCTTCTGTATAAACCCCTCACTGGTCATATTTCCTTTCTTCTATAGGTGGAGACTGTGGGACCCTTCTAAGCACCAGGGGTCCTTTCTCTGTCCCCATGGCCCGCTTGTACTTTGCAGAGGCGGTACTTGCCGTGGAATACCTGCATAGTTACGGTGTGGTGCACAGAGACCTGAAGCCGGAAAAGTAAGTGCCCCCGTAGTATAATAAAGTGGGGAAAGTTGTCATTTATTATCATTCAGTCTGTGAGGCTAAAACCATCTTCTCTTTTGCAGCCTCCTGATTACATCTACTGGACATATTAAAGTTACCGATTTTGGGATTTCAAAACTTGGTCTAATGATACCGAAAACCAACACCTACAAGGAATTAGCAGTGGACATCTCCAGAGAGTTCCAGGACCGTGAGGTCAGCATCACCTACAAGAACTTAGCTTGTTATTTGCAAATCTCATCACACTATTGTCTCTTCTCTACGTTCTTCCTTTCTAGAGAACTTTTCCACTAATATTTTATCTTCTGCATTGTGTTTTAACGATGATATCTTGTCATAATAATTGTTTCATCGATTCTCATCTCTATGTTCTGTTGGTTTCCAGTTCTGTGGCACCCCATGTTACATAGCCCCAGAGATCATCCTGAAAGAAGGCTATGGAAGACCTGTTGACTGGTGGTCATTGGGGATCATCCTGTATAAATTCCTGCTGGGATGTGTACCATTTGATGCTGATTCCCTCACTGAGCTTTATAAAAGGGTTGTCATTGGTGAGTAGAATAATCCGATCATTGCGTTGATTGGTTACATTTGTTTAGTTATTTCCTTTGCTTTATGTTACAGTCCAGTAAAGAGGTTTTATTTTCTGTAATTTTCTATGTAACAGGAGAACTAATTTGGAATTGTGATCGCGCTCCACCCCTGGATGCTCAGAATCTCATCACTGAGCTGCTCAGAAGAAATCCTGTGCGTAGACTTGGGACAGGTAACAGATATACTAGTATTAATATTCCCTTATTAGACCAAGGACATATCGCTCATGTCCATGAAGATCAGCATTTCTCTATCAGCTCATCTACTGTATTTCTAGTTCTCCACACTAAGACTTTCAGTTTATTTCCTTCATGTCGGCTCAGTTTTGTCATTAGTTTAGATTACGATAAACTGTTCAGATATGGAGCCATCCCTGACTATGTCCGCATCACTTTTGTTTTTCTTTTTCTAGGAGGAGCATTTGAGATCAAGGTTCATCCATTCCTGAGTGACTTGGACTTTGACAACATTCTGAGCCAGGAGCTGGAGTATGTTCCTCAGCTTGTTTCAGATGCAGACACCAGCTTATTTATCAGTAAGTAGAAGGAGACGTCATCTAGACTAAGCGACTGTTTGTCTCATCTTCCCTAATATGTGATCATCTGTTCCCATTAATATTAGTGATAAATAGTGACTGTGTTATACTGACAACCTCTAATAATACTTCATTACCTATTTCTTGTAGATCATTCTGATATAAACAAACATCTGGTCTCAAAGGATAAGGAAGGCACAAGTGAGAACAATGAGAGCCTTGACTTCCAAAATTTTACGTCATCTTCTGAAAAGCTTTGTAAAGTAAGTATGTGATTAATAAATCCAAAATATGTAAAAAAAATGTAAAACAACTCTAAAAGTACATAAAAAAAATATTTTATATCTTATTTTTATCCGTATTTAGCTCTGTATCATCGCTACCAGGATGGTGAACAATGAGGATCCCAATGCTCCTCCAGAGTATACACCAGAAACCAACACAAACATCTCAGAAATGTGAGTAGATTATAAAGGGTCATTACTTCATTACTGGGAGTTCCAGGCTGATCTATGTACACAACACCCAATATAGGACATAAATATCAGAATATCAAATGCAGCATTCACCGCTTCATGGTTAACGGTCATTGTACTTTTGGCTTCAGAAAATGCAGAAGATAACAGCCCATAATTGTGGCATGTCATGCATTTTTAGCACTGCCTACTCTGTAGGAGAGCTGTAGTATTACTTGCCAGCCATTCTTGGTAGTTGTGTTCTGATCCATGGAAGGTAGTTTTGAGCAGAAAACCTTCCCCACTATGACAGTCATATGTCCTATTAGGCCTTATAGTCAGTGTTCTTATAGTGAGACAACCCATTTTATACTGTGTTTACTTACGATTTACATGTTTTTCTTCTTCAAACAGGCAGAAAGAATCTGTTCCTGTATGTAATACAGACGATGCTGTTACCATCTTGCCACCCTCGTCCCCATTGCCAGGTATGTACATGTCTACAGCACCAACAATGTGAATGTTGACTTCAAGGCTCAAATATTTCCACATGGTTTTTCTGGTCTACTATGTTATCCATGTTTCATGGATCTCAGCTATGTTGACCATGGGTTCGTACTGTATCCCTATTTCCCTAATTTTGTACAGGAGTTTTTTTTCATGTATTCTGTATATTACGTTGCATCATCTATTAACCTAGTGAGATATAGCGACTGTGTTATACTGACACCCTCTAACAATCCTTCATTACCTATGTCTTGTAGATCACTCTGATGAAAACAACCATCTGATCTCAGAGGATAAGGAGGGCACAAGTGAGGACGATGAGAACTTTATCTTCCGAATATTTGCATCATCATCTTCTGAGAGGCTTTCTAAAGTAAGTATGTGATCGATAAATCCAAAATATGTACAAAAAAAGGATCTATAAAATTAAAAAGTATGTATATTTAATAACTTATTGTTATCCACATTTAGCACTCTACCACCACTAACGGGATGGTGAACAACGAGGATCCCAAGGCCCCTCCAGAGTGTACACCAGAATCCAACACAAACATCTCAGAAATGTGAGTAGATTATGGGGTCATTACTGGGAGCTCCAGGCTGATATATGTGCACAACACCAAATATAGGACATAAATACCATAATATCAAATGTAGCATCCACCGCCCCATGGTTATGGGTCATTGTGCTTTCAGCTTTCGGAATTGTTGGAGATAACAGCCCATAATTGTGGCCGGTCATGCACTTTTAGTGCTGCCCTCACTGTAGGAGAGATGTAGTATGAAATGCCGGCCATTCTTGGTAGTTGTTTTCCTCTCAGCTCTCTATAAAAGGTAGTCTTGAGCAGAAGACCTTCCCCACTATGACAGTCATATGTCCTACTAGGCCTTATAGTCAGTGTTCTTCTAGTGAGACAACCCCTTTTATACGGAGTTTACTTGAGATTTACATGTTTTTCTTCTTCAAACAGGCAGAAAGTATCTGTTCCTGTATGTAATACAGACGATGCTGTTACCATCTTGCCACCCTCGTCCCCATTGCCAGGTATGTACATGTCTACAGCACCAGCAATGTGAATGGTGACTTCAAGGCTCAAATATTCCCACATGGTTTTATACAATACTATAGGTCTCTTATGTTATCCATATTATGACAAAGCAGATCCTATAAGAATATATTGTTACTGATTTTTTTTTTAATTTTTCATCAGAATTTCCATCTCATGAAGAAAGAAAATCGGCAATAAATCTGAGTATGGAGCAACAAAACTCAGAAAATGGAAAAAATGGGAAAAAGAGACGAGGTAAGTGTGAGAATCAACTCCATGTTGTGTGATGTCAGTGAGAATAATTCATGTGGAGTAGATGTCATCTGTCAGTGATGGGATTGTCACATGTATGATTGCTGACAATGACCCCTGACCTCTGTATGATAATATTCCTCTGCCGTCCGGCCACAGTGACTGCACAGCATTATCATGTAATATGGAGTCCCATCACTTACATTATATTTATTTCTCTTCTCATAGGTTCCATCTTCCGCCGGATCTTATCATCCTGCCGGCGTGGATTATCCAGGGCTGCTCGCGCATTTGCATGCTGTCACTGTTGCCCTAAAACCATCTAAAAGACGGGACACCTAAGCATCCAGCGCCCTGAAGTCCAGCAGATCCATCATCACTGCTGGAGCTGTATAGAAGGACCTTCACCATCTACCTGTGGCCTTCTGACTGGTCAACCTGGACAAGTTTCAGTAACGCCTCTGTCATCGGGCTCCGCGGTATTCATACTGCTCGTCTGACTTGTCATTTACTGATCACCTGGTATCTGACCTCGGCTATCTTCCTGACTTTGATTTATTCTATTGACAATGTTCACGATTTTATTCATCCCATTATTAATTAAAAAAAAGTAAAATCTGTTACTGTTGCTCTGATTCCTTTTTGTCTTGAATTCACAAATACTTGTAACTCACTAATTGCTCTTCTTCCCACTAAATGTATTTCTCATTATCCTTAATGCAGCAGTCAGTCTCATATTTCTGTCCAGCAATTACACTGGTGCATCCACCCTGTACCAGTCATTACACTCATCCACAAACCTCTCCACACTGCTGCACAGTCCTGCATCTCTACCATATCTACACTCCAATGAGCTAAGATTAACATCCTCCATAATCAGGACCTCCCACTCTCATGTCCAAGACATTTTCTCTGCTGCACCAGCTCTCAGGAGTGCACTACTGCAGGCAATCAGGTTCATTCCCACTATCAGAGATTTTAAGTGTGCAGTAGAAACAGATTATTTGTGGCAGGACTGTCAAATCACCTCACTATTCTAAGTTTTTCCTACAGCACTCAGTAGCACTTAATATTTGTACATATACAGATAATGGTTGGTGACTGGTTCATGCAGCCTTAATTCCACAAAGATAGAAATAAAAGGTCAACATGTTTCATACATCCAAACCATCCTTAATCATGGCAGAAAAACATAATTTTAAGTTCCCACTATGAATATTTGGTGAGATATCACAGCTGTGTATTTTCACAGCACAAAGAACGCATCTTACAGATCAGCAAATCACAGTGTGCTGACGCTTAGTGTTGTAGTTTTGAACAACACCATTCATTTTATCATATAATGTGTTGAAAAATGAGAAAAAATGCCAGGTTTGGGTTCCTTCATTTTACAGTGTGTATTGTGTTGTAAAAACAAACTGACAAAATGATTCAGAGTCAGTAGTACGATTACTGTGATACCAAACTTATAAGGTTTATATATATATATATATATATATATATATATATATATACAGTACAGACCAAAAGTTTGGACACACCTTCTAATTTAAAGATTTTTCTGTATTTTCATGACTATGAAAATTGTACATTCACACTGAAGGCATCAAAACTATGAATTAACACATGTGGAATTATATACTTAACAAAAAAGTGTGAAACAACTGAAAATATGTCTTATATTCTAGGTTCTTCAAAGTAGCCACCTTTTGCTTTGATGACTGCTTTGCACACTCTTGACATTCTCTTGATGAGCTTCAAGAGGTAGTCACCGGAAATGGTCTTCCAACAATCTTGAAGGAGTTCCCAGAGATGCTTAGCACTTGTTGGCCCTTTTGCCTTCACTCTGTGGTCCAGCTCACCCCAAACCATCTCGATTGGGTTCAGGTCTGGTGACTGTGGAGGCCAGGTCATCCAGCGTAGCACCCCATCACTCTCCTCCTTGGTCAAATAGCCCTTACACAGCCTGGAGGTGTGTTTGGGGTCATTGTCCTGTTGAAAAACAAATGATGGTCCAACTAAACGCAAACCGGATGAAATAGCATGCCGCTGCAAGATGCTGTGGTAGCCATGCTGGTTCAGTATGCCTTCAATTTTGAATAAATCCCCAACAGTGTCTCCAGCAAAGCACCCCCACACCATCACACCTCCTCCTCCATGCTTCATGGTGGGAACCAGGCATGTAGAGCCATCCGTTCACCTTTTCTGCATCGCACAAAGTCACGGTGGTTGAAACCAAAGATCTCAAATTTGAACTCATCAGACCAAAGCACAGATTTCCACTGGTCTAATGTCCATTCCTTGTGTTCTTTAACCCAAACAAGTGTCTTCTGCTTGTTGCCTGTCCTTAGCAGTGGTTTCCTAGCAGCTATTTTACCATGAAGGCCTGCTGCACAAAGTCTCCTCTTAACAGTTGTTGAAGAGATGTGTCTGCTGCTAGAACTCTGTGTGGCATTGACCCGGCCTCTAATCTGAGCTGCTGTTAACCTGCGATTTCTGAGGTTGGTGACTCGGATAAACTTATCCTCAGAAGCAGAGCTGACTCTTGGTCTTCCTTTCGTGGGGTGGTCCTCATGTGAGCCAGTTTCTTTGTAGCGATTGATGGTTTTTGCAACTGCACTTGGGGACACTTTCAAAGTTTTCCCAATTTTTCGCACTGACTGACCTTCATTCCTTAAAGTAATGATGGCCACTCGTTTTTCTTTACTTAGCTGCTTTTTGCTTGCAATAATACAAATTCTAACAGTCTATTCAGTAGGACTATCAGCAGAGTATCGACCAGACTTCTGCACAATACAACTGATGGTCCCAACCCCATTTATAAGGCAAGAAATCCCACTTATTAAACCTGACAGGGCACACCTGTGAAGTGAAAACCTTTTTCGGTGACTACCTCTTGAAGCTCATCAAGAGAATGCCAAGAGTGTGCAAAGCAGTCATCAAAGCAAAAGGTGGCTACTTTGAAGAACCTAGAATATAAGACATATTTTCAGTTGTTTCATACTTTTTTGTTAAGTATATTATTCCACATGTGTTAATTCATAGTTTTGATGCCTTCAGTGTGAATGTACAATTTTCATAGTCTTGAAAATACAGAAAAATCTTTAACCGAGAAGGTGTGTCCAAACTTTTGGACTGTACTGTATATATATATATATATATATATATATATATATATATATATACAGTGTTTAGCATAAATCAGTACACCCAAATAGATTTGTCAGCAAACCTGTAGTTTCCTTTCAGAATCATCATTTTATATGGGATACCATACTACAAAATACTCTCGCAAATTTGAGCCATTGAATGCAAACAAGATTTGGTATTTTGCAGACCCCAAAAAAGTAATTTTCTTAACAAACTCATTCAAGATCATGTTTCGAAAATGAGAACATCCCAGTAACAGTCTTAAGAGAAAAGCTAAGTTTAGACAACAAAATTCTAATTAACAAGAACTGAACCACAGGTAAGTGTAATTATTCATTAAACAGATGTCCAGCAGACAGGTGTCTGTAAAAGGAAGTTACTTAATAAAGAAAACTCCTTCCCATTTCATGCTATCAGCAATGGCACCACATAGAAGGGAAATGTCACAAAACCTGAGAAAGAAAATAATTTCTTTGCAATAAATGTAAAGTCTACAAGAAGATCAGCAAAACTTTACTTATCAGTCAGAATACTGTAGCAAAAGTGATGCAAAACTATAACAAAGATGGAACTGCAACCATCTTACAGAGACGTCCAGGCCGACTATGGAAGTTAACACCTAAACAAAAGCGTCCTCTGATGAGAAGGGTAAGTGGCACCACATAGAAGAGAAATGTCACAAGACATTTCTGAGAAAGAAAATAATTTCTTTACAAAAAATGTGAAGTCTACAAGAAGATCAGCAAAGCTTTTCTTATCAGTCAGATGGAAGTTAACATCTAAACAAAAGCATCTTCTGATGAGAAGAAAATCGACAGGCAAATTCATTGCTATTAGCTGAAGAAGTAGAAAGCCAAACTAGGGTGAGTGTTTTCCATGACACGACACGGTGTACACTGCAAATGAATTGCATTCATGAGTGTCCTCCACAAAGGAAGCCTCTCTCCCTTAAAGCCCATGAACAATAAAAGTCCGTCTACAATTTGCCAGGGTCCATGCTTAAAACTATGAGGACTACCGGGACTCTATACTGTGTATGTGCATCTTATGTGTATGTCCGTATTTTATGTTTGTGTGCACTATGTATATGTGACGCGCCCTGGGCCTATGTGACGTAGCGTTGTGCACGCAGGGACTACCCGGAGCCGGATCTGATAGGGGTAGTAGTCTCGTGGCGGTGACCCGGTCCGTGCCCAGGGAGTCAGACTAAGTGGCGGTATATTAGCAGTAGATGTAGGATGACTACGCCACCCGTTGAATGCAGCTATGGAGCTGCCGCTGCAGGGCAGACCGCTGAGGCCGGTGAAAGGATGGTGCAGCGTGGATGGTATAACCCCCAACGGGAGGGGTATGGCCTCAGGGCAGCCGACGTGGAAGATGGGGGTAGCAGGAACCACTCAGAGACGATGCGGTGTAGTTCAGGGTCTTTACTGGTGACAAAGACAGACCCTCCCGGAGTACTTGCTAGCGATCAGGGCCTGGTCAGTCCTTGAGCAGATGGGATCTCCCCTGGCCAGGTGGAGTTGTAGGCCTTCCCAACTAACTGTACTCTTCTGGCTACCTTGCTAGAGGCGGGTAAAAGTAGCCCACGTCCCTGAGTGTACCGTGTGGTGCTCACCCGTATGGCCGGTGACTCGGGGCCTTCTAGTGCCTTCCGCTCCACGACGGCGGTGCTGGTCCCACGCGTGTGACCGTGCCTTCGGGTTTCTGGGCCAGAGGACTTGAAATCCCCTGCCGGACGGTTTCTGCTGCTGGGTAAGGGTTAGTCCCCACAGCCTCGGACTCCGGGTCCGGTGATAACTTCTCAGTCAGGGCGAGCTCTGCAGCTGCCAGCCCCTGACTCCTTGTAGCACTGCTCCCACAGAGCTCCTGTTGTTTCTTCCTATGCTGCTTCTCTTCTCTGTCTCTACTTCTGGCATGGCCCGGGAGCTGGGCCCAGCCGGAGCCACAGCTCCCTGTCCGCCCTCCTGGCTCAACTCTCCCTTTGAACTCTCTAACCCTGCCTCAGCCCCAGGTTTATATAGGGGAAGTCCTTCCCCTCCCAGGACTGGGCAGGAGGTGTGGCATGCATAGGATTCCTGACCAAGAGACCTCCCACCTGCTCTCAGACATAACATTGCTGTTACTGTGGAAACCAGACCCCTGGGGTGCCACATTCCCCCCTAGTGAAATTTAGTACTCCGGGACTAAACATACTTTTGTAAACATAACAAGGCATAAAAAAAAAAATAACATTACAATAAGGAAACACATAAAGACGGTCACGGCGTGTCCGCAACCGGGTTCAGTCTTTGAAGAAAACAAAGGTGTCCATTTCACCAAAACAGGGAGACGTAACCAGGTAGGGGTCTGTCCTGCCCCGAGTCCTTAACAGTCTTTAGTCCATCCTGGGTTACGCTCCACTAACTGTACAAGGATTCCCGGTAAATCCACCAAGGACTCCTAAAAATAACTAGAAACACATAATTATTTACAGGATATGGCCGCTCTCAGTCCTCGGCCAGTGGGGATAAGGATTGGCTGCTCACAGTCCTCAGCCTGGTAAGGGATAGGGACACACGGGGAACAATTCACTAATCCCAACGGGGACCATATTTTAATTAGCAGCAGTCCTTGTACCCTAACGGGTAACTATGTACAGCTCTTTATTCACGCTACTTCCCTTCAGCAGCTATGTCTTCTTTGTGCTCCCTCCTGAGGGTAGTCCTCAGACCCGTCCGGGTCCTCTTGGCTTTCCTCGTATTGGTAGTACTGCAGCTCCTCCTCGGTTAGCCGGGTTAGTATCTCTGCGACAGTCCTCCTCCCAGATGGCCAGGACTTTACCTCCCTTTGGGCTGCCCCGGTTAATTGGGCCACCAGGATGCTCACTTTTTGCTCTTCTGTGAGGGGGTACACCTGGAAGAGGCTATCCAGCTTTTCTCTAAAGTCATGTAGGGTATGTGACTCCCCTGAGTACTGGGGTAGCCAGGCCGCTCCCGGGATATAGGGCATGGTGAAAGGCATGACTGCAGCAGCGGTGGCGCTGGCGGGGGTTGAGGCAGTGAAGCTCTCCTCCGTATCCGACATCTTCCTCCCCCCTAGTGGACCGTGGCCTACCTTGCGATGATCCTCTTCCGTAGGCCGCGGCTCCGCAGTGGATCGTCAGGGTTGAGGACCTCTCGTCGCGCTCCTGTGACGTCGGCGTCTGCTGGGCTCCTTCCAGGACCTTACGCAATGTCCGGACGTGAGGCGGGGCTTCAGTTCTCGCGGGCTTTTCGGAGTCCACGCCCCTCTTCTTCCCGCGCGGCGTCCTCAAAATGGCGTCCAACGGCGGGAAAACTCCACAGATGGCGGGAAGAAGGCTGAAGATGGCGCCGGATGGCGGGAAAACTTCACGGATGGCGGGAAGAAGGCTGAAGATGGCGCCGGATGGCGGGAATCTTCACCACAGGTAAGTTTTAAAAGTCTCTCTTTCAGGCACGCAGTACCCGGTGGTTGCGGGCACGAAATCCTGCCGACTACGCCAAAAGTTGACGCGCCCTGGGCCTATGTGACGTAGCGTTGCGCACGCAGGGACTACCCGGAGCCGGATCTGATAGGGGTAGTAGTCTCGTGGCGGTGACCCGGTCCGTGCCCAGGGAGTCAGACTAAGTGGCGGTATATTAGCAGTAGATGTAGGATGACTACGCCACCCGTTGAATGCAGCTATGGAGCTGCAGCTGCAGGGCAGACCGCTGAGGCCGGTGGAAGGATGGTGCAGCGTGGATGGTATAACCCCCAACGGGAGGGGTATGGCCTCAGGACAGCCGACGTGGAAGATGGGGGTAGCAGGAACCACTCAGAGACGATGCGGTGTAGTTCAGGGTCTTTACTGGTGACAAAGACAGACCCTCCCGGAGTACTTACTAGCGATCGGGGCCTGGTCAGTCCTTGAGCAGATGGGATCTCCCCTGGCCAGGTGGAGTTGTAGGCCTTCCCAACTAACTGTACTCTTCTGGCTACCTTGCTAGAGGCGGGTAAAAGTAGCCCACGTCCCTGAGTGTACCGTGTGGTGCTCACCCGTATGGCCGGTGACTCGGGGCCTTCTAGTGCCTTCCGCTCCACGACGGCGGTGCTGGTCCCACGCGTGTGACCGTGCCTTCGGGTTTCTGGGCCAGAGGACTTGAAATCCCCTGCCGGACGGTTTCTGCTGCTGGGTAAGGGTTAGTCCCCACAGCCTCGGACTCCGGGTCCGGTGATAACTTCTCAGTCAGGGCGAGCTCTGCAGCTGCCAGCCCCTGACTCCTTGTAGCACTGCTCCCACAGAGCTCCTGTTGTTTCTTCCTATGCTGCTTCTCTTCTCTGTCTCTACTTCTGGCATGGCCCGGGAGCTGGGCCCAGCCGGAGCCACAGCTCCCTGTCCGCCCTCCTGGCTCAACTCTCCCTTTGAACTCTCTAACCCTGCCTCAGCCCCAGGTTTATATAGGGGAAGTCCTTCCCCTCCCAGGACTGGGCAGGAGGTGTGGCATGCATAGGATTCCTGACCAAGAGACCTCCCACCTGCTCTCAGACATAACATTGCTGTTACTGTGGAAACCAGACCCCTGGGGTGCCACATATGCATACGTTAAAATGTGTATAGAGTATTAGCATGTGCAAATTTTATATGTGTGCCTAATATAAATATACATGGAAATGTATATGTAGGTGGTGCCTGATGGAGGGTGGGGGGCCCAGATCAGAAGTCCTGATTAAGGGCCCTTCACTGTCATTGTCTGCCCCTTATATAAACAGTAAAATCCTCTTTAATAACTGGACTTCCATTGGGGTGGACTTCTCATAGATGGCCAGTATGCATACTATATTGTGAATCTGGGCATCTCTCACAGAAAATCTGATCTGGATATGAGGGTGGTCTTCTATAAGCGGCGATGTTTTGGAGAGATTTAGGGAAAAGTCCCAATTCTTATCCATCGATCTGGTAATTTGAGTAAAATATTTCTGTTGATAACTGATCACAAAGTCACAAAATATGTAAGATTTGGCATAACCTGGTTCATTTTTCAAAAAGTTATGCTCAATTTTTTTAGCACCAAGTTTTGTTGCTTTTTTGTAGACTTACACTAACTTAGTATATTGTGTGAGAATTAAATGAATTATGAATTAGTTGGCGCATTTTACCACACTCTGGGGGTCCTTGACAGTCCTTCTTTACCGGCCCTGTAGTGATGCCAATGTAAACTTCCAAGTGACCGCGCAGTCAATCACTGTCACGAATGCAGGACAACCTATGATTAGCTAATTTTTGGGAAATCCTTATAACAAAAGGGGATTGAAAATATTTACAATTATTTTAAAAGCATTAAAAAAAAAACAGACCCAATACTTATAATTAGTTTGTTGAAAGTAGTCTAATTAAAGGGAGCTGAAAGGATTAGAGATTATGAACCCGATTCACCAGTGTTTTTGCCAGAAAACTGGCATAAAGCTCTTGAAAAGTTGCAAAGTTTTGTGACTTTTCCCATTTTCACATAATTTTAACTTCTTTAAAGCCCAAGACGTACTGATACGTATCTGCGCCCTGGGACTTAAGAGCCTGATATGTATTAGTACATCTTTGCGATCGCGCCCGCACACAGGCTGTGCGGGCGTGATCGCCGCCGGGTGTCAACTGATTGTCACAACTGACACCCGGTGCTATGTGCTGGGAGAGGTCCCGCACATTAACCCCCGCAATGCTGGGATCGAAGTCGTTCGCAGCATTGCGGGGGCAAGGGGAGGTGATCGGGATAGTCACCTCTCCTGCCGGCGTCCAGCAATGTGTGCCGCGGCTTCCCGGATGTTGCCATGATGACCCGATTCACTGAGGGGTGCAGTTTTAAGAATGGTGTCACTTTTGGGTATTTTCAGTCATAAAGACCCCTCAAAGTGACTTCAAATGTGATGCGGTCCCTAATAAAATGGTTTTGTAAATTTTGTTGGAAAAATGAGAAATCGCTGGTCAATTTTAACCCTTATAGCTCCCTAATAAAAATAAATTTGGGTTCCAAAATTGTGCTGATGTAAAGTAGACATATGGGAAATGTTATTTATTAACTTTTTTTGTGTGACATATCTCTCCGATTTAAGGGCATAAAAATTCAAATTTTGAAAATTGCAAAATTTTCTAAATTTTCGCCAAATATCTGTTTTTTCACAAATAAACACAAGTGATATCGAAGAAATTTTACCACAATCATAAAGTACAATATGTCATGAAAAAATATTCTCAGAACCAGGGGGATCCGTTGAAGCGTTCCAGAGTAATTACCTCATAAAGTGACAGTGGTCAGAATTGTAAAAATTGGCCTTCTCATTAACGTGCAAACCACTTTGGGTTGTAAAGGGGTTAAGGACTCTACCTGCATATACAGTCATGGAGGAAAGTGCTGGCACCCTTGAAATTGTTTCAGAAAATTACACATGTTTTATTACACGCATGTTTATTTCCTTTGTGTTTATTGGAACAACACAAAAAAACTGAGAAAAAAAAGGCAAATTGGACATAATTTCACACAAAACTCCAAAAATGGGCCGGAATACATATATATATTTTTGATGGGACAACACTGAAGATGCGACACTTTGATACAATGTACAGTAGTCAGTGTACAGCTTGTTTAACTGTAAATTTGGTGTGCCTGCAAAATAACTCAACACACAGCCATTAATGTCTAAACCGCTGGCAACAAAAGTGAGTACACCCCTAAGTGTGTTCTCAGCTGATGTTATTTGTTGGTTTTTCTTTGCATCCCGAACAATTTTCTTGGCAGTTGTGGCTGAAATTTTTGTTGGTCTACCTGACTGTGGTTTGGTTTTTACAGAGCATCTGATTTTCCATTTGTTAATCACAGTTTGAACACTGCAGACTGGCATTATCAATTCCTGGGATATCTTTTTGTATCCCTTTCCTGTGTTATACTCTTTTTGCCTCCCTTTCCTGTGTTATACAGTTCAACTACCTTTTCCCGTAGATCCGTTGATAATTCTTTTGCTTTCCCCATCTCAAAATCCAGAAACGTCAGTGGCTGGATCCCAGAAACTCACTCAGCTTTATGCACACACACTGATTACAAGCAAACAGGTCATAGGTGAGGATGTTACCTTTAGTAGCCATTCAAACCCATTTGTGTCAAATTCTGTGCATGTTATCAGGCCAAAATCATCAGGGTATGTAAACTTTTTGATCAGGATTATTTGGATGTTTTTGGTTGTCATTAGTGATGAGTACTCGAGGACGCTTTTGTTTAGGTGTTAACTTCCATAGTCGGCCTGGACGTCTCTGTAAGATGGTTGCAGTTCCATCTTTGTTGTAGTTTTGCATCACTTTTGCTACAGTATTCTGACTGATAAGTAAAGTTTTGCTGATCTTCTTGTAGACTTCACATTTATTGCAAAGAAATTATTTTCTTTCTCAGGTTTTGTGACATTTCCCTTCTATGTGGTGCCATTGCTGATAGCATGAAATGGGAAGGAGTTTTCTTTATTAAGTAACTTCCTTTTACAGACACCTGTCTGCTGGACATCTGTTTAATGAATAATTACACTTACTTGTGGTTCAGTTCTTGTTAATTAGAATTTTGTTGTCTAAACTTAGCTTTTCTCTTAAGACTGTTACTGGGATGTTCTCATTTTTGAAACATGATCTTGAATGAGTTTGTTAAGAAAATTACTTTTTTGGGGTCTGCAAAATACCAAATCTTGTCTGCATTCAATGGCTCAAATTTGCGAGAGTATTTTGTAGTATGGTATCCCATATAAAATGATGATTCTGAAAGGAAACTACAGGTTTGCTGACAAATCTATTTGGGTGTACTGATTTATGCTAAACACTGTATATATATATATATATATATATATATATATATATATATATATATACAGTACAGTCCAAAAGTTTGGACACACCTTCTCGGTTAAAGATTTTTCTGTATTTTCAAGACTATGAAAATTGTACATTCACACTGAAGGCATCAAAACTATGAATTAACACATGTGGAATAATATACTTAACAAAAAAGTATGAAACAACTGAAAATATGTCTTATATTCTAGGTTCTTCAAAGTAGCCACCTTTTGCTTTGATGACTGCTTTGCACACTCTTGGCATTCTCTTGATGAGCTTCAAGAGGTAGTCACCGAAAAAGGTTTTCACTTCACAGGTGTGCCCTGTCAGGTTTAATAAGTGGGATTTCTTGCCTTATAAATGGGGTTGGGACCATCAGTTGTGTTGTGCAGAAGTCTGGTCGATACTCTGCTGATAGTCCTACTGAATAGACTGTTAGAATTTGTATTATTGCAAGCAAAAAGCAGCTAAGTAAAGAAAAACGAGTGGCCATCATTACTTTAAGGAATGAAGGTCAGTCAGTGCGAAAAATTGGGAAAACTTTGAAAGTGTCCCCAAGTGCAGTTGCAAAAACCATCAATCGCTACAAAGAAACTGGCTCACATGAGGACCACCCCACGAAAGGAAGACCAAGAGTCAGCTCTGCTTCTGAGGATAAGTTTATCCGAGTCACCAACCTCAGAAATCGCAGGTTAACAGCAGCTCAGATTAGAGGCCGGGTCAATGCCACACAGAGTTCTAGCAGCAGACACATCTCTTCAACAACTGTTAAGAGGAGACTTTGTGCAGCAGGCCTTCATGGTAAAATAGCTGCTAGGAAACCACTGCTAAGGACAGGCAACAAGCAGAAGACACTTGTTTGGGTTAAAGAACACAAGGAATGGACATTAGACCAGTGGAAATCTGTGCTTTGGTCTGATGAGTTCAAATTTGAGATCTTTGGTTTCAACCACCGTGACTTTGTGCGATGCAGAAAAGGTGAACGGATGGCTCTACATGCCTGGTTCCCACCATGAAGCATGGAGGAGGAGGTGTGATGGTGTGGGGGTGCTTTGCTGGAGACACTGTTGGGGATTTATTCAAAATTGAAGGCATACTGAACCAGCATGGCTACCACAGCATCTTGCAGCGGCATGCTATTTCATCCGGTTTGCGTTTAGTTGGACCATCATTTGTTTTTCAACAGGACAATGACCCCAAACACACCTCCAGGCTGTGTAAGGGCTATTTGACCAAGGAGGAGAGTGATGGGGTGCTACGCTGGATGACCTGGCCTCCACAGTCACCAGACCTGAACCCAATCGAGATGGTTTGGGGTGAGCTGGACCACAGAGTGAAGGCAAAAGGGCCAACAAGTGCTAAGCATCTCTGGGAACTCCTTCAAGATTGTTGGAAGACCATTTCCGGTGACTACCTCTTGAAGCTCATCAAGAGAATGTCAAGAGTGTGCAAAGCAGTCATCAAAGCAAAAGGTGGCTACTTTGAAGAACCTAGAATATAAGACATATTTTCAGTTGTTTCACACTTTTTTGTTAAGTATATAATTCCACATGTGTTAATTCATAGTTTTGATGCCTTCAGTGTGAATGTACAATTTTCATAGTCATGAAAATACAGAAAAATCTTTAAATTAGAAGGTGTGTCCAAACTTTTGGTCTGTACTGTATAAGGCAAAATAAATAAACAAAAACACAAATACTCCTACACACCTTGGGCTATGTTCACACGTAGCATTTTTGACACGTTTTTGCACTTTTGCATTGCTTTCAACCAAGACAAATGCATTCACCAGGAAATGTCATTTTAACATTTTACAACCTTATCTGGCCATGTGGTGTGTGACACATCATCAGACACATGCATACAGTGCTGAAAAGACATGGGAACAGCAAGGGGAAGACCTCTGTAAACATCTCTGAATCCCAGGTCACTGCCTAAATGTGTGCCCATCATAAGTGATCCTTGGCACATGCGAAGATGCCTCCCGCCATGCACCTGTCGTTGCAGACTTGCAACAATCACCGTCCACGTCCTTGTCCCACTGCAGTGTTCAGTTGTCCCTACCCCATTCCTTGGAATGCAAGCACAAGAATGCCGGCAGCCACCCACCCACAGGCTGCAATACTATACTGCCAAATTTTTGACAGCTGCTTGCACTTGAAATGTGGCCTTTTAGGCTCGTGGAGGCGGAAGCTTTTCATAACCTCATGCCGGCGGCGGCCGGGTGTCCATACTCGGTCCCCAGTCGCCACTATATTTCCCGGTATCGCCTCCGCCTTCCACAACCACGGGTCCAATAACATTACCCGTGCCCTCCCCAGTGCACTTACTGGGAAGGACCGCCTAACCACAAACACGTGGACAGGTGAATGTGGCCAGGGACGGTACGGAGCCAGTCCACAACTTTTTTTGCTAAGAGTTGTATTTAGCTCGGTGAAAGGACTGGCATAGAGGAAAACCGTATCTACCCTGCGCGTCATTTCTTCCAGAAAATCCTGTAATTGAGCTTGTTGCAGAAGCAATGGCAGCCCATCCAACATCAACTCGCACTTGTCAATGGTGCTTTGACACACACACATCTTTCTTTGCGCATTTAATTTCTTGAATACAGAGTTGGAAAATGGCCTGATCCGTAATGCGTTTTGAGAAATAACATGCATAAGCATGGCTGATCCGCATTAAAAAAGCAGCCATAGAGTGTCCAGGAACCTTCCCCCACACTTTTCTTAGCCAGGGCTGCTTTTCGGCAGGGTTGCACGGGCCCACCAGAGAACCAGAGACTCCTCCGGCGGGCCCTGGCTTCTCCTTCAGGAGAGTTCATAGTGCCGAGGTGAGGCCATGATGATGATAGAGGCCATCATCTGCTTAGTTTTCTGTTACTTGGAATGCAATTGCAAGTATGCAGCCAGCCACCCACCCACCCACAGGCCGCAACACTAAACTGACAGATTTCTGGGCAGCTCTTTGCACTTGAAATATGGCCTTTTAAGCTTGTGGAGGTGGAAGCTTTTCACAACCTCATGCAGGCGGCGGCCGGGTGTCCATACTCGGTCCCCAGCCGCCAGTATTTTTCCCGGTATCGCCTTCGCCTTCCACAAGCACGGGTCCCACAACATTACCCATGCCCTACCCAGTGCACTTACTAAGAAGGACTGCCTAACCACAAACACGTGGACAGGTGAATGTGGCCAGGGACGGTACGGAGCCAGTCCACAACTTTTTTTGATAAGAGTTGTATTTAGCTCAGTGAAAGGACTGGCATAGAGGGAAACCGTATCTACCCTGAGTGTCATTTCTCCCAGGAAGCCCTCTAAAGCTGCTTGCATTTGAAATCTGGCCTGAACATTACTGCTGGTACTTTTCTGTGGCAATTTTCTTGCCTCCTACCAGCCTGGAATATTTCCAGCAAACTATGGTACAACACCATGGTATTAGCACTGCCCCCAGTACCAGCAGCGAAGCCATCCTCAATTTCCTTCTCTGGAATTTTATTTGGTAGACTGAGTGGCTGCCAAAATAAATTTTCTCACAAAGGAGCTGATGATAGAGTGGCAGTAGGTTCAAGTTTCTCCAGCCTGTTAGATATTAGAGGGTGAACGGCAGCACATTGGATCAGTGGTTAGCACTGAAGTCTTGCAGCACTGGGATCCTGGGTTCAAATCCCAGCAAGGACAACATCTGCAAGAAATTTGTATGTTCTCCCACAGGGTTGGACAGTCCCACCAGAGAATTCTCTGGTGTGCCTTGGCTTCTACCTCAGGAGAGTTCATGATAGCGCTAACTTTGCAGCTGCTATGGGGCTCTTGAGCGGGTGAGAAAGGTTAGCCCTCAGAAACAAATCCTCTGGTGGGCACAATGTTTTTCAATCTGAAACAGCTTCTCAGTGGGAGTTGTATTTCACAGCATGCCATATTCTTTAGCTCTGTGAAAGGACTGGCATATAGGGAAACCTTATTTACCCCGGTTGTCATTTCTCCGTCACCAGGTTCCGCCCATTGTAACACACGACCATGCCTGGCTGTATGTTCAGCGGTGAGAGCCACAGATCAAGCTGCTGTGTTACAGCTTTCAACAACTATGCAGCGCTGGGCGGTTTGTTAATTAAGCATTAAGCATGTTATCTTCAGCACAGCCTGCTGCTGTTTGGCCAAGGCAGTGCAGCAGTGCTGTCAGCTTGTGACTGATGTGGTCATTTCGAAGATGGAGGAAGAGGTGCATGAGCTGAACAATGTGATTACATTGAGGTTAAATTGGTGATGCTATTTTTTATACTAAAGAAAGATCCTATTGTTATGTTTTTTTATGTTATTTTTTATGACAAATGCATTCACCGGGAAAAGTCATTTTAACATTTTACAACCTAATCTGGCAATGTGGTGTCATCAGACACATCCTGTTTTATTTATGATGGAGGGACTCTGAAAGTCATAAAGCCTATTTTTATAGGAACATCAGACGGCCCTTACTATTCTTAAAAGGCCAGCAGTCGGCCCTAGCTATTGTTAGAGAGCCATCAGAGGGCTATGCTTTGTTGTTCCCATTATTAACAAGTGGGTCTCCTATACTGTTATTGCGCATCCAGTGACTGCAAGGGTTGTCAAAAATTTGGACGCAACCTAATACCCCTTTGAAGAGACATAGAGGAGGGTCTCAGTAAAAAAAATGTTCCCATTATAAAGGAGCGGGTCTTCTATAGTGGTAATGCCCATGCTGTGACTGCAAGGGTGGCCAAAATTTTTGAATAAAACACTAACAATTTAAAGACACAAAGAGCATGGCCACAGTAACAAGGTACGACATGTTCCCGTTAGAAAGGAGAGGGTCTGCTATACAGTTATAGGGTATGCAGTGAATCCAACGGCTGACAAATTTTAGGAAAAACCCCACTAAGAATTTAAGGACACACAGAGCAGGGCCACATTAACAAGGTACGACATGTTCCCATTAGAAAGGAAAGGGTCTGCTATACAGTTATAGGGTATGCAGTGAGTCCACCGGCTGACCAAGTTTAGGAAAAAACCCACTAAGAATTTAAAGACACATAGACCAGGCCACAGTAATGACAAATTCCCATTAGAAAGGAGAGAGTCTCCCATAGTGTTGGACTATGCAGTGACTGCAAGAGCTGCCAAAAATTTGGAGGCACTTCAATGGCCCTTGGAAGAGACGTGGAGGAGCGCATCATAAAAAATTGTTACCATTAGAAAGGAGCGGGCCTCCTATACTTGTAATGCCATGCACTAAGTGTATGGGCTGACAAACATTTACTCCTGGGGGGTATACATGAACATACTGTATAAAAAATTTTTTTTACGGGCATCATAAAAATGTAGCGCCCCGAGGGCTCGACCGCTACAGGGGTATTGCACCTCTGCCAGAGGTGTGATATTCCACTCCCGGGTAAGGATGGAGTATGGACCAGGGTTCAGTTAGCTGCATACAGCACACTCACCCCATTTCCGAGGGACAGCTCAACGGTGCTCCCATTAGACAGAAATGCAGGCACGACAGACCATGTCCCTGGCTGGAGTGGGGAGGGGGTAGGAATACCCAGTGATGTAGGAGCAGATAGGGGTTGGTTCCTGAGCGTAGATAGGAGCCCATTGTTTGCTGGTCACCTGGGCTCATGTTCTAGAGGGAGGTATAAAAGGTAGGCACCATCTTAGAACAGTGTTCAGTCAGAGAGAAGAAGTGACAGAGTGGGGGCCTCTGCAAGGGGCTCTTCTCTGTAGGCGGGCCTAGCCTCTGAGGCCCAGCCAGCACAGAGAGAAGAGAAGAAGAGAAGTTCAGTGAGTGGAGTAAGAGAAGGAGTTCAGCCAGAGAGGGCTGACAGGGAGCTGTGGCTCAGTCTGGGCCCAGCTCCACGAGGCAGGCCTAGGGTGAAGGCCAGGAACAGAAAGGAACAAGAACAGAAAGGAACAAGAACAGAAAGGAACAGAAGAGAAAGAGAAAGAGAGAAACAGAAGGGCTCAGGAACAAGACGGCAGAAGGGACCCTAAGAACCAACGAGAATACAGGGTGAAGGGTCAGGCAGATTAAGGGTACCGGATCCCAAGTTGGTGGAGGAGAAACAGCCCTCAGCCAAAGACCGGAGGTCGTGGTCATTTATTGGTGCGACACCTCATCAAACCTGCTAGGAAGGCACCATATAGGACAGCGGGGAACGGGAACCACATTTACCCGCACAAGTCTGCGGCAGCTGGACAAAAGTGGGTCACTGGTGAGGCAGGCCAGAGAAAGGATTGAAGGGGTCCTGTGTCATGCTCCTGAACTGCCTGGGGTTGACCGAGCCCCTCACCTGGTGGACGCAGCACGGCTCGGGCGGTCATTGCTGACAGAAGTGACCCGGAGTACATGAACTGTGAGTAAAAGACATTGGACTGCAGTACGTTGTCTGTGTACTCTTTCGCTCCTCCAGCACTAACGGCACTGGGACTCTCTGCACCATCACCCCCACCATCCACTACACTGCCCTGGGGCTGCACTCTTCCCGTGGGGAGTCACACTACCTCAGCTGCATACATCATCAGCCCCAGCGATCTGCCTTGCAGCGGCGGTTCATAATAACCGCAATCCACGGGTGGCGCAGTCGGACATCACTTAGGACGGCTAAAGGACTACCACTGGTCTGACCACCCTGAGCCACGGAACCGGGTCGCCACTACTACCCCCACCGTCTCCCTATTGCCCGGCTCCGAGTGCCCCACGGCCCAGGGGCGAGTCAAACACCCTTAAAAAAAATTATGTGGGTGTTGCATCATGGACCACGGTCACCCTGGTGATATGGTGGTGGAGGATGAGGAGAAGGAGGAGGACAAGAGCAAATAGCCAAAATCAGGAAGCGTATACCCATGTGTGGGTGTGAAAAGGTGCATGGGAATACACCTCCCAAAGAAAAGACACTGGATTTGAGTTTATGTTACGCTGCTATCATTCGGTGGTGTTGAGAAGTCTGGTCCAATCCAGCCCTTGTTCATTTTTATAAGAGTCAGCCTGTCAGCATTTTCAGTTGACAGGAGGATGCGCTTATCAGTTATAATTCCACCAGCGGCACTAAAAACCCGATCTGATAAAACGCTGGCGGCAGGGTAGGCCAGGACCTCCAAGGCATAGAGAGCCAGTTCATTCCACATATCTAGCTTGGATACCCAATATTTATAAGGCACAGAGGAATCACGGAGGACGTTGGTACGGTACGGCAAGGTACTCCCTCAGCATCTTCCCAAACTTTGCACTCCTTGTGAGAGTACCCTGCGCCTCAGGGCCTGTGCGATGGGAGGGTCTGAGAAAACTCTCCCAGAACTTTGACAGTGTTCCCCTGCCTCTGCTGGATTGAAGTTGTGTCTCTCTCGCCTGTACTCCTTGGTTGTCGAACGAAGTGTGCCCTCTGCCTCCAGCGTTTTCAGATGGGAATTTTTTTAATAGGTCCGCAACAAGGGCCTTCTGGTACTGCCTCATTTTTGTACACCTGTCCGCCTCAGGAATAAGAGATATAAAGTTCTCCTTGTAGAGTGGGTCTAGAAGTGTCACCAACCAGTAATGACCTAAAATTTTGAGAATGCGAGGGTCATGGGAAAGGCAGCATAACATAAACTCAGCCATGCGTGCCAGACTACTAACAGGCAAGACTTCCGTGTCCTCACCAAGAGGATGACTGACCATGCTCTCCTCCTCCTCCTCTCTGTCCTCTGGCCATCCACGCTGAACAGACGGTATGACAGCTGTGCAGATAGCACCGTCTATAGTGCATGAAACTAGTTCCTGTCCTTCCTCCTCCTCCTCTTCCTCATTGTCACCCAATCCACGTTGGGATGAGATGAGGCTTGGCTGTGTGTAATCACCCTGTATGGTTAATTGCTCCATCTTATCATGCTCCGCCTGCAATGCATCATCTTTGATTGTGAGCAGAGAGCGTTTCAGAAGACAGAGAAGCGGGATGGTGACGCTAATTATGGCGTCATCGCCGCTCACCATCTTGGTGGAGTCCTCAAAGTTTTGGAGGATGGTACATATGTCTGACATCCACGTCCACTACTGAGGTCTTATGTGTGGAGTCTGAACTGAATACCGATAGCCTTTTTGATGCTGGTACTCAACAACTGCCCTCTTCTGCTCACAAATCCTTCCCAACATCTGCAATGTAGAGTTCCAACGTGTGGGGACATCACACACCAGTCTGTGAGCCAGAAGCTGCAAACGCTGCTGAAACACTGCAAGGGCAGCGGAAGCTGTAGCTGACTTTCTAAAATGGGCACACAGGCGGCATACTTTAACAAGCAGATCCAGCAGCTCCGGGTAGGATTTGAGTAACCGCTGAACCACGAGGTTAAGCACATGGGCCAGGCATGGTACGTGTGTGAGCTCGCCTCGCCTCTGAGCCGCCACCAGGTTCCAGCCATTGTCACACGCGACCATGCCTGGCTGTAGGTTCAGCGGTTTGAGCCACAGATCTGCCTGCTCTTTCAGAGCTGTCCATAACTCTTCAGCATTGTGTGTTTTTTCACCTAAGCATATTAGCTTCAGCACAGCCTGTTGCCGCTTGGCCGAGGCAGTGCTGCAGTGCTTCCAGCTTGTGACTGATGTGGTCATTTCGGAGATGGAGGCTGAGGAGGAGGAGCAGGCTGAGGAGCATGAGGTTCAGGAGCTGTAGACCGTGGGGGCAACCCTGATTGACCTAGGGCCTGCAATCCTTGGCGTCGGGAGGACGTGTTCCGTCCCAAGGTCCGACTGGGTCCCGGCTTCCACTATGTTAACCCAGTGTGCCATCAGCGAGATGTACCGTCCCTGCCCACAAGCACTTGTCCACGTGTCCGTGTTTAGGTGGACTTTACCGGTAACTGCGTTGTTGAGGGCACGGCTAATGTTTTGGGACACTTGCTTGTGTAATGTGGGGACGGCACACTGGGAGAAATAGTGGCGGCTGGGGACAGAGTACCGAGGGACGGCCGCCGCCATCAGGTTGCGGAATGCTTCTGTTTCCACAAGCCTAAAAGGCAACATTTCGAGCCAAGCAGTCGTGAATTGTGAGAATTTAGTAGTGTGGCCTGTGGGACGTTGGCTGCATATTTGCGCTTGCATTCCAAGGACTGGAGTATGAACAACTGAACGCTGCGCTGGGACAAGGACATGGACGTGCTTCCTGATGCTGCTACTTGAGAGTGTGCAATGACAGGAGCAGGGCAGGAGGCATCTTTGTACTATGGACAGGGGATTGACTTGCATGCACAACAGCAGAAGAAGCAATGGTGCCACCTGTAGACACTGTTCCTGGACCCTGGTGTTCGGCCCACAAAGTCGAGTGCTTTACTGCCATGTGCCTCATCATGCTGGTGGTGGTCAGGCTGGTCGTTTTGCCACCCCTGCTGATGCTGGTCTGGCTCGTGATGCAAATGGCCTTTTTGGAGTTATCGGCAGAGTCTTTAAAAAACAACCAGACTCGGGAAGACCTAACAGTTGTAGTGGCAACTTCCTTCATGTTGGTGTTACGGGAAACGGTAGCCTGCCTTCTGTCTGCGGCCACCACACTGCTTCTTCCTGCCTGTTGGGGTGCTCTGCCTCCCTCCCCCTGTGTGCTGCTGTCCTTGCTCTGCATGTCCTCCTGCCAGGTTGGGTCAGTTACTATATCATCCACCACCTCGTCTCCCACTTCTGCACCCTGGTACTATTCCTGACTTTCTGTCAATTGTGTCTCATCATCGTCCACCTCTTATGACAGTTTCCCACCGTCGCCTTCGTGTGACCGTGGCTGCTCAAATATTTGGGCATCGCTACACGTGATCTCCTCTTGCCCCGCTTCAAGTGGAATGGGCGAGAGGCCCGAATCTATAAATGGAAAAGTGAACAGCTCTTCAGATTGTCCAAGTGTAGGATCAATTGTCTCTGGGTACTCGGCATGGTGGGAGGAAGGAGGATCAGGGTGAGGAATATGAGGTCCAGACTCATGGCTACTGAGACTTGACCGTGTGGAAGACAGGGTGGTGGTGGTGGTGGTGGCTAAGTGACTGGAAGCATTATCCGCTATCCAACCAACAACCTTTTGACACTGATCTGGGTTCAATAGTGGTGTGCTGCGGTCCCCTAGAAATTGGGACAGGAAGGTCAGGCGAGAAGATGTGGGTGTTTGTTGTGGCACAATTTCGGCTTGCCCACGGCCTTGTCCTCGGCCTCTGCATGCACCATTACCATCACGTCCAGTTCCCCGTCCCTTGCCACGTGCCTTGCCCATTTTAAATGGAGGATAGTATCTTCCACGCTCACTACAAATGACTGAGTTTGAAGCGAAGTTATATGTGATCGGTGTGATGGAGAAAACAGAGTTTTAAATACCTGGCCTGTAGGTAAGTAGTGTGAACAGCAAACTGCTGTGAATTGCTTCACTGACACACTGAAAAAATGGAGGCCAGAAATGGCAGTATTTTCTGACAACGTATATGTGATCTGTGTGACGGAGAAAACACAGTTTTAAATAGCTGGATTTCTAGCGCTCTAATATGGAAAGGACCTGGCTGTATTCTGCAGTGCCAACAAGCAAATGGTGCAGAAAAACGGTGTTCTCTGGATTGCTTTATAAGCAAATAATGAGGATTAAGATCCAAAGAAAAGTATTCCTCGCCCCTGAGACCTGGGCCTTTGTATAGAAATATCTAACAGCAGCAGAAGGCAGAATTGGAATGGAGCCTCTTGTGCTATATGCACTGCAGTCTGCTATATACACTGCCTGCCTGCCTATTTACACTGCCTGCCTGATATCTCTGCAGATGGATTAGTCCTCAGAAGGACTGTTTGTTGAGATGTATATGTGTAATGTGCGGTTTTTCTCACTACACTACCTAATGCACGATCAAATCTCTCCCTAACGCAGCAGCAGCTCTCCCTACACTGTCTGATCCGGAGTGACTGTGATGAGCATGGCGGTGCCAGGTCAGATATAGACCTGATGACGCTGTGCAGCCAGCCAATCACTGTAATGCCCACAACCAACATGGCTATGGCATTACAGTGCATGGCAGGCAATCCCTGCATGTTCATTGGCTCTGTAAAGAGCACCAAACATGCAGGGATGGGTCCCGACTTCCCGCCCGACCAACCCGGAAATACTCGCTGAGCGCAGAGCATCTCGAGCAGTGAGATACTCGGGCGAGCACCGAGCAGTAGCGAGCATGCTCGCTCATCACTAGTTGTCATTAAGATTTAAAAAGAGAAAACACAGAAATGTGACAGTAAATGGCTTCACCCAACCAATAACCATGAGTGGAGAAAAAGTGTTTTTGTTATCATTCATTTTTTCTGAAACAAGGCCAAGAAAGGAAAAATTCTGCCGGGGTATGTAAACTTTTGAGCAGAACTGTATATGCGCCAGCCCCAGTGTCTCCTATTCTATATACTCCAGCCCCAGTGTCTCCTATTCTATATACTCCAGCTTCTTCTGTGATGTATATGCTCTAGCCCCAATGTATCCTGTGATGAATATACGCCAGCCCCAGTGTCTCCTATTCTATATACTCCAGCCCCAGTGTCTCCTATTCTATATACTCCAGCTTCTTCTGTGATGTATATGCTCTAGCCCCAATGTATCCTGTGATGAATATACGCCAGCCCCAGTGTCTCCTATTCTATATACTCCAGCCCCAGTGTCTCCTATTCTATATACTCCAGCTTCTTCTGTGATGTATATGCTCTAGCCCCAATGTATCCTGTGATGAATATACGCCAGCCCCAGTGTCTCCTATTCTATATACTCCAGCTCCAGTGTCTTCTGTGACGTAGCTAATGTAGCCCTAATGTCTCTTATGCAGAGGCGTCGCATGATAAAGCAGTGGGACACAAGCTCCCTGCCCTATCACTATCTCTTTCATATGCCACAGATCGCCATAGGCCTGCGGTTAACGAGATGTCAGCATCCTCACGCAGGTGGCTCGGTGACATCATTGCATCGCTCTGCTCTGCTGTCCCGCCATGGAAGAGGAGACAGAGGCCGTGATGTAGGGAATCAGGATTAAGTGAGATATTTTTTTAAATGATCGGGCAGTGGAGCCATCCTACTATATATCTGGAGTAGTGGGTCCATCATACTACATATGGAGTAGTGGGGCCATTATACTATATGTATGTGGGGCAGTGGGACCATCATAGTATATACAGGTGCATCTCACTAAATTAGAATATCTTCAAAAAGTTAATTTATTCCAGTTCTTCAATACTGTTTCAGTATGCTCCACAATCATGAGGAAGACTGCTGACTTGACAGATGTCCAGAAGGCAGTCATTGACACACTCCACAAGGTCCTAGAGTTCCAATTTTCATTTGGAAATCAAGGTCCCAGAGTCTGGAGGAAGAGTGGAGAGTCCACAATCCAAGCTGCTTGAGGTCTAGTGTGAAGGCTCCACAATCAGTGATGGTTTGGGAGGCCATGTCATCTGCTGGTGTAGGTCCACTGTGTTTTATCAAGACCAAAGTCAGCACAGCCGGCTACCAGGACATTTTACAGCACTTCATGCTTCCCTCTGCCGACAAGCTTTTTGGAGATAGAAATGTCATTCTCCAGCAGGACTTGGCCCCTGTCCACACGGCCAAAAGTACCAATACCTGGTTTACACACAACAGTATCACTGTGCTTGATTGGCAGCAAACTCACCTGACCTTAACCCCATAGAGAATCTATTATAGAGAATCTATGGGGTATTGTCAAGAGGAAGATGAGAGACACCAGACCCAACAATGCAGATGAGCTGAAAGACAGCTTTTTGTACTGAAGAACTGAAATAAATTAACTTTTTGATGATATTCTAATTTAGTGAGATGCACCTGTATATGGAGCAGTGGGACTATCATGCTATATATATGGAGGAGTGGGGGCATCATACTAAATATAGAGCAGTGTGTGTGTGTCACCCCAGGCCTGGATGCCACAAACAATAATCTGTTTCTGAAAGCAGGAGGGAGGTCCCCTGGTTAGGGACAATTAGCATACAGCACCTCCTGTCCCAGGCCAGCAGGGGGAGCTGGCTGCCCCTATAAAAGCTGGAACTGGGGGCAGGGTTAGAGAGAACTGGAAGACCTAGCTCAGGAGTGAGACTAGTCCCAGAGAAGGAGGGACAGTTCAGCTGTGGCTGAGGAGTACGTGAGGCAGAGGAGAAACTGCAAGCCAGGGACAGAGGCGACGAGAGCCGGTCCTGGCAGAGAACCAATCTACTGGACATTGGGGTCCGAGGCTGTCAGGGTTACAAGCCCAGCAGCAGAGAACCAAGCTGCGAGGGATTTCAGGTCCCTTGGCCTAAGAAGCCTGGAGGCTCCGCCACACAGAGGGACCAGTACATCGAGGAGCAAGCAACAGGTACCCAAGGCCTGAGTCGCAAGCCATACAGGAGAGAAGTACACGGCCAGCTCAGGGACGTGGGCTATTACACCACGAAAAGGGGGATAGTCAGAAAGAGCATAGAGAGAACGGTAGGCCTACACACTCACCCTGACCAGTGGGGCTCGCCCGATTGCTCTCAGACACCCAGGCCCATTCCTAACCGGTACTGTTGGGCCATTAATAATATCTACAATAAAGACCCTGAACTGTTTGAAGCGGACTCTGAACTCTTGCTATTGCGGCCTGCACTATCACCCCCAACATCCACCTACACTGCCCTGAGGCTACACTCTTCCCATGGGGAGTTATCCTACCCCTGTGCTGCACACCAACACCAGCCTCAGCGGTCTGCCTTGCAGCGGCGGTTATCTCCAACCGCAATCCACGGGTGGCGTAGTCGGACATTCAAAACACTGATAAATAGACTGCCACCATTTGGTCTGACCACCCTGAGCCACGGGATCGGGTTGCCACTACTACCCCCATCAGCACCGTACACTAGAAGGCCCGGTTCCGGGTACCCCACGGCCCAGGGGGGGAGTCAGCTTTGGCGTAGTCGGCAGAATTGTGACCAACCCACCACAAACGGGTATTGCGTGCCTGGAAAAGACTCTATACATATCTGAGTGAAGTTTCCCGCCATTTGGGGCCATTTCCCGCCAATCGGAGCCGTTTCCCGCCATCGGGCGCCATCTTCGGGACGACGCGCGGGAAGAAGAGGGGCGTGGACGTCCAAAAACGCGTGAGACCTGAAGCCCCGCCCTACGCTGAGACGCTGCTCAAGGTCCTGGATGGAGATCCAGCGGATGCCGACGTCATCACCGAGCAACGCAAGGTCCTCTCCCAGAGCATCGCGAGGGAAGCCGCGGCCTACAGAAGAGGATCGCCAGAAGGTAGGCCACGGTTAATTAGGAGGGAGGAAGATGTCGGACGCGGAGGGACCCTCTACCACCAGCGTAGCCGCTGCAGCTGTGATGCCGTTTTCCATGCCCTATATCCATAGGCGGATTATAATGAGGGCAATCCGGGCGACCGCCCAGGGCCCCGAGCCTGCAGGGGGTCCGCGGCTCCAGGCAGGGTGTCTAATGCCGGATTGCCCTCATTATATGTGCGGGCCGCCGCGGCACATAGCGGTAGCAGTGGCGGGAGGGGGGGGCCTGGACTGCTCCCCCAGCAGCGGCCACCGCTACTTCTTCATCGGCCGGGCCAGCACTGCAGCAGTTAACTTCCCTGTGCTAGGCCGGCCGCGTCACTGCTAGGAGACATGGCCCTGTGCGTGGCTGTGTCTCCTAGCTGTGACGTCACACAGTGCGCCCCGGCCTGCAGTGCTGCACCGGAAAAGAGAGAGAGCAGGCAGGAGGAACTGAGCCGGGGGATGGTGAGTGTGTGTGTGTGTGAGCAGATGTGTGTGTGGGCAGGTGTGTGTGTGTTTGTGGGCAGGTGTCTGTGGGGGCAGGTGTCTGTGTGGGCAGGTGTGTGTGTGTGAGTATATGTGTGTGTGTGTGTATATGTGTGTGTGTCTGTGTGGGCAGGTGTGTGTGTATATGTGTGTGTGTGTATATGTGTGTGTGTGTGTGTGTGTGGGCAGGTGTCTGTGTGAGCAGGTGTGGGTGTGTGTGTGGGCAGGTGTGTGTGTGTGTGTGGGCAGGTGTGTGTGTGGGCAGGTGTGTGTATATGGGTGTGTGTGTGTGTTTGCGGGCAGGTGTCTGTGTGGGCAGATGTGTGTGTGGGCAGGTGTGTGTGTGTGTGTGGGCAGGTGTGTGTGTGTGTGTGGGCAGGTGTGTGTGTGTGTGGGCAGGTGTGTGTGTGTGTGGGCAGGTGTTGGTGTGTGTGTGTGGACAGGTGTGTATGTGTGTGGGCAGGTGTGTGTGTGTGTGGGCAGGTGTGTGTGTGTGGGCAGGTGTGTTTGTGTGTGGGCAGGTGTGTGTGTGTGTGGGCAGGTGTGTGTCTGTGTGTGTGTGGGCAGATGTGTATGTGTGTGGGCAGATGTGTGTGTGTGTGTGTGTGGGCAGGTGTGTGTGTGTCTGTGTGGGCAGGTGTGTGTGTGTGTCTGTGTGGGCAGGTGTGTGTGTGTATATGTGTGTGTGTGTGTGTGTGTGGGCAGGTTAGAAAGTCTTGCCCTGTTGAACACTACACCTGACTTGAGGCCACCACCTCTTGGTTGTCCAATGTTCTTGCTTCTCTAGGGCTCTTCTCAGATATTCATTATACCAGCTCCTCAGAATACCAAAGTTATGGTGGGTGACCGCGAGCCCTGGTGGTGGTCATAACTGCGGCCACCCAGGGGCAATACTCCATAACAACAATCCCCTGAGGTGGTGTAGGATGTAAGGACCTATTCACACTACATTCAGCGCTGCATTCAGGTCTTTACACAAGGCTTACAACTGAATCCCTGAAATTCAGGATTGTGCTGTCTGAAATGAGACATCTGAAAGCAGAGAAAATGGAGCCTAAAGATTCAGACTTTAGCCTCGGTTTGCCTTTGTTCAAATCAATGGCTATGTCAAGGCACATCTGAATGCCATTTTTCAGGGATTTAGATAGAAGCCTGGAAAGAGGAGATGAATGCATTGCAAAATTCAGTGTGAATAGGCCCTTATATCTGGAGTCTTGATATTGATGCCACAAGCATTTTACTTGTTTTTAACTTAAAAAAAAAAATACACACACACAAATTATACACACACACACACACACTATACATACACACACAGTATACATACACACACATTATACACACACACTATACATACACACACACAGATGTGTATGTGGGCAGGTGTGTGTGTGTGGGCAGGTGTGTGTGTGGGCAGGTGTGTGTGTGTGTGATGTCTGTCTGTTTGTGTGTGTGTGTGGGCAGATGTCATTGTGTGATGCCTGTTTGTATATATTTTTGTGTTTCAAATGTGTTTATGCGTGTCTGTATATGTTTGTGTGTGTGTATGACTGCATGCGGCCTCCTGCTGAGTATAGTTGGCGCCGTGCGGCCTCCTGATGTCTCTGGGGGGGCTCCGTGCAGCCTCCCGCTGTGTATAGATGGCTACGTGCGGCCCCTCGCTGTTTATAGACGGCGCCGTGCGCCCCCCCGCTGTGTATAGATGGCTACGTGCGCCCCCCGCTGTGTATAGATGGCTACGTGCGGCCCCCCGCTGAGTATAGATGTCGCCGTGCGGCCTCCTGCTGTGTATAGATCGCTACGTGCGGTCTCCCACTGAGTATAGATGGCGCTGTGCGGCCTCCTGCTGTCTCTGGGGGGAGCGCCGTGCGGCATCTATACTCAGCAGGAGGCCGCACGTAGCCAGCTATACACGTATACTCAGCAGGAGGCCGCACGTAGCCATCTATACGGTGCCATCTATACACAGCGGGAGGCCGCACGGCGCCATCTATACACAGTGGGAGGTCGCACGGCGCCATCTATACACAGCGGGAGGCCGCACGGAGCCATCTATACACAGCGGGAGGCCGCACGGAGCCATCTATACACAGCGGGAGTCTCAGTGTTTTGCAAGAGCAGTCAATAAATTCTGCTTGACTAATTCTGAGCACCATAAAGTCTGGTTCGCTTCTAACCTGCTGTCTTCATTTTCAGCTTGCTGAATTCTAACTCATTTACTGTCATTCGAGACGATGCCTTTGCTGGTCTCTTTCACCTTGAATACCTGTAAGTGTTCCACTTAATGTCATATTTTTGATTCTGTTCTTCTTCATCTTTTGGCATGTGCAATTGTATGAGCAAGTATTCATATGAATTTATGACCTACTTAAACCTTGGAGGACCTTAAATTTTATTCAATCAATTTTTTTCCAGTTTAAAACTATGGGACATATATGTGCCTTGGTCCTCAAAGGGTTTTTAAAGGGGCTGCAAACATAAATATGAAAAAAATAATTCAATTAGTGCTTTTTGTGTTTATTTAATTTTTATTTGAAGTCCATTTTTTTATATACCTTGAAATTAAGCTCTACCCCATGGAATGAAGCCCTACCTACATGACATCTGAGAGCTACATGGATCCCGCTTGTGTGGTGCCTGTCCGTCACTACTATTCAGTTTTAGGGTCCACTCACTAAGCCATATATTCTCTCATGCAAGAGAATAGGGCCAATTAAGCTAATGACACTCGGCTCAAACTCTGTCAGAGCTTCAACTGAGTGTGATCCGATTCTCTCGCAGCACAGATATGGAGAAGATGGAGAACTTACTTTCTCCATCTTCTCCATAGTCTCTGTGAGTGTTCATCGGACTGCACTTGGATGACATCCGAGTGCAGTCCAATGTTTTACGTGCACCCATAGACTTGTATGGGTGCACATGGTCCGAATATCGAATGAGATTATTTTCTCATGCCAATAATCGCACTGTCCCATAGTATAACATAGAGCCGAGTCCTATCCGATAAAACATCACATAGCATTCGGCCGTGTTATACGACAGTGTGAGCGAGCCCTTAGAGTCAAGGAATATTTACATGCAGATGATGATATTACTCTCCAAGTGTATATTTTTTTAGGCGAGTTCATAGTAAATGCTTTGCATTTTTGACATGTGATCAACTAAAGAGCAAGAAAGATTTAGGACCTTCCCTATAGAGAAACGGAAAATAGTTTGGAGGACTTGCATGTCCTTTTTATTTATTATGAGAAAATCATAAAAGATCCAGTTTTTTAACCATGCTGTGACTTTCTGCTGAGGGAGAGGGAGAGAGCTGCCCTTTTCAGAGTCTGTAATAAGACCTGCTGACAAAAGTGTTGAAGATACAGTCTAATGTGAATTAACAATGAAAAAAAGTTAATTTAACAAATGGCTTGTATTTTTTTAATACAAACTTTTTTGTCTTTACAGCTCCTTTAAAGGGAATCTGTCATCAGGTTTTTGCCACCTAATCTGAGAGCAGCATAATGTAGGGTTAGAGGCACTGATTCCAGTAATGTGTCACTTACTGGGCTGCTTAGTGTTGTTTTGATAAAATCATTGATTTGTCAGAAGGTAATTATCACTAGATGACTAGTAAGTTCTGTAGGACCCCACCCCCATCACTGATCAGTAGATTTCTGTGTACAATGAGCATGGGCAGAAAGCAGCCAATCAGTGGTGTGGGTGGGGCTATACAGAGCGCAGCATTCAGAGAGCTGCTAGATCTGCAGCAGATAAAACAAAACGGTGATTTTCTCAAAATGACAACAAGCAGCTGAAAAAGTGACACATCGCTGGAATCAGGGTATCTGCCCCAATATTGTGCTGCTCTCAGATGAGGCAGCACAATTAATATTATGCCAAATTAATTTCCCGTGAACTATCACATGATCTATCACAGGGGATCATGTGACATGTCACGTGATAAATCAGGTGTGTGGAGGGGGCCCGCGCCTTCTAAACTGCCCGGGGCCCTTGCTACTCTTAATCCACCCCTGCCTATATCCCCGGAGCGGCCTGGATGCCCAGTATGCCGGCGAGTCGCATACCTTGGGCGACTTTAAAGAAAGGCTGTATAGCCTGTTCAAAGTTTATCCCCTGACAGAAGAACAGAAGGTAAGCATACTGATAGGGCAGTTAACTGGTGCGGCCCAGCGGGAGGTAAAGTCTTGGACAGCTGAGGAGAAAAGGACTGTAAGGGGGGTTCTGACCCGTCTACGGGACACCTTTGATGCCCGTACCTCAGCAGAAATCAAAATGCGGTTCTATGGATGTAAGCAGCGAGCTCAAGATAGCATCCGAGATTATGCCCTAAATTTACAGGAAGCCTTGGGGGCAATTAAGCAAGCTGACCCTGGCAGCGTGCAGGATACAGATAAACTATTGACTGACCAGTTCATAGAAGGTCTGCTGTCCAGCGCCCACAGAACCCAGCTGCGCCTCATGGCCCTGCAGAACCCCGATTTGACTTTTGCACAGTTCAACGATAGGGCCATCCGGGTGCTCCGAGAACCTGCACCGGGTGGCGCTGTAGCTTCCTGGCGCCCTGCCATCCCTTACCACCAGGGGGCGGCACCCTATCCCGCAGACCTTGTGGGGGCTGATGCGCAGGCCCTAAATCCATCCCCGCCTGCAAACCTGCACCATCAGGTCCAAGAACTAACAAAGAGTGTTGCTGCATTGTCCAGGACCGTACAGTCGTTACAGATGGACCCGTCAGGACCAATCAAGCTGGCTTCCAGTCCGGAGGATGTCCCGTGGCGTCGACGGAGGAGGATCCCGTCGTTCAGAGGGAGGCCCGCCGATCATTACACTGAGGATGGACAGCCGATTTGCCGCCGTTGCAGCCAGCCGGGACACGTAGCCAGGTACTGTACTTTAAATGCTGTCAGGGCCATGGAACCCTTGCCTCCATCTCCCCAAGCAGAGGGTAATGGTTCCCAGAAACCCAAGGAGGACTGGTGCCAGAAACTCCACGTGGGTGCTGACTCCACTCCCTTGCACCAAAAACAAGGAGTCTACCGGGTGGTTCAAGAGTACGAGAGAATCTTTAGTAAGCACCCGCTAGACTTCGGCAGAGTGAAAGGGGTAGAACACCACATCCCCATGGGGAGCCACTGTTAGAACCTTGCTGTTAGGTTTTTTTTCCTTTGCTGGCCATATGACCTTGTTGGCCTATTTAATCCTGCTCCGCCCTTCTGGCTTTGCTGGATTTCATTGTATATCTACTTTCTAGCTAGCCTGTGCTCTGTATCTAACTCTGTTAGTTTGCTTGGTCTACGGACCTCTATGTTCTATCTATTTTGTTTGTTCGTCTATCTGCTACTATTTCTGTTAGGAGGTGTCCCATATTCCTCCCAGTCCTTAGTACTTGTAGGGATTCCCTCCCCACATCTATAGGTCTCCGTACAGACTAGATTAGGACTTTAGCAGGTCTGATCGCAGGATCAGGTTCCCTGTTACATCGTAGGGATTCAGCTGAGTCCTATAGTAGGGACAGATCTCCTCTCTTTCCTTAGCTTTGGTAGCAGAACATAACAGCCACCCACCAATAAAAGGAAGATACAGATCTCTACCACCCCGCACACTATCACAACGCAAAGGGCATGCTGAGAGAAATGAAGGAAGCCGGGGTCATTAGAGACAGTTGTAGCCCCTGGGCAGCCCCCTTGGTTCTGGTTAAAAAGAAAGACTGTACTATGAGAATGTGCGTGGACTATAGAGAAGTCAAGTCGTATCACCCATAAAGACGCATACCCGTTGCCTAGAATAGAGGAGTCTTTGGTCGCACTAAAATCAGCTAATTTCTTCTCTACTTTGGACCTTACTAGTGGGTACTGGCAGGTTCCTGTGGCAGAGGCTGATAAGGAGAAGACCACCTTCACCACCCCGATGGGATTAAGTGAATTCAACTATATGCCGTTCGGGCTCTGCAACGCACCCGGGACCTTCCAGACGCTGATGGAATGCTGTCTAGGGCACCGAAACTTTGAGACGGTCCTACTTTACCTGGACGACGTGATTGTCTATTCGAAGACTTACGAGGACCATCTAAAGCACCTGGCCGAGGTGTTCGATGCCCTGGCAGGCTTTGGCATGAAAGTGAAACCCTCCAAGTGCCATCTGTTAAAGCCGAAGGTACAGTACCTGGGACATGTGGTGAGTGCAGAAGGAGTAGCCCCCGACCCTGACAAAATCACGGCAATAAAGAACTGGCCAAGCCCCTCTAACATAAAAGAAGTGAGGCAGTTCCTCGGGTTGGTAGGCTACTACCAAAGGTTCATCCCCAGGTTCACCAAGATGGCAGCCCCTATGCAGGACCTCCTTATAGGACAATCTAAGACCAGAAGCCAAAAGCCACCCTTCAAGTGAGACAAGCCGGAAGAGGAGTCCTTCCGCCAGCTGAAGATGGCCCTCACGGGGGATGAGATCCTGGCCTACCCTGATTATGGCCAGCCTTTTATCCTCCACACAGACGCCAGTAATGTGGGGCTGGGAGCCGTACTGTCACAGAACCAACAGGGCAGAGAAAGGGTGATCGCGTACGCCAGCCGGAAGCTGAGGCCCACCGAGAGAAACCCGGAGAATTACAGCTCCTTTAAGCTGGAGTCCTTGGCAGTGGTGTGGGACGTAACAGAACGTTTCAAGCATTACCTGGCCTCTGTGAAGTTCACTGTGTACACGGACAACAATCCGTAGACACATCTGGACAATGCGAGACTTGGTGCCCTAGAGCAGCGGTGGATGGCCCGGCTAGCAAACTATGACTTCACCATCAAGTACCGGGCAGGCCGAGCCAATGCCAATGCAGATGCCCTATCGAGAATTCCCCACTTGCCTGATGAGGGAGAAGATCCAGATGAGTTGGAGGAAATAGAGCTCCCTGCATTCCACCGGTACGGGGCCACTCAGTACTCCCACAGTGTAAGAGACAAAGACTTGACCACTGTCATGTTCAATCCCTTACCTCACCACGGCTGGGCTGAAACGCAAGATAGTGACCCTGCAATTCGCCTGGTGAAAGACCTGTTGACCCAGGCAGACGCTAGCCCTGGCTCGGACGCTCCAGAGGAAGCCAAGCAGTTATGGAAGGAGAAAAGCAGGCTATTCCTCTACGAAGGTAAGCTGTGCAGAAGGCTTGTCAACCACCGGACGCACGAGCTGACCTGGCAGGTAGTGGTCCCGAGACGAGATGCAGCAATGGTCCTGGAGGCCTACCATGACAGAGCGGGACACTTCGGGTGGAAGAAACTGGAGTTCCTACTGAGAGAGCGGTTCTACTGGGTCGGAATGAGAGGGGCCATAGAGAAGTGGTGCAGGGACTGCGGCCCATGTAACCTCAGAAGGAAGGACGGTACCAGCCAGAAGACGCCCTTGATGCCCATCATCACCAGGCAGCCTCTTGAGCTGGTAGCTCTGGACCATGTGAAACTGGCTCCAAGCCGGTTGGGCTACGTCTATGCCCTGACAATAGTGGACCACTATTCCCGGTTCCTGGTGGTGGTTCCTGTTAAAGACTTGACAGCCCAAACAGCGGCCAGAGCCTTCCAACAACACTTCTGCCGTCCACACGGGTATCCGGAACAGGTCTTGACAGATCAAGGTCCAGGGTTTGAGGCTGAAATCTTCCAGGAGTTCTGCAACCTCTACGGCTGTAAGAAGATTCGGACAACGTCTTACCACCCACAAACCAACGGGCTATGTGAGAAAATGAATAATATCGTCATTGATCTCCTCAAAACGTTGCCCCTGGAAGAACGCAGCCTGTGGCCGGAGAAGCTGCCAGACCTGATAGACTTATACAACCATATCCTGGTGAATGCTACAAATTGCACCCCGGCTTACCTGATGAGGGCAAGACCAGGTAAGCTGCCGATAGACCTGGAGATGGGAGTCCTGACCCCCGAGGACACCTCCCCAGACGCGGACTGGGATACGGAACGGCGGCTACAGTACAAGAAGGTACAGGAGAGTGTGGAGAGGAGTCTGGCTCAAGCGAGAGAAAAGCAAGAGAGGCTCTTCAACCAACACGCCCCTGCTGGTCCCCTGGAACCTGATGAGCAGGTCCTGAAGCGGAAGAGAAGGCTTCACAAGCTAGATGACCAGTGGGAGAGCGACCCGTACACAGTACTGCAGTCCAACCACAACAACCCGAAGGTATGTGTAATTACCAAGGATGGAGGAGAAACCACTAGCACCGTCTCCAGAGACCACCTAAAAAGGTGCCCCAAGCAACTACAGAGTGCAGGAGAAGATCAAGATGACCTTGAACCCGCAGAAGACAAGAAAGAAATGATCAGCACAGTTCTTGGAGAGTTCCCCCGGTCCTGGACTCGGATAAATGATGCAATAGTGGTACCCGTCCTACACTTCCTTCAACCAACCCAGCAGGAACCTACAGGAGAGCAGGAGGAATTAGAAGACCAAGCAGCCCTAGAGGCAGAAGAACCCATGCCAGCAGCCCAAGAGAGTCAACCCTCTGCTGACAGTGAGCCTGCCATACCTGCGGTAAGCCAAAGGACCCGCAGATAGCTGCCTGCACTGCCTGTAAACCCAGCTAGAAGCTGTACCCTGAATGCTAGTGGGGAAAGTCAGGTTAGACCACCACCAGACAGTGGGTTACGCAGGTCAACCCGGAGCACTAGGGGGCAAATACCAGCTCGCTGGAAGATCTAAATGCTGTATATTGTAAATGTTTTATGTTTGTTGCCTGGTTGCTAATTATGTTTTTCCAGTCTTTCTAGTTCATGGACTAACAGGTTATGGACGCTGAATAACCGGAACTGTCTTGTAGATAGTTGCACTTGGTGCCCTCTTTCGAAGATGGCCACGGAAGAAAAATCTGTCCGGTGTGGCCTCCTTGTGGCCCAAAGTAGAGAGCTCAGCCTTGTCGCCACGCCCAAGGCCAGGAACTTGGGGTTTATGGAAACAGGTCCCCACACCGTGGAAAACTTCACCTTGTTGGGTGACATGGACACCCGGTCACGGAAGCGCTGTGACCTCAAGGACAAAATATACTTGTGTATATGTTATGTTGTCATTTATACCCTGTATTTGTGGTTCCTGTTTAGTCCGAAGTACTAAATTTTACTAGGGGAGAATGTGTCACCCCAGGCCTGGATGCCACAAACAATAATCTGTGTCTGAGAGCAGGAGGGAGGTCCACTGGTTAGGGACAATTAGCATACAGCACCTCCTGTCCCAGGCCAGCAGGGGGAGCTGGCTGCCCCTATAAAAGCTGGAACTGGGGGCAGGGTTAGAGAGAACTGGAAGACCTAGCTCAGGAGTGAGACTAGTCCCAGAGAAGGAGGGACAGTTCAGCTGTAGCTGAGGAGTCCGTGAGGCAGAGGAGAAACTGCAAGCCAGGGACAGAGGCGACGAGAGCCGGTCCTGGAAGAGAACCAATCTACCGGGCATTGGGGTCCGGGGCTGTCAGGGTTACAAGCCCAGCAGCAGAGAACCAACCTGCGAGGGATTTCAGGTCCCTTGGCCTAAGAATCCTGGAGGCTCCGCCACACAGAGGGACCAGTACAGCGAGGAGCAAGCAACAGGTACCCAAGGCCCTAGTCGCATGCCATACAGGCGAGAAGTACACGGCCAGTTCAGGGACGTGGGCTATTACACCACGAAAAGGGGGATAGTCAGAAAGAGCATAGAGAGAACGGTAGGCCTACACACTCACCCTGACCAGTGGGACTCGCCCGAATGCTCTCAGACACCCAGGCCCATTCCTAACCGGTACTGTTGGGTCATTAATAATATCTACAATAAAGACCCTGAACTGTTTGAAGCGGACTCTGAACTCTTACTATTGCGGCCTGCACTATCACCCCCAACATCCACCTACACTGCCCTGAGGCTACACTCTTCCCGTGGGGAGTTATCCTACACCTGTGCTGCACACCAACACCAGCCTCAGTAGTCTGCCTCGCAGCGGCGGTTATCCCTGACCGCAATCCACGGGTGGCGTAGTCGGACATTCAAAACACTGATAAATAGACTGCCACCATTTGGTCTGACCACCCTGAGCCACGGGATCGGGTTGCCACTACTACCCCCATCAGCACCGTACACTAGAAGGCCCGGTTCCGTGTACCCCACGGCCCAGGGGGCGAGTCATGTGCATCAAATTATACATACAGATATGGGGCAGTGGGGCTTCATACTATATACAGGTGCTTCTCACAAAATTAGAATATCATCAAAAGTTAGTTTATTTCATTTCTTCAATGCAAAAAGTGAAACTCCTATATTATATAGAGTCATTACACACAGAGTGATCTATTATATAGAGTCATTACACAGAGGGATCTATTATATAGAGTCATTACACACAGAGGGATCTATTATATAGAGTCATTACACAGAGGGATCTATTATATAGAGTAATTACACACAGAGGGATCTATTATATAGAGTCATTACACAAAGAGGGATCTATTATATAGAGTCATTACACACAGAGTGATCTATTATATAGAGTCATTACACACAGAGGGATCTATTATATACAGTCATTACACACAGAGGGATCTATTATATAGAGTCATTACACACAGAGGGATCTATTATATAGAGTCATTACACACAGAGGGATCTATTATATAGAGTCATTACACACAGAGGGATCTATTATATAGAGTCATTACACACAGAGGGATCTATTATATAGAGTCATTACACACAGAGGGATCTATTATATAGAGTCATTACACACAGAGGGATCTATTTTAAGTGTTTATTTCTGTTAATGTTGATGATTATAGCTTACAGCCAATGAAAATACAAACGTCATTATCTCAGTAAATTAGAATACTTCATAACAACAGCTTGAAAAATGTTTTTAAAATCAGAAAAGTTGGCCTACTGAAATGTATGTTTAGTAAATGCCCTCAATAGTTGTTCGGGCTCCTTGTGCATCAATTACTGTATCAATGCGGCAATGTGGCATGGAGGGATCAGCCTGTGGCACTGCTGAGGTGTTATGGAAGCCCAGGTGGCTTTGATAGCAGCCTTCAGCTCATCTGTATTGTGGGGTCTGGGGTCTCATCTTCCTCTTGACAATACCCCATAGATTCTCTATAATAGATTCTCTATGGGGTAAAGGTCAGGCGAGTTTGCTGCCAATCAAGCACAGTGATACTGTTGTGTGTAAACCAGGTATTGGTACTTTTGGCAGTGTGGACAGGGGCCAAGTCCTGCTGGAGAATGACATTTCCATCTCCATAAAGCTTGTGGGCAGAGGGAAGCATGAAGTGCTGTAAAATGTCCTGGTAGACGGCTGCGCTGACTTTGGTCTTGATAAAACACAGTGGACCTCCACCAGCAGATGACATGGCCCCCCAAACCATCACTGATTGTGGAGACTTCACACTAGACCTCCAGCAGCTTGGATTGTGGCCTCTCCACTCTTCCTCCAGACTCTGGGACCTTGATTTCCAAATGAAATGCAAAATTTACTTTTCATCTGAAAACAACACCTTGGGCCACTGAGCATCAGTCCAGGTCTTTTTCTCTTTGGCCCAGGTAAGACGCTTCTGGCGTTGTCTATTGGTCATGAGGGGCTTGACACAAGCAATGCGACACTTGTAGCCCATGTCCTGGATACGTCTGTGTGTGGTGGCTCTTGAAGCAGTGACTCCAGCAGCAGTCCACTCCTTGTGAATCTCCCCCAAATTTTTGAATGGCCTTTTCTTAGCAATCCTTTCAAGGCTGCGGTTATCCCAGTTGCTCGTGCACCTTTTTCTACCACACTTTTTCCTTCCAAGTCCATTAATATGCTCGGATACAGCACTCTGTGAACAGCTGCTTCTTTAGCAATGACCTTTTGTGGCTTACCCTCCTTGAGGAGTGTGTCAATGACTGCCTTCTGGACATCTGTCAAGTCAGCAGGCTTGCCCATGATTGTGGAGCCTACTGAAACTGACTAAGGGACCTTTTTAAATGCTTAGGAAGCCTTTGCAGGTGTTTCTTGTTAATTCTAATTTACTGAGATAATGACTTTTGTGTTTTCATTGGCTGTAAGCCATAATCATCAACATTAGCAGAAATAAACACTTAAAACAGATCACTCTGTTTGTAATGACTCTGTATAATATATGAGTTTCATTTTTTAGGATTGAAGAACTGAAATAAATTCACTTTTTGATGATATTCTAATTTTCTGAGAAGCACCTGTATGTAGCAGTGCGGCAATTATACTATATACAGTCAGGAGTATAAGTACTTGATACACTGAAAATTTCGAAAGTTTTTCCACCTACAAAGAATGAAGAGGTCTGTTTTGTTCTACTTAACTGCTGCAACTTGGACCTTTAATAGGATTTATATTTCACCTATGAGAAAGCATACTATGTGTATTTGGCAGATTAACTCAGGCTTGTTTATGATAAACTGAATACATGGATTGGAGTCCTATTTGTATACAGAATATTGACTATTAATGCTGGCAGAGTAAGTCTTAGGCTATATTCACACTAGGTGTTTTTTTTCTGCAGCAAAACATAATCTCTTGGCAGGAAAGAAGTAGCGTCAAAAACGCAGGTTTTGGTGTGTTTTTTTGCAGTGGTTCTTGGTGCATTTTTGGTGCGTTTTTCAGGATCCCAAAGTTCAGCTTTGCTTCCACCATAGACACATGAAAACAGGTCACCATTGCAAGACATATGTTCATGAAAAAGTACACATTACAAATGTAATAGGGGGGGGTGAATTGGTCTGGAATAGTTTATCTAAGACCCTGGCAGTGCATTGAATTTGTAGGACACTATTTACTTTCACATTATGGTTTGCCATTGAGTTGCTCAGGCATTGTTCATTTTCACACCTCCCTGGGCCACACGTGTTGTTCAATCTCACACCTAGCTCAACCAATGTTTACTTTGTAGGCATCACTAATTTAATTAAACTGTAATAATCCAAGCTGCTATATCAGGTGACCAAGACAAGATGGTTTAAACTTGGGAAAATCACAAAAGTAAATGTGTGTCACATACTTGCTTTTTTCACTAAAAACGCAGCAAAATGTTCACACTAGGCTTTTTTTCAGCATTTTTTTCCACCACCCTTTTTTTTAATGGGTGAAAAACGCTGAAACAAGTGACATACTCTATTGCAAAAAGCCATGGAAAGCACAAAATACTGAGGACAAATAAGCAAGCTTTGTCCATGAGATTTCGGAAATCTCATAGACTTTGTTGGTACTGTAAAACGCAGCTGAAAATTTGCATAAAAAAGCCCGCTAAAAAAACGTCTAGTGTGAATATAGCCTTGTATAACAGTTCGCCAATGAGTTAGGATATATGACCACGATGCAGAAATGCTGCGGATTTTTCCTAAGCGTTTCTGCATCTCCCTGGATTGTCAAGCTCTTTGCCAAGTGATTTTAGCATCACTTGGAAAAGTGCTTGACAGCTTGGTCACACTATATAATTCCATGCAACCGGCATGGATTTATATAGTGTGACCAAGTTACCATGCTGCAAATGCAGCATCAATAATAAAAAAAAAGAATAATAATGGTGAAAAATAAAAAAAAACCATTATACTCATCTTCCGATGGTCCTCGATCTTCTTCTCCGGTGCGTCCGGTGTCTTCGGCGGATCACGGTGCTGTAAAAGGACCTTCCATGACGTCATTTAGTCATGTGACAGGTCACGCGACCGCCGATGTCAGCGGTCACGTGACCTGTCACATGACTAAATGGCATCATGGAAGGTCCTTTTACCACCGCGAGCAGCCGAAGAGCCAGCAGCACCGCCGGGAGCAGACAGGGGCCATCAGAAGGTAAGTATATGTTTATTTTTTATTTTAATTCTATTTTAACTACAGGTACTATGGTACCCGGGTCTGGAGGAGAGTCTCTTCATCTCCTGACCCGGGTACCATCCATGCATTGAGTCGTATAGTATCCACATGTGTATTTTTAGTCATTCGGATGTTATGCGTTCCAATGCAAGTCAATGGCGGCTAAATCGCAGCGACTCTGCAAAATTAAAGGACGTGCTGCGGATTTTTCCGCAATGATAATCCGCAGCGGAAATCTCTGCAGCATGTGCACAGCACATGCGGATTATCATTGGGAACCATTGCAGACCTATCACCAAGCGTTTTTTAAGTGTTTCCGCGGCGGAAGTTACGCTGCAGAAACGCCTAAGAAACGCATAGTGGGCACACAGCCTTAAAAGTTCTATGGTGAAGAAAAACACATGAGATAATAAATGCGAAATATACAATATTTACCATAATATGACTGAGGATATCTTTAGGGTGTATTCACTGTTTTTTCTTCTGCAGCAAAAATGCTGTGTTTTACAGCACCATCTTAGTGAATGACATTTTTGAAATCTCATTCACATGCTGTTTTTTTGCATTTTTTTTAAATCTGCAGCTTGTCAAGTCTTTCAGAGGTTTTGCAGCATTTTTCACCCATTCAAATGAATGGAAAAATAAACACAAGTAAAAACACCTGAATTTTAAGCAGCGTTTTTCCTGCCTCCTTTGATTTTTGAGGTAGAAAAAAAATGCTGCCAAAATCCAACTTGTGAACACACCTTTATCCTGGTTGTGTTCTAATTGGATATAAAATAGAACGGCCATGATAACATGGGTAGTTAATTGTATGGTGTTTTCACTTTATATATTACCAGGCCGCATTCTATTTGCGCAGAGCTGCTCCGTGAAGATTCTATCACAAGATTCCGTGATGACATCACAGGTGATGGTGACATCACTGCTCACAGTCGCTATATATACAATGCACATAGGCTCACCCGTGCCTTTCTTGGCTCTATAGTGACTGATAGCACTTGCAGTTTTTCACTATGGCTGGAATTGTTTTGGACATTTCTCAGGTAAAAGCACTATTGTTGATCCTTATGATCAATCGTCCTAACAGTGTGCTTCTACCACCCGATGGCGTCCTCAGCTTCACTCACCGGCTGGTGATGGAGCTAGTAAAGGATTGCGTGACCAAACACCGACAACGTCGTCTAACGTCAGACTATCTGACGGATTTACTTCAGAACATCAGGACATTACTACACCAGGTAAGTGGCGGACACTCTGCACAGAACATCTCAATATTAATAGATAATAATGGAGGGATAGAAGCTTTTTCTTCTAATATATCGTATTTTGCAGAGCATAAGACGCACCAAAAATTTTTGGGAGGTAAATAGGAAAAACATTTATTATAATAAAATGGGGGTCTGTCTTATAGTCCTGTCTTATAGTCCGAATTTTCGGTTTCTTACTGAGGGGGGTGGTGGCAGTGGAGCGAGGTCACAGGAGGCAGAGTCGCTGCTGCAGGAAGTCGGCAGTAGGAGTGGGGCGCTGCTGTGGGCCCCAAGCTGGGAGGAGCGGGGTGTCCAGAAGGTGCGAGGCTGCGGGCCCTGGGCTTCAAGGAAATGTTAGCGGTAATTCAGGAGGGGAGGCCCTGCTCTGCTTATTGATTTCTCTGCAGTGGGCTTCAAGAAGTAGGCTGCTGGAGATGGCCAATACACAAATTGAGATCTCAGCTCGTCATTGAGCCGAGATCTAAATCTGCACATACACTGCCTCCAGCGGCCATTTGCCTGAAGCCCACCGCCAGAAAATCAATGGGCAGAGCGGGGACTCCCCTCCTAAATCACCGCTAACATTTCCTTGAAGCCCAGGGCCCGCAGCCTCGCACGTCCTGGACACCCCGCTGGCCCGCAGGAGCGCCCCATTTCTACTGCCGGCTTCCTGCAGCAGTGACCCCACCTCCTGTGACCTCACTCCACCACAGCCACCCCCCTGGTAAGCTACATTCAGACAATTATTATTATTAATAATCTGTCTGATATGCTGGGGTGGAGAGCTCCAGAGTAGGGGGAATGCACGGGAGAAATCTTGTATGCGATTGTGGGAAGAGGAGATAAGAGGGGAGTAGAGAAGAAGATCTTGTGAGGATCGGAGGTTGCGTGCAGGTAAGTACCGGGAGACTAGGTCACAGATATATGGAGGAGACAGGTTGTGGGTGGCTTTGCATGCCAAGGTTAGGGTCTTGAACTGGAGTCTCTGGGTAATGTGGAGCCAGTGAAGGGATTGGCGGAGCGAGGGGAAAAGCCAGGGAATAGCGGGGGGACAGGTGGATTAGTCAGACAGCAGAGTTTAGGATAGATTGGAGGGGTGCGAGAGTGTTAGAAGGGAGGTCAAAAATTTTGGAAAAAAAAGCATCTTATAGTCCATAAAATACGGTAAAACACAACGAGTCCCCAAATACAGTATGTAGTCATTGTATCTGCAGACAGAGAACCGATGTCACATACAATTTCCGCCTCCATTCTGACCGCTCTCATCTGAAAATTCTCTTTTCCATTTTTCCTTCTTTATAGGCTGAAGAAAGATCTCAGACTGAAGATTTGGCTGTCTTTAAAGAACTGGCCGAAAAAGTCCTGTCTATACTAGAACGCTCATTGGAACGCCCGGTAAGGATCAATATTAATAGACGTATCTTAATCCACCGTATCTGAGGAGACTTTCTGAGAAAAGGTCTGAAGATGGCGCGGGATTTGTATCGTTACAATTGGTGCATCTGTAAATGTTGGTTTAGTCCTTCATGATTTATGTATTTGGTGATTTAGTAAAATCTTCCACATATTAATTATATATATTATATCTATCAGGAAACAACAGGAGGCGACGCCAAATATGGGCAAAATGTGACCCCGAAAATCCCTGACCCTAATAGGAGTCAGCCGGAGCTGAACAGCGATCTGATTACAGGTGAGCGATCACCCGACCTTCTACAAGGAATGTCCAGATATTACAGAGGACGGAGGATAATGTTAGATTTACTCTCTACTCTGTGTAATGGGAACCTGGCAGCACATTGTTACATATAGAAGTAGTGGTGTGACGGTATAGGCCATTGTCCCCTAATAATAATTGTTTGTAGAAATCCAATGTGCCAGTCAGGAGAAATGTAAAGTAGACACCATATACAAATCAGAATGGAAGTGCGCTGGGGGCGTGAAAGAAGAAATCCAAGTGCAGTGACACGCCCCCAGTGCACTTCCAGGCTAATTTGCAAATCTCTCCTATGTTTCAGCTCTCTTACCATCACTCGTATGTGCAGCGTGGGTGGGGGCTTCCTCATTCATGTGATGGAGGGTCCATTCTGCAGTGCTATAGCAAGTAACATGAAATAAATTAAATTTAAATTGCATTACTGCTCTAGAAAATGGGAAAAAACTAAGATACTGAGCACATAATTTGGCCAATTCATGAATGCCCAGCAGCCAATGACAAGGAGATCTTTTTGTTGGAATCCTCTCCTAATGTGAATCCTCTCCTAGGCTGAAGCCTACATTTATATGGGTAGGTAGGATCCTGTTGTAATTAAAACCACCCCGGGCTGATGTGTGGAGATAGGTTCCCAGCAAAAAAGGTCGCCTTGCCGTGACTGCTAGGCATGCACCCAGCAAAAGAAGGTCGTCTTGCCGTGACTGCTGGGCATGCACCCAGCAAAAAAAAGGGTCACCTTGCCGTGGCTACTTGGCATGCACCCAGAAAAAGAAGGTCGCCTTGCCGTGGCTGCTGGCCATGCATGAATTGGCCAAATTATGTGCTAAGTATCTTCCTTTTATCCTATTTTCTACAGCAGTAATGCAATTCCAATTTAATTTATTTCATGTTTACATGCTATAGCGTTACAGAGTGCAACTTTGTTAGTTATATATTTGGATGGCTACTCTTAGCATGCACCTGTTCACACCCATTTTCTTTTCGGAAGTGATGGTCAGTCTTTTGTTATTTATGAAGGGGTTCCTCCATCATTTACATTACATTTATCTATGGATTCCCCGTATATTCTCATATTTAGAATCCCCATATAACGAGTATTAATCCCATTTACAGACATCTTGTCATTTCTCCGTTATATTGCTGTATTATCTATGTAGGAATAATATCCTCTAATACATTTCATTTCTTCATCATTATTTTAGAAACAACTGAGCTGTCGAATCCTAACAATGGAATTAGTGAGATCCCGGAGATCCAAGAATCCGTAAGTATCATAGAGGGGGATGCGTGTGTGTCATCAGATCATGGGGTGTGAATGACTCGTCCAGTATTATCCCCCATACAATCATGGGACGTCTCTATTCTAAGTGTAGATGACCCTATGGTGTTAATTACATTTGAATTACAGGGAATCTGTCACCAGGTTTATGCTATTTGGTCTGAGAGAAGCATGATGCAGGGACAGAGACCCTGATTCCATGTGTTGATTACTTTACTCGGTGGAGTAGTTGTGATAAAATCACTATTTTTTTCTGCTGCAGAGCTCTGAATGCTGAGTCTTGTATAACCCCGCCCACACCATTGATTGGCAGCTTTCTGTGTACACTGTGCATAGGCAGAAAGCTGCTAATCAGTGGTGGAGGCAGGGGTACAGAGCAATAGGACTACCTGGCTAGACAGATAGTCTTCTAGTGATAATCTACTGATTTTATTGAAACAGCCACACACAGCCTAGTAAGTAACACATCACTGGAATCAGGGTCTCTGCCCCTACATCATGGTGCTTTCAGAATACATAGCAAACACCTGGTGACAGATTACCTGTAAGTCCTCCTCTGTGTGATCTCCCACATTATCCAGAATGTTATAGTAATGTATGATGACCGTTGCAGGGCGGCTCCAGGATTTCGTGGGCCCTGGGCGAAAGAGTCTCAGTGGCCCCTTTAACACATCCCATCATGATGCACAGATACCGCAGATAAATATATATATATAGTACAAGGCCGAAGATTTCACTTCTTACATTACATGAGCGATATCTATTGTAAATTCCACAATAACTCAGAAAGCGGCGAATCTTCACAGCTCACAGTGCAGACCGGACAGTAATGTCCTCCACACAGTATAATGGCACCACATAGTCCTCTATACCGTATTATGAGCTCCATATATTGCTCCATATAGAATAATGGACCCCATAAAATGCTCCACGCAGGCTGTGCCCCCATATAATGCCCCATGCAGGCTGTGACCCCACACATAATGCCCCATGCAGGCTGGCCCCCCACATAATGCCCCATGCAGGCTTTGACCCCCCACATAATGCTCCATGCAGGCTGTGATCCCCACATAATGCCCCATGCAGGCTTTGACCCCCCACATAATGCCCCATGCAGGCTGTGCCCCCCCCCACATAATGCCCCATGCAGGATGTTCCCCTCCCACATAATGGCCCATGCAGGATGTCACCCCCCATATAATTCCCCATGCAGAATGTCCCTCCCACATAATGTCCCATGCAGGCTGTGCCCACCACATAATGCCCCATGTAGGCTGTGCCCCCCCACATAATGGCCCATGCAGGATGTCACCCCCCATATAATTCCCCATGCAGGATGTCCCCTCCACATAATGCCCCATGCAGGATGTCCCACCCCACATAATGCCCCATGCAGGATGTCCCCCACACATAATGCCCCATGCAGTATATCCCCCCCACATAATGCCCCATGCAGGATGTCACCCCCCATATAATTCCCCATGCAGGATGTCCCCCCCACATAATGCTCCATGCAGGATGTCCCACCCCACATAATGGCCCATACAGGATGTCACCCCCCATATAATGCCCATGAAGAATATCACCCCCCCATATAATGCCCCATGCAGGATGTCCCCCCAACACATACTGCCCCATGTAGGATGTCACCTCTCACCCCATATATTGCCCCATGCAGGATGTCACCTCTCACCCCATATAATGCCCCATGCAGGATGTCACTTCTCCCCCCATATAATACCCCATGCAGAATGTCACTCCCCCCATATAATGCCCCATGCAGGATGTCACCCCCCATATAATGCCCCATGCAGAATGTCACCTCTCACCCCATATAAAGCCCTATGCTGGATGTCACTTCCCCCCCCATATAATGACCCATGCAGGATGTCACTTCTCTCCCTCATATAATACCCCATGCAGGATGTCACCCCCCTATATAATGCCCCATGCAGGATGTCCCCCCCATATAATGCCTCATGTAGGATGTCACCTCTCACCCCATATAATGCCCCATGCAGGATGTCACTCCCCCCATATAATGCCCCATGCAGGATGTCACTTCTCCCCCCCCATATAATACCCCACGCAGGATGTCCCTACCTCCCCCCCATACAATGCCCCATGCAGGATGTCACTTTTCCCCCCATATAATGCCCCATACCTCCATACATAAAAAAAAAAAATCAAATGCTCACCTCACTGCTCACCAGCTGTGGAGAGGTAAGTATTGTGCCGGCCGTGGTCCTGAGCAAGCATTGGGGGGGGGAGCAAGGCCCACTAGCTGGCGCTGGCACCACTCTCCTCTGCTCACCGGTCCCATACCGCGCCAGGGTGCCCGACAGCAAGTGGGCCCCTCGCCTACTCAGGGCCCCGGCACTTGCCTGGGTGTGCTGGGTGCTAGCGCCAGGTCTGCCCAGCGTCCGGTTTGTATCCTCCCAACATCATATCAGTGTAAATCATCTGGGACATAATATGGAGGGAGAAGTTTTTGCATCTGTAACTTTTTTCCTGCATCTTCAATAAATCAGTATTATTTCTTATTCTTTTATAGAGCGTGATCGATTCATTGGTTCCGGCGAGAAAGCCGCATATGAGCGACTATGAAACTTCCAAACTCATCAGCAGTGGAAATTTTGGGTGAGATTTCTGTTGCCATAATCCACATTTCTCAGGGTTCCCTATGACAATGCTTCTGCCCCTGCACTCTGCCATTCAGTGTTATCATAGGGAAATTATATGATCTGTAGCAAATCAAACTGTAAGGAAAGCGATTTAAATAATATAATTACATATAATATAATATATAATATTATTACATTCGCCTGTGCTAGACCCTCATCTGTTCTTATGCTGCCTCCTCCACCTGAGCTTTTCTGCTCTCCACTCTGATCTTTGTTTTGATGGGGGGGCTCCATTATGAAGCTGATCAAAGAAGTTGGCTACACATGGTCACATGAAGGGTGACACCATATTGACGTCAATGACATCTACACCCTCCACCATGACCATGTGGGCCCAATCACTGGCCTCAGCAGCAGAAGAGAGCCCTGGAGCACATTCATTTTGGACCAATTTTATTTGCACTAAATTGCATTTGGTCAGTTATAGCGAATCTGCCCAAAGAGAATTTCGATAGATTCTCGTATCTATAATGTGACCTGGGTGATGGCTCCGGCAGAAGTGGCATTGTGGAGACTTCCAATAGGTGATCTATGTAGTGCTATTTTATGTATTTCTAGATGTGCATTTATAGTGGCTGCCAGACTTTTAGTATTATACATATGCAAATTGTCTCTTCAGAGAGGAAGCAAACTAGAACTCCACCTATAGGAAGTAGCAATCCTAAAAGTCAATATCGACCCTTTAACAAGCCTTGTCACATGACTTAGGATAATAGCCAAAACCAAAATCTCAATTTGCAGGAACTGTGTTCTGGGGTACTGCCCCTCTTCAGTGCAAAGTGTGAGATATGGTTTGACTGGGTGAGAGGTGTCTGACCGGTATCCAAGGGGTTGACGTTTCTCCTTGCGGACATGAGGAGACTTTTAAGCCGCAATGCTCCTCTGGGAAATAGGATTGCTACTTCCTATAGGTGGCACTAGGGTGCTAGTTCTCTTCCTCTCTGAAAAGAGACAATTTGCATATTTCCCAGAAGAGCATTGCAGCTTAAAAGTCTCCTCACCTTGACATGCTTAACATGGCTTTTTCCGCAAGGAGAAACGTTACCGCTTGGATCCCGGTCAGATGCCTCTCACCCAGCCAAACCATATCTCACACTTTGCACTGATGAGTGCTTGTACCCCAAAACATAGTGTCCGAAAATTGAGATTTTGGTTATGGCTATTATTCCATGTCATATGATAAGGCTCGTTAAAGGGTCGATATTGACTTTTAGGATTACTACTTCCTATAAGGGGCACTAGTGTTCTAGTTCTCTTCCTCTCTGAAGAGACAATTTGCATATTTCCCAGAGGATCATTGAGGCTTAAAAGTCTCCTCACCTTGACAAGCTTAACATTTCACTCTCCGCAAGGAGAAATGTTACCCCTTGGATACCAGTATTAAACATATAATGATTTCTATAGATGGATTATTAATAAGGATTTATTATAACCGATGGATTCTCCTTCTCTCCAGGGCCGTCTACTTAGTGCATCATAAAGACTCACACCAGACCTTTGCTATGAAGAAAATGGCTAAGCGGAACCTAAATACTGCACAGAGATTGGAATGGGCCTTTCTGGAGAGGGACATCTTAACATTTGCTGATTGTCCCTTTGTGGTCTCCATGCTCTGCTCCTTTCCAACTAGATCTCACCTGTGTATGGTCATGGAGTATGTAGGAGGTAAGACACATCTGTTGTATTATATTCAGCCCATGTCTGCTTTCATCTTATCACTGCTCATATCATTAGGACATTGTTGGTTACATCCCCACAGAGCATTTACTATAGGTTATCTATTACCAAGATGCTCGTAAATTCATTGATCTTGGTGCAGGGGCGCTATGGGGCTCATCAGTCGGAGGGGGTCTGTCGACGCTCGGCAGTGGGCAGCATCCCTCCACCTGTCATCACAATTTCAGCGGTATTTGCTTCTTCAAGGAGGTGGGGTTGGTGGGGGCAAAAATACTGAGTAGGTGGCTAGTAGGGGCCAAAATACTGAAAGGGGGCCGTATGACTAGATATGGGGGGACTGTGAATGCTGAGTGGAGGTCATCATATTAAGTGGGGTGCTGTGGGGGTCCTCACTCTATATGGAGGCCCCCATTCTGTGTGGGGACATCATACTGAGTGGGGAGTTATGCGGACCATTATATTGTGTGAGGGACTGTGGGAACCATTATCCTGAGTGGGAGGGTTGCTGTGGGTGCCATCACACCGAGTAGGGGGTTGTGGCTGGCCTCCTTCTAAGTGGTGGCCTCCTTAGGAGGATTCACTGTGGGGATACCATACTCATTGAGTGTGGGTGTGGGCATTTTTGGGAGCATCATACTCTAAAATGGCCATAAAAGTTGTATTGCTGGTGAGAACACCAAGCTGCTTCAACAGGGATATAAATATATTTCTTTTTTATTTTTTAGGGTTGGGGGCAATTACAACTTTTGATATGGGGTCTTGTGATTTCTATGTACGCCACTATCTGTGTGATCTCCCCAGGATGTTTCCGCTCACTGCTCATTATACATCATGGTTATCTGCTCGTGGTATATCATGGTTATCTTCTGTATAAACCCCTCACCGGTCATATTTCCTTTCTTCTATAGGTGGAGACTGTGGGACCCTTCTAAGCACCAGGGGTCCTTTCTCTGTCCCCATGGCCCGCTTGTACTTTGCAGAGGCGGTACTTGCCGTGGAATACCTGCATAGTTACGGTGTGGTGCACAGAGACCTGAAGCCGGAAAAGTAAGTGCCCCCGAAGTATAATAAAGTGGGGAAAGTTGTCATTTATTATCATTCAGTCTGTGAGGCTAAAACCATCTTCTCTTTTGCAGCCTCCTGATTACATCTACTGGACATATTAAAGTTACCGATTTTGGGATTTCAAAACTTGGTCTAATGATACCGAAAACCAACACCTACAAGGAATTAGCAGTGGACATCTCCAGAGAGTTCCAGGACCGTGAGGTCAGCATCACCTACAAGAACTTAGCTTGTTATTTGCAAATCTCATCACACTATTGTCTCTTCTCTACGTTCTTCCTTTCTAGAGAACTTTTCCACTAATATTTTATCTTCTGCATTGTGTTTTAACGATGATATCTTGTCATAATAATTGTTTCATCGATTCTCATCTCTATGTTCTGTTGGTTTCCAGTTCTGTGGCACCCCATGTTACATAGCCCCAGAGATCATCCTGAAAGAAGGCTATGGAAGACCTGTTGACTGGTGGTCATTGGGGATCATCCTGTATAAATTCCTGCTGGGATGTGTACCATTTGATGCTGATTCCCTCACTGAGCTTTATAAAAGGGTTGTCATTGGTGAGTAGAATAATCCGATCATTGCGTTGATTGGTTACATTTGTTTAGTTATTTCCTTTGCTCTAAGTTACAGTCCAGTAAAGAGGTTTTATTTTCTGTAATTTTCTATGTAACAGGAGAACTAATTTGGAATTGTGATCGCGCTCCACCCCTGGATGCTCAGAATCTCATCACTGAGCTGCTCAGAAGAAATCCTGTGCGTAGACTTGGGACAGGTAACAGATATACTAGTATTAATATTCCCTTATTAGACCAAGGACATATCGCTCATGTCCATGAAGATCAGCATTTCTCTATCAGCTCATCTACTGTATTTCTAGTTCTCCACACTAAGACTTCCAGTTTATTTCCTTCATGTCGGCTCAGTTTTGTCATTAGTTCAGATTACGATAAACTGTTCAGATATGGAGCCATCCCTGACTATGTCCGCATCACTTTTGTTTTTCTTTTTCTAGGAGGAGCATTTGAGATCAAGGTTCATCCATTCCTGAGTGACTTGGACTTTGACAACATTCTGAGCCAGGAGCTGGAGTATGTTCCTCAGCTTGTTTCAGACGCAGACACCAGCTTATTTATCAGTAAGTAGAAGGAGACGTCATCTAGACTAAGCGACTGTTTGTCTCATCTTCCCTAATATGTGATCATCTGTTCCCATTAATATTAGTGATAAATAGTGACTGTGTTATACTGACAACCTCTAATAATACTTCATTACCTATTTCTTGTAGATCATTCTGATATAAACAAACATCTGGTCTCAAAGGATGAGGAAGGCACAAGTGAGAACAATGAGAGCCTTGACTTCCAAAATTTTACGTCATCTTCTGAAAAGCTTTGTAAAGTAAGTATGTGATTAATAAATCCAAAATATGTAAAAAAAAAGAAAAAAAACTCTAAAAGTACATAAAAAAATATTTTATATCTTATTTTTATCCGTATTTAGCTCTGTACCATCGCTACCAGGATGGTGAACAATGAGGATCCCAATGCCCCTCCAGAGTATACACAAGAAACCAACACAAACATCTCAGAAATGTGAGTAGATTAGAAAGGGTCATTACTTCATTACTGGGAGTTCCAGGCTGATCTATGTACACAACACCAAAAATAGGACATAAATAACAGAATATCAAATGCAGCATTCACCGTTTCATGGTTAACGGTCATTGTACTTTTGGCTTCAGAAAATGCAGAAGATAACAGCCCATAATTGTGGCATGTCATGCATTTTTAGCACTGCCTACTCTGTAGGAGAGCTGTAGTATTACTTGCCAGACATTCTTGGTAGTTGTGTTCTGATCCATGGAAGGTAGTTTGGAGCAGAAAACCTTCCCCACTATGACAGTCATATGTCCTATTAGGCCTTATAGTCAGTGTTCTTATAGTGAGACAACCCATTTTATACTGTGTTTACTTACGATTTACATGTTTTTCTTCTTCAAACAGGCAGAAAGAATCTGTTCCTGTATGTAATACAGACGATGCTGTTACCATCTTGCCACCCTCGTCCCCATTGCCAGGTATGTACATGTCTACAGCACCAACAATGTGAATGTTGACTTCAAGGCTCAAATATTTCCACATGGTTTTTCTGGTCTACTATGTTATCCATGTTTCATGGATCTCAGCTATGTTGACCATGGGTTCGTACTGTATCCCTATTTCCCTAATTTTGTACAGGAGGTTTTTTTCATGTATTCTGTATATTACGTTGCATCATCTATTAACCTAGTGAGATATAGCGACTGTGTTATACTGACACCCTCTAACAATCCTTCATTACCTATGTCTTGTAGATCACTCTGATGAAAACAACCAAATGATCTCAGAGGATAAGGAGGGCACAAGTGAGGACGATGAGAACTTTATCTTCCGAATATTTGCATCATCATCTTCTGAGAGGCTTTCTAAAGTAAGTATGTGATCGATAAATCCAAAATATGTACAAAAAAGGATCTACAAAATTAAAAAGTATATATATTTAATAACTTATTGTTATCCACATTTAGCACTCTACCACCACTAACGGGATGGTGAACAACGAGGATCCCAAGGCCCCTCCAGAGTGTACACCAGAATCCAACACAAACATCTCAGAAATGTGAGTAGATTATGGGGTCATTACTGGGAGCTCCAGGCTGATATATGTGCACAACATCAAATATAGGACATAAATACCATAATATCAAATGCAGCATCCACCGCCCCATGGTTATGGGTCATTGTGCTTTCAGCTTTCGGAATTGTTGGAGATAACAGCCCATAATTGTGGCCGGTCATGCACTTTTAGTGCTGCCCTCACTGTAGGAGAGATGTAGTATGAAATGCCGGCCATTCTTGGTAGTTGTTTTCCTCTCAGCTCTCTATAAAAGGTAGTCTTGAGCAGAAGACCTTCCCCACTATGACAGTCATATGTCCTACTAGTCCTTATAGTCAGTGTTCTTCTAGTGAGACAACCCCTTTTATATGGAGTTTACTTGAGATTTACATGTTTTTCTTCTTCAAACAGGCAGAAAGTATCTGTTCCTGTATGTAATACAGACGATGCTGTTACCATCTTGCCACCCTCGTCCCCATTGCCAGGTATGTACATCTCTACAGCACCAGCAATGTGAATGTTGACTTCAAGGCTCAAATATTCCCACATGGTTTTTATACAATACTATAGGTCTCTTATGTTATCCATATTATGACAAAGCAGATCCTATAAGAAGATATTGTTATTGATTTTTTTTTTTAATTTTTCATCAGAATTTCCATCTCATGAAGAAAGAAAATCGGCAATAAATCTGAGTATGGAGCAACAAAACTCAGAAAATGGAAAAAATGGGAAAAAGAGACGAGGTAAGTGTGAGAATCAACTCCATGTTGTGTGATGTCAGTGAGAATAATTCATGTGGAGTAGATGTCATCTGTCAGTGATGGGATTGTCACATGTATGATTGCTGACAATGACCCCTGACCTCTGTATGATAATATTCCTCTGCCGTCCGGCCACAGTGACTGCACAGCATTATCATGTAATATGGAGTCCCATCACTTACATTATATTTATTTCTCTTCTCATAGGTTCCATCTTCCGCCGGATCTTATCATCCTGCCGGCGTGGATTATCCAGGGCTGCTCGCGCATTTGCATGCTGTCACTGTTGCCCTAAAACCATCTAAAAGACGGGACACCTAAGCATCTAGCGCCCTGAAGTCCAGCAGATCCATCATCACTGCTGGAGCTGTATAGAAGGACCTTCACCATCTACCTGTGGCCTTCTGACTGGTCAACCTGGACAAGTTTCAGTAACGCCTCTGTCATCGGGCTCCGCGGTATTCATACTGCTCGTCTGACTTGTCATTTACTGATCACCTGGTATCTGACCTCGGCTATCTTCCTGACTTTGATTTAGTCTATTGATAATGTTCACGATTTTATTCATCCCATTATTAATTAAAAAAAAGTAAAATCTGTTACTGTTGCTCTGATTCCTTTTTGTCTTGAATTCACAAATACTTGTAACTCACTAATTGCTCTTCTTCTCACTAAATGTATTTCTCATTATCCTTAATGCAGCAGTCAGTCTCATATTTCTGTCCAGCAGTTACACTGGTGCCTCCACCCTGTACCAGTCATTACACTCATCCACAAACCTCTCCACACTGCTGCACAGTCCTGCATCTCTACCATATCTACACTCCAATGAGCTAAGATTAACATCCTCCATAATCAGGACCTCCCACTCTCATGTCCAAGACATTTTCTCTGCTGCACCAGCTCTCAGGAGTGCACTACTGCAGGCAATCATGTTCATTCCCACTATCAGAGATTTTAAGTGTGCAGTAGAAACAGATTATTTGTGGCAGGACTATCAAATCACCTCACTATTCTAAGTTTTTCCTACAGCACTCAGTAGCACTTAATATTTGTACATATACAGATAATGGTTGGTGACTGGTTCATGCAGCCTTAATTCCACAAAGATAGAAATAAAAGGTCAACATGTTTCATACATCCAAACCATCCTTAATCATGGCAGAAAAACATAATTTTAAGTTCCCACTATGAATATTTGGTGAGATATCACAGCTGTGTATTTTCACAGCACAAAGAACGCATCTTACAGATCAGCAAATCACAGTGTGCTGACGCTTAGTGTTGTAGTTTTGAACAACACCATTCATTTTATCATATAATGTGTTGAAAAATGAGAAAAAATGCCAGGTTTGGGCTCCTTCATTTTACAGTGTGTATTGTGTTGTAAAAACAAACTGACAAAACGATTCAGAGTCAGTAGTACGATTACTGTGATACCAAACTTATAAGGTTATATATATATATATATATATATATATATATATATATATATATATATATATATATATATACAGTGTTTAGCATAAATCAGTACACCCAAATAGATTTGTCAGCAAACCTGTAGTTTCCTTTCAGAATCATCATTTTATATGGGATACCATACTACAAAATACTCTCGCAAATTTGAGCCATTGAATGCAAACAAGATTTGGTATTTTGCAGACCCCAAAAAAGTAATTTTCTTAACAAACTCATTCAAGATCATGTTTCAAAAATGAGAACATCCCAGTAACAGTCTTAAGAGAAAAGCTAAGTTTAGACAACAAAATTCTAATTAACAAGAACTGAACCACAGGTAAGTGTAATTATTCATTAAACAGATGTCCAGCAGACAGGTGTCTGTAAAAGGAAGTTACTTAATAAAGAAAACTCCTTCCCATTTCATGCTATCAGCAATGGCACCACATAGAAGGGAAATGTCACAAAACCTGAGAAAGAAAATAATTTCTTTGCAATAAATGTGAAGTCTACAAGAAGATCAGCAAAACTTTACTTATCAGTCAGAATACTGTAGCAAAAGTGATGCAAAACTATAACAAAGATGGAACTGCAACCATCTTACAGAGACGTCCAGGCCGACTATGGAAGTTAACACCTAAACAAAAGCGTCCTCTGATGAGAAGGGTAAGTGGCACCACATAGAAGAGAAATGTCACAAGACATTTCTGAGAAAGAAAATAATTTCTTTACAAAAAATGTGAAGTCTACAAGAAGATCAGCAAAGCTTTTCTTATCAGTCAGATGGAAGCTAACATCTAAACAAAAGCATCTTCTGATGAGAAGAAAATCGACAGGCAAATTCATTGCTATTAGCTGAAGAAGTAGAAAGCCAAACTAGGGTGAGTGTTTTCCATGACACGACACGGTGTACACTGCAAATGAATGGCATTCATGGTGTCCTCCACAAAGGAAGCCTCTCTCCCTTAAAGCCCATGAACAATAAAAGTCCGTCTACAATTTGCCAGGGTCCATGCTTAAAACTATGAGGACTACCGGGACTGTATACTGTGTATGTGCATCTTATGTGTATGTCTGTATTTTATGTTTGTGTGCACTATGTATATGCATACGTTAAAATGTGTATAGAGTATTAGGATGTGCAAATTTTATATGTGTGCCTAATATAAATATACATGGAAATGTATATGTAGGTGGTGCCTGATGGAGGGTGGGGGGCCCAGATCAGAAGTCCTGATTAAGGGCCCTTCACTGTCATTGTCTGCCCCTTATATAAACAGTAAAATCTCCTTTAATAACTGGACTTCCATTGGGGTGGACTTCTCATAGATGGCCAGTAGGCATACTATATTATGAATCTGGGCATCTCTCACAGAAAATCTGATCTGGATATGAGGGTGGTCTTCTATAAGCGGTGATGTTTTGGAGAGATTTAGGGAAAAGTCCCAATTCTTATCCATCGATCTGGTAATTTGAGTAAAATATTTGTGTTGATAACTGATCACAAAGTCACAAAATATGTAAGATTTGGCATAACCTGGTTCATTTTTCAAAAAGTTATGCTCAATTTTTTTAGCACCAAGTTTTGTTGCTTTTTGGTAGACTTACACTAACTTAGTATATTGTGTGAGAATTAAATGAATTATGAATTAGTTGGCGCATTTTACCACACTCTGGGGGTCCCTGACAGTCCTTCTTTACCGGCCCTGTAGTGATGCCAATGTAAACTTCCAAGTGACCGCGCAGTCAATCACTGTCACGAATGCAGGACAACCTATGATTAGCTAATTTTTGGGAAATCCTTATAACAAAAGGGGATTGAAAATATTTACAATTATTTTAAAAGCATTAAAAAAAAAACAGACCCAATACTTATAATTAGTTTGTTGAAAGTAGTCTAATTAAAGGGAGCTGAAAGGATTAGAGATTATGAACCCGATTCACCAGTGTTTTTGCCAGAAAACTGGCATAAAGCTCTTGAAAAGTTGCAAAGTTTTGTGACTTTTCCCATTTTCACATAATTTTAACTTCTTTAACCCCTTAAGCCCCGCGGGTGGTTTGCACGTTAATGACCGGGCCAATTTTTACAATTCTGACCACTGTCACTTTATGAAGTAATTACTCTGGAACGCTTCAACGGATCCCCCTGATTCTGAGATTGTTTTTTCGTGACATATTGTACTTCATGATTGTGGAAAAATTTCTTCGATATCACTTGCGTTTATTTGTGAAAAAAACGGAAATTTGGCGAAAATTTTGAAAATTTTGCAATTTTCAAAATTTTAATTTTTAAGCCCTGAAATCAGAGCGATATGTCACACAAAAGAGTTAATAAATAACATTTCCCACATGTCTACTTTACATGGTATCCGCTAACAATTTGAGCCGATTTTCCATTCAATTTGTTAGCGGATACCATGTTGCATTTAGAGAGTCCCTGCGTGCCCAAACATTGGAGCTCCCCCACAAGTGACCCCATTTTGGAAACTAGACCCCCCAAGGCACCTATCTAGATTCATAGTGAGCACTTGGAACCCCAGGTGCTTCACAAATTGATTCATAAAAATGAAAAAGTGTTTTTTTTTTTCACTTTTTCATTTTTACGAATCAATTTGTGAAGCACCTGGGGATTCCAAGTGCTCACTATGCATCTAGATAGGTGCCTTCGGGGGTCTAGTTTCCAAAATGGGGTCACTTGTGGGGGAGCTCCAATGTTTGGGCACACAGGGGCTCTCCAAACGCAACATGGCGTCCGCTAACAATTTGAGCCGATTTTCCATTCAATTTGTTAGCGGACACCATGTCGCGTTTGGAGAGCCCGTGATGTGCCTAAACAGTGGAGCTCCCCCACAAGTGTCCCCATTTTGGAAACTATACCCCTCAAGGATTTTATTAAGGTGTATAGTGAACATTTTGAACCCAGAGGTACGGCACAGAATTTGTTTACATTAGGTCATCATATTGAATAAGTTGTCATTATTCTTGAGCGCAAGTGCTCGCTACTTGAGTTTGCATCGGGTACTCAGGTATGCACCATGTACAGCGTGTGCTCGAGTGACATGCTCGAGTCCCTGCTCCGCATGTTTCACGGTTATTAGACACCCCAAAAAAAACATGTGGGGATCGCTCGTGCATGGCAGGCAATCCCCGTAAAGTTTTTTGGCCGCGAAGCATATGGGGCAGAGACTCGAGCATGTCACTCAAATACCCACGATACTCAATGCATACCAGAGCACCCGATGCAAACTCAAGTAGCGAGCACTTGCTCTCAACACTAGTCGCCATATCGTCATCTTTTTTTCTTACTTTTGAAAAAAATCCCAACCCCAGCCCTAACCCTAGCACAACCCTAGCCCCAGCACAACCCTAGCCCCAGCACAACCCTAGCCCCAGCACAACCCTAGCCCCAGCACAACCCTAGCCCCAAACCCAGCCCTAACCCTAGCCCAATCCTAACCCAAGAGTTTATTTTTGACGCCGTTCCTTGTGCGGTATAAGTGATTAGACGACTTTATTCTTCGGGTCGGTGTGATTACAGCAATGCCAGAATCATATGGGGTTTTTATGACTGACAGCTGTCACACACTAAAAGACGCATTTTTTTTTTAAATCTAGTTTTTGCATCGCCATATTTTGAGAGCTATAATTTTTCCAGATTTTGGCAGACAGTCATGTGACGGCTCGTTTTTTGCGGGATGACTTGACGTTGTTATTGGTGCCATTTTCAGGCACGTGAAATTTTTTGATCGCTTTCTATTCCGATTTTTGGGAGGCAGAATAAACAAAAACCAACAATTCAGGAATTGTTTTTTTTTTTTTTTTTTATTCTGTTCCGCGTGTGGTAAAATTGATGAGGTAGCTTTATTCTTTGGGTCAGTACGTTTACAGCGGTACCACATTTGTATCATTTTTCTATGTTTTGGCGCTTATACACAATAAAAGCTATTTTATAGAAAAAAATATTTTTTAGTATCGCTTTATTCTGAGAGCTATAACTTTTTTATTTTTCGGATGTTGGAGCTGTATGGCGGCTTGTTTTTTGCGGGACGAGATGACGTTTTCAGCGGTATCATTTTTATTTATATGCGTCTTTTTGATCGCGTGTTATTCCACTTTTTGTTTGGCGGTATGGTGATAAAGCATTGCTTTTTGCTTCTTTTTTTTTTTTTTTTTTTTTACCGTGTTCACTGAAGGGGTTAACTAGTGGGACAGTTTTATAGGTCAGGTTTTTCCGGACGCGGCGATACCAAATATTTTTTTTATAATAATATTTATTGATGGGTACATTATATTTTTATTTTTGGTGTATTATTTTTTTTATTTTTTTATAATATTTTTGCACATTTTTTTTTTTTCCACTTTCACACAGTTTATACACTTTATTACTTTGTCCCACTCTGGGACTTTCACTTTTTTTTTTTCTGATCGCCTGCATGGCACAGGAATGGAGCACCATCCCTATGCCATGAAGGCTGTCAGAAATGCACAGTGTGAAGATTGCTTGGAGATGCACTGCGCATGTCCAAGCAATCTTCCTGCTCTCTGGTGACCCGGATGTTGTCATGACGACATCGGGTCGTCATGGCAACACCCGGGAAGCCTTTGCAGACTGCGCTGGAAGCCGGAAGAGGAGGTGAGTATCGCCGATCACCTCCCCTTGCCCCCGCAATGCAGTGATCGACTTCGATCGCAGCATCGCGGGGGTTAATGTGCTGGGAGCGGTGCAGGACCGCTCCCTGCACATAGTACCGGGTGTCAGCTGTGACAATCAGCTGACACCCGGCGGCGATCGCGCCCGCACAGCCTATGTGCGCGCGCGATCGCGATGACGTACTAATACGAGTCTGGCTCTTAAGTCCCAGGGCACAAACGCGTATTAGTACGTCAGATGTTATTAAGGGGTTAAAGCCCAAGACGTACTGATACGTATCTGCGCCCTGGGACTTAAGAGCCTGATATGTATTAGTACATCTTTGCGATCGCGCCCGCACACAGGCTGTGCGGGCGTGATCGCCGCCGGGTGTCAACTGATTGTCACAGCTGACACCCGGTGCTATGTGCTGGGAGAGGTCCCGCACATTAACCCCCGCAATGCTGCGATCAAAGTCGTTCGCAGCATTGCGGGGGCAAGGGGAGGTGATCGGGATAGTCACCTCTCCTGCCGGTTTCCAGCAATGTGTGCCGCGGCTTCCCGGATGTTGCCATGATGACCCGATTCATTGAGGGGTGCAGTTTTAAAAATGGTGTCACTTTTGGGTATTTTCAGTCATAAAGACCCCTCAAAGTGACTTCAAATGTGATGCGGTCCCTAATAAAATGGTTTTGTAAATTTTGTTGGAAAAATGAGAAATCGCTGGTCAATTTTAACCCTTATAGCGCCCTAATAAAAATAAATTTGGGTTCCAAAATTGTGCTGATGTAAAGTAGACATATGGGAAATGTTATTTATTTACTTTTTTTGTGTGACATATCTCTCCGATTTAAGGGCATAAAAATTCAAATTTTGAAAATTGCTAAATTTTCAACATTTTCGCCAAATATCTGTTTTTTCACAAATAAACACAAGTGATATCGAAGAAATTCTACCACAATCATAAAGTACAATATGTCATGAAAAAATATTCTCAGAACCAGGGGGATCCGTTGAAGCGTTCCAGAGTAATTACCTCATAAAGTGACAGTGGTCAGAATTGTAAAAATTGGCCTTCTCATTAACGTGCAAACCACTTTGGGTTGTAAAGGGGTTAAGGACTCTACTTGCATATACAGTCATGGCGGAAAGTGCTGGCACCCTTGAAATTGTTTCAGAAAATTACACGTTTTATTACACGCATGTTTATTTCCTTTGTGTTTATTGGAACAACACAAAAAAACTGAGAAAAAAAAGGCAAATTGGACATAATTTCACACAAAACTCCAAAAATGGGCCGGAATACATATATATATTTTTGATGGGACAACACTGAAGATGCGACACTTTGATACAATGTACAGTAGTCAGTGTACAGCTTGTTTAACTGTAAATTTGGTGTGCCTGCAAAATAACTCAACACACAGCCATTAATGTCTAAACCGCTGGCAACAAAAGTGAGTACACCCCTAAGTGTGTTCTCAGCTGATGTTATTTGTTGGTTTTTCTTTGCATCCCGAACAATTTTCTTGGCAGTTGTGGCTGAAATTTTTGTTGGTCTACCTGACTGTGGTTTGGTTTTTACAGAGCATCTGATTTTCCATTTGTTAATCACAGTTTGAACACTGCAGACTGGCATTATCAATTCCTGGGATATCTTTTTGTATCCTTTTCCTGTGTTATACTCTTTTTGCCTCCCTTTCCTGTGTTATACAGTTCAACTACCTTTTCCCGTAGATCCGTTGATAATTCTTTTGCTTTCCCCATCTCAAAATCCAGAAAAGTCAGTGGCTGGATCCCAGAAACTCACTCAGCTTTATGCACACACACTGATTACAAGCAAACAGGTCATACGTGAGGATGTTACCTTTAGTAGCCATTCAAACCCATTTGTGTCAAATTCTGTGCATGTTATCAGGCCAAAATCACCAGGGTATGTGAACTTTTTGATCAGGATTATTTGGATGTTTTTGGTTGTCATTAGTGATGAGCGAGCACTAAAATGCTCGAGTACTCGTTGCTCGGGTCGAGCAAATTGAAATACTCGGGTGCTCAACCTGAGCAATGAGCCCAATATAAGTCTAGGGGAAACTTGAGCATTTTTCAGGTGGCTCCCCACGGCGGTCTGCAGAGGGCCTAAAAATTACCCAAATCGATGGGAACTGTGCTCAAATGACATGGGAACAACATGGGGAAGACCCCTGGAAGCATCTCTGACTCCCAGAACACTGCTGTCAACAACGTCGTCAGAGTATTACGCCACTTTTACGGCGTAAGGAACATCCTTTCCAGGGTGATGACTTGTATATAAGGCAAAATAAATAAACAAAAACAAAAATACTCCTACACACGTAGCATTTTTGACACGTTTTTGCACTTTTGCATTGCTTTCAACCAAGACAAATGCATTCACCAGGAAATGTCATTTTAACATTTTACAACCTTATCTGGCCATGTGGTGTGTGACACATCATCAGACACATGCATACAGTGCTGAAAAGACATGGGAACAGCAAGGGGAAGACCTCTGGAAACATCTCTGACTCCCAGGTCACTGCCTAAATGTGTGCCCATCATAAGTGATCCTTGGCACATGCGAAGATGCCTCCCGCCATGCACCTGTCGTTGCAGACTTGAAACAATCACCGTCCACGTCCTTGTCCCACTGCAGTGTTCAGTTGTCCCTACCCCATTCCTTGGAATGCAAGCACAAGAATGCCGGCAGCCACCCACCCACAGGCTGCAATACTATACTGCCAAATTTTTGACAGCTGCTTGCACTTGAAATGTGGCCTTTTAGGCTCGTGGAGGCGGAAGCTTTTCATAACCTCATGCCGGCGGCGGCCGGGTGTCCATACTCGGTCCCCAGCCGCCACTATATTTCCCGGTATCGCCTCCGCCTTCCACAATCACGGGTCCCATAACATTACCCGTGCCCGCCCCAGTGCACTTACTGGGAAGGACCGCCTAACCACAAACACGTGGACAGGTGAATGTGGCCAGGGACGGTACGGAGCCAGTCCACAACTTTTTTTGCTAAGAGTTGTATTTAGCTCGGTGAAAGGACTGGCATAGAGGGAAACCGTATCTACCCTGCGTGTCATTTCTCCCAGAAAATCCTGTAAATGAGCTTGTTGCAGAAGCAATGGCAGCCCATCCAACATCAACTTGCACTTGTCAATGGTGCTTTGACACACACACATCTTTCTTTGCGCATTTAATTTCTTGAATACAGAGTTGGAAAATGGCCTGATCCGTAATGCGTTTTGAGAAATAACATGCATAAGCATGGCCGATCCGCATTAAAAAAAGCAGCCATAGAGTGTCCGGGAACCTTCCCCCACACTTTTCTTAGCCAGGGCTGCTTTTCGGCAGGGTTGGACGGGCCCACCAGAGAACCGGAGACTCCTCCGGCGGGCCCTGGCTTCTCCTTCAGGAAAGTTCATAGTGCCGAGGTGAGGCCATGATGATGATAGAGGCCATCATCTGCTTAGTTTTCTTTTACTTGGAATGCAATTGCAAGTATGCAGCCAGCCACCCACCCACCCACAGACTGCAACACTAAACTGACAGATTTCTGGGCAGCTCTTTGCACTTGAAATATGGCCTTTTAAGCTTGTGGAGGTGGAAGCTTTTCACAACCTCATGCAGGCGGCGGCCGGGTGTCCATACTCGGTCCCCAGCCGCCAGTAATTTTCCCGGTATCGCCTTCGCCTTCCACAAGCACGGGTCCCACAACAGTACCCATGCCCTACCCAGTGCACTTACTAAGAAGGACTGCCTAACCACAAACACGTGGACAGGTGAATGTGGCCAGGGACGGTACGGAGCCAGTCCACAACTTTTTTTGATAAGAGTTGTATTTAGCTCAGTGAAAGGACTGGCATAGAGGGAAACCGTATCTACCCTGCGTGTCATTTCTCCCAGGAAGTTCTCTAAAGCTGCTTGCACTTGAAATGTGGTCTGAACATTACTGCTGGTACTTTTCTGTGGGAATTTTCTTGCCTCCTACCAGCCTGGAATATTTCCAGCAAACTATGGTACAACACCATGGTATTAGCACTGCCCCCAGTACCAGTAGCGAAGCCATCCTCAATTTCCTTCTCTGGAATTTTATTTGGTAGACTGAGTGGCTGCCCAAATAAATTTTCTCACAAAGGAGCTGATGATAGAGTGGCAGTAGGTTCAAGTTTCTCCAGCCTGTTAGATATTAGAGGGTGAACGGCAGCACATTGGATCAGTGGTTAGCACTGAAGTCTTGCAGCACTGGGATCCTGGGTTCAAATCCCAGCAAGGACAACATCTGCAAGAAATTTGTATGTTCTCCCCATGTTTGCATGTGTTTCCTCCTCAGTAAAAATAGAGTGTCCTGGAATCTTCCCACACACTTTTCTTAGCCAGGACTGCTTCTCAGCAGGGTTGGACAGTCCCACCAGAGAATTCTCTGGTGTGCCTTGGCTTCTACCTCAGGAGAGTTCATGATAGCGCTAACTTTGCAGCTGCTATGGGGCTCTTGAGCGGGTGAGAAAGGTTAGCTCTCAGAAACAAATCCTCTGGTGGGCACAATGTTTTTCAATCTGAAACAGCTTCTCAGTGGGAGTTGTATTTCACCACAGCCATATTCTTTAGCTCTGTGAAAGGACTGGCATAGAGGGAAACCTTATCTACCCCGGTTGTCATTTCTCTGTCACCAGGTTCTGCCCATTGTAACACATGACCATGCCTGGCTGTATGTTCAGCGGTGAGAGCCACAGATCAAGCTGCTGTGTTACAGCTTTCAACAACTATGCAGCGCTGGGCGGTTTGTCAATTAAGCATTAAGCATGTTATCTTCAGCACAGCCTGTTGCTGTTTGGCCAAGGCAGTGCTGCAGTGCTGTCAGCTTGTGACTGATGTGGTCATTTCGGAGATGGAGGAGGAGGTACATGAGCTGAACAATGTGATTACATTGAGGTTAAATTGGTGATGCTGTTTTTTATACTAAAGAAAGATCCTATTGTTATGTTTTTTTATGTTATTTTTTATGAAAAATGCATTCACCGGGAAATGTCACTTTAACATTTTACAACCTCATCTGGCAATGTGGTGTCATCAGACACATCCTGTTTTATTTATGATGGAGGGACTCTGAAAGTCATAAAGCCTATTTTTATAGGGACATCAGACGGCCCTTACTATTCTTAAAAGGCCAGCAGTCGGCCCTAGCTATTGTTAGAGAGCCATCAGAGGGCTATGCTTTGTTGTTCCCATTATTAACAAGTGGGTTTCCTATACTGTTATTGCGCATCCAGTGACTGCAAGGGTTGTCAAAAATTTGGACGCAACCTAATACCCCTTTGAAGAGACATAGAGGAGGGTCTCAGTAAAAAAAATGTTCCCATTATAAAGGAGCGGGTCTTCTATAGTGGTAATGCCCATGCTGTGACTGCAAGGGTGGCCAAAATTTTTGAAAAAAAACACTAACAATTTAAAGACACAAAGAGCATGGCCACAGTAACAAGGTACGACATGTTCCCGTTAGAAAGGAGAGGGTCTGCTATACAGTTATAGGGTATGCAGTGAATCCAACGGCTGACAAATTTTAGGAAAAACCCCACTAAGAATTTAAGGACACACAGAGCAGGGCCACAGTAACAAGGTACGACATGTTCCCATTAGAAAGTAGAGGGTCTGCTATACAGTTATAGGGTATGCAGTGAATCCAACGGCTGACAAATTTTAATGAAAAACCTCAATAAGAATTTAAAGACACACAGAGCAGGGCCACAGTAACAAGGTACGACATGCTCCCATTAGAAAGGACAGGATCTGCTATACAGTTATAGGGTATGCAGTGAGTCCAACGGCTGACCAATTTTAGGAAAAAAACGACTAAGAATTTAAAGACACATAGAGCAGGGTCACAGTAACGACAAATTCCCATTAGAAATTCTAGGGTCGGCTATACTGTTATAGGGTATGCAGTGAGTCCAACGGCTGACAGATTTTAGGAAAATCCCCACTAAGAATTTAAAGACACACAGAGCAGGGCCACAGTAACAAGATATGACATGTTCCCATTAGAAAGGAGAGGTTCTGCTATACAGTTATAGGGTATGCAGTGAGTCCAACGGCTGACCAAGTTTAGGAAAAACCCACTAAGAATTTAAAGACACATAGACCAGGCCACAGTAATGACAAATTCCCATTAGAAAGGAGAGAGTCTCCCATAGTGTTGGACTATGCAGTGACTGCAAGGGCTGCCAAAAATTTGGAGGCACTTCAATGGCCCTTGGAAGAGACGTGGAGGAGCGCATCATAAATTTTTTTTACCATTAGAAAGGAGCGGGCCTCCTATACTTGTAATGCCATGCACTAAGTGTATGGGCTGACAAACATTTACTCCTGGGGGGTATACATGAACATACTGTATAAAAATTTTTTTTTTCGGGCATCATAAAAATGTAGCGCCCCGAGGGCTCGGCCGCTACAGGGGTATTGCACCTCTGCCAGAGGTGTGATATTCCACTCCCGGGTAAGGATGGAGTATGGACCAGGGTTCAGTTAGCTGCATACAGCACACTCACCCTATTTCCGAGGGACAGCTCAACGGTGCTCCCATTAGACAGAAATGCAGGCACGACAGACCATGTCCCTGGCTGGAGTGGGGAGGGGGTAGGAATACCCAGTGATGTAGGAGCAGATAGGGGTTGGTTCCTGAGCGTAGATAGGAGCCCATTGTTTGCTGGTCACCTGGGCTCATGTTCTAGAGGGCACCATCTTAGAACAGTGTTCAGTCAGAGAGAAGAAGTGACAGAGTGGGGGCCTTGGTTGTCGAACGAAGTGTGCCCTCTGCCTCCAGCGTTTTTAGATGGGAATTTTTTTAATAGTTCCGCAACAAGGGCCTTCTGGTACTGCCTCATTTTTGTACACCTGTCCGCCTCAGGAATAAGAGATATAAAGTTCTCCTTGTAGAGTGGGTCTAGAAGTGTCACCAACCAGTAATGACCTAAAATTTTGAGAATGCGAGGGTCATGGGAAAGGCAGCATAACATAAACTCAGCCATGCGTGCCAGACTACTAACAGGCAAGACTTCCGTGTCCTCACCAAGAGGATGACTGACCATGCTCTCCTCCTCCTCCTCTCTGTCCTCTGGCCATCCACGCTGAACAGACGGTATGACAGCTGTGCAGATAGCACCGTCTATAGTGCATGAAACTAGTTCCTGTCCTTCCTCCTCCTCCTCTTCCTCATTGTCACCCAATCCACGTTGGGATGAGATGAGGCTTGGCTGTGTGTAATCACCCTGTATGGTTAATTGCTCCATCTTATTGTGCTCCGCCTGCAATGCATCATCTTTGATTGTGAGCAAAGAGCTTTTCAGAAGACAGAGAAGCGGGATGGTGACGCTAATTATGGCGTCATCGCCGCTCACCATCTTGGTGGAGTCCGCAAAGTTTTGGAGGATGGTACATATGTCTGACATCCACGTCCACTACTGAGGTCTTATGTGTGGAGTCTGAACTGAATACCGATAGCCTTTTTGATGCTGGTACTCAACAACTGCCCTCTTCTGCTCACAAATCCTTCCCAACATCTGCAATGTAGAGTTCCAACGTGTGGTGACATCACACACCAGTCTGTGAGCCAGAAGCTGCAAACGCTGCTGAAACACTGCAAGGGCGGCGGAAGCTGTAGCTGACTTTCTAAAATGGGCACACAGGCGGCATACTTTAACAAGCAGATCCGGCAGCTCCGGGTAGGATTTGAGTAACCGCTGAACCACGAGGTTAAGCACATGGGCCAGGCATGGTACGTGTGTGAGCTCGCCTCGCCTCAGAGCCGCCACCAGGTTCCGGCCATTGTCACACACGACCATGCCTGGCTGTAGGTTCAGCGGTTTGAGCCACAGATCTGCCTGCTCTTTCAGAGCTGGCCATAACTCTTCAGCATTATGTGTTTTTTCACCTAAGCATATTAGCTTCAGCACAGCCTGTTGCCGCTTGGCCGAGGCAGTGCTGCAGTGCTTCCAGCTTGTGACTGATGTGGTAATTTCGGAGATAGAGGCCGAGGAGGAGGAGGAGGCTGAGGAGCATGAGGTTCAGGAGCTGTAGACCGTGGGGACAACCCTGATTGACCTAGGGCCTGCAATCTTTGGCGTCGGGAGGACGTGTTCCGTCCCAAGGTCCGACTGGGTCCCGGCTTCCACTATGTTAACCCAGTGTGCCATCAGCGAGATGTACCGTCCCTGCCCACAAGCACTTGTCCACGTGTCCGTGGTTAGGTGGACTTTACCGGTAACTGCGTTGTTGAGGGCACGGCTAATGTTTTGGGACACGTGCTTGTGTAATGTGGGGACGGCACACTGGGAGAAATAGTGGCGGCTGGGGACAGAGTACCGAGGGACGGCCGCCGCCATCAGGTTGCGGAATGCTTCTGTCTCCACAAGCCTAAAAGGCAACATTTCGAGCCAAGCAGTCGTGAATTGTGAGAATTTAGTAGTGTGGCCTGTGGGACGTTGGCTGCATATTTGCGCTTGCATTCCAAGGACTGGAGTATGAACAACTGAACGCTGTGCTGGGAGAAGGACATGGACGTGCTTCCTGATGCTGCTACTTGAGAGTGTGCAATGACAGGTGCAGGGCAGGAGGCATCTTTGCATGCACTATGGACAGGGGATTGACTTGCATGCACAACAGCAGAAGAAGCAATGGTGCCACCTGTAGACACTGTTCCTGGACCCTGGTGTTCGGCCCACAAAGTCGAGTGATTTGCTGCCATGTGCCTGATCATGCTGGTGGTGGTCAGGCTGGTCGTTTTGCCACCCCTGCTGATGCTGGTCTGGCTCGTGATGCAAATGGCCTTTTTGGAGTTATTGGCAGAGTCTTTAAAAAACAACCAGACTCGGGAAGACCTAACAGTTGTAGTGGCAACTTCCTTCGTGTTGGTGTTACGGGAAACGGTAGCCTGCCTTCTGTCTGCGGCCACCACACTGCTTCTTCCTGCCTGTTGGGGTGCTCTGCCTCCCTCCCCCTGTGTGCTGCTGTCCTTGCTCTGCATGTCCTCCTGCCAGGTTGGGTCAGTTACTATATCATCCACCACCTAGTCACCCACTTCTGCACCCTGGTACTATTCCTGACTTTCTGCCAATTGTGTCTAATCATCGTCCACCTCTTGTGACAGTTTCCCACCGTCGCCTTCATGTGACCGTGGCTGCTCAAATATTTGGGCATCGCTACACGTGATCTCCTCTTGCCCCGCTTCAAGTGGACCGGGCGAGAGGCCCGAATCTATAAATGGAAAAGTGAACAGCTCTTCAGATTGTCCAAGTGTGGGATCAGTTGTCTCTGGGTACTCGGCATGGTGGGAGGAAGGAGGATCAGGGTGAGGAATATGAGGTCCAGACTCATGGCTACTGAGACTTGACCGTGTAGAAGACAGGGTGGTGGTGGTGGTGGCTAAGTGACTGGAAGCATTATCCGCTATCCAACCAACAACCTTTTGACACTGATCTGGGTTCAATAGTGGTGTGCTGCGGTCCCCTAGAAATTGGGACAGGAAGGTCAGGCGAGAAGATGTGGGTGTTTGCTGTGGCACAATTTCGGCTTGCCCACAGCCTTGTCCTCGGCCTCTGCATGCACCATTACCATCACGTCCAGTTCCCCGTCCCTTGCCACGTGCCTTGCCCATTTTAAATGGAGGATAGTATCTTCCACGCTCACTACAAATGACTGAGTTTGAAGCGAAGTTATATGTGATCGGTGTGATGGAGAAAACAGAGTTTTAAATTCCTGGCCTGTAGGTAAGTAGTGTGAACAGCAAACTGCTGTGAATTGCTTCACTGACACACTGAAAAAATGGAGGCCAGAAATGGCAGTATTTTCTGACAACGTATATGTGATCCGTGTGACGGAGAAAACACAGTTTTAAATAGCTGGATTTCTAGCGCTCTAATATGGAAAGGACCTGGCTGTATTCTGCAGTGCCAACAAGCAAATGGCGCAGAAAAACGGTGTTCTCTGGATTGCTTTATAAGCAAATAATGAGGATTAAGATCCAAAGAAAAGTAATCCTCGCCCCTGAGACCTGGGCCTTTGTATAGAAATATCTAACAGCAGCAGAAGGCAGAATTGGAATGGAGCCTCTTGTGCTATATGCACTGCAAAACACCTAAACAAAATATCACATGAGGGGCCTAGTAAATAGAGACAACCAGCAGACACATAGCCCCCCTAAAAATTAACTTTTATTAATAATCTCTAAAAAGGACCTAAAAGTCCATAGACAAACAACAATAATACTCTAAATGATAGGACATATAGAATCAGGTAATACACCGACCGGGAGGGAATACAGATTAAAGCTGTCCCTATTATGTCCCTAAATCCTGTCCCTACCTGACAGCGGAGGTTGGCACCCTAATTTGTACTTCGTGGCGCCCCCGCTCAACGTCGGTAACCCTAATGTCCCTACAAGGACCCTTGTCTTAAATTAAACAAAACCACAACAGTGAGAAAGGGTAGAAAAAGTGAACGTATAAATACAGAAGCCGATAATAAGTCAATAATTATAGATGGCCAAATTCATTTGGTCGGGTAAACATAAATGCTCTAGGGTAGAGGAGCACAGTGCTTGTTTTTCATAGCCAAAACAAATCAAAATAGCAGCCAGAGCAATCAAATATGGACACATGCTACACTTTGATAGTCCAGCTATATACCTCAAAGGGGGCTCAGAAAGCAGAATCCCACCCAGGTAGATGTCTCCCCATACATCAAATGGGATTTAAGTATTGGTATTTGAAAAAGCATAATATCTATATCAAAGTATCAGGTCCAGACTCTGTCTGTCATAGATGTACATAATAGTAGACAGAAAGAAGGACACTTATCATTATTAGTCCCTATACCTTTTCAAAAAACTAGAGAATGGTAATCAGAATATAAATATCCATTGGTAAGTAAACAATAGCACTTAACCTTGATGGTCCCTAGTCCCAACAATCAAAAAATAGATTATCGAAAGAGAGACACTCATCATTGTTGGTCCCTATTCCTTTTCAAAAGACCAGAAAATGGCAATCAAAGTATACATTTTCATTAGTAAATAAACAATAACACTAAAACCTTAATGGTCCCCAATTCCAGCAGTCAGAAAGGAGATATCATTAGTAAGTAAAAAAAAAAATGACACTTATCCTTAGTAGTCCCAACGCGTTTCCCCCTAGTTTCCACCAGGGTTCATCAGGGGATCTGGGGAAGACCTCAATCCCTCACCCCAGATTGCCAGACAATGCTGCATGTGTAGGACACATGCAGCATTGTCTGGCAATCTGGGGTGAGGGATTGAGGTGAGGGATTGAGGTCTTCCCCAGATCCCCTGATGAACCCTGGTGGAAACTAGGGGGAAACGCGTTGGGACTACTAAGGATAAGTGTCATTTTTTTTTTTTACTTACTAATGATATCTCCTTTCTGACTGCTGGAATTGGGGACCATTAAGGTTTTAGTGTTATTGTTTATTTACTAATGAAAATGTATACTTTGATTGCCATTTTCTGGTCTTTTGAAAAGGAATAGGGACCAACAATGATGAGTGTCTCTCTTTCGATAATCTATTTTTTGATTGTTGGGACTAGGGACCATCAAGGTTAAGTGCTATTGTTTACTTACCAATGGATATTTATATTCTGATTACCATTCTCTAGTTTTTTGAAAAGGTATAGGGACTAATAATGATAAGTGTCCTTCTTTCTGTCTACTATTATGTACATCTATGACAGACAGAGTCTGGACCTGATACTTTGATATAGATATTATGCTTTTTCAAATACCAATACTTAAATCCCATTTGATGTATGGGGAGACATCTACCTGGGTGGGATTCTGCTTTCTGAGCCCCCTTTGAGGTATATAGCTGGACTATCAAAGTGTAGCATGTGTCCATATTTGATTGCTCTGGCTGCTATTTTGATTTGTTTTGGCTATGAAAAACAAGCACTGTGCTCCTCTACCCTAGAGCATTTATGTTTACCCGACCAAATGAATTTGGCCATCTATAATTATTGACTTATTATCGGCTTCTGTATTTATACGTTCACTTTTTCTACCCTTTCTCACTGTTGTGGTTTTGTTTAATTTAAGACAAGGGTCCTTGTAGGGACATTAGGGTTACCGACGTTGAGCGGGGGCGCCACGAAGTACAAATTAGGGTGCCAACCTCCGCTGTCAGGTAGGGACAGGATTTAGGGACATAATAGGGACAGCTTTAATCTGTATTCCCTCCCGGTCGGTGTATTACCTGATTCTATATGTCCTATCATTTAGAGTATTATTGTTGTTTGTCTATGGACTTTTAGGTCCTTTTTAGAGATTATTAATAAAAGTTAATTTTTAGGGGGGCTATGTGTCTGCTGGTTGTCGCTATATGCACTGCAGTCTGCTATATACCCTGCCTGCCTGCCTATATACACTGCCTGCCTGATATCTCTGCAGATGGATTAGTCCTCAGAAGGACTGTTTGTTGAGATGGATATGTGTAATGTGCGGTTTTTCTCACTACACTACCTAATGCACGATCAAATCTCTCCCTAACGCAGCAGCAGCTCTCCCTACACTGTCTGATCCAGAGTGACTGTGATGAGCATGGCGGCGCCAGGTCAGATATAGACCTGATGACGCTGTGCGGCCAGCCAATCACTGTAATGCCCACAACCAACATGGCTATGGCATTACAGTGCATGGCAGGCAATCACTGTATGTTCATTGGCTCTGTAAAGAGCGCCAAACATGCAGGGAGGGGACCCGACTTCCCGCCCGACCAACCCGGAAATACTCGGTGAGCGCAGAGCATCTCGAGCAGTGAGATACTCGGGCGAGCACCGAGCAGTAGCGAGCATGCTCGCTCATCACTAGTTGTCATTAAGATTTAAAAAGAGAAAACACAGAAATGTGACAGTAAATGGCTTCCCCCAACCAATAACCATGAGTGGAGAAAAAGTGTTTTTGTTATCATTCATTTTCTCTGAAACAAGGCCAAGAAAGGAAAAATTCTGCCGGGGTATGTAAACTTTTGAGCAGAACTGTATATGCGCCAGCCCCAGTGTCTCCTATTCTATGTACTCCAGCCCCAGTGTCTCCTATTCTATATACTCCAGCTTCTTCTGTGATGTATATGCTCTAGCCCCAATGTATCCTGTGATGAATATACGCCAGCCCCAGTGTCTCCTATTCTATGTACTCCAGCCCCAGTGTCTCCTATTCTATATACTCCAGCTTCTTCTGTGATGTATATGCTCTAGCCCCAATGTATCCTGTGATGAATATACGCCAGCCCCAGTGTCTCCTATTCTATATACTCCAGCCCCAGTGTCTCCTATTCTATATACTCCAGCTTCTTCTGTGATGTATATGCTCTAGCCCCAATGTATCCTGTGATGAATATACGCCAGCCCCAGTGTCTCCTATTCTATATACTCCAGCCCCAGTGTCTTCTGTGACGTAGCTAATGTAGCCCTAATGTCTCTTATGCAGAGGCGTCGCATGATAAAGTAGTGAGACACAAGCTCCCTGCCCTATCACTATCTCTTTCATATGCCACAGATCGCCATAGGCCTGCGGTTAACGAGATGTCAGCATCCTCACACAGGTGGCTCGGTGACATCATTGCATCGCTCTGCTCTGCTGTCCCGCCATGGAAGAGGAGACAGAGGCCGTGATGTAGGGAATCAGGATTAAGTGAGAATAAACGTTATTTTTTTTTTTAAATGATCGGGCAGTGGAGCCATCCTACTATATATCTGGAGTAGTGGGTCCATCATACTACATATGGAGTAGTGGGGCCATTATACTATATGTATGTGGGGCAGTGGGACCATCATAGTATATACAGGTGCATCTCACTAAATTAGAATATCTTCAAAAAGTTAATTTATTCCAGTTCTTCAATACTGTTTCAGTATGCTCCACAATCATGAGGAAGACTGCTGACTTGACAGATGTCCAGAAGGCAGTCATTGACACACTCCACAAGGTCCTAGAGTTCCAATTTTCATTTGGAAATCAAGGTCCCAGAGTCTGGAGGAAGAGTGGAGAGTCCACAATCCAAGCTGCTTGAGGTCTAGTGTGAAGGCTCCACAATCAGTGATGGTTTGGGGGGCCATGTCATCTGCTGGTGGAGGTCCACTGTGTTTTATCAAGACCAAAGTCAGCACAGCCGGCTACCAGGACATTTTACAGCACTTCATGCTTCCCTCTGCCCACAAGCTTTTTGGAGATGGAAATGTCATTCTCCAGCAGGACTTGGCCCCTGTCCACACGGCCAAAAGTACCAATACCTGGTTTACACACAACAGTATCACTGTGCTTGATTGGCAGCAAACTCGCCTGACCTTAACCCCATAGAGAATCTATTATAGAGAATCTATGGGGTATTGTCAAGAGGTAGATGAGAGACACCAGACCCAACAATGCAGATGAGCTGAAAGACAGCTTTTTGTTTTGAAGAACTGAAATAAATTAACTTTTTGATGATATTCTAATTTAGTGAGATGCACCTGTATATGGAGCAGTGGGACCATCATGCTATATATATGGAGGAGTGGGGGCATCATACTAAATATAGAGCAGTGTGTGTGTGTCACCCCAGGCCTGGATGCCACAAACAATAATCTATTTCTGAAAGCAGGAGGGAGGTCCCCTGGTTAGGGACTATTAGCATACAGCACCTCCTGTCCCAGGCCAGCAGGGGGAGCTGGCTGCCCCTATAAAAGCTGGAACTGGGGGCAGGGTTAGAGAGAACTGGAAGACCTAGCTCAGGAGTGAGACTAGTCCCAGAGAAGGAGGGACAGTTCAGCTGTAGCTGAGGAGTCCGTGAGGCACAGGAGAAACTGCAAGCCAGGGACAGAGGCGACGAGAGCCGGTCCTGGCAGAGAACCAATCTACCGGACATTGGGGTCCGAGGCTGTCAGGGTTACAAGCCCAGCAGCAGAGAACCAACCTGCGAGGGATTTCAGGTCCCTTGGCCTAAGAAGCCTGGAGGCCCCGCCACACAGAGGGACCAGTACATCGAGGAGCAAGCAACAGGTACCCAAGGCCTGAGTCGCAAGCCATACAGGAGAGAAGTACACGGCCAGCTCAGGGACATGGGCTATTACACCACGAAAAGGGGGATAGTCAGAAAGAGCATAGAGAGAACGGTAGGCCTACACACTCACCCTGACCAGTGGGGCTCGCCCGAATGCTCTCAGACACCCAGGCCCATTCCTAACCGGTACTGTTGGGTCATTAATAATATCTACAATAAAGACCCTGAACTGTTTGAAGCGGACTCTGAACTCTTACTATTGCGGCCTGCACTATCACCCCCAACATCCACCTACACTGCCCTGAGGCTACACTCTTCCCGTGGGGAATTATCCTACCCCTGTGCTGCACACCAACACCAGCCTCAGCGGTCTGCCTTGCAGCAGCGGTTATCTCCAACCGCAATCCACGGGTGGCGTAGTCGGACATTCAAAACACTGATAAATAGACTGCCACCATTTGGTGAGACCACCCTGAGCCACGGGATCGGGTTGCCACTACTACCCCCATCAGCACCGTACACTAGAAGGCCCGGTTCCGGGTACCCCACGGCCCAGGGGGCGAGTCAGCTTTGGCGTAGTCGGCAGAATTGTGACCAACCCGCAAAAAACGGGTATTGCGTGCCTGGAAAAGACTCTATACATATCTGAGTGAAGTTTCCCGCCATTCGGGGCCATTTCCCGCCAATCGGAGCGTTTCCCGCCATCGGGCGCCATCTTCGGGACGCCACGCCTACGCTGAGACGCTGCTCAAGGTCCTGGAAGGAGATCCAGCGGATGCCGACGTCATCACCGAGCAAAGCAAGGTCCTCGCCCAGAGCATCGCGAGCGGAGCCGCGGCCTACAGAAGAGGATCGCCAGAAGGTAGGCCACAGTTAACTAGGGGGGAGGAAGATGTCGGACGCGGAGGGACCCTCTACCACCAGCGTAGCCGCTGCAGCTGTGATGCCGTTTTCCATGCCCTATATCCATAGGCGGATTATAATGAGGGCAATCCGGATTGCCCTCATTATATGTGCGGGCCGCCGCGGCACATAGCGGTAGCAGTGGCGGGAGGGGGGGGCCCGGACCGCTCCCCCAGCAGCGGCCGCCGCTACTTCTTCATCCGCTGGGCCAGCACTGCAGCAGTTAACTTCCCTGTGCTGGCCCGGCCGCATCACTGCTAGGAGACATGGCCCTGTGCGCGGCTGTGTCTCCTAGCTGTGACGTCACACAGTGCGCCCCGGCCTGCAGTGCTGCACCGGAAAAGAGAGAGAGCAGGCAGGAGGAATTGAGCCGGGGGATTGTGAGTGTGTGTGGGCAGATGTGTGTGTGGGCAGGTGTGTGTGTGTTTGTGGGCAGGTGTCTGTGGGGGCAGGTGTCTGTGTGGGCAGGTGTGTGTGTGTGTATATGTGTGTGTGTGTATATGTGTGTGTGTCTGTGTGGGCAGGTGTGTGTGTATGTGTGTGTGTGTGTGTGTGTGTGTGGGGGCAGGTGTCTGTGTGGGCAGGTGTCTGTGTGGGCAGGTGTGTGTGTGTGTGTGGGCAGGTGTGTGTGTGTGTATGGTCAGGTGTGTGTATATGGGTGTGTGTGTGTGTTTGCGGGCAGGTGTCTGAGTGAGCAGATGTGTGTGTGGGCAGGTGTGTGTGTGTGTGGGCAGGTGTGTGTGTGTGTGTGGGCAGGTGTTTGTGTGTGTGTGTGGGCAGGTGTGTATGTGTGTGGGCAGGTGTGTGTGTGTGTGTGGGCAGGTGTGTGTGTGTGGGCAGGTATGTTTGTGTGTGGGCAGGTGTGTGTGTGTGTGTGGGCAGGTGTGTGTGTGTGGGCAGGTGTGTATGTGTGTGGGCAGGTGTGTGTGTGTGGGCAGGTGTGTGTGTGTCTGTGTGGGCAGGTGTGTGTGTGTCTGTGTGGGCAGGTGTGTGTGTGTGTATATGTGTGTGTGTGTGTGGGCAGGTGTGTGTGTGTGTATATATGTGTGTGTGTGTGTGTGTGTGGGCAGGTGTATGTGTGTGTGTGGGCAGGTGTGTGTGTGTGTGTGTGTGTGTGTGGGCAGGTGTGTCTGTGTGGGCAGGTGTGTGTGTGTGTGGGGGGGGGGCAGGTTAGAAAGTCTTGCCCTGTTGAACACTACACCTGACTTGAGGCCACCACCTCTTGGTTGTCCAATGTTCTTGCTTCTCTAGGGCTCTTCTCAGATATTCATTATACCAGCTCCCCAGAATACCAAAGTTAGGGTGGGTGACCGCGAGCCCTGGTGGTGGTCATAACTGCGACCACCCAGGGGCAATACTCCATAACAACAATCCCCTGAGGTGGTGTAGGATGTAAGGACCTATTCACACTACATTCAGCGCTGCATTCAGGTCTTTACACAAGGCTTACAACTGAATCCCTGAAATTCAGGATTGTGCTGTCTGAAATGAGACATCTGAAAGCAGAGAAAATGGAGCCTAAAGATTCAGACTTTAGCCTTGGTTTGCCTTTGTTCAAATCAATGGCTATGTCAAGGCACATCTGAATGCCAATTTTCAGGGATTTAGATAGAAGCCTGGAAAGAGGAGATGAATGCATTGCAAAATTCAGTGTGAATAGGCCCTTATATCTGGAGTCTTGATATTGATGCCACAAGCATTTTACTTGTTTTTAACTTAAAAAAAAAATACACACACACAAATTATACACACACACACACACACACTATACATACACACACATTATACACACACACACACACTATACATACACACACACACACACACTATACATACACACACAGTATACATACACACACATTATACACACACACACACAATACATACACACACACAGATGTGTATGTGGGCAGGTGTGTGTGTGTGGGCAGGTGTGTGTGTGTGTGGGCAGGTGTGTGTGTGTGATGTCTGTCTGTTTGTGTGTGTGTGTGTGTGGGCAGATGTCATTGTGTGATGTCTGTTTGTATGTATTTTTGTGTTTCAAATGTGTTTATGCGTGTCTGTATATGTTTGTGTGTGTGTATGACTGCATGCGGCCTCCTGCTGAGTATAGTTGGCGCCGTGCGGCCTCCTGATGTCTCTGGTGGGGCTCCGTGCATTATAGACGCGCCGTGCGGCCCCCCGCTGTGTATAGATGGCTAAGTGCGCCCCCCGCTGTGTATAGATGGCTACGTGCGGCCCCCCGCTGAGTATAGATGTCGCCGTGCGGCCTCCTGCTGTGTATAGATGGCTACGTGCGGTCTCCCGCTGAGTATAGATGGCGCTGTGCAGCCTCCTGCTGTCTCTGGGGGGAGCGCCGTGAGGCATCTATACTCAGCAGGAGGCCGCACATAGCCATCTATACACGTATACTCAGCAGGAGGCCGCACGTAGCCATCTATACGGTGCCATCTATACACAGCGGGAGGCCGCACGGCGCCATCTATACACAGCGGGAGGCCGCACGGCGCCATCTATACACAGCGGAAGGCCGCACGACGCCATCTATACACAGCGGGAGTCTCAGTGCTTTGCAAGAGCAGTCAATAAATTCTGCTTGACTAATTCTGAGCACCATAAAGTCTGGTTCGCTTCTAACCTGCTGTCTTCATTTTCAGCTTGCTGAATTCTAACTCATTTACTGTCATTCGAGACGATGCCTTTGCTGGTCTCTTTCACCTTGAATACCTGTAAGTGCTCCACTTAATGTCATATTTTTGATTCTGTTCTTCTTCATCTTATGGCATGTGCAATTGTATGAGCAAGTATTCATATGAATTTATGACCTACTTAAACCTTTGAGGACCTTAAATTTTATTCAATCAAATTTTTTTCCAGTTTAAAACTATGGGACATATATGTGCCTTGGTCCTCAAAGGGTTTTTAAAGGGGCTGCAAACATAAATACGAAAAAAATAATTCAATTAGTGCTTTATGTGTTCATTTAATTTTCATTTGAAGTCCATTTTTTTTATATACCTTGAAATTAAACCCTACCCCATGGAATGAAGCCCTACCTACATAACATCTGAGAGCTACATGGATCCCGCTTGTGAGGTGCCTGTCCGTCACTACTATTCAGTTTTAGGGTCCACTCACTAAGCCATATATTCTCTCATGCAAGAGAATAGGGCCAATTATGCAATTGACACTGGGCTCAAACTCTGTCAGAGCTTCAACTGAGTGTGATCCGATTCTCTCGCAGCACAGATATGGAGAAGATGGAGAACTTAATTTCTCCATCTTCTCCATAGTCTCTGTGAGTGTTCATCGGACTGCACTTGGATGACATCCGAGTGCAGTCCAATGTTTTACGTGCACCCATAGACTTGTATGGGTGCACATGGTCCGAATATCGAATGAGATTATTTTCTCATGCCAATAATCGCACTGTCCCATAGTATAACATAGGGCCGAGTCCTATCCGATAAAACATCACATAGCATTCGGGCCGTGTTATACGACAGTGTGAGCGAGCCCTTAGAGTCAAGGAATATTTACATGCAAATGATGATATTACTCTCCAAGTGTATATTTTTTTAGGCGAGTTCATAGTAAATGCTTTGCATTTTTGACATGTGATCAACTAAAGAACAAGAAAGATTTAGGACCTTCCCTATAGAGAAACGGAAAATAGTTTGGAGGACTTGCATGTCCTTTTTTATTTATTATGAGAAAATCATAAAAGATCCCGTTTTTTAACCATGCTGTGACTTTCTGCTGAGGGAGAGGGAGAGAGCTGCCCTATTCAGAGTCTGTAATAAGACCTGCTGACAAAAGTGTTGAAGATACAGTCTAATGTGAATTAACAATAAAAAAAAGTTAATTTAACAAATGGCTTGTATTTTTTTTAATACAAACTTTTTTGTCTTTACAGCTCCTTTAAAGGGAATCTGTCATGAGGTTTTTGCCACCTAATCGGAGAGCAGCATAATGTAGGGTTAGAGGCACTGATTCCAGTAATGTGTCACTTACTGGGCTGCTTAGTGTTGTTTTGATAAAATCATTGATTTGTCAGAAGGTAATTATCACTAGATGACTAGTAAGTTCTGTAGGACCCCACCCCCATCACTGATCAGTAGATTTCTGTGTACACTGAGCATGGGCAGAAAGCTGCCAATCAGTGGTGTGGGTGGGGCTATACAGAGTGCAGCATTCAGAGAGCTGCTAGATCTGCAGCAGATAAAACGGTGATTTTCTCAAAATGACAACAAGCAGCTGAAAAAGTGACACATCGCTGGAATCAGGGTATCTGCCCCAATATTGTGCTGCTCTCAGATGAGGCAGCACAATTAATATTATGCCAAATAAATTTCCTGTGAACTATCACATGATCTATCACAGGGGATCATGTGACATGTCACGTGATAAATCAGGTGTGTGGAGGGGGCCCGCGCCTTCTAAACTGCCCGGGGCCCTTGCTACTCTTAATCCACCCCTGCCTATATCCCCGGAGCGGCCTGGATGCCCAGTATGCTGGCGAGTCGCATACCTTGGGCGACTTTAAAGAAAGGCTGTATAGACTGTTCAAAGTTTATCCCCTGACAGAAGAACAGAAAGTAAGCATACTGATAGGGCAGTTAACTGGTGCGGCCCAGCGGGAGGTAAAGTCTTGGACAGCTGAGGAGAAAAGGACTGTAAGGGGGGTTCTGACCCGTCTACGGGACACCTTTGATACCCGTACCTCAGCAGAAATCAAAATGCGGTTCTATGGATGTAAGCAGCGAGCTCAAGATAGCATCCGAGATTATGCCCTAAATTTACAGGAAGCCTTAGGGGCAATTAAGCAAGCTGACCCTGGCAGCGTGCAGGATACAGATAAACTATTGACTGACCAGTTCATAGAAGGTCTGCTGTCCAGCGCCCACAGAACCCAGCTGCGCCTCATGGCCCTACAGAACCCCGATTTGACTTTTGCACAGTTCAAAGATAGGGCCATCCAGGTGCTCCGAGAACCTGCACCGGGTGGCGCTGTAGCTTCCCGGCGCCCTGCCATCCCTTACCACCAGGGGGCGGCGCCCTATCCCGCAAACCTTGTGGGGGCTGATGCGCAGGCCCTAAATCCATCCCCGCCTGCAAACCTCCACCATCAGGTCCAAGAACTAACAAAGAGTGTTGCTGCATTGACCAGGACCGTACAGTCGTTACAGATGGACCTGTCAGGACCAATCAAGCTGGCGTCCAGTCCGGAGGATGTCCCGTGGCGTCGACGGAGGAGGATCCCGTCATTCAGAGGGAGGCCCACCGATCATTACACTGAGGATGGACAGCCGATTTGCCGCCGTTGCAGCCAGCCGGGACACGTAGCCAGGTACTGTACTTTAAATGGGTCCGACCTGGGGCAAAGGGCCAACCCCCAGGCATAAGGTCATCAGGCCCATCTAATTGGCGTGATAAGTACGTAGGGGGACGCCCGGTTTTACCCGTAGTGCTGGACGGTATCCCCATGAGTGCACTGCTGGACACCGGGTCCCAAGTGACTACCATCCCCTATGTACTTTTCAAGCAGTACTGGAGTGACACTGATATAACTCGTTATCCAGACGATGACTTGAGCATCATCGCCAGCAATGGTCAACCCGTGCCGCAGGTGGGGTTCAGAGAGATGACCATTAAGATTGGTAAAGTTGAACTGCCGGCACAGGGAGTGATCATTGTGGACATTGACCGTCGAGAAAGTCACCCTAAAATAACCTTGGGTACTAATGTGATTGAAAATTGTCTTTCAGAAGTAATTGTAATTTTGCAGCAGGTGGCGATGAATGCGAGCTCCAGCCAACAGAGGGTCCTCCAGAAGGAGATAAGAGCCCTGATGAGATGGCAACAGGTAGAACTGTCTGGTGGTGAGATCGGTAGCGTGAGGATGAGCGACTCGTTCCCCATTGCTATGCCCCCCAAAAGTGAAATGATCTGGTGTCGGACTGCAATCGGGTTAAGAGGGAGAGACTACCAAGCCATGGTAGAACCCGTGTACTCAGACAGCAGGCCCACCATTTTGACAGCCCGGGGGGTGGTCTATGTCCGCCATGGAAGGGTGCCCGTCCGGATCTTAAACATTGGGGAAAGGGAAGTACATTTGCCCCGGTACGCTACACTAGCCAAATTGTATACTGTTGAACACAATGCTGTCAGGGCCGTGGAACCCTTGCCTCCATCTCCCCAGGCGGAGGGTAATGGTTCCCAGAAACCCAAGGAGGACTGGTGCCAGAAACTCCACGTGGGTGCTGACTCCACTCCCTTGCACCAAAAACAAGGAGTCTACCGGGTGGTTCAAGAGTACGAGAGAATCTTTAGTAAGCACCCGCTAGACTTCGGCAGAGTGAAAGGAGTAGAACACCACATCCCCACGGGGAGCCACCCACCAATTGCTGAAAGATACAGACCTGTACCACCCCGCACACTATCAGAACGCAAAGGGCATTCTGAGAGAAATGAAGGAAGCCAGGGTCAATAGAGACAGTTGTAGCCCCTGGGCAGCCCCCTTGGTTCTGGTGAAAAAGAAAGACGGTACTATGAGAATGTGCGTGGACTATAGAGAAGTCAATCGTATCACCCATAAAGATAAATACCCGTTGCCTAGAATAGAGGAGTCTTTGGCCGCACTAAAATCAGCTAATTTCTTCTCTACTTTGGACCTTACTAGTGGGTACTGGCAGGTTCCTGTGGCAGAGGCTGATAAGGAGAAGACCGCCTTCACCACCCTGATGGGATTAAGTGAATTCAACTATATGCCGTTCGGGCTCTGCAACGCACCCGGGACCTTCCAGAGGCTGATGGAATGCTGTCTAGGGCACCGAAACTTTGAGACGGTCCTACTTTACCTGGACGACGTGATTGTCTATTCGAAGACTTACGAGGACCATCTAAAGCACCTGGCCGAGGTGTTCGAGGCCCTGGCAGGCTTTGGCATGAAAGTGAAACCCTCCAAGTGCCATCTGTTAAAGCCGAAGGTACAGTACCTGGGACACGTGGTGAGTGCAGAAGGAGTAGCCCCCGACCCTGACAAAATCACGGCAATAAAGAACTGGCCAAGCCCCTCTAACATAAAAGAAGTGAGGCAGTTCCTCGGGTTGGTAGGCTTCTACCGAAGGTTCATCCCCAGGTTCACCAAGATGGCAGCCCCTATGCAGGACCTCCTTATAGGACAATCTAAGACCAGAAGCCAAAAGCCACCCTTCAAGTGGGACAAGCCGGAAGAGGAGTCCTTCCGCCTGCTGAAGATGGCCCTCACGGGGGATGAGAACCTGGCCTACCCTGATTATGGCCAGCCTTTTATCCTCCACACAGACGCCAGTAATGTGGGGCTGGGAGCCGTACTGTCACAGAACCAACAGGGCAGAGAAAGGGTGATCGCGTACGCCAGCCGGAAGCTGAGGCCCACCGAGAGAAACCCGGAGAATTACAGCTCCTTTAAGCTGGAGTCCTTGGCAGTGGTGTGGGCCGTAACAGAACGTTTCAAGCATTACGTGGCCTCTGTGAAGTTCACTGTGTACACGGACAACAATCCGTAGACACATCTGGACAATGCGAGACTTGGTGCCCTAGAGCAGCGGTGGATGGCCCGGCTAGCAAACTATGACTTCACCATCAAGTACCGGGCAGGCCGAGCCAATGCCAATGCAGATGCCCTATCCAGAATGCCCCACTTGCCCGATGAGGGAGAAGATCCAGACGAGTTGGAGGAAATAGAGCTCCCTGCATTCCACCGGTACGGGGCCACTCAGTACTCCCACCTTGTAAGAGACAAAGACTTGACCACTGTCATGTTCAATTCCTTACCTCACCACGGCTGGGCTGAAACACAAGATAGTGACCCTGCAATTCGCCTGGTGAAAGACCTCTTGACCCAGGCAGACGCTAGCCCTGGCTCGGACGCTCCAGAGGAAGCCAAGCAGTTATGGAAGGAGAAAAGCAGGCTATTCCTCTACGAAGTTAAGCTGTGCAGAAGGCTTGTCAACCACCGGACGCACGAGCTGACCTGGCAGGTAGTGGTCCCGAGACGAGATGCAGCAATGGTACTGGAGGCCTACCATGACAGAGTGGGACACTTCGGGTGGAAGAAACTGGAGTTCCTACTGAGAGAGCGGTTCTACTGGGTCGGAATGAGAGGGGCCATAGAGAAGTGGTGCAGGGACTGTGGCCCATGTAACCTCAGAAGGAAGGCGGTACCAGCCAGAAGACGCCCTTGATGCCCATCGTCACCAGGCAGCCTCTTGAGCTGGTAGCTCTGGACCATGTGAAACTGGCTCCAAGCCGGTCGGGCTACGTCTATGCCCTGACAATAGTGGACCACTATTCCCGGTTCCTGCTGGTGGTTCCTGTTAAAGACCTGACAGCCCAAACAGCGGCCAGAGCCTTCCAACAACACTTCTGCCGTCCACACGGGTATCCGGAACAGGTCTTGACAGATCAAGGTCCAGCGTTTGAGGCTGAAATCTTCTAGGAGTTCTGCAACCTCTACGGCTGTAAGAAGATTCGGACAACGTCTTACCACCCACAAACCAACGGGCTGTGTGAGAAAATGAATAATATCATCATTGATCTCCTCAAAACGTTGCCCCTGGAAGAACGCAGCCTGTGGCCGGAGAAGCTGCCAGACCTGATAGACTTATACAACCATATCCCGGTGAATGCTACAAATTGCACCCCGGCTTACCTGATGAGGGCAAGACCAGGTAAGCTGCCGATAGACCTGGAGATGGGAGTCCTGACCCCCGAGGACACCTCCCCAGACGCGGACTGGGATACGGAACGGCAGCTACAGTACAAGAAGGTACAGGAGAGTGTGGAGAGGAGTCTGGCTCAAGCGAGAGAAAAGCAAGAGAGGCTCTTCAACCAACACGCCCCTGCTGGTCCCCTGGAACCTGGTGAGCAGGTCCTGAAGCGGAAGAGAAGGCTTCACAAGCTAGATGACCAGTGGGAGAGCGACCCGCACACAGTACTGCAGTCCAACCACAACAACCCGAAGGTATGTGTAATTACCAAGGTTGGAGGAGAAACCACTAGCACCGTCTCCAGACACCACCTAAAAAGGTGCCCCGAGCAACTACAGAGTGCAGGAGAAGATCAAGATGACCTTGAACCCGCAGAAGACAAGAAAGAAATGATCAGCACAGTTCTTGGAGAGTTCCCCCGGTCCTGGACTCGGATAAATGATGCAATAGTGGTACCCGTCCTACACTTCCTTCAACCAACCCAGCAGGAACCTACAGGAGAGCAGGAGGAATCAGAAGACCAAGCAGCCCTAGAGGCAGAAGAACCCATGCCAGCAGCCCAGGAGAGTCAACCCTCTGCTGACAGTGAGCCTGCCATACCTGCGGTAAGCCAAAGGACCCGCAGATAGCTGCCTGCACTGCCTGTAAACCCAGCTAGTAGCTGTACCCTGAATGCTAGTGGGGAAAGTCAGGTTAGACCACCACCAGACAGTGGGTTACGCAGGTCAACCCGGAGCACTAGGGGGCAAATACCAGCTCGCTGGAAGATCTAAATGCTGTATATTGTAAATGTTTTATGTTTGTTGCCTGGTTGCTAATTATGTTTTTCCAGTCTTTCTAGTTCATGGACTAACAGGTTATGGACGCTGAATAACCGGAACTATCTTGTAGATAGTTGCACTTGGTGCCCTCTTTCGAAGATGGCCACGGAAGAAAAATCTTTCTGGTGTGGCCTCCTTGTGGCCCAAAGTAGAGAGCTCAGCCTTGTCGCCACGCCCAAGGCCAGGAAATTGGGGTTTATGAAAACAGGTCCCCACACCGTGGAAAACTTCACCTTGTTGGGTGAAATGGACACCCGGTCACGGAAGCGCCGTGACCTCAAGGACAAAATATACTTGTATATATGTTATGTTGTCATTTATACCCTGTATTTGTGTTTCCTGTTTAGTCCGGAGTACTACATTTTACTAGGGGAGAATGTGTCACCCCAGGCCTGGATGCCACAAACAATAATCTGTGTCTGAGAGCAGGAGGGAGGTCCCCTGGTTAGGGACAATTAGCATACAGCACCTCCTGTCCCAGGCCAGCAGGGGGATCTGGCTGCCCCTATAAAAGCTGGAACTGGGGGCAGGGTTAGAGAGAACTGGAAGACCTAGCTCAGGAGTGAGACTAGTCCCAGAGAAGGAGGGACAGTTCAGCTGTAGCTGAGGAGTCCGTGAGGCAGAGGAGAAACTGCAAGCCAGGGACAGAGGCGACGAGAGCCGGTCCTGGCAGAGAACCAATCTACCGGGCATTGGGGTCCGGGGCTGTCAGGGTTACAAGCCCAGCAGCAGAGAACCAACCTGCGAGGGATTTCAGGTCCCTTGGCCTAAGAAGCCTGGAGGCTCCGCCACACAGAGGGACCTGTACAGTGAGGAGCAAGCAACAGGTACCCAAGGCCCTAGTCGCATGCCATACAGGCGAGAAGTACACGGCCAGCTCAGGGACGTGGGCTATTACACCACGAAAAGGGGGATAGTCAGAAAGAGCATAGAGAAAACGGTAGGCCTACACACTCACCCTGACCAGTGGGGCTCGCCCGAATTCTCTCAGACACCCAGGCCCATTCCTAACCGGTACTGTTGGGTCATTAATAATATCTACAATAAAGACCCTGAACTGTTTGAAGCGGACTCTGAACTCTTACTATTGCGGCCTGCACTATCACCCCCAACATCCACCTACACTGCCCTGAGGCTACACTCTTCCCGTGGGGAGTTATCCTACACCTGTGCTGCACACCAACACCAGCCTCAGTAGTCTGCCTCGCAGCGGCGGTTATCCCTGACCGCAATCCACGGGTGGCGTAGTCGGACATTCAAAACACTGATAAATAGACTGCCACCATTTGGTCTGACCACCCTGAGCCACGGGATCGGGTTGCCACTACTACCCCCATCAGCACCGTACACTAGAAGGCCCGGTTCCGTGTACCCCACGGCCCAGGGGGCGAGTCATGTGCATCAAATTATACATACACATATGGGGCAGTGGGGCTTCATACTATATACAGGTGCTTCTCACAAAATTAGAATATCATCAAAAGTTAGTTTATTTCAGTTCTTCAATGCAAAAAGTGAAACTCCTATATTATATAGAGTCATTACACACAGAGTGATCTATTATATAGAGTCATTACACACAGAGTGATCTATTATATAGAGTCATTACACAGAGGGATCTATTATATAGAGTCATTACACACGGAGGGATCTATTATATAGAGTCATTACACACAGAGGGATCTATTATATAGAGTCATTACACACAGAGGGATCTATTATATAGAGTCATTACACACAGAGGGATCTATTTTAAGTGTTTATTTCTGTTAATGTTGATGATTATGGCTTACAGCCAATGAAAACACAAAAGTCATTATCTCAGTAAATTAGAATACTTCATAACAACAGCTTGAAAAATGTTTTTAAAATCCGAAAAGCTGGCCTACTGAAATGTATGTTTAGTAAATGCCCTCAATACTTGGTCGGGCTCCTTGTGCATCAATTACTGCATTAATGCGGCAATGTGGCATGGAGGCGATCAGCCTGTGGCGCTGCTGAGGTGTTATGGAAGCCCAGGTGGCTTTGATAGCAGCCTTCAGCTCATCTGTATTGTGGGGTCTGGGGTCTCATCTTCCTCTTGACAATACCCCATAGATTCTCTATAATAGATTCTCTATGGGGTTAAGGTCAGGCGAGTTTGCTGCCAATCAAGCACAGTGATACTGTTGTGTGTAAACCAGGTATTGGTACTTTTGGCAGTATGGACAGGGGCCAAGTCCTGCTGGAGAATGACATTTCCATCTCCATAAAGCTTGTGGGCAGAGGGAAGCATGAAGTGCTGTAAAATGTCCTGGTAGACGGCTGCGCTGACTTTGGTCTTGATAAAACACAGTGGACCTCCACCAGCAGATGACATGGCTCCCCAAACCATCACTGATTGTGGAGACTTCACACTAGACCTCCAGCAGCTTGGATTGTGGCCTCTCCACTCTTCCTCCAGACTCTGGGACCTTGATTTCCTAATGAAATGCAAAATTTACTTTTCATCTGAACACAACACCTTGGGCCACTGAGCATCAGTCCAGGTCTTTTTCTCTTTGGCCCAGGTAAGACGCTTCTGGCGTTGTCTATTGGTCATGAGGGGCTTGACACAAGCAATGCGACACTTGTAGCCCATGTCCTGGATATGTCTGTGTGTGGTGGCTCTTGAAGCAGTGACTCCAGCAGCAGTCCACTCCTTGTGAATCTCCCCCAAATTTTTGAATGGTCTTTTCTTAGCAATCCTTTCAAGGCTGCGGTTATCCCAGTTGCTTGTGCACCTTTTTCTACCACACTTTTCCCTTCCACGTCCATTAATATGCTCGGATACAGCACTCTGTGAACAGCTGCTTCTTTAGCAATGACCTTTTGTGGCTTACCCTCCTTGAGGAGTGTGTCAATGACTGCCTTTTGGACATCTGTCAAGTCAGCAGTCTTGCCCATGATTGTGGAGCCTACTAAAACAGACTAAGGGACCTTTTTAAATGCTTAAGAAGCCTTTGCAGGTGTTTCTTGTTAATTCTAATTTACTGAGATAGTGACTTTTGTGTTTTCATTGGCTGTAAGCCATAATCATCAACATTAGCAGAAATAAACACTTAAAACAGATCACTCTGTTTGTAATGACTCTGTATAATATATGAGTTTCACTTTTTGGATTTAAGAACTGAAATAAATTCACTTTTTGATGATATTCTAATTTTTTGAGAAGCACCTGTATGTAGCAGTGCGGCAATTATACTATATACAGTCAGGAGTATAAGTACTTGATACACTGACAATTTCGAAAGTTTTTCCACCTACAAAGAATGAAGAGGTCTGTTTTGTTCTACTTAACTGCTGCAACTTGGACCTTTAACAGGATTTATATTTCACCTATGAGAAAGCATATTATGTGTATTTGGCAGATTAACTCAGGCATGTTTATGATAAACTGAATACCTGGATTGGAGTCCTATTTATATACAGAATATTGACTATTAATGCTGGCAGAGTAAGTCTTAGGCTATATTCACACTAGGTGTTTTTTTTCTGCAGCAAAACATAATCTCTTGGCAGGAAAGAAGTAGCGTCAAAAACGCAGGTTTTGGTGTTTTTTTTGCAGTGGTTCTTGGTGCATTTTTGGTGCGTTTTTCAGGATCCCAAAGTTCAGCTTTGCTTCCACCATAGACACATGAAAACAGGTCACCATTGCAAGACATATGTTCATGAAAAAGTACACATTACAAATGTAACAGGGGGGGGTGGGGGGTGAATTGGTCTGGAATGGTTTATCTAAGACCCTGGCAGTGCATTGAATTTGTAGGACACTATTTACTTTCACATTATGGTTTGCCATTGAGTTGCTCAGGCATTGTTCATTTTCACACCTCCCTGGCCAACACGTGTTGTTCAATCTCACACCTAGCTCAACCAATGTTTACTTTGTAGGCATCACTAATTTAATTAAACTGTAATAATCCAAGCTGCTATCTCAGGTGACCAAGACAAGATGGTTTAAAGTTGGGAAAATCACAGGAATAAATGTGTGTCACATACTTGCTTTTTTCACTAAAAACGCAGCAAAATGTTCACCCTAGGCTTTTTTTCAGCATTTTTTTCCACCACCCTTTTTTTTAATGGGTGAAAAACGCTGAAACAAGTGACATACTCTATTGCAAAAAGCCATGGAGAGCACAAAATACTGAGGACAAATAAGCAAGCTGTGTGCATGAGATTTCGGAAATCTCATAGACTAAGTTGGTACTGTAAAACGCAGCTGAAAATTTGCATAAAAAAGCCCGCTAAAAAAACGTCTAGTGTGAATATAGCCTTGTATAACAGTTTGCCAATGAGTTAGGATATATGACCACGATGCAGAAATGCTGCAGATTTTTCCTATGCGTTTCTGCATCTCCCTGGGTTGTCAAGCGCTTTGCCAAGTGATTTTAGCATCACTTGGAAAAGTGCTTGACAACTTGGTCACACTATATAATTCCATGCAACCGGCATGGATTTACATAGTGTGACCAAGTTACAATGCTGCAAATGCAGCATCAGTAATAAAAAAAAAGAATAATAATGGTGAAAAATAAAAAAAAACCATTATACTCATCTTCCGATGGTCCTCGATCTCCTTCTCCGGTGAGTCCGGTGTCTTCGGCGGATCACGGTGCTGTAAAAGGACCTTCCATGACGTCATTTAGTCATGTGACAGGTCACCCGACCGCCGATGTCAGCGGTCGCGTGATCTGTCACATGACTAAATGGCGTCATGGAAAGTCCTTTTACCATCGCGAGCAGCCGAAGAGCCAGCAGCACCGCCGGGAGCAGAAAGGGGCCATCAGAAGGTAAGTATATGTTTATTTTTTATTTTAATTCTATTTTAACTACAGGTACTATGGTACCCGGGTCTGGAGGAGAGTCTCTTCATCTCCAGACCCGGGTACCATCCATGCATTGAGTCGCATAATATCCACATGTGTATTTGTAGTCATGCGGATGTTATGCGTTCCAATGCAAGTCAATGGCGGCTAAATCGCAGCGACTCTGCAAAATTAATAGACGAGCTGCGGATTTTTCCGCAATGATAATCCGCAGCGGAAATCTCCGCAGCATGTGAACAGCACATGCGGATTATCATTGGGGACCATTGCAGACCTATCACCAAGCGTTTTTTAAGTGTTTCCGCGGCGGAAGTTACGCTGCAGAAACGCCTAAAAAACGCATAGTGGGCACACAGCCTTAAAAGTTCTATGGTGAAGAAAAACACGTGAGATAATAAATACTAAATATACAATATTTCCCATAATGTAACTGAGCATATCTTTAGGGTGTATTCACTGTTTTTTCTTCTGCAGCAATAAATGCTGTGTTTTACAGCACCATCTTAGTGAATGACATTTCTGAAATCTCATTCACATGCTGTTTTTTTGCATTTTTTTAAATCTGCAGCTTGTCAAGTCTTTCAGAGGTTTTGCAGCATTTTTCACCCATTCAAATGAATGGAAAAAAAAACACAAGTTAAAACACCTGAATTTTAAGCAGCGTTTTTCCTGCCTCCTTTGATTTTTGGGGTAGAAAAAAATGCTGCCAAAATCCAACTTGTCAACACACCTTTATCCTGGTTGTGTTCTAATTGGATATAAAATAGAACGGTCATGATAACATGGGTAGTTAATTGTATGGTGTTTTCACTTTATATATTACCAGGCCGCATTCTATTTGCGCAGAGCTGCTCCGTGAAGATTCTATCACAAGATTCCGTGATGACATCACAGGTGATGGTGACATCACTGCTCACAGGCGCTATATATACAATGCACATAGGCTCACCCGTGCCTTTCTTGGCTCTATAGTGACTGATAGCACTTGCTGTTTTTCACTATGGCTGGAATTGTTTTGGACATTCCTCAGGTAAAAGCACTATTGTTGATCCTTATGATCAATCGTCCTAACAGTGTGCTTCTACCACCCGATGGCGTCCTCAGCTTCACTCACCGGCTGGTGATGGAGCTAGTAAAGGATTGCCTGACCAAACACCGACAACGTCGTCTAACGTCAGACTATCTGACGGATTTACTTCAGAACATCAGGACATTACTACACCAGGTAAGTGGAGGACACTCTGCACAGAACATCTCAATACTGATAGATAATAATGGAGGGATAGAAGCTTTTTCTTCTAATATATCATATTTTGCAGACCATAAGACGCACCAAAAATTTTTGGGAGGAAAATAGGAAAAACATTTATTATAATAAAATGGGGGTCTGTGTTATAGTCCGAATTTTCGGTTGCTTACTGAGGGGGGTGGTGGCAGTGCAGCGAGGTCACAGGAGGCAGAGTCGCTGCTGCAGGAAGTCGGCAGTAGGAGTGGGGCACTGCTGCGGGCCCCAAGCTGGGAGGAGCGGGGTGTCCAGAAGGTGCGAGGCTGCGGGCCCTGGGCTTCAAGGAAATGTTAGCGGTAATTCAGGAGGGGAGGCCCTGCTCTGCTTATTGATTTCTCTGCAGTGGGCTTCAAGAAGTAGGCTGCTGGAGATGGCCAATACGCAAATTGAGATCTCAGCTCGTCATTGAGCCGAGATCTAAATCTTCACATGCACTGCCTCCAGCGGCCATTTGCCTGAAGCCCACCGCCAGAAAATCAATGGGCAGAGCGGGGACTCCCCTCCTAAATCACCGCTAACATTTCCTTGAAGCCCAGGGCCCGCAGCCTCGCACCTCCTGGACACCCCGCTGGCCCGCAGGAGCGCCCCATTTCTACTGCCGGCTTCCTGCAGCAGTGACCCCACCTCCTGTGACCTCACTCCACCACAGCCACCCCCCTGGTAAGCTACATTCAGACAATTATTATTATTAATAATCTGTCTGATATGCTGGGGTGGAGAGCTCCAGAGTAGGGGGGATGCACGGGAGAAATCTTGTATGCGATTGTGGGAAGAGGAGATAAGAGGAGAGTAGAGAAGAAGATCTTGTGAGGATCGGAGGTTGCGTGCAGGTAAGTACCGGGAGACTAGGTCACAGATATATGGAGGAGACAGGTTGTGGGTGGCTTTGCATGCCAAGGTTAGGGTCTTGAACTGGAGTCTCTGGGTAATGTGTAGCCAGTGAAGGGATTGGCGGAGCGAGGGGAGAAGCCAGGGAATAGCGGGGGGACAGGTGAATTAGTCAGACAGCAGAGTTTAGAATAGATTGGAGGGGTGCGAGAGTGTTAGAAGGGAGGTCAAAAATTTTGGAAAAAAAGGCATCTTATAGTCCAAAAAATACGGTAAAACACGAGTCCCCAAATACAGTATGTAGTCATTGTATCTGCAGACAGAGAACCGATGTCACATACAATTTCCGCCTCCATTCTGACCGCTCTCATCTCAAAATTCTCCTTTCCATTTTTCCTTCTTTATAGGCTGAAGAAAGATCTCAGACTGAAGATTTGGCTGTCTTTAAAGAACTGGCCGAAAAAGTCCTGTCTATACTAGAACGCTCATTGGAACGCCCGGTAAGAATCAATATTAATAGACGTATCTTAATCCACCGTATCTGAGGAGACTTTCTGAGAAAAGGTCTGAAGATGGCGCGGGATTTGTATCGTTACAATTGGTGCATCTGTAAATGTTGGTTTAGTCCTTCATGATTTATGTATTTGGTGATTTAGTGAAATCTTCCACATATTAATTATATACATTATATCTATCAGGAAACAACAGGAGGCGACGCCAAATATGGGCAAAATGTGACCCCGAAAATCCCTGACCCTAATAGGAGTCAGCCGGAGCTGAACAGCGATCTGATTACAGGTGAGCGATCACCCGACCTTCTACAAGGAATATCCAGATATTACAGAGGACGGAGGATAATGTTAGATTTACTCTCTACTCTGTGTAATGGGAACCTGGCAGCACATTGTTACATATAGAAGTAGTGGTGTGACGGTATAGGCCATTGTCCCCTAATAATAATTGTTTGTAGAAATCCAATGTGCCAGTCAGGAGAAATGTAAAGTAGACACCATATACAAATCAGAATGGAAGTGCGCTGGGGGCGTGAAAGAAGAAATCCAAGTGCAGTGACACGCCCCCAGTGCACTTCCAGGCTAATTTGCAAATCTCTCCTATGTTTCAGCTCTCTTACCATCACTCGTATGTGCAGCGTGGGTGGGGGGTTCCTCATTCATGTGATGGAGGGTCCATTCTGCAGTGCTATAGCAAGTAACATGAAATAAATTAAATTTAAATTGCATTACTGCTCTAGAAAATGGGAAAAAACTAAGATACTGAGCACATAATTTGGCCAATTCATGAATGCCCAGCAGCCAATGACAAGGCGATCTTTTTGTTGGAATCCTCTCCTAATGTGAATCCTCTCCTAGGCTGAAGCCTACATTTATATGGGTAGGTAGGATCCTGTTTAATTAAAACCACCGCGGGCTGATGGGTGGAGATAGGTTCCCAGCAAAAAAGGTCGCCTTGCCGTGACTGCTGGGCATGCACCGAGCAAAAGAAGGTCGCCTTGCCGTGGCTGCTGGGCATGCACCGAGCAAAAGAAGGTCGCCTTGTCGTGACTGCTTGGCATGCACCCAGCAAAAGAAGGTCGCCTTGTCGTGACTGCTGGGCAAGCACCCAGCAAAAGAAGGTCGTCTTGCCGTGACCGCTGGGCATGCACCCAGCAAAAAAAAAGGTCACCTTGCTGTGGCTACTTGGCATGCACCCAGAAAAAGAAGGTCGCCTTGCCGTGGCTGCTGGCCATGCATGAATTGGCCAAATTATGCACTAAGTATCTTCCTTTTATCCTATTTTCTACAGCAGTAATGCAATTCAAATTTCATTTATTTCATGTTTACATGCTATAGCGTTACAGAGTGCAACTTTGTTAGTTATGTATTTGGATGGCTACTCTTAGTATGCACCTGTTCACACCCATTTTCTTTTCGGAAGTGATGGTCAGTCTTTTGTTATTTATGAAGGGGTTCCTCCATCATTTACATTACATTTATCTATGGATTCCCCGTATATTCTCATATTTAGAATCCCCATATAACGAGTATTAATCCCATTTACAGACATCTTGTCATTTCTCCGTTTTATTGCTGTATTATCTATGTAGGAATAATATCCTCTAATACATTTCATTTCTTCATCATTATTTTAGAAACAACTGAGCTGTCGAATCCTAACAATGGAATTAGTGAGATCCCGGAGATCCAAGAATCCGTAAGTATCATAGAGGGGGATGCGTGTGTGTCATCAGATCATGGGGTGTGAATGACTCGTCCAGTATTATCCCCCATACAACCATGGGACGTCTCTATTCTAAGTGTAGATGACCCTATGGTGTTAATTACATTTGAATTACAGGGAATCTGTCACCAGGTTTATGCTATTTGGTCTGAGAGAAGCATGATGCAGGGACAGAGACCCTGATTCCTTGGTGATTACTTTACTCGGTGGAGCAGTTGTGATAAAATCACTATTTTTTTCTGCTGCAGAGCTCTGAATGCTGAGTCTTGTATAACCCCGCCCACACCATTGATTGGCAGCTTTCTGTGTACACTGTGCATAGGCAGAAAGCTGCTAATCAGTGGTGGAGGCAGGGGTACAAAGCAATAGGACTACCTGGCTAGACAGATAGTCTTCTAGTGATAATCTACTGATTTTATTGAAACAGCCACACACAGCCTAGTAAGTAACACATCACTGGAATCAGGGTCTCTGCCCCTACATCATGGTGCTTTCAGAATACATAGCAAACACCTGGTGACTGATTACCTGTAAGTCCTCCTCTGTGTGATCTCCCACATTATCCAGAATGTTATAGTAATGTATGATGACCGTTGCAGGGCGGCTCCAGGATTTCGTGGCCCTGGGCGAAAGAGTCTCAGTGGCCCCTTTAACACATACCACGATTCATGATGCACAGATACCGCAGATAAATATATATATATATATAATATATATATATATATATATATAGTACAAGCCCGAAGATTTCACTTCTTACATTACATGAGCGCTATCTATTGTAAATTCCACAATAACTCAGAAAAGCGGCGAATCCTCACAGCTCACAGTGCAGACCGGACAGTAATGTCCTCCACACAGTATAATGGCACCACATAGTCCTCTATACCGTATTATGAGCTCCATATATTGCTCCATATAGAATAATGGACCCCATAAAATGCTCCACGCAGGCTGTGCCCCCATATAATGCCCCATGCAGGCTGTGACCCCACACATAATGCCCCATGCAGGCTGTGCCCCCCACATAATGCCCCATGCAGGCTGTGCCCCCCACATAATGCTCCATGCAGGCTGTGCCCCCCACATAATGCTCCCATGCAGGATGTGCCCCCCACATAATGCCCCATGCAGGCTGTGCCCCCCCTACATAATGCCCCATGCAGGCTGTGCCCCCCCACATAATGCCCCATGCAGGCTGTGACCCCACACATAATGCCCCATGCAGGCTGTGCCCCCACATAATGCCCCATGCAGGCTTTGACCCCCCACATAATGCTCCATGCAGGCTGTGACCCCCACATAATGCCCCATGCAGGCTTTGACCCCCCACATAATGCCACATGCAGGCTGTGCCCCCCCCCCCACATAATGCCCCATGCAGGATGTCCCCCTACCACATAATGGCCCATGCAGGATGTCACCCCCCATATAATTCCTCATGCAGAATGTCCCTCCCACATAATGCCCCATGCAGGTTGTGCCCCCCACATAATGCCCCATGCAGGCTGTGCCCCCCCACATAATGGCCCATGCAGGATGTCACCCCCATATAATTCCCCATGCAGGATGTCCCCTCCACATAATGCCCCATGCAGGATGTCCCACCCCACATAATGCCCCATGCAGGATGTCCTCACACATAATGCCCCATGCAGGATATCCCCCCGACATAATGCCCCATGCAGGATGTCACCCCCATATAATTCCCCATGCAAGATGTCCCCCCCACATAATGCTCCATGCAGGATGTTCCACCCCACATAATGGCCCCATACAGGATGTCACCCCCCATATAATGCCCCATGCAGGATGTCACCCCCCATATAATGCCCCATGCAGGATGTCCCCCCAACACATACTGCCCCATGTAGGATGTCACCTCTCACCCCATATATTGCCCCATGCAGGATGTCACCTCTCACCCCATATAATGCCCCATGCAGGATGTCACTTCTCCCCCCATATAATACCCCATGCAGGATGTCACTTCCCCCATATAATGCCCCATGCAGGATGTCACCCCCCATATAATGCCCCATGCAGAATGTCACCTCTCACCCCATATAAAGCCCTATGCTGGATGTCACTTCCCCCCCCATATAATGACCCATGCAGGATGTCACCTCTCACACCATATAATGCCCCATGCAGGATGTCACTTCTCCCCCCATATAATAACCCATGCAGGATGTCACTTCCCCCATATAATGCCCCATGCAGGATGCCACCCCCCATATAATGCCCCATGCAGAATGTCACCTCTCACCCCATATAAAGCCCTATGCTGGATGTCACTTCCCCCCCCATATAATGACCCATGCAGGATGTCACTTCTCCCCCTCATATAATACCCCATGCAGGATGACACCCCCCTATATAATGGCCCATGCAGGATGTCACCCCCCATATAATTCCCCATGCAGGATGTCCCCTCCACATAATGCCCCATGCAGGATGTCCCACCCCACATAATGCCCCATGCAGGGTGTCCCCCACACATAATGCCCCATGCAGGATATCCCCCCCACATAATGCCCCATGCAGGATGTCACCCCCCATATAATTCCCCATGCAGGATGTCCCCCCCACATAATGCTCCATGCAGGATGTCCCACCCCACATAATGGCCCATACAGGATGTCACCCCCCATATAATGCCCCATGCAGGATGTCACCCCCCCATATAATGCCCCATGCAGGATGTCCCCCCAACACATACTGCCCCATGTAGGATGTCACCTCTCACCCCATATATTGCCCCATGCAGGATGTCACCTCTCACCCCATATAATGCCCCATGCAGGATGTCACTTCTCCCCCCATATAATACCCCATGCAGGATGTCACTCCCCCCATATAATGCCCCATGCAGGATGTCACCCCCCATGTAATGCCCCATGCAGAATGTCACCTCTCACCCCATATAAAGCCCTATGCTGGATGTCACTCCCCCCCATATAATGACCCATGCAGGATGTCACTTATCCCCTCATATAATACCCCATGCAGGATGTCACTCCCCTATATAATGCCCCATGCAGGATGTCCCCCCCATATAATGCCTCATGTAGGATGTCACCTCTCACCCCATATAATGCCCCATGCAGGATGTCACTCCCCCCCATATAATGCCCCATGCAGGATGTCACTTCTCCCCCCCATATAATACCCCACGCAGGATGTCCCTACCTCCCCCCCATATAATGCCCCATGCAGGATGTCACTTCTCCCCCCATATAATGCCCCATACCTCCATACATAAAAAAAAAAAAATCAAATGCTCACCTCACTGCTCACCAGCTGTGGAGAGGTAAGTATTGTGCCGGCCGTGGTCCAGGGCAAGCATTGGGGGGGGGGAGCAAGGCCCACTAACTGGCGCTGGCACCACTCTCCTCTGCTCACCTGTCCCATAGCACGCCAGGGTGCCCGACAGCAAGTGGGCCCCTCGCCTACTCAGGGCCCCGGCACTTGCCTGGGTGTGCAGGGTGCTAGCGCCAGGTCTGCCCAGCGTCCGGTTTGTATCCTCCCAACATCATATCAGTGTAAATCATCTGGGACATAATATGGGGGAAGTTTTTGCATCTGTAACTTTTTTCCTGCATCTTCGATAAATCAGTATTATTTCTTATTCTTTTATAGAGCGTGATGGATTCATTGGTTCCGGCGAGAAAGCCGCATATGAGCGACTATGAAACTTCCAAACTCATCAGCAGTGGAAATTTTGGGTGAGATTTCTGTTGCCATAATCCACATTTCTCAGGGTTCCCTATGACAATGCTTCTGCCCCTGCACTCTGCCATTCAGTGTTATCATAGGGAAATTATATGATCTGTAGCAAATCAAACTGTAAGGAAAGCGATTTAAATAATATAATTACATATAATATAATATATAATAATATAATATTATTACATTCGCCTGTGCTAGACCCTCATCTGTTCTTATGCTGCCTCCTCCACCTGAGCTTTTCTGCTCTCCACTCTGATCTTTGTTTTGATGGGGGGGCTCCATTATGAAGCTGATCAGAGAAGTTGGCTACACATGGTCACATGAAGGGTGACACTATATTGACGTCAATGACATCTACACCCTCCACCATGACCATGTGGGCCCAATCACTGGCCTCAGCAGTAGAAGAGAGCCCTGGAGCACATTCATTTTGGACCAATTTTATTTGCACTAAATTGTGTTTGGTCAGTTATAGCGAATCTGCCCAAAGAGAATTTCGATAGATTCTCGTATCTATAATGTGACCTGGGTGATGGCTGCTGCAGAAGTGGCATTGTGGAGACCTCCAATAGGTGATCTATGTAGTGCTATTTTATGTATTTCTAGATGTGGATTTATAGTGGCGGCCAGACTTCTAGTATTAAACATATGCAAATTGTCTCTTCAGAGAGGAAGCAAACTAGAACTCCACCTATAGGAAGTAGCAATCCTAAAAGTCAATATCGACCCTTTATCAAGCCTTGTCACATGACTTAGGATAATAGCCAAAACCAAATCTCAATTTGCAGGAACTGTGTTCTGGGGTACTGCCCCTCTTCAGTGCAAAGTGTGAATGGTTTGACTGGGTGAGAGGTGTCTGACCGGTATCCAAGGGGTTGACGTTTCTCCTTGCGGACATGAGGAGACTTTTAAGCCACAATGCTCCTCTGGGAAATAGGATTGCTACTTCCTATAGGTGGCACTAGGGTGCTAGTTCTCTTCCTCTCTGAAAAGAGACAATTTGCATATTTCCCAGAAGAGCATTGCAGCTTAAAAGTCTCCTCACCTTGACATGCTTAACATGGCTTTTTCCGCAAGGAGAAACATTACCGCTTGGATCCCGGTCAGATGCCTCTCACCCAGCCAAACCATATCTCACACTTTGCACTGATGAGTGCTTGTACCCCAAAACATAGTGTCCGAAAATTGAGATTTTGGTTATGGCTATTATTCCATGTCATGTGATAAGGCTCGTTAAAGGGTTGATATTGACTTTTAGGATTACTACTTCCTATAAGGGGCACTAGAGTTCTAGTTCTCTTCCTCTCTGAAGAGACAATTTGCATATTTCCCAGAGGATCATTGAGGCTTAAAAGTCTCCTCACCTTGACAAGCTTAACATGTCACTCTCCGCAAGGAGAAATGTTACCCCTTGGATACCAGTATTAAACATATAATGATTTCTATAGATGGATTATTAATAAGGATTTATTATAACCGATGGATTCTCCTTATCTCCAGGGCCGTCTATTTGGTGCATCATAAAGACTCACACCAGACCTTTGCTATGAAGAAAATGGCTAAGCGGAACCTAAATACTGCACAGAGATTGGAATGGGCCTTTCTGGAGAGGGACATCTTAACATTTGCTGATTGTCCCTTTGTGGTCTCCATGCTCTGCTCCTTTCCAACTAGATCTCACCTGTGTATGGTCATGGAGTATGTAGGAGGTAAGACACATCTATTGTATTATATTCAGCCCATGTCTGCTTTCATCTTATCACTGCTCATATCATTAGGACATTGTTGGTTACATCCCCACAGAGCATTTACTATAGGTTATCTATTACCAAGATGCTCGTAAATTCATTGATCTTGGTGCAGGGGCGCTATGGGGCTCATCAGTCGAAGGGGGTCTGTCGACGCTCGGCAGTGGGCAGCATCCCTCCACCTGTCATCACAATTTCAGCGGTATTTGCTTCTTCAAGGAGGTGGGGCTGGTGGGGGCAAAAATACTGAGTAGGTGGCTAGTAGGGGCCAAAATACTGAAAGGGGGCCGTATGACTAGATATGGGGGGACTGTGAATGCTGAGTGGAGGTCATCATATTAAGTGGGGTGCTGTGGGGGTCCTCACTCTATATGGAGGCCCCCATTCTGTGTGGGGACATCATACTGAGTGGGGAGTTATGCGGACCATTATATTGTGTGAGGGACTGTGGGAACCATTATCCTGAGTGGGAGGGTTGCTGTGGGTGCCATCACACCGAGTAAGGGGTTGTGGCTGGCCTCCTTCTAAGTGGTGGCTTCCTTAGGAGGATTCACTGTGGGGATACCATACTCATTGAGTGTGGGTGTGGGCATTTTTGGGAGCATCATACTCTAAAATGGCCATAAAAGTTGTATTGCTGGTGAGAACACCAAGCTGCTTCAACAGGGATATAAATATATTTCTTTTTTATTTTTTAGGGTGGGGGGCAATTACAACTTTTGATATGGGGTCTTGTGATTTCTATGTACGCCACTATCTGTGTGATCTCCCCAGGATGTTTCCGCTCACTGCTCATTATACATCATGGTTATCTGCTCGTGGTATATCATGGTCATCTGCTGTATAAACCCCTCACTGGTCATATTTCCTTTCTTCTATAGGTGGAGACTGTGGGACCCTTCTAAGCACCAGGGGTCCTTTCTCTGTCCCCATGGCCCGCTTGTACTTTGCAGAGGCGGTACTTGCCGTGGAATACCTGCATAGTTACGGTGTGGTGCACAGAGACCTGAAGCCGGAAAAGTAAGTGCCCCCGTAGTATAATAAAGTGGGGAAAGTTGTCATTTGTTATCATTCAGTCTGTGAGGCTAAAACCATCTTCTCTTTTGCAGCCTCCTGATTACATCTACTGGACATATTAAAGTTACCGATTTTGGGATTTCAAAACTTGGTCTAATGATACCGAAAACCAACACCTACAAGGAATTAGCAGTGGACATCTCCAGAGAGTTCCAGGACCGTGAGGTCAGCATCACCTACAAGAACTTAGCTTGTTATTTGCAAATCTCATCACAATATTGTCTCTTCTCTACGTTCTTCCTTTCTAGAGAACTTTTCCACTAATATTTTATCTTCTGCATTGTGTTTTAACGATGATATCTTGTCATAATAATTGTTTCATCGATTCTCATCTCTATGTTCTGTTGGTTTCCAGTTCTGTGGCACCCCATGTTACATAGCCCCAGAGATCATCCTGAAAGAAGGCTATGGAAGACCTGTTGACTGGTGGTCATTGGGGATCATCCTGTATAAATTCCTGCTGGGATGTGTACCATTTGATGCTGATTCCCTCACTGAGCTTTATAAAAGGGTTGTCATTGGTGAGTAGAATAATCCGATCATTGCGTTGATTGGTTACATTTGTTTAGTTATTTCCTTTGCTTTATGCTACAGTCCAGTAAAGAGGTTTTATTTTCTGTAATTTTCTATGTAACAGGAGAACTAATTTGGAATTGTGATCGCGCTCCACCCCAGGATGCTCAGAATCTCATCACTGAGCTGCTCAGAAGAAATCCTGTGCGTAGACTTGGGACAGGTAACAGATATACTAGTATTAATATTCCCTTATTAGACCAAGGACATATCGTTCATGTCCATGAAGATCAGCATTTCTCTATCAGCTCATCTACTGTATTTCTAGTTCTCCACACTAAGACTTTCAGTTTATTTCCTTCATGTCAGCTCAGTTTTGTCATTAGTTCAGATTACGATAAACTGTTCAGATATGGAGCCATCCCTGACTATGTCCGCATCACTTTTGTTTTTCTTTTTCTAGGAGGAGCATTTGAGATCAAGGTTCATCCATTCCTGAGTGACTTGGACTTTGACAACATTCTGAGCCAGGAGCTGGAGTATGTTCCTCAGCTTGTTTCAGACGCAGACACCAGCTTATTTATCAGTAAGTAGAAGGAGACGTCATCTAGACTAAGCGACTGTTTGTCTCATCTTCCCTAATATGTGATCATCTGTTCCCATTAATATTAGTGATAAATAGTGACTGTGTTATACTGACAACCTCTAATAATACTTCATTACCTATTTCTTGTAGATCATTCTGATATAAACAAACATCTGGTCTCAAAGGATGAGGAAGGCACAAGTGAGAACAATGAGAGCCTTGACTTCCAAAATTTTATGTCATCTTCTGAAAAGCTTTGTAAAGTAAGTATGTGATTAATAAATCCAAAATATGTAAAAAAAAAGAAAAAAAACTCTAAAAGTACATAAAAAAAATATTTTATATCTTATTTTTATCCGTATTTAGCTCTGTACCATCGCTACCAGGATGGTGAACAATGAGGATCCCAATGCCCCTCCAGAGTATACACCAGAAACCAACACAAACATCTCAGAAATGTGAGTAGACTAGAAAGGGTCATTACTGGGAGTTCCAGGCTGATCTATGTACACAACACCAAATATAGGACATAAATAACAGAATATCAAATGCAGCATTCACCGCTTCATGGTTAACGGTCATTGTACTTTTGGCTTCAGAAAATGCAGAAGATAACAGCCCATAATTGTGGCAGGTCATGCATTTTTAGCACTGCCTACTCTGTAGGAGAGCTGTAGTATTACTTGCCAGCCATTCTTGGTAGTTGTGTTCTGATCCATGGAAGGTAGTTTGGAGCAGAAAACCTTCCCCACTATGACAGTCATATGTCCTATTAGGCCTTATAGTCAGTGTTCTTATAGTGAGACAACCCATTTTATACTGTGGTTACTTACGATTTACATGTTTTTCTTCTTCAAACAGGCAGAAAGAATCTGTTCCTGTATGTAATACAGACGATGCTGTTACCATCTTGCCACCCTCGTCCCCATTGCCAGGTATGTACATGTCTACAGCACCAGCAATGTGAATGTTGACTTCAAAGCTCAAATATTTCCGCATGGTTTTTCTGGTCTACTATGTTATCCATGTTTCATGGATCTCAGCTATGTTGACCATGGGTTCGTACTGTATCCCTATTTCCCTAATTTTGTACAGGAGTTTTTTTTCATGTATTCTGTTTATTACGTTGCATCATCTTTTAACCTAGTGAGATATAGCGACTGTGTTATACTGACACCCTCTAACAATCCTTCCTTACCTATGTCTTGTAGATCACTCTGATGAAGACAACCATCTGATCTCAGAGGATAAGGAGGGCACAAGTGAGGACGATGAGAACTTTATCTTCCGAATATTTGCATCATCATCTTCTGAGAGGCTTTCTAAAGTAAGTATGTGATCGATAAATCCAAAATATGTACAAAAAAGGATCTACAAAATTAAAAAGTATATATATTTAATAACTTATTGTTATCCACATTTAGCACTCTACCACCACTAACGGGATGGTGAACAACGAGGATCCCAAGGCCCCTCCAGAGTGTACACCAGAATCCAACACAAACATCTCAGAAATGTGAGTAGATTATGGGGTCATTACTGGGAGCTCCAGGCTGATATATGTGCACAACACCAAATATAGGACATAAATACCATAATATCAAATGCAGCATCCACCGCCCCATGGTTATGGGTCATTGTGCTTTCAGCTTTCGGAATTGTTGGAGATAACAGCCCATAATTGTGGCCGGTCATGCACTTTTAGTGCTGCCCTCACTGTAGGAGAGATGTAGTATGAAATGCCGGCCATTCTTGGTAGTTGTTTTCCTCTCAGCTCTCTATAAAAGGTAGTCTTGAGCAGAAGACCTTCCCCACTATGACAGTCATATGTCCTACTAGTCCTTATAGTCGGTGTTCTTCTAGTGAGACAACCCCTTTTATATGGAGTTTACTTGAGATTTACATGTTTTTCTTCTTCAAACAGGCAGAAAGTATCTGTTCCTGTATGTAATACAGACGATGCTGTTACCATCTTGCCACCCTCGTCCCCATTGCCAGGTATGTACATGTCTACAGCACCAGCAATGTGAATGTTGACTTCAAGGCTCAAATATTCCCACATGGTTTTTATACAATACTATAGGTCTCTTATGTTATCCATATTATGACAAAGCAGATCCTATAAGAAGATATTGTTATTGATTTTTTTTTTTAATTTTTCATCAGAATTTCCATCTCATGAAGAAAGAAAATCGGCAATAAATCTGAGTATGGAGCAACAAAACTCAGAAAATGGAAAAAATGGGAAAAAGAGACGAGGTAAGTGTGAGAATCAACTCCATGTTGTGTGATGTCAGTGAGAATAATTCATGTGGAGTAGATGTCATCTGTCAGTGATGGGATTGTCACATGTATGATTGCTGACAATGACCCCTGACCTCTGTATGATAATATTCCTCTGCCGTCCGGCCACAGTGACTGCACAGCATTATCATGTAATATGGAGTCCCATCACTTACATTATATTTATTTCTCTTCTCATAGGTTCCATCTTCCGCCGGATCTTATCATCCTGCCGGCGTGGATTATCCAGGGCTGCTCGCGCATTTGCATGCTGTCACTGTTGCCCTAAAACCATCTAAAAGACGGGACACCTAAGCATCCAGCGCCCTGAAGTCCAGCAGATCCATCATCACTGCTGGAGCTGTATAGAAGGACCTTCACCATCTACCTGTGGCCTTCTGACTGGTCAACCTGGACAAGTTTCAGTAACGCCTCTGTCATCGGGCTCCGCGGTATTCATACTGCTCGTCTGACTTGTCATTTACTGATCACCTGGTATCTGACCTCGGCTATCTTCCTGACTTTGATTTAGTCTTTTGATAATGTTCACGATTTTATTCATCTCATTATTAATTAAAAAAAAGTAAAATCTGTTACTGTTGCTCTGATTCCTTTTTGTCTTGAATTCACAAATACTTGTAACTCACTAATTGCTCTTCTTCTCACTAAATGTATTTCTCATTATCCTTAATGCAGCAGTCAGTCTCATATTTCTGTCCAGCAGTTACACTGGTGCCTCCACCCTGTACCAGTCATTACACTCATCCACAAACCTCTGCACCCTGCTGCACAGTCCTGCATCTCTACCATATCTACACTCCAATGAGCTAAGATTAACATCCTCCATAATCAGGACCTCCCACTCTCATGTCCAAGACATTTTCTCTGCTGCACCAGCTCTCAGGAGTGCACTACTGCAGGCAATCAGGTTCATTCCCACTATCAGAAATTTTAAGTGTGCAGTAGAAACAGATTATTTGTGGCAGGACTATCAAATCACCTCACTATTCTAAGTTTTTCCTACAGCACTCAGTAGCACTTAATATTTGTACATATACAGATAATGGTTGGTGACTGGTTCATGCAGCCTTAATTCCACAAAGATAGAAATAAAAGGTCAACATGTTTCATACATCCAAACCATCCTTAATCATGGCAGAAAAACATAATTTTAAGTTCCCACTATGAATATTTGGTGAGATATCACAGCTGTGTATTTTCACAGCACAAAGAACGCATATTACAGATCTGCAAATCACAGTGTGCTGACGCTTAGTGTTGTAGTTTTGAACAACACCATTCATTTTATCATATAATGTGTTGAAAAATGAGAACAAATGCAAGGTTTGGCTTCCTTCATTTTACAGTGTGTATTGTGTTGTAAAAACAAACTGGCAAAATGATTCAGAGTCAGTAGTACGATTACTGTGATACCAAACTTATAAGGTTTATATATATATATATATATATATATATATATATACAGTGTTTAGCATAAATCAGTACACCCAAATAGATTTGTCAGCAAACCTGTAGTTTCCTTTCAGAATCATCATTTTATATGGGATACCATACTACAAAATACTCTCGCAAATTTGAGCCATTGAATGCAAACAGGATTTGGTATTTTGCAGACCCCAAAAAAGTAATTTTCTTATCAAACTCATTCAAGATCATGTTTCAAAAATGAGAACATCCCAGTAACAGTCTTAAGAGAAAAGCTAAGTTTAGACAACAAAATTCTAATTAACAAGAACTGAACCACAAGTAAGTGTAATTATTCATTAAACAGATGTCCAGCAGACAGGTGTCTGTAAAAGGAAGTTACTTAATAAAGAAAACTCCTTCCCATTTCATGCTATCAGCAATGGCACCACATAGAAGGGAAATGTCACAAAACCTGAGAAAGAAAATAATTTCTTTGCAATAAATGTGAAGTCTACAAGAAGATCAGCAAAACTTTACTTATCAGTCAGAATACTGTAGCAAAAGTGATGCAAAACTATAACAAAGATGGAACTGCAACCATCTTACAGAGACGTCCAGGCCGACTATGGAAGTTAACACCTAAACAAAAGCGTCCTCTGATGAGAAGGGTAAGTGGCACCACATAGAAGAGAAATGTCACAAGACATTTCTGAGAAAGAAAATAATTTCTTTACAAAAAATGTGAAGTCTACAAGAAGATCAGCAAAGCTTTTCTTATCAGTCAGATGGAAGCTAACATCTAAACAAAAGCATCTTCTGATGAGAAGAAAATCGACAGGCAAATTCATTGCTATTACCTGAAGAAGTAGAAAGCCAAACCAGGGCGAGTGTTTTCCATGACACGACACGGTGTACACTGCAAATGAATGGCATTCATGAGTGTCCTCCACAAAGGAAGCCTCTCTCCCTTAAAGCCCATGAACAATAAAAGTCCGTCTACAATTTGCCAGGGTCCATGCTTAAAACTATGAGGACTACCGGGACTGTATACTCTGTATGTGCATCATATGTGTATGTCCGTATTTTATGTTTGTGTGCACTATGTATATGCATACGTTAAAATGTGTATAGAGTATTAGCATGTGCAAATTTTATATGTGTGCATAAAGCTCTTGAAAAGTTGCAAAGTTTTGTGACTTTTCCCATTTTCACATAATTTTAACTTCTTTAAAGCCCAAGACGTACTGATACGTATCTGCGCCCTGGGACTTAAGAGCCTGATATGTATTAGTACATCTTTGCGATCGCGCCCGCACACAGGCTGTGCGGGCGTGATCGCCGCCGGGTGTCAACTGATTGTCACAGCTGACACCCGGTGCTAAGTGCTGGGAGAGGTCCCGCACATTAACCCCCGCAATGCTGCGATCGAAGTCGTTCGCAGCATTGCGGGGGCAAGGGGAGGTGATCGGGATAGTCACCTCTCCTGCCGGCGTCCAGCAATGTGTGCCGCGGCTTCCCGGATGTTGCCATGATGACTCGATTCACTGAGGGGTGCAGTTTTAAGAATGGTGTCACTTTTGGGTATTTTCAGTCATAAAGACCCCTCAAAGTGACTTCAAATGTGATGTGGTCCCTTATAAAATGGTTTTGTAAATTTTGTTGGAAAAATGAGAAATCGCTGGTCAATTTTAACCCTTATAGCTCCCTAATAAAAATAAATTTGGGTTCCAATATTGTGCTGATGTAAAGTAGACATATGGGAAATGTTATTTATTAACTTTTTTTGTGTGACATATCTCTCCGATTTAAGGGCATAAAAATTCAAATTTTGAAAATTGCAAAATTTTCAAAATTTTCGCCAAATATCTGTTTTTTTCACAAATAAACACAAGTGATATCGAAGAAATTTTACCACAATCATAAAGTACAATATGTCATGAAAAAATATTCTCAGAACCAGGGGGATCCGTTGAAGCGTTCCAGAGTAATTACCTCATAAAGTGACAGTGGTCAGAATTGTAAAAATTGGCCTTCTCATTAACGTGCAAACCACTTTGGGTTGTAAAGGGGTTAAGGACTCTACCTGCATATACAGTCATGGCGGAAAGTGCTGGCACCCTTGAAATTGTTTCAGAAAATTTCACATGTTTTATTACACGCATGTTTATTTCCTTTGTGTTTATTGGAACAACACAAAAAAACTGAGAAAAAAAAGGCAAATTGGACATAATTTCACACAAAACTCCAAAAATGGGCCGGAATACATATATATATTTTTGATGGGACAACACTGAAGATGCGACACTTTGATACAATGTACAGTAGTCAGTGTACAGCTTGTTTAACTGTAAATTTGGTGTGCCTGCAAAATAACTCAACACACAGCCATTAATGTCTAAACCGCTGGCAACAAAAGTGAGTACACCCCTAAGTGTGTTCTCAGCTGATGTTATTTGTTGGTTTTTCTTTGCATCCCGAACAATTTTCTTGGCAGTTGTGGCTGAAATTTTTGTTGGTCTACCTGACTGTGGTTTGGTTTTTACAGAGCATCTGATTTTCCATTTGTTAATCACAGTTTGAACACTGCAGACTGGCATTATCAATTCCTGGGATATCTTTTTGTATCCCTTTCCTGTGTTATACTCTTTTTGCCTCCCTTTCCTGTGTTATACAGTTCAACTACCTTTTCCCGTACATCCGTTGATAATTCTTTTGCTTTCCTCATCTCAAAATCCAGAAACGTCAGTGGCTGGATCCCAGAAACTCACTCAGCTTTATGCACACACACTGATTACAAGCAAACAGGTCATAGGTGAGGATGTTACCTTTAGTAGCCATTCAAACCCATTTGTGTCAAATTCTGTGCATGTTATCAGGCCAAAATCACCAGGGTATGTGAACTTTTTGGACAGGATTATTTGGATGTTTTTGGTTGTCATTAGTGATGAGCGAGCACTAAAATGCTCGAGTACTCGTTGCTCGGGTCGAGCAAATTGAAATACTCGGGTGCTCAACCCGAGCAATGAGCCCAATATAAGTCTAGGGGAAACTTGAGCATTTTTCAGATGGCTCCCCACGGCGGTCTGCAGAGGGCCTAAAAATTGCCCAAATCGATGGGAACTGTGCTCAAATGACATGGGAACAGCATGGGGAAGACCCCTGGAAGCATCTCTGACTCCCTGATCACTGCTGTCAACAACGTCGTCAGAGTATTACGCCACTTTTACGGCGTAAGGAACATCCTTTCCAGGGTGATGACTTGTATATAAGGCAAAATAAATAAACAAAAACAAAAATACTCCTACACACCTTGGGCTATGTTCACACGTAGCATTTTTGACACGTTTTTGCACTTTTGCATTGCTTTCAACCAAGACAAATGCATTCACCAGGAAATGTCATTTTAACATTTTACAACCTTATCTGGCCATGTGGTGTGTGACACATCATCAGACACATGCATACAGTGCTGAAAAGACATGGGAACAGCAAGGGGAAGACCTCTGGAAACATCTCTGAATCCCAGGTCACTGCCTAAATGTGTGCCCATCATAAGTGATCCTTGGCACATGCGAAGATGCCTCCCGCCATGCACCTGTCGTTGCAGACTTGCAACAATCACCGTCCACGTCCTTGTCCCACTGCAGTGTTCAGTTGTCCCTACCCCATTCCTTGGAATGCAAGCACAAGAATGCCGGCAGCCACCCACCCACAGGCTGCAATACTATACTGCCAAATTGTTGACAGCTGCTTGCACTTGAAATGTGGCCTTTTAGGCTCGTGGAGGCGGAAGCTTTTCATAACCTCATGCCGGCGGCGGCCGGGTGTCCATACTCGGTCCCCAGCCGCCACTATATTTCCCGGTATCGCCTTCGCCTTCCACAAGCACGGATCCCATAACATTACCCGTGCCCTCCCCAGTGCACTTACTGGGAAGGACCACCTAACCACAAACACGTTGACAGGTGAATGTGGCCAGGGACGGTACGCAGCCAGTCCACAACTTTTTTTGCTAAGAGTTGTATTTAGCTCGGTGAAAGGACTGGCATAGAGGGAAACCGTATCTACCCTGCTTGTCATTTCTCCCAGAAAATCCTGTAATTGAGCTTGTTGCAGAAGCAATGGCAGCCCATCCAACATCAACTCGCACTTGTCAATGGTGCTTTGACACACACACATCTTTCTTTGCGCATTTAATTTCTTGAATACAGAGTTGGAAAATGGCCTGATCCGTAATGCGTTTTGAGAAATAACATGCATAAGCATGGCCGATCCGCATTAAAAAAGCAGCCATAGAGTGTCCAGGAACCTTCCCCCACACTTTTCTTAGCCAGGGCTGCTTTTCGGCAGGGTTGGACGGGCCCACCAGAGAACCGGAGACTCCTCCGGCGGGCCCTGGCTTCTCCTTCAGGAGAGTTCATAGTGCCGAGGTGAGGCCATGATGATGATAGAGGCCATCATCTGCTTAGTTTTCTGTTACTTGGAATGCAATTGCAAGTATGCAGCCAGCCACCCACCCACCCACAGACGGCAACACTAAACTGACAGATTTCTGGGCAGCTCTTTGCACTTGAAATATGGCCTTTTAAGCTTGTGGAGATGGAAGCTTTTCACAACCTCATGCAGGCGGCGGCCGGGTGTCCATACTCGGTCCCCAGCCGCCAGTATTTTTCCCGGTATCGCCTTCGCCTTCCACAAGCACGGGTCCCACAACATTACCCATGCCCTATCCAGTGCACTTACTAAGAAGGACTGCCTAACCACAAACACGTGGACAGGTGAATGTGGCCAGGGACGGTACGGAGCCAGTCCACAACTTTTTTTGATAAGAGTTGTATTTAGCTCAGTGAAAGGACTGGCATAGAGGGAAACCGTATCTACCCTGCGTGTCATTTCTCCCAGGAAGTCCTCTAAAGCTGCTTGCACTTGAAATGTGGCCTGAACATTACTGCTGGTACTTTTCTGTGGGAATTTTCTTGCCTCCTACCAGCCTGGAATATTTCCAGCAAACTATGGTACAACACCATGGTATTAGCACTGCCCCCAGTACCAGTAGCGAAGCCATCCTCAATTTCCTTCTCTGGAATTTTATTTGGTAGACTGAGTGGCTGCCCAAATACATTTTCTCACAAAGGAGCTGATGATAGAGTGGCAGTAGGTTCAAGTTTCTCCAGCCTGTTAGATATTTGAGGGTGAACGGCAGCACATTGGATCAGTGGTTAGCACTGAAGTCTTGCAGCACTGGGATCCTGGGTTCAAATCCCAGCAAGGACAACATCTGCATGAAATTTGTATGTTCTCCCCATGTTTGCGTGTGTTTCCTCCTCAGTAAAAATAGAGTGTCCTGGAATCTTCCCACACACTTTTCTTAGCCAGGACTGCTTCTCGGCAGGGTTGGACAGTCCCACCAGAGAATTCTCTGGTGTGCCTTGGCTTCTACCTCAGGAGAGTTCATGATAGCGCTAACTTTGCAGCTGCTATGGGGCTCTTGAGCGGGTGAGAAAGGTTAGCCCTCAGAAACAAATCCTCTGGTGGGCACAATGTTTTTCAATCTGAAACAGTTTCTCAGTGGGAGTTGTATTTCACCACAGCCATATTCTTTAGCTCTGTGAAAGGACTGGCATAGAGGGAAACCTTATCTACCCTGGTTGTCATTTCTCCGTCACCAGGTTCCGCCCATTGTAACACACGACCATGCCTGGCTGTATGTTCAGCGGTGAGAGCCACAGATCAAGGTGCTTTGTTACAGCTTTCAACAACTATGCAGCGCTGGGCGGTTTGTCAATTAAGCATTAAGCATGTTATCTTCAGCACAGCCTGTTGCTGTTTGGCCAAGGCAGTGCTGCAGTGCTGTCAGCTTGTGACTGATGTGGTCATTTCGGAGATGGAGGAGGAGGTGCATGAGCTGAACAATGTGATTACATTGAGGTTAAATTGGTGATGCTGTTTTTTATACTAAAGAAAGATCCTATTGTTATGTTTTTTATGTTATTTTTTATGACAAATGCATTCACCGGGAAATGTCATTTTAACATTTTACAACCTCATCTGGCAATGTGGTGTCATCAGACACATCCTGTTTTATTTATGATGGAGGGACTCTGAAAGTCATAAAGCCTATTTTTATAGGAACATCAGACGGCCCTTACTATTCTTAAAAGGCCAGCAGTCGGCCCTAGCTATTGTTAGAGAGCCATCAGAGGGCTATGCTTTGTTGTTCCCATTATTAACAAGTGGGTCTCCTATACTGTTATTGCGCATCCAGTGACTGCAAGGGTTGTCAAAAATTTGGACGCAACCTAATACCCCTTTGAAGAGACATAGAGGAGGGTCTCAGTAAAAAAAATGTTCCCATTATAAAGGAGCGGGTCTTCTATAGTGTTTATGCCCATGCTGTGACTGCAAGGGTGGCCAAAATTTTTGAAAAAAAACACTAACAATTTAAAGACACAAAGAGCAGGGCCACAATAACAAGGTACGACATGCTCCCATTTGAAAGGACAGGGTCTGCTATACAGTTATAGGGTATGCAGTGAGTCCAACAGCTGATCAATTTTAGGAAAAAAAACACTAAGAATTTAAAGACACATAGAGCAGGGCCACAGTAACGACAAATTCCCATTAGAAATGATAGGGTCGGCTATACTGTTATAGGGTATGCAGTGAGTCCAACGGCTGACAGATTTTAGGAAAAACCCCACTAAGAATTTAAGGACACACAGAGCAGGGCCACAGTAACAAGGTACGACATGTTCCCATTAGAAAGTAGAGGGTCTGCTATACAGTTATAGGGTATGCAGTGAGTCCAACAGCTGACCAATTTTAGGAAAATTCCCACTAAGAATTTAAAGACACACAGAGCAGGGCCACAGTAACAAGATATGACACATAGACCAGGCCACAGTAATGACAAATTCCCATTAGAAAGGAGAGAGTCTCCCATAGTGTTGGACTATGCAGTGACTGCAAGGGCTGCCAAAAATTTGGAGGCACTTCAATGGCCCTTGGAAGAGACGTGGAGGAGCGCATCATAAAATTTTTTTACCATTAGAAAGGAACGGGCCTCCTATACTTGTAATGCCATGCACTAAGTGTATGGGCTGACAAACATTTACTTCTGGGGGGTATACATGAACATACTGTATAAAAAATTTTTTTTACGGGCATCATAAAAATGTAGCGCCCCGAGGGCTCGACCGCTACAGGGGTATTGCACCTCTGCCAGAGGTGTGATATTCCACTCCCGGGTAAGGATGGAGTATGGACCAGGGTTCAGTTAGCTGCATACAGCACACTCACCCCATTTCCGAGGGACAGCTCAACGGTGCTCCCATTAGACAGAAATGCAGGCACGACAGACCATGTCCCTGGCTGGAGTGGGGAGGGGGTAGGAATACCCAGTGATGTAGGAGCAGGTAGGGGTTGGTTCCTGAGCGTAGATAGGAGCCCATTGGTTGCTGGTCACCTGGGCTCATGTTCTAGAGGGAGGTATAAAAGGTGGGCACCATCTTAGAACAGTGTTCAGTCAGAGAGAAGAAGTGACGGAGTGGGGGCCTCTGCAAGGGGCTCTTCTCCGTAGGCAGGCCTAGCCTCTGAGGCCCAGCCAGCACAGAGAGAAGAGAAGGAGAGAAGTTCAGTGAGTGGAGTAAGAGAAGGAGTTCAGCCAGAGAGGGCTGACAGGGAGCTGTGGCTCAGTCTGGGCCCAGCTCCACGAGGCAGGCCTAGGGTGAAGGCCAGGAACAGAAAGGAACAAGAACAGAAAGGAACAGAAGAGAAAGAGAAAGAGAAACAGAAGGGCTCAGGAACAAGACGGCAGAAGGGACCCTAAGAACTCACGAGAATACAGGGTGAAGGGTCAGGCAGATTAAGGGTACCGGATCCCAAGTTGGTGGAGGAGAAACAGCCCTCAGCCAAAGACCGGAGGTCGTGATCATTTATTGGTGCGACACCTCATCAAACCTGCTAGGAAGGCACCATATAGGACAGCGGGGAACGGGAACCACGTTTACCCGCACAAGTCCGCGGCAGCTGGACAAAAGTGGGTCACTGGTGAGGCAGGCCAGAGAAAGGATTGAAGGGGGTCTTGTGCCATGCTCCTGAACTGCCTGGGGTTGACCGAGCCCCTCACCTTGTGGACGCAGCACGGCTCGGGCGGTCACTGCTTACAGAAGTGACACGGAGTACATGAACTGTGAGTAAAAGACATTGGACTGCAGTACGTTGTCTGTGTACGCTTTCGCTCCTCCAGCACTAACGGCACTGGGACTCTCTGCACCATCACCCCCACCATCCACTACACTGCCCTGGGACTGCACTCTTCCCGTGGGGAGTCACACTACCTCAGCTGCATACATCATCAGCCCCAGCGGTCGGCCTTGCAGCGGCGGTTCATAATAACCACAATCCACGGGTGGCGTAGTCGGACATCACTTAGGACTGCTAAAGGACTACCACTGGTCTGACCACCCTGAGCCACGGAACCGGGACGCCACTACTACCCCCACCGTCTCCCTATTGCCCGGCTCCGAGTGCCCCACGGCCCAGGGGCGAGTCAAACACCCTTTAAAAAAATTATGTGGGTGTTGCATCATGGACCACGGTCACCCTGGTGATATGGTGGTGGAGGATGAGGAGAAGGAGGAGGACAAGAGCAAATAGCCAAAATCAGGAAGCGTATACCCATGTGTGGGTGTGAAAAGGTGCATGGGAATACACCTCCCAAAGAAAAGACACTGGATTTGAGTTTATGTTACGCTGCTATCATTCGGTGGTGCTGAGAAGTCTGGCCCAATTCAGCCCTTGTTCATTTTTATAAGAGTCAGCCTGTCAGCATTTTCAGTTGACAGGAGGATGCGCTTATCAGTTATAATTCCACCAGCGGCACTAAAACGCTGGCGGCAGGGCAGGCCAGGACCTCCAAGGCACAGAGAGCCAGTTCATTCCACATATCTAGCTTGGATACCCAATATTTATAAGGCACAGAGGAATCACAGAGGACGTTGGTACGGTACGGCAAGGTACTCCCTCAGCATCTTCCCAAACTTTGCACTCCTTGTGAGAGTACCCTGCGCCTCAGGGCCTGTGCGATGGGAGGGTCTGAGAAAACTCTCCCAGAACTTTGACAGTGTTCCCCTGCGTCTGCTGGATTGAAGTTGTGTCTCTCTCGCCTGTACTCCTTGGTTGTCGAACGAAGTGTGCCCTCTGCCTCCAGCGTTTTCAGATGGGAATTTTTTTAATAGTTCCGCAACAAGGGCCTTCTGGTACTGCCTCATTTTTGTACACCTGTCCGCCTCAGGAATAAGAGATATAAAGTTCTCCTTGTAGAGTGGGTCTAAAAGTGTCACCAACCAGTAATGACCTAAAATTTTGAGAATGCGAGGGTCATGGGAAAGGCAGCATAACATAAACTCAGCCATGCGTGCCAGACTACTAACAGGCAAGACTTCCGTGTCCTCACCAAGAGGATGACTGACCATGCTCTCCTCCTCCTCCTCTCTGTCCTCTGGTCATCCACGCTGAACAGACGGTATGACAGCTGTGCAGATAGCACCGTCTATAGTGCATGAAACTAGTTCCTGTCCTTCCTCCTCCTCCTCTTCCTCATTGTCACCCAATCCACGTTGGGATGAGATGAGGCTTGGCTGTGTGTAATCACCCTGTATGGTTAATTGCTCCATCTTATCGTGCTCCGCCTGCAATGCATCATCTTTGATTGTGAGCAGAGAGCTTTTCAGAAGACAGAGAAGTGGGATGGTGAGGCTAATTATGGCGTCATCGCCGCTCACCATCTTGGTGGAGTCCTCAAAGTTTTGGAGGATGGTACATATGTCTGACATCCACGTCCACTACTGAGGTCTTATGTGTGGAGTCTGAACTGAATACCGATAGCCTTTTTGATGCTGGTACTCAACAACTGCCCTCTTCTGCTCACAAATCCTTCCCAACATCTGCAATGTAGAGTTCCAACGTGTGGGGACATCACCAGTCTGTGAGCCAGAAGCTGCAAACGCTGCTGAAACACTGCAAGGGCGGCGGAAGCTGTAGCTGACTTTCTAAAATGGGCACACAGGCGGCATACTTTAACAAGCAGATCCGGCAGCTCCGGGTAGGATTTGAGTAACCGCTGAACCACGAGGTTAAGCACATGGGCCAGGCATGGTACGTGTGTGAGCTCGCCTCGCCTCAGAGCCGCCACCAGGTTCCGGCCATTGTCACACACGACCATGCCTGGCTGTAGGTTCAGCGGTTTGAGCCACAGATCTGCCTGCTCTTTCAGAGCTGTCCATAACTCTTCAGCATTGTGTGTTTTTTCACCTAAGCATATTAGCTTCAGCACAGCCTGTTGCCTCTTGGCCGAGGCAGTGCTGCAGTGCTTCCAGCTTGTGACTGATGCGGAGATGGAGGCTGAGGAGGAGGAGGAGGCTGAGGAGCATGAGGTGCAGGAGCTGTAGACCGTGGGGGCAACCCTGATTGACCTAGGGCCTGCAATCCTTGGCGTCGGGAGGACGTGTTCCATCCCAAGGTCCGACTGGGTCCCGGCTTCCACTATTTTAACCCAGTGTGCTATCAGCGAGATGTACCGTCCCTGCCCACAAGCACTTGTCCACGTGTCCGTGGTTAGGTGGACTTTACCGGTAACTGCGTTGTTGAGGTCACGGCTAATGTTTTGGGACACGTGCTTGTGTAATGTGGGGACGGCACACTGGGAGAAATAGTGGCGGCTGGGGACAGAGTACCGAGTGACGGCCGCCACCATCAGGTTGCGGAATGCTTCTGTCTCCACAAGCCTAAAAGGCAACATTTCGAGCCAAGCAGTCGTGAATTGTGAGAATTTAGTAGTGTGGCCTGTGGGACGTTGGCTGTATATTTGCGCTTGCATTCCAAGGACTGGAGTATGAACAACTGAACGCTGCGCTGGGACAAGGACATGGACGTGCTTCCTGATGCTGCTACTTGAGAGTGTGCAATGACAGGTGCAGGGCAGGAGGCATCTTTGCATGCACTATGGACAGGGGATTGGCTTGCATGCACAACAGCAGAAGAAGCAATGGTGCCACCTGTAGACACTGTTCCTGGACCCTGGTGTTCGGCCCACAAAGTCGAGTGCTTTGCTGCCATGTGCCTGATCATGCTGGTGGTGGTCAGGCTGGTCGTTTTGACACCCCTGCTGATGCTGGTCTGGCTCGTGATGCAAATGGCCTTTTTGGAGCTATCGGCAGAGTCTTTAAAAAACAACCAGACTCGGGAAGACCTAACAGTTGTAGTGGCAACTTCCTTCGTGTTGGTGTTACGGGAAACGGTAGCCTGCCTTCTGTCTGCGGCCACCACACTGCTTCTTCCTGCCTGTTGGGGTGCTCTGCCTCCCTCCCCCTGTGTGCTGCTGTCCTTGCTCTGCATGTCCTCCTGCCAGGTTGGGTCAGTTACTATATCATCCACCACCTCGTCTCCCACTTCTGCACCCTGGTACTATTCCTGACTTTCTGCCAATTGTGTCTCATCATCGTCCACCTCTTGTCACAGTTTCCCACCGGCGCCTTCGTGTGACCGTGGCTGCTCAAATATTTGGGCATCGCTACACGTGATCTCCTCTTGCTCCGCTTCAAGTGGACCGGGCGAGAGGCCCGAATCCATAAATGGAAAAGTGAACAGCTCTTCAGATTGTCCAAGTGTGGGATAAGTTGTCTCTGGGTACTCGGCATGGTGGGAGGAAGGAGGATCAGGGTGAGGAATATGCGGTCCAGACTCACGGCTACTGAGACTTGACCGTGTGGAAGACAGGGTGGTGCTGGTGGTGGCTAAGTGACTGGAAGCATTATCCGCTATCCAACCAACAACCTTTTGACACTGATCTGGGTTGAATAGTGGTGTGCTGCAGTCCCCTAGAAATTGGGACAGGAAGGTCAGGCGAGAAGATGTGGGTGTTTGTTGTGGCACAATTTCGGCTTGCCCACGGCCTTGTCCTCGGCCTCTGCATGTACCATTACCATCACGTCCAGTTCCCCGTCCCTTGCCACGTGCCTTGCCCATTTTAAATGGAGGATAGTATCTTCCACGCTCACTACAAATGACTGAGTTAGAAGCGAAGATATATGTGATCGGGGTGATGGAGAAAACAGAGTTTTAAAAACCTGGCCTGTAAGTAAGTAGTGTGAACAGCAAACTGCTGTGAATTGCTTCACTGACACACTGAAAAAATGGAGGCCAGAAATGGCAGTATTTTCTGACAACGTATATGTGATCCGTGTGACGGAGAAAACACAGTTTTAAATAGCTGGATTTCTAGCGCTCTAATATGGAAAGGACCTGGCTATATTCTGCAGTGCCAACAAGCAAATGGCGCAGAAAAACGGTGTTCTCTGGATTGCTTTATAAGCAAATAATGAGGATTAAGATCCAAAGAAAAGTATTCCTCGCCCCTGAGACCTGGGCCTTTGTATAGAAATATCTAACAGCAGCAGAAGGCAGAATTGGAATGGAACCTCTTGTGCTATATGCACTGCAGTCTGCTATATACCCTGCCTGCCTGCCTATATACACTGCCTGCCTGATATCTCTGCAGATGGATTAGTCCTCAAAAGGACTGTTTGTTGAGATGGATATGTGTAATGTGCGGTTTTTCTCCCTACACTACCTAATACACAATCAAATCTCTTCCTAACGCAGCATCAGCTCTCCCTACACTGTCTGATCCGGAGTGACTGTGATGAGCATGGCGGCGCCAGGTCTGATATACACCTGATGACGCTGTGCGGCCAGCCAATCACTGTAATGCCCACAACCAACATGGCTATGGCATTACAGTGCATGGCAGGCAATCCCTGCATGTTCATTGGCTCTGTAAAGAGCGCCAAACATGCAGGGAGGGGACCCGACTTCCCGCCCGACCAACCCGGAAATACTCGGTGAGCGCAGAGCATCTCGAGCAGTGAGATACTCGGGCGAGCACCGAGCAGTAGCGAGCATGCTCGCTCATCACTAGTTGTCATTAAGATTTAAAAAGAGAAAACACAGAAATGTGACAGTAAATGGCTTCACCCAACCAATAACCATGAGTGGAGAAAAAGTGTTTTTGTTATCATTCATTTTCTCTGAAACAAGGCCAAGAAAGCAAAAATTCTGCCGGGGTATGTAAACTTTTGAGCAGAACTGTATATGCGCCAGCCCCAGTGTCTCCTATTCTATGTACTCCAGCCCCAGTGTCTCCTATTCTATGTACTCCAGCCCCAGTGTCTCCTATTCTATGTACTCCAGCCCCAGTGTCTCCTATTCTATATACTCCAGCTTCTTCTGTGATGTATATGCTCTAGCCCCAATGTATCCTGTGATGAATATACGCCAGCCCCAGTGTCTCCTATTCTATATACTCCAGCCCCAGTGTCTCCTATTCTATATACTCCAGCTTCTTCTGTGATGTATATGCTCTAGCCCCAATGTATCCTGTGATGAATATACGCCAGCCCCAGTGTCTCCTATTCTATATACTCCAGCCCCAGTGTCTCCTATTCTATATACTCCAGCTTCTTCTGTGATGTATATGCTCTAGCCATAATGTATCCTGTGATGAATATACGCCAGCCCCAGTGTCTCCTATTCTATATACTCCAGCTCCAGTGTCTTCTGTGACGTAGCTAATGTAGCCCTAATGTCTCTTATGCAGAGGCGTCGCATGATAAAGCAGTGAGACACAAGCTCCCTGCCCTATCACTATCTCTTTCATATGCCACAGATCGCCATAGGCCTGCGGTTAACGAGATGTCAGCATACTCACGCAGGTGGCTCGGTGACATCATTGCATCGCTCTGCTCTGCTGTCCCGCCATGGAAGAGGAGACAGAGGCCGTGATGTAGGGAATCAGGATTAAGTGAGAATAAACTTTATTTTTTTAAATGATCGGGCAGTGGAGCCATCCTACTATATATCTGGAGTAGTGGGTCCATCATACTACATATGGAGTAGTGGGGCCATTATACTATATGTATGTGGGGCAGTGGGACCATCATAGTATATACAGGTGCATCTCACTAAATTAGAATATCTTCAAAAAGTTAATTTATTCCAGTTCTTCAATACTGTTTCAGTATGCTCCACAATCATGAGGAAGACTGCTGACTTGACAGATGTCCAGAAGGCAGTCATTGACACACTCCACAAGGTCCTAGAGTTCCAATTTTCATTTGGAAATCAAGGTCCCAGAGTCTGGAGGAAGAGTGGAGAGGCCACAATCCAAGCTGCTTGAGGTCTAGTGTGAAGGCTCCACAATCAGTGATGGTTTGGGGGGCCATGTCATCTGCTGGTGTAGGTCTACTGTGTTTTATCAAGACCAAAGTCAGCACAGCCGTCTACCAGGACATTTTACAGCACTTCATGCTTCCCTCTGCCCACAAGCTTTTTGGAGATGGAAATGTCATTCTCCAGCAGGACATGGCCCCTGTCCACACGGCCAAAAGTACCAATACCTGGTTTACACACAACAGTATCACTGTGCTTGATTGGCAGCAAACTCGCCTGACCTTAACCCCATAGAGAATCTATTATAGAGAATCTATGGGGTATTGTCAAGAGAAAGATGAGAGACACCAGACCCAACAATGCAGATGAGCTGAAAGACAGCTTTTTGTATTGAAGAACTGAAATAAATTAACTTTTTGATGCTATTCTAATTTAGTGAGATGCACCTGTATATGGAGCAGTGAGACCATCATGCTATATATATGGAGGAGTGGGGGCATCATACTAAATATAGAGCAGTGTGTGTGTGTCACCCCAGGCCTGGATGCCACAAACAATAATCTGTTTCTGAAAGCAGGAGGGAGGTCCCCTGGTTAGGAACAATTACAATACAGCACCTCCTGTTCCAGGCCAGCAGGGGGAGTTGGCTGCCCCTATAAAAGCTGGAACTGGGGGCAGGGTTAGAGAGAACTGGAAGACCTAGCTCAGGAGTGAGACTAGTCCCAGAGAAGGAGGGACAGTTCAGTTGTAGCTGAGGAGTCCGTGAGGCAGAGGAGAAACTGCAAGCCAGGGACAGAGGCGACGAGAGCCGGTCCTGGCAGAGAACCAATCTACCGGACATTGGGGTCCGAGGCTGTCAGGGTTACAAGCCCAGCAGCAGAGAACCAACCTGCGAGGGATTTCAGGTCCCTTGGCCTAAGAAGCCTGGAGGCTCCGCCACACAGAGGGACCAGTACATCGAGGAGCAAGCAACAGGTACCCAAGGCCTGAGTCGCAAGCCATACAGGAGAGAAGTACACGGCCAGCTCAGGGACGTGGGCTATTACACCACAAAAAGGGGGATAGTCAGAAAGAGCATAGAGAGAACGGTAGGCCTACACACTCACCCTGACCAGTGGGGCTCACCCGAATGCTCTCAGACACCCAGGCCCATTCCTAACCGGTACTGTTGGGTCATTAATAATATCTACAATAAAGACCGTGAACTGTTTGAAGCGGACTCTGAACTCTTACTATTGCGGCCTGCACTATCACCCCCAACATCCACCTACACTGCCCTGAGGATACACTCTTCCTGTGGGGAGTTATCCTACCCCTGTGCTGCACACCAACACCAGCCTCAGCGGTCTGCCTTGCAGCGGCGGTTATCTCCAACCGCAATCCACGGGTGGCGTAGTCGGACATTCAAAACACTGATAAATAGACTGCCACCATTTGGTCTGACCACCCTGAGCCATGGGATCGGGATGCCACTACTACCACCATCAGCACCGTACACTAGAAGGCCCGGTTCCGGGTACCCCACGGCCCAGGGGGCGAGTCAGCTTTGGCGTAGTCGGCAGAATTGTGACCAACCCGCCACAAACGGGTATTGCGTGCCTGGAAAAGACTCTATACATATCTGAGTGAAGCTTCCCGCCATTCGGGGCCATTTCCCGCCAATCGGAGCCGTTTCCCGCCATCGGGCGCCATCTTCGGGATGCCGCGCCGGAAGAAGAGGGGCGTGGACGTACAAAAACGCGCGAGACCTGAAGCCCCGCCCTACGCTGAGACGCTGCGCAAGGTCCTGGAAGGAGATCCAGCGGATGTTGACGTCATCACCGAGCAACGCAAGGTCCTCGCCCAGAGCATCGCGAGCGGAGCCGCGACCTACAGAAGAGGATCGCCAGAAGGTAGGCCACGGTTAACTAGGGGGCAGGAAGATGTCGGACGCGGAAGGACCCTCTACCACCAGCGTAGCCGCTGCAGCTGTGATGTCGTTTTCCATGGCCTATATCCATAGGCGGATTATAATGAGGGCAATCCGGGCAACCGCCCAGGGCCCGAGCCTGCAGAGGGCCCGCGGCTCCAGGCGGGGTGTCTAATGCCGGATTACCCTCATTATATGTGCGGGCCGCCGCAGCACATAGCGGTAGCAGTCGCGGGAGGGGGGGACCCGACCGCTCCCCCAACAGCGGCCGCCGCTACTTCTTCATCGGCCGGGCCAGCACTGCAGCAGTTAACTTCCCTGTGCTGGCCCGGCCGCGTCACTGCTAGGAGACATGGCCATGTGCGCGGCTGTGTCTCCTAGCTGTGACGTCACGCAGTGCGCCCCGGCCTGCAGTGCTGCACCGGAAAAGAGAGAGAGCAGGCAGGAGGAATTGAGCCGGGGGATGATGAGTGTGTGTGTGTGTGGGCAGATGTGTGTGTGGGCAGGTGTGTGTGTGTTTGTGGGCAGGTGTCTGTGGGGGCAGGTGTCTGTGTGGGCAGGTGTGTGTGTGTGTATATGTGTGTGTGTGTGTGTGTGTGGGCAGGTGTGTGTGTGTTTGTGGGCAGGTGTCTGTGGGGGCAGGTGTCTGTGTGGGTAGGTGTGTGTGTGTGTATATGTGTGTGTGTGTATATGTATATGTGTGTGTGTGTGTGTGAGCTGGTGTGTGTGTGGGCAAGTGTGTGTATATGGGTGTGTGTTTGTGGGCAGGTGTCTGTGTGGGCAGTTGTGTGTGTGGGCAGGTGTGTGTGTGTGTGGGCAGATGTGTGTGTGTGTGGGCAGGTGTGTGTATATGTGTGTGTGTTTGTGTGTGTGTATATGTGTGTGTGTTTATGTGTGTGTGTGTTTATGTGTGTGTGTGTGTGTGTGTGTATGCGTGTGTGTGTGTGTGTGTGTGTGTGTGTATGTGTGTGTGTGTGTGTGTGTGTGTGTGTGTGTGTGTGTGTGTGTGTGTGTGTGTGTGTGTGTATATATATATATATATATATATATATATATATATATATATATATATATATACACACACACTGTATATATATATACATATCTGTAGCTTTGTCGCCATAAAAAGATGGGGGCTCGGACACATTTCTTGCACTTGGGCCCCAAGCTGTTAATGTCCACCCCTACTTTTCTCAACCTATGTAACTATGTAGAATGCACATTAGGAAAATGCTTGAAATGCAATTCCCAATAATATTATTTTACAAGTAATTTCCTCTTTTTTTTTTTTCTTTGTAAAGTGCTAGTAATAAACCCAATCTCTGGATCTAGAAAGTGCAAAACACTTATGACAAACTTGCACATTTAATATCTGTATTTCTTATGGTGCCTAAGGGAAGCCATAATGATAAGGCCCCTGCTTGGTAACAAGTGCAGTTATCTGCCTCTATAACAATAGCAAATTACCAATGATGAAAGGGTTAATACTTGTGCCCTGCATCAGTAATAGACCCTGTAGTCACCATGACAACTGTTATGAGGTCATAAACCAGTGTCATAAAGAAGATTCCATAAAAGAATTCCGCGCTGCCACGATCAGCGCCATTACTGATGCGCCTGAGGACCTTGAGCTTGACCACCCACGTAATGTGCCAAACTTGGTGTAATTTGGAGGTTCTAGCAGGGAAAGGGGTTGTCTGCTTTAGACACCCCTAGGGCATGGGAAGGTAACAAAGGGGGGTCCCTAGACCAGGATCCCCTTCTGTTACCCTCTATATAGAGCAGCTCTCCTTTGGGAGTTCATGGACTGATCTATGACTTTAATGGGTGATAAATTGGGAGGGATCATTTATCCTATTAGGGATTAGGCATAACAAACTGTAACCAAATGTCCAATTTTTTGAGAGGCGGACCTGGATCTGTAAGGGAGAAATTATACATCCACCTGGCCAATCAGATCAACCAAATTCGCTCCATCAATCAATGTGGTGACAGATATCGCAGCCAGATCTCTCCCACATCCGCTTTATCACATTTATAGTCTGTATTTGTTATGTCATTCTCTGTAAATCTGGTAAAATGTACAAATTGTACAATTCTGCAGTTACATCTGTTATATATTGGCACAAACTCTCTAAGCCCAATGGAAGGGCAGCCCTCCATCCATGGTTCCATAGAGGTTTCCTCCACAGGGGGTTTTCCTCTCCTGAGTGCTGGAGGGTGACTCTTCGTGAGTCGGGGGTTGTGCTATTTTCGGTGTCATGTAAATTTAAATAAAATTTTGACCATTTGACACCTAATTGCAATGCTTCGTGTATTTATTTTGTGTGCTTCTGTCTGATTAATTTTGTTTGGGGGACGGGGTCTATCACATACGGCTGGACATCTGCCAGCTGCACAGAACCCAGTAAGCACATTTTGCCCCAGGGGTCGCCCCTGATCTGATGATGATGGTGAAGAGGAGACAAACATTACAGCACAACTCCTGGACGCATGCTCTCATCATTGGATAAAAGAATTGTATTACAGCAGTATAAGCAGATTACTCATCTATTCCTGTAATTTCCGTTGTCTTCAATGGAGAAGGCTGCAAGCAAGATGGTCTATAGGAACAGAGGCTACACAGAATCTTCTTTATCCTGATAGGTGATGGTTCAGTGTCATGTAAATTTAAATAAAGTTGAGAACGTTTGACACCTAATTGCAATGCTTCATGTATTTATTTTGTATGCTTCTGTCTGATTTTGTTTGGGAGTCGGGCTCCATCACATATCACTGAGTGACACGTCTGACATCTGCCGGCTGCAGTTTAGCCCCAGGGGTCGCCCCTGCTCTGGGGAGTATGATGGAGCAGAGAAGATAAGCATTACAGCACAGCACCTGCAAGTGAGCGCTCATCCTCAGAATAAGGACTTATATTACAGGATTACAAGCAGCTTCCTCGCCTCATTCATACAGTGAGTATTTTGGGCAGTAATTTACATTAGTATTTGTAAGCTAAAAACCAGAGGGGAACAAACACAGAGAAAAATAATAACTGTACCACTCTCACCTCTTCTGTGTTTTGGATCCACTCCTGGCGTCTGTTAACAAATACTGATGCAAAATATCGCCATGTAAAAGGACCCTAAATCCTTACTGACTGATTGGACAATACTTTACAAAAAAACAATATATGCCTCACCATGCATTTAATCCATCCTGCTGCTCATATCTTCTGGGCTCAGACCCACAATGCCGTGACTCTCGGCCAGTGTACATAAGGAGAAAGTGGGAAAAGTCTCCAATAAAAAATAATTCTCACTTTATTGGTGCAAAATATTAAAATATATAAAAGTCCATGATAGCGGAGATGCAATCTCGACGCGTTTCTGGTTACGCCCTTAGTCAGTGATCCTGTTGTCATGACAACTCACACCTCCAGGTATCCCAGCGACGGAGGCCTGCTTAGACCAAGCTAGGAGCATGGTCTCAGAGGCTTCTATCACTGTAACACTGACAGGTAGAATTCATTGCAATGCTTTATAACAGCGATTATACTAATAAAAGCTAGTCCCATAGAGGGACTAAATGAAAAAGTAAAAAAAAGAATGTGAAAAAATATAAAAAAAAAAAACCTAATCAAAAAATAAACAAAAAAAAATGAAAATAATGTTATATCAATAAATGGGTAAATTCATATAAAAACTAAAATAAACCAAAAAGGTCCACATGTTTGTTATAATCATGTCCACGGCCTATAAAAAGGTCACACTACTTAACGCCTTCAGTGAACATTGTAAAAAAAAAGCTATTCTTTTTCATCTTACCACCAAACAAAGAGTGGAATAAAACACGATCAAAAAGTCGAATGGAAATAAAAATGGTATAGCTGAAAACTAGTGACGAGCGAGCGCTAAAATGCTCGGGTGCTCGTTGCTCGAGTCGAGCAAATTGGAATACTCGGCTGCTCGGTCCAAGTAACGAGCCCAATGTAAGTCTATGGGAAACTCCAGCATTCTTTCGGCGCCCCCCCCCCCCTGGCGGTCTGCAGAGGGCCTAAAAATTGCCCAAATCGATGGGAACAGTACTCAAATGACATGGGAACAGCATGGGGAAGACTCCTGGAAGCATTTCTGACTCCCAGGTCAATGATGTCAACAATGTTGTCAGAGGTATTACGCCACTTTTACGGACTCACAATATAACATACAAAAACTAAACCAAAATGGATTTTCCTGGGAAATATGTTAAGGAACATCCTTTCCAGGGTAATGACTTGTATATAAGGCAAAATCAATAACCAAAAACAAAAATCCTCCTTCACACCTTGGGCTATGTTCACACACAGCGTTTTTGATGCGTTTTTGCATTTCTTTCAACCGTGACAAATGCATTCAGCAGGAAATGGCATTTTAACATTTTACAACCTTATCTGGCCATGTGGTGTGTGAAACATCATCAGACACATCCTGTTTCATTTATGAAGGAGGGATTGTGAAAGTCACAAACACTATTTTTACTGCCTTACTATTCTTAAAGGGCCAGCAGTCGGCTATGCTTTGTTGTTCCCATTATTAAAGAGTGGGTCTCCTATACTGTTATTGCGTATGCAGTGACTGCAAGGGCTGCCAAAAATTTGGACGTAACCCAATACCCCTTTGAAGAGACATAGAGGAGGGTCTCAGTAAAAAAAATATTCCCATTATAAAGGAGTGGGTCTCCTATAGTGGTAATGCCCATGCTGTGACTGCAAGGGCTGCCAAAATTTGGGAAAAACCCCACTAACAATTTAAAGACACATAGAGCTGGGCCACAGTAATGACATGTTCCCATTAGAAAGGATAAGGATCTGCTATACAGTTATAGGGTATGCAGTGAGTCCAACAGCTGCCAAAATTTAGGAAAAACCCCACTAACAATTTAAAGACACATAGAGCTGGGCACAGTAACGATGTTACACTCGCGGCCTGACTGTCTGGCGTGAGTGTGATTAGTGGTCCCACTGTACCATGAACCGAGGAGTGCCTGGAGGGGCGCAACTAAGTATCTACCCGATCCGACCAAGGTCGCACGGCGGCTAACGACTCCGTGAACCAAGGAGGAACCGAGCAGAGGGACCAGGTGCTACACCAGGTTAGACCCCGGTCACAGCTGTTGACCCACACCGGGGAATGCTGGAACAGGCAGGCCAGGCTGGCATACAGACAGGTGGGTATAGGCAAGCACGGCTGGTATGCAGACGGGGGGGTACTGGCAAGCACGGTTGGTGTACAGACAGGGAAATACTGGCAAGCACAGCTGGAGTGCAAACAGGCAGGTACTAGCAGGTTGGAGCGCAAGCAGGATAGAGTCCAATACAGACTGGGAGACAGAGACAAAGCAGCAGATGCGGTAGACAAGCTGGGCAGAGCAAAACCCGCAGATGCGGTAGACAAGCCGAGCAGAGCAAAAAAACGCAGAAGCGGTAGACAAGCAAAGCAGAGCAGAAACCAGCAACCGCGGTGAACAAGCAGAGCAGAGCTAAAACCGCTGGTGCGGTATGCAAGACAGAGCAGAAAGGAACCGCTGGAGCGGTGAACAAGGCAGAGCAGAGGGGAACCGCCGGAGCGGTGGGCAAGGCAGAGCAGAGGGGAACCGCCGGAGCGGTGGGCAATTAAGAGCAGAGCGGAACCGCACGTACAGTGAACAAGACAGAAAGGACAGAGCCCTGTTCCCATGGAACAGACTGGAAAATACAGAAAGATACCAAAGAAGGCAAAGGGAACAAGCAGAACCAGATACACACAAGGTACTTCCTATGAAGTAGCGAGTGGACACAAAACTCACAAACAGAAGTACAGAGACAACGAGTTGGAGCTAGGTGCTGGTTCAGACACTGCAGAAAAAGGGAGGAAACGGACAGAGACAAAACAGGTAACAGGTTAGGAGACAGTTCAGACAGGAACTGTTACTGCAACGAAATACAGAAACGAGCCTAGGTATAGCCAAGTGCTGGTTCAGACACTGCAGAAAAAGGGAGGAAATGGACATAGAGACAAAACAGATAAGAGGCTAGGAGACAGTTCAGACAGGAACTGTTACTGCAGCGAATTACAGGAATGAGCCTGGGTATACGGCCCCCAGAGGCAGAAACAGACTAGAAGTCACAGATAACAGGTCTGGGAATGCAGCCCCCAGAGTGGCGAGACAGACAGAAATAGAACTGGACCTGGCAACTTCAGAGAAAAGCACACACTGAATGTTAGTGTTGCTCAGGCACCTCCTACTGGGTGGAGGGGGTTTAAATATCCAGAGACTCACAGCAAAAGGCTAGAGACGCAATAGAGGTGCACCACAGCAGCTATAAGAATCAGGAAGTAACCGGGCCGCCACCCTAAGCAGTCAGTCAAGAGACATGCACACAGCAAGAATCTGGAGCACGGTTTACAGGCTGGACTGACAGGTAAGATTGTGGTCTTGCATAGTGGGAGGTGGTGCACTATGCAAGCACGCCGCCAGAGAGGTTACAAACGACATGTACCCAGTTATAGGGTATGCAGTGAGTCCAACGGCTGCCAAAATTTAGAAAAAACCCAATTAACAATTTAAAGACACATGGAGCTGGGCTACAGTAATGAGTACGACATGTTCCCATTAAAAAAGAGTTGGTCTCCCATACTATTTGCCTATGCAGTGAATGCAACGGCTGCCAAAAATTACGAGGCACTCCAATGACCTTGCAAGAGATGTAGAGGTTGGAGGGCCTCCTGATAACAATTTTCCCATTATTAGGAAGTGGGTCTCCCATACTGTTTGCCTATGCAGTGAATGCAACGGCTGTCAAAAATTTGGAGGAACTCCACTGCCCCTTGCAAGAGACGTAGATATGGTGATATGGTAGATATGGTAGTGATATGGAGGAGGATGTGAAGGATGAGGAGAAGGTGGAGGACAAGAACAAATAGACAAAATCAGGAAGCTTATACCCATGTCTGGGTGTGAAGACAGAGGTGCATGGGAATACAGTTAGACCTCCCAAAAATAAGACACTGTATTTGAGTTTATGTTACGCTGCTATCATTCAGTGGTAGAGAGAAAGAAATTAGAATCAGACTTAGAATTGCCACTATTATGTAACTAAGTAATATATGGTATATCCACATTTATCATTATTGCAATCTTCTAGTTGGATTATATAGGGGCCATCGTTAACATATAGGAAAAAGAAGGAGTGCAAAGCACAAACAACGATAATAGCCCAATTGTTAGAAAAATACTTTATTGAATATTAAACATCAGAGAATCTGGGGAGACGATAAATACACATAAATCCACATATAGTTGCATAGATCAATACACAATTGCATAAAAGCATTAAAATCAAGCACTACATCACATGAAGTGTGGCTATTACATTGAAGGTGTCCGTTATTTAAAGTAAATTGAAATGGACAAAATGCTGCGCTATATGAATCAAATATACATACGAACATTTATGTTCAGTCAGGAAGAGCAGCATCATCACCATGAACCGATGGTCACATTCCCTATCACCACAATATATAGATGGATACAAGTCAAAAAAGTTTTTTTTACCTCTGTAGGGGGAAAAGAGCACACTCCATGTGTGTATCCCCAACGCGCGTTTCGGCGCTATGTGCCTTTCTCAAGGGGACTGCTCAAGTATCACAGATGGTCATTTAAATAGTGTCTTGCGTAAACACCGCGAGACGCTGGGGGTGGATGATACTAATCATGTGACTTGTCACCATGTGAACCACAACGCTACCCAGAGATGCCTCGCAACGGACCAGAAGTGACGCAGAGAGCATCGCCGTTACCCAGACACCGGACTCCGACGGCATCGCGGCTGATAGCCCATGGATGCCGAAGGGAAAACAGCGTGTGGGGACGACGATGCCCCTGCGTGCATGGTCCAGGTATACATAACACATATGTATGCAACGTCATCCGTTTGAACAGAGGCGGGACCACCCCCATGCAGACTAGGACTAAACTACGACAAGGGAAACATAACATTAACGCACACACTGCATATAATTGCCAAAAATCAATACACTTATAATGGAGAACACATAGATGATGAAGAACAAAAAAATGCATCTTTAACCCCTTTAAAGCCCATGACGTACTACTACGCGTCTGTGCCCTGGGATTTAAGAGCCTGACCCATATTAGTACGTCATAGCGATAGCGCGCGCACAGAGGTTGTGCGGGCGTGATCGCCGCCGGGTGTCAGCTGATTGTCACAGCTGACACCCGGTACTATGTGCAGGGAGCGGTCCCGCACCGCCCCCAGCACATTAACCCCTGCAATGCTGCGATCGAAGTCGATCACAGCATTGCGGAGGCAAGGGGAGGTGATCGGTATACTCACCTCCTCTTCCGGCCTCCAGCGCTGTCTGCCGCGGCTTCCCGGGTGTTGCCATGACGACCCGATGTCGTCATGACAACATCCGGGTCACCAGACAGCAGGAAGATTGTTTGGACATGCGCAGTGCATCATCAAACTATCTTCTCCCTGTCCAGCGCTGACTGCCTGCACGGCACAGGGATGGTGCTGCATCCCTATGCTGTGCAGGCGATCAGAATAAAAAAAGTGAAAGTCCCACAGTGGGACAAAGTAAAAAAGTGTAAAAACTCCCAGAAAGTGAAAAAAAAAGAAAAAAATAATAATCCACTAAAAATAAAAATATAATGTACCCATCAATAAATATTATTATGAAAAAAAACAAAAAAAAAAACAATAAAAGTACACATATTTGGTATCGCCGCGTCTGTAACGACCAGGCCTATAAAACTGTTCCACTAGTTAACCCCTTCAGTGAACACGGTAAAAAAATAAAAATAAAAAACAAAGCAAAAAACAATGCTTTATCATCATACCGCCAAACAAAAAATGGAATAACACGCGATCAAAAAGACGAATATAAATAAAAATGGTACCGCTAAAAACGTCATCTTGTCCCGCAAAAAACAAGCCGCCATACAGCTCCATCATCCGAAAATTCAAAAAGCTACAGCTCTCAGAATAAAGCGATGCAAAAAAATAATTTTTTCTATAAAATAGCTTTTATTGTGTAAAAACGCCAAAACATAAAAAACAATATAAATGTGGTACCGCTGTAAACCTACTGACCCGAAGAATAAAGCTACCTTATCAATTTTACCACACCCGGAGCAGAATAAAAAAAAACAAAAAAAACAAATCCTGAATTGTTGGTTTTTGTTTATTCTGCCTCCCAAAAGCTGGAATAGAAAGCGATCAAAAAATGTCACATGCCTGAAAATGGCACCAATAACAACGTCAACTCATCCCGCAAAAAAAAAGCCGTCACATGACTGTCGGCCAAAATATGGCGATGCAAAAACTAGATTTTACAAAATATGTGTTTTTTAGTGTGTGACAGCTGTCAATCATAAAAACCCGATATGATTCTGGTATTGCTGTAATCGCACCGACCCGAAGAATAAAGTAATCTCATCACTTATACCGCACGAGGAACGGCGTAAAAAATAAACGCTAGGGCTGGGGATGTTTTTTTTTTTTTCAAAAGTAAAAAAAAAAAAACAAACAAAAAAAAAAGAAGATGACGATATGGCGACTAGTGTTGAACGCAAGTGCTCGCTACTTGAGTTTGCATCGGTTGCTCGGGTATGCACTGAGTATTGCGGGTGCTCGAGTCTCCGTCCAATATGCTTCACGGCCAAAAAAACCTCGCGGGGATGGCCTGCCATGCACGAGCGATCCCCGCATGGTTTTTTGGGGTGTCTAATAACCGTGAAACATGCGGGCGGGGACTCGAGCATTTCACTTGAGCACCCGTGATACATGGTGCATACCTGAGTACCCGATGCAAACTCAAGTAGCGAGCACTTGCGCTCAAGAGTAATGACAACTTATTCAATATGATGACCTAATGTTATCAAATTCTGTGTCGTACCTCTGGGTTCCAAATGTTCACTATACCCCTTAATAAAATCCTTGAGGGGTATAGTTTCCAAAATGGCGTCACTTGTGGGGGAGCTTCACAGTTTAGGCACATCAGGGGCTCTCCAAACGCGACATGGTGTCCGCTAACAAATTGAATGGAAAATCAGCTCAAATTGTTAGCGGACACCATGTTGCGTTTGGAGAGCCCGTGTGCCTAAACATTGGAGCTCCCCCACAAGTGACTCCATTTTGGAAACTAGACCACCCAAGGCACCTATCTAGATGCATAGTGAGCACTTGGAACCCCCAGGTGCTTCACAAATTGATTCGTAAAAATTAAAAAGTGGAGAAAAAAAAAACTTTTTCATTTTTACGAATCAATTTGTGAAGCACCTAGGGGTTCCAAGTGCTCACTATGCATCTAGATAGGTGCCTTGGGGGGTCTAGTTTCCAAAATGGGGTCACTTGTGGGGGGTTTCCACTGTTTAGGCACATCAGGGGCTCTCCAAACGCAACATGGCATCCGCTAATTATTCAAGCAAATTTTACAATCAAAAAGTTAAATGGCGCTCCTTCACTTCCGAGCCCTGCCGTGCACCCAAACAGTGGTTTTTCCCCACATATGGGGTATCTGCGTGCCCAGAGGAAATTGCACAACAAATTTTGGGGTCCATTTTTTCCTGTTACCCCTGCGAAAATAAAAAAAATTGGGTCTAAAGTAACATTTTTGCGAAAAAAGTTAAATGTTCATTTTTTTTCTTCCACATTCCAAAAATTCCTGTGAAGCACCTGAAGGGTTAATAAAGTTCTTGAATGTGGTTTTGAGCACCTTGAGGGGTGCAGTTTTTAGAATGGTGTCACTTTTGGGTATTTTCTGTCATAAAGACCTCTCAAAGTGACTTCAAATGTGATGTGGTCCCTAAAAAAATGGTTTTGTAAATTTTGTTGGAAAAATGAGAAATTGCTGGTCAACTTTTAACCCTTATAGCTCCCTAACAAAAAAAAATTTTGGTTCCAAAATTGTGCTGATGTATAGCAGACATGTGGGAAATGTTATTCATTAACTCTTTTGTGTGACATATCTCTCTGATTTAAGGGCATAAAAATTCAAATTTTGAAAATTGCTAAATTTTCAAAATTTGCCAAATTTCCGTTTTTTTCACAAATAAATGCAAGTGATATCGAAGAAATTTTAACACAATCATGAAGCACAATATGTCACGAAAAAACAATCTCAGAATCAGGGGGATCCGTGGAAGCGTTCCAGAGTAATTACTTCATAAAGTGACAGTGGTCAGAATTGTAAAAATTGACCGGGTCATTAACGTGCAAACCACCCGCGGGGCTTAAGGGGTTAAGTGAAAGAAGAATACAACTTACCTTTGCCTGTGGGAGAGGTTGGGGTTCTTCTGGCTCAAAAAATAGATTCTCTTTAAAAAACTGTCCGTCCTGCAAGAATGGAGACAGCGGATATAATACAGGACAGGAAAGGTGACTGGTATGATGGAAGGCTCACAGGGGGAAAGTTATAAAGCTGGGGTACATGGGGTAGCGCACCATGCAGCAGATTGAACTATCCTTTTAAAGGCAAAGATACAGCCTATTTCCAAGATCCTACCGCAATATGTAGTAGATCTAATAATAGTAATATTCGAAAATACCTCCAATTAGAAAACAGTATAGTTCTTCTGATTCACTATGTCACTTACCCTATGTGCAGGGCATTGTAGTAGCTTAGGTATCTATGGTCACGACCACTCATAGCGACAGTTGTTAGTGGTCGTAATCATGGATACCTAAACTACTACAATGCAGTGCACATGGGGTAAGCGACATAGCTAATCAGAAGAACAATACTACAATTTTAATTGGAGGTATTTGCTAATATTATTATTACACCTACTACATAGTGGGATAGGATCTTGGAGATGGGAATACCCCTTTTTTTAGGATACAGTTGATGCTTTACAGTCTTCCTAGGTGTATACTTACTAGTTTTTCAATGGTGGGAAAATAAGTTACCAATCTGTGCAACACAAAAAAAGAAAAAAAAAAAGCATTGAATCGGTGATTTGCATTTGTTTAATAATGTGATAGCAGAGAGGTGCGGGCACCTGTAGCAGGCGGAGAAGCTTTCCACCGCCCCGTGCAGAGGGTTTCCCTCCAGCCACAGCTCTCTCAGCTCCAGGTTGTGGATCAGATCCAGCTCTTCAACTCTGCAAAGCGAAAAAAGAACATGTTCCCGTCACCAGCTACCACCAGAAAACACAGAGATTTGTTTGTTTCTCGCCTTCTTCCAAGAGCCACAAACCATTTTATTGTTCCATCTATATGGCCTGGGTTTTTTTTTCCCAGGATGAGTATGGGCTTTCTATTCCTCCATTTTTGGGACTTGTAACTTTTTCTGTTGCGGGGGCTGGGTGAGGGTCTTTTTGTATTTTTATTCATACCATTTTGATCGATTGCTTTTTATTCCATTTTTGAGAAGTGCAGCGATCGAAAATTCAATTATTTTGATTTTAATTTTTTTAAACGGTTTACAATTTGGGTTCTTTATATTTTCATAGGATGGAGTTTTACGGATTCGATTTACCAATTTTTCTTTTTATTTTTTTTGAATTTCATTATTTTTTAATTGGGAAAAGCGAGACAAATGAAAATTATGGGTTTTAGTTTATTTATTCATTTTTAAATAAATTTTTACTTATTTTTGCCCTGGACTCTGCGACTGTTTGATCGCTTGTACTATACTGGGAACACAGATGTACAGAGATGGCAGGACGGGGGTCTTCAGGAGGCCACTGACTGCCACTATTACCCACCGGTACCCCACGATCGATGGCATATACGGGGTAATCGGAAAAGACGTCACGACGGCAGCAGACCCGATCCCTGCGCAAGGAGGCGACGTACCTCATTATAGGAGAGGTTCAGACTCTGCAGGTGCCGGGTCAGGTAGAAGAGATGAGCAAAACCAGTCAGCTTGGAGAGACGATGACAACTCAGGTCCAAAGACTGAAGCTACAAAAATATATATAGAGAATTTCACAAGCAGCCTATGGACAGGGGGGCGCTGGTTCTTACCCCATGTATCATTAGCCCAAGAGTGACAAAAAAGATTGTGGGGGTCCCCAAGGATCTCTAGTGGCATAGCCTAGTGTGGATCTGCTCAGGTCACAGATGGGGCTGTAATTAATAGTATTTATTATTAACTGAGGGCAACACTCCGAGATGATCTGCAGGACGACCTCTGCGGCTGCAGCGTGGGTCAGCGAAAGCACAATGTTGTCAGAAAGCAAATCTAAGGAAAGCAAATAATATTAGTGAGGAAGGGGCACTGCGCCGGCAGAGGAGAGAAGGCGAGGGGGCGCGGGCCGAGGAGAGAAGGCGAGGGGGCGCCGACAGAGGAGAGAAGGCGACGGGGCGCCGGCAGAGGAGAGAAGGCGAGGGGGCGCGGCCGGAGGAGAGAAGGCGGCGGGGCGCGGGCAGAGGAGAGAAGGCGACGGGGCGCCGGCAGAGGAGAGAAGGCGACGGGGCGCGGGCAGGGGAGAGAAGGCGAGGGGGCGCCGGCAGAGGAGAGAAGGCGGCGGGGCGCCGGCAGAGGAGAGAAGGCGACGGGGCGCCGGCAGAGGAGAGAAGGCGAGGGGGCGCGGGCCGAGGAGAGAAGGCGAGGGGGCGCCGGCAGAGGAGAGAAGGCGACGGGGCGCCGGCAGAGGAGAGGAGGCGACGGGGCGCCGGCAGAGGAGAGGAGGCGACGGGGCGCCGGCAGAGGAGAGAAGGCGAGGGGGCGCAGGCCGAGGAGAGAAGGCGAGGGGGCGCCGGCAGAGGAGAGAAGGCGACGGGGCGCCGGCAGAGGAGAGAAGGCGACGGGGCGCCGGCAGAGGAGAGAAGGCGACGGGGCGCCGGCAGAGGAGAGAAGGCGACGGGGCGCCGGCAGAGGAGAGAAGGCGACGGGGCGCGGCCGGAGGAGAGAAGGCGACGGGGCGCGGCCAGAGGAGAGAAGGCGACGGGGCACAGGCCGAGGAGAGAAGGCGACGGGGCGGAGGCCGAGGAGAGAAGGCGACGGGGCGCGGCCGGAGGAGAGAAGGCGACGGGGCCGTGAGCAAAAATCAAAGCATACCCACACATAACCGCTATACAGTACCTACAACACACACCATATAGTGCCCACATAACCGCTATACAGTACCTACAGCACACACCATATAGTGCCCACACATAACCGCTATACAGTACCTACAGCACACACCATATAGTGCCCGCGCATAACCGCTATACAGTACCTACAACACACACCATATAGTGCCCACATAACCGCTATACAGTACCTACAGCACACACCATATAGTGCCCACACATAACCGCTATACAGTACCTACAGCACACACCATATAGTGCCCGCGCATAACCACTATACAGTACCTACAGCACACACCATATAGTGCCCGCACATAACCGCTATACAGCACCTACAGCACACACCATATAGTGCCCGCGCATAACCGCTATACAGCACACGCCATATCGTGCCCGCGCATAACCGCTATACAGCACACGCCATATCGTGCCCACGCATAACCGCTATACAGCACACGCCATATCATGCCCATGCATTACCGCTATACAGCACCCACAGCACACGCCATATAGTACCCACGCATTACCGCTATACAGCAAACGCCATATAGTGCCCACCCATAACCGCTATACAGCACCTACAACACACGCCATATAGTGCCCACACATAACCGCTATACAGCACCTACAACACACGCCATATAGTGCCCACGCATAACCGCTATACAGCACACGCCATATAGTGCCCACGCATAACCGCTATACAGCACCTACAGCACACGCCATATAGTGCCCACGCATAACCGCTATACAGCACACACCATATAGTGCCCACGCATAACCGCTATACAGCACACACCATATAGTGCCCAGGCATTACCGCTATACAGTACCTACAGCACACACCATATAGTGCCCACGCATAACCGCTATACAGCACACACCATATAGTGCCCACGCATAACCGCTATACAGCACACACCATATAGTGCCCACGCATAACCGCTATACAGCACCTATAGCACACACCATATAGTGCCCACGCATAACCGCTATACAGCACCTAGAGCACACACCATAGTGCCCACGCATAACCGCTATACAGCACCTACAGCACACACCATATAGTGCCCACGCATAACCGCTATACAGCACCTACAGCACACACCATATAGTGCCCACGCATAACCGCTATACAGCACACATCATATAGTGCCCACGCATAACCGCTATACAGCACACACCATATAGTGCCCACGCATAACCGCTATACAGCACACACCATATAGTGCCCACGCATAACCGCTATACAGCACACACCATATAGTGCCCACACATAACCGCTATACAGCACACACCATATAGTGCCCACGCATAACCGCTATATAGCACACACCATATCGTGCCCACGCATAACCGCTATACAGCACCTACAGCACACACCATATCGTGCCCACGCATAACCGCTATACAGCACCTACAGCACACACCATATCGTGCCCACGCATAACCGCTATACAGCACACACCATATAGTGCCCACGCATAACCGCTATACAGCACACACCATATAGTGCCCACACATTACCGCTATACAGTGCCTACAACACACACCATATAGTGCCCACACATTACCGCTATACAGTGCCTACAGCACACACCATATAGCGCCCACGCATAACCGCTATACAGCACACGCCATATAGTGCCCACACATAACGGCTATACAGCACCTACAGCACACACCATATAGTGCCCACGCATAACCGCTATACAGCACCTACAACACACACCATATAGTGCCCACGCATAACCGCTATACAGCACACACCATATAGTGCCCACGCATAACCGCTACACAGCACACACCATATAGTGCTCACACATAACCGCTATACAGCACACACCATATAGTGCTCACACATAACCGCTATACAGCACCTACAGCACACACCATATAGTGCTCACACATAACCGCTATACAGCACCTACAGCACACATCATATAGTGCCCACACATTACCGCTATACAGTACCTACAACACACATCATATAGTGCCCACACATTACCGCTATACAGCACCTACAACACACACCATATAGTGCCCACGCATAACCGCTATACAGCACACACCATATAGTGACCACGCATAACCGCTATACAGCACCTACAGCACACACCATATAGTGCTCACACATAACCGCTATACAGCACCTACAGCACACACCATATAGTGCTCACACATAACCGCTATACAGCACCTACAGCACACATCATATAGTGCCCTCACATTACCGCTATACAGTACCTGCAACACACATCATATAGCGCCCACACATTACCGCTATACAGCACCTACAACATGCATCATATAGCGCCCACACATTACCGCTATACAGCACCTACAACACACATCATATAGCGCCCACACAAGTTCTCAGTGTGGATTGTCACTGCTAATTTCACTTAATGGTTTGCAAAGAGTGAAATCTGTGGCCAAATCTGCAGTTAAGTTTTGCACAGATTTTGGTGCAGATTTTCTGTCCCATTTACAGAGGCTTTATGACAGTTATTGCTTCTGTTATAAACTGTGGACACAGCTCAGGTGTGAACAGAGGGCAATGTGATGAGAGCTGCTGGGCGGTGATGTCATTCCTGTCCTGCAGCCAGATATTATCCGCCTCTGATTGGTAGAATTAGAAGCCCCCCTCATTCCTTTCCTCTGCTGAATGCGGCCCTTGTCCCCCTCATTACCGCGCTCGTCCCCCCTCATTACCGTGCTCGTCTCCTCGGCCCGTCCCGCTCCTTCGCTTATTGTGCTGATGACTCCCGCGCTCTGGATTTCTGCCAGCACTAATGTTGTATCTCCTCCATCCCCCTCATCGGCAGGTGGAAGACCCCAGCCAGCCCAACAACGAGGGTCTCACAGCCCCCCACACCGCCGTGTGCGCCGGCCACACCGAGATCGTCCAGTTCCTCGTACAGTTCGGAGTGAAGGTAAACGCAGCAGACAGCGCCGGCTGCTGCCCCGAATATCGGCTCGCATTAAAGGGGTCGACAGAACCCCCCATCCCTTGTTAGAGGCCTGAGAGCACTTATTAAGCACTACCCCGCCCCCCCGGCCAGCACGTGACTCAGCCCCCGGCCAGATTGCATCAATGGGAGAAAAAGAAAAAAAATTCTTGGCCCAAGAAATAGAAAAGTTGAGCCACCGAGGGTCTGGGTGATTTAGGACAGACGGTCTAGTTTTTCAGGGGGTTTTCTGTGGCGGTTTCTGTCGTTTTCTCCGCTTGGTGTCGCTGTCAGGACCCCGCTGCACTGCGCCGTCTCCTGCAACAACGTCCAGGTGTGTAAGTTCCTGGTGGAGTCCGGAGCCGTCGTGTACGCCATGACCTACAGCGACCGACAGAGGGCGGCAGACAAGTGCGAGGAGATGGAGGAGGCTACAGCCAGTGCTCCCAGCTCCTGTACGGTGAGTACAGACAATCCACCTGGCCACCTACAAGACATCGTTCACACTTACCTGGCATTTTTTACATTTTCTTAAATGCATATATTTTGATTTTATTAAAAATGGGATTTATTAAAATTTTTGCGTCTGATATCTGCAGAATGAGTTAACTGAGAATTCATCAGTGAGCTTGCAGCTTTTTTTTTTAAGCTGTCATTTTACTGAGCCTACATGAAAGCTGAGCAGAACTTTGTGTCAGTGAGAGGAGCTCACTGACAGGTCCTCAGTTGACTCATTCCACAGTCACTTAAAAGGCCTGTAAAAGCCAAACTGTGAAAAAATTTGAATGGAACCAAATTGCAAAAAATATTTGGCTCAAAAATAAATGCATTTAAATACAAAAGAAAGTCCCCAAAGGTGACCATAACATTTAAAGGGGAAATGCCCGCTCCAACCAGATCCCTATGGTTAGAGATTTCCTGGACACAGCCCTGCTCAGAGTGGAAAAACATGGCTGCTCTGGTACAGAAACAGCGCCACATCTGCTCACAGGCGGTATTGCAGGACCCTGAGCTGTAATACCAAATACAACCCATGGGTCAGGGTGGCGCTCTTTTCCGTAACAATTATTTCTGCAGAATTAAGAAAAAATTAAATGTTTTTATTCCCTGACGAAGTAAATGGTGAAGAATAAAAACGCAAGGTATATAAGAAAGCGCCTCAGTTTATTCCGGCGGGCGGGATGCTGAAGCTTCGATCCCCATGGTGCGAGCCTCCATGTGAGGCCGGTGTGGGGACTCGCCTCCTCTCCTGCCTGGAGGGCGCACATTAGCGGCCGCTGTAGGCGGATTAGGATGAACGGCTGGAATGTGCCGGATTATAGGGCCCCGGCTCTCACCGCTCCGGGCTGAGACAATAATCGTCTGCGCGCTGATTCCATCACTCAGAGGCGAACGCCCAGTAACCCTGTACGGCCGGGTCTGCCAGTCACTATAGCGGCAGGATGGGCCCTGAACACTGTCAGGAGTCAGTCATAGCAGGGGTCCTCCAAGTCACAGCTGCTACCTACAGGGCACCAGGTCCAAGCCCAGAGGCCGGTAACTGACCTCCTCCCAGCGAGTGAGGCCGCACCCAGCGGAGGCCATACAGGAACAGAAGGGAGGCCATTGTAGAGCAAGTGCCCGGAAATGTGGCATCCAGAGAAGTCACCGCATACAAGCGCCCAGAGCTGAGCCCTCATCTAAGCCCAAAACAGGTTTAAGACGAGGAGGGATTAATGCAGGAAAAAAACAGCGCAAATAATGATGGCAATACCGCCACTCATACCAGTATCATAGCAGATATATTCTTATACAGGGGCAGTATCATAGCAGTTATATTCTTATACAGGGGCAGTATCATAGCAGTTATATTCTTATACAGGGGCAGTATTATAGCAGTTATAATCTTATACAGGGGCAGTATTATAGCAGTTATATTCTTATACAGGGGCAGTATATAGCAGTTATGTTCTTATACAGGGGCAGTATATAGCAGTTATATTCTTATACAGGGGCAGTATATAGCAGTTATATTCTTATACAGGGGCAGTATTATAGCAGTTATATTCTTATACAGGGGCAGTATATAGCAGTTATGTTCTTATACAGGGGCAGTATATAGCAGTTATATTCTTATACAGGGGCAGTATATAGCAGTTATATTCTTATACAGGGGCAGTATTATAGCAGTTATATTCTTATACAGGGGCAGTATTATAGCAGTTATATTCTTATACAGGGGCAGTATTATAGCAGTTATAATTCTTATACAGGGGCAGTATCATAGCAGTTATAATTCTTATACAGGGGCAGTATCATAGCAGTTATATTCTTATACAGGGGCAGTATCATAGCAGTTATATTCTTATACAGGGGCAGAATCATAGCAGTTATATTCTTATACAGGGGCAGTATCATAGCAGTTATATTCTTATACAGGGGCAGTATCATAGCAGTTATATTCTTATACAGGGGCAGTATCATAGCAGTTATATTCTTATACAGGGGTTAGTATCATAGCAGTTATATTCTTATACAGGGGCAGTATTATAGCAGTTATATTCTTATACAGGGGCAGTATTATAGCAGTTATATTCTTATACAGGGGCAGTATCATAGCAGTTATATTCTTATACAGGGGCAGAATCATAGCAGTTATATTCTTATACAGGGGCAGTATCATAGCAGTTATATTCTTATACAGGGGCAGTATTATAGCAGTTATATTCTTATACAGGGGCAGTATTATAGCAGTTATATTCTTATACAGGGGCAGTATTATAGCAGTTATATTCTTATACAGGGGCAGTATTATAGCAGTTATATTCTTATACAGGGGCAGTATATAGCAGTTATATTCTTATACAGGGGCAGTATATAGCAGTTATATTCTTATACAGGGGCAGTATTATAGCAGTTATATTATTATACAGGGGCAGTATTATAGCAGTTATAATTCTTATACAGGGGCAGTATCATAGCAGTTATATTCTTATACAGGGGCAGTATCATAGCAGTTATATTCTTATACAGGGGCAGAATCATAGCAGTTATATTCTTATACAGGGGCAGTATCATAGCAGTTATATTCTTATACAGGGGCAGTATTATAGCAGTTATATTCTTATACAGGGGCAGTATCATAGCAGTTATATTCTTATACAGGGGCAGTATATAGCAGTTATATTCTTATACAGGGGCAGTATCATAGCAGTTATATTCTTATACAGGGGTTAGTATCATAGCAGTTATATTCTTATACAGGGGCAGTATTATAGCAGTTATATTCTTATACAGGGGCAGTATCATAGCAGTTATATTCTTACACAGGGGCAGAATCATAGCAGTTATATTCTTATACAGGGGCAGTATCATAGCAGTTATATTCTTATACAGGGGCAGTATTATAGCAGTTATATTCTTATACAGGGGCAGTATCATAGCAGTTATATTCTTATACAGGGGCAGTATCATAGCAGTTATATTCTTATACAGGGGCAGTATCATAGCAGTTATATTCTTATACAGGGGCAGAATCATAGCAGTTATATTCTTATACAGGGGCAGTATTATAGCAGTTATATTCTTATACAGGGGCAGTATCATAGCAGTTATATTCTTATACAGGGGCAGTATCATAGCAGTTATATTCTTATACAGGGGCAGTATCATAGCAGTTATATCCTTATACAGGGGCAGTATATAGCAGTTATATTCTTAGACAGGGGCAGTATCATAGCAGTTATATTCTTAGACAGGGGCAGTATCATAGCAGTTATATTCTTAGACAGGGGCAGTATCATAGCAGTTATATTCTTATACAGAGGCAGTATCATAGCAGTTATATTCTTATACAGGGGCAGTATCATAGCAGTTATATTCTTATACAGGGGCAGTATCATAGCAGTTATATTCATATACAGGGACAGTATCATAGCAGTTATATTCTTATACAGGGACAGTATCATAGCAGTTATATTCTTATACAGGGACAGTATCATAGCAGTTATATTCTTATACAGGGGCAGTATCATAGCAGTTATATTCTTATACAGGGGCAGTATATAGCAGTTATATTCTTATACAGGGGCAGTATCATAGCAGTTATATTCTTATACAGGGGCAGTATCATAGCAGTTATATTCTTATACAGGGGCAGTATCATAGCAGTTATATTCTTATACACGGGCAATATCATAGCAGTTATATTCTTATACAGGGGCAGTATCATAGCAGTTATATTCTTATACAGAGGAAGTATCATAGCAGTTATATTCTTATACAGGGGCAGTATCATAGCAGTTATATTCTTATACAGGGGCAGTATCATAGCAGTTATATTCTTATACAGGGGCAGTATCATAGCAGTTATTCTTATACAGGGGCAGTATCATAGCAGTTATATTCTTATACAGGGGCAGTATTATAGCAGTTATATTCTTATACAGGGGCAGTATTATAGCAGTTATATTCTTATACAGGGGCAGTATCATAGCAGTTATATTCTTATACAGGGGCAGTATCATAGCAGTTATATTCTTATACAGGGGCAGTATTATAGTAGTTATATTCTTATACAGGGGCAGTATCATAGCAGTTATATTCTTATACAGGGGCAATATCATAGCAGTTATATTCTTATACAGGGGCAGTATCATAGCAGTTATATTCTTATACAGGGGCAGTATCATAGCAGTTATATTCTTATACAGGGGCAGTATCATAGCAGTTATATTCTTATACAGGGGCAGTATCATAGCAGTTATATTCTTATACAGGGGCAGTATCATAGCAGTTATATTCTTATACAGGGGCAGTATTATAGCAGTTATATTCTTATACAGGGGCAGTATTATAGCAGTTATATTCTTATACAGGGGCAGTATCATAGCAGTTATATTCTTATACAGGGGCAGTATCATAGCAGTTATATTCTTATACAGGGGCAGTATTACAGCAGTTATATTCTTATACAGGGGCAGTATCATAGCAGTTATATTCTTATACAGGGGCAGTATCATAGTAGTTATATTCTTATACAGGGGCAGTATCATAGCAGTTATATTCTTATACAGGGGCAGTATTATAGCAGTTATATTCTTATACAGGGGCAGTATCATAGCAGTTATATTCTTGTACATAGGAGCCGTATTATAGTAGTTATATTCTTGTACATAGGAGCCGTATTATAGTAGTTGTATTCTTGTGCATAGGGGCAGTATTATAGTAGTTATACTCTTGTACATAGGAGCCGTATTATAGTAGTTATATTCTTGTACATAAGAGCCGTATTATAGTAGTTATATTCTTGTACATAGGAGCAGTATTATAGTAGTTATATTCTTGTACATAGGAGCAGTATTATAGTAGTTATATTCTTGTACATAGGAGCTGTATTATAGTATTTGTATTCTTGTACATAGGGGGCAGTATTATAGTAGTTATATTCTTGTACGTAGGGGGCCGTATTATAGTAGTTATATTCTTGTACATAGGAGCAGTATTATAGTAGTTATATTCTTGTACATAGGAGCCGTATTATAGTAGTTATATTCTTGTACATAGGGGGCTGTATTATAGTAGTTGTATTCTTGTACATAGGGGCAGTATTATAGTAGTTGTCTTCTTTTACATATGAATTTTCGTGTGTTGGGCAAATTGTATGAAATTCTGATAAACCCTTTTAATGTGGCAGTAGAAGATGTATTTTGTGCACCATGTATGTGGTTGTATATATTTCCTGAGGTTGGTTGGGAAGGTTTAGTCCATCCCAGAGACAGAAGGAATTAATGTGGGAATATTCGGATGTGATAATAGTTTGTAGCTTTTTGTTTTTTTGCCGAGATCCAATTAAAGTTGTATTTACACTGAAAGATAATCGCTCCTCTGCTCGTTTTCTGGATTTAGGCCATAATAAAGAGCAAATTAGTCAGAAATGGTTTTAACAATTATTTTTTTTTTTATTCAAAATCTGTATTTTACATTTTGTGATCTCTAAATTCTTTATCAATGTGAAACATTTTGTACATTTTTTTTTATATAGAGTCGAGCTAACTAGCTAATACACAAAATTCCTTTTTATTCCCTTTTTTATTTTGGAGAGGACACAAAAAATTGGAGGCAATAACTCTAGTTCTATTTTCTGCAGGTTGACTTTTACGCAGACTTTGTCCTTCTCATAGATAAAGAGAGCCAGGTCTGGCATAGACAAAGGGTCACTTTTTAAGGGGCTAGAAATTAAATAGGCCTGAAATGGGCCAGAAGTGACCAGAAGGTACAAAGAACTATTTACTACTTGTACTTAGATTCTCTTTCTCATTCTCCCTTACACTTTCAACATGCTTACATATGCTTTTACTGTTTTTGCCCCCCTAATCCTCACTCTCCTTCGCTATCCCCTCACCCCAGCACCCTCTAACCAAATCATCATCTCTCCTTCCCTCCTTCCTCCCCACCTAACCTCATCCGCAGACCTGCTCCTCAACCTCAGATCAATCCTCCCAAAACATAAAACAAGCCGGACACTCTCTTTCTCCCACCTGCTCTCCCTCTCTCTGCTTCTCCTCACTGCTGGCGACATATCTCCCAATTCTGGACCCCCACAGCTTGCACCCTCCACCAACTCCCCCACCTGTCACACCAAACCAACTGCAAACTACCGCAACCCCTCCTATGCAAAACCGGTCCCCCTGACGCCCACCCCGCTGCTCCCTCTCTCTGGAGCACTGTGGAATGCACGCTCTGTCTGCAACAAGCTCCATTTTGTCCACGACCTCTTTACCTCTCGTCATCTCTCCTTCCTGGCCATCACAGAGACATGGCTAACACCCTCTGACACTGCCTCCCCTGCTGCGCTGTGTTACGGTGGCCTCCACTTCACCCACATTCCTCGCCCTGGAAACAGACATGGTGAAGGAGTGGGTCTTCTCCTAACAATTGCACCTTTAGCCCTACTCCTCCTCTTCCCTCCCTTATTCTCCCTTCTTTTGAAGTCCACTCTGTCCGCATTTACTCTCCCTCCAACCTCCAAGTGGCTGTCATATACCAACCCCCGGGCCCGATCACTGCCTTTATCGACCAATTCTCCACCTGGCTTCTTTACTTTCTCTCTGATGACATTCCCACAATCATCATGGGCGATTTCAACATCCCCACTGACACTCGCCAGTCAGCAGCATCAAAACTCTTGTCGTCGCTTACTTCATCCTTTGGACTTACTCAGTGGTCCTCCTCAGCCACCCACACAGACTGACACACACTAGACCTCATCTTCACCCGACTCTGCTCCCTATCTAACCTCAAAACCTCCCCCTACCCCTATCTGACCACGATCTACTCGCCTTCTCATCCCTGTCCTCCTCACCTGTCACCCATGTCCGGCAGCTAGCACACCCCCGCAGAAACCTTGCACATCTAGACACTCACACACTCTCTGACTCTGTTCTACCACTGACATCCATATCCTCACTCCATGACACAGACAGCGCCACTGCTTTCTACAATGCCACTCTCGCATCAGCTATTGACTCGGTCGCCCCTCTTATGCATGGCAGAGCGCGACGAGCCAACAGGCAACCCTGGCACAACAACCTCACTAAACAGCTTCGACAAGCGTCCAGGGTTGCGGAGCGGCGTTGGAAGAAAACACATACTCAAGAAGACTTCACTGCATTCAAACAAGCAACGCTCGCATTCAACTCAGCACTCACCTCTGCTAAACAGGCCTACTTCACAACCCTCATATCCTCCCTATCCTACAACCCCAAACAGCTATTCAACACTTTTAACTCTCTCCTCCACCCTTCACTGCCCCCTCCGACCTCCCTCATCTCCGCCGAGGAGTTTGCCACACACTTCAAAAACAAGATTGACCAAACACGACAAGTCTTCACTGTCCGACCACCACAACCCCTTTGTTTTCCACACCATTTCCCTAACCCCATAACCTCCCTTCCCAACATCACGGAAAGAGACCTTACTCATCTCCTCTCCAAATCACACCTCACCACATGTGCACTCGACCACATCCCATCCCACCTCCTCCCCAATCTCACCCCCACACTCGTCTCATCCCTAACCAATCTCTTCAACCTATCACTATCCTCTGGTACTTTCCCTGCTGCCTTCAAACATGCCACAATCACGCCCATCCTCAAAAAGCCATCCCTCAACCCATCCGCCCTGTCCAGCAATCGCCCCATATCGCTGCTCCCATTTGCCTCCAAACTCCTTGAGCAACACGTTCACGCCAAACTTTCCTCCCACTTTTCATCTAACTCTCTCTTCGACAACCGACAATCCGGCTTCCGCCCCCACCATTCCACCGAAACTGCCCTTACCAAAATTACTAATGACCTGCTCACAGCCAAAGCTAACAGACAATTCTCTGTACTCCTTCTTCTTGACCTGTCCTCTGCTTTCGATACACTACTGCCTCCTACTACAGATCCTCTCTTCCTTTGGCGTCAAAGACCTTGCCCTATCCTGGATCTCCTCATACCTTTCTAACCGCACATTTAGCGTCTCCCACTCCCACGCTACCTCCTCACCCTGCCCCCTCTCTGTTGGAGTCCCTCAAGGCTCTGTCCTAGGACTCCCTACTCTTCTCAATCTATACCCTTGGCCTGGGACAGCTGATAAAATCCTATGGCTTCCAGTACCATCTGTACGCTGACGACACCCAGATCTACCTCTCTGGCCCAGACGTCACCTCTCTGCTGTCCAGAATCCCAGCATGTCTATCAGCCATATCCTCCTTCTTCTCCTCCCGCTACCTCAAGCTCAATGTGGACAAAACTGAACTCATTATCTTTCCACCACCTTGCATATCCTTCCCACCTGATCATTCTATCACAATAAATGACATCACTCTTTCCGCTGTACCGACATTCTGCTGCCTCGGAGTAACCCTTGACTCCGCCCTGTCCTTCAAACCCCACATCCAAGCTCTCGCCACCACTTGTCGCCTCCAGCTCAAAAATATTTCCAGAATCCGTCCTTTCCTCAACCCTAACTCTACTAAACTGCTTGTGCATGCCCTCATCATCTCCCGCCTCGACTATTGCAACATCCTCCTCTGTGGCCTCCCTGCTAACACTCTCGCACTCCTCCAGTCTATCCTCAACTCTGCTGCACGACTTGTTCATCTCTCGCCTCGCTACTCCTCTGCTAAGCCCCTTTGCAAATTGCTTCACTGGCTCCCATTCCCCCAGCATATCCAGTTCAAACTACTAACACTGACCTACAAAGCCATCCATAACCTCTCTCCTCCGTATATCTCTGAACTAATCTCCCGATATATTCCCTCACGTAACCTCCAGTCCTCCCAAGACCTCCTTCTCTCCTCCACACTTATCCGTTCCTCACGCAATCACCTCCAAGATTCCTCCCGAATATCCCCCATCCTCTGGAATTCTGTGCCTCAACACGTCCGATTATCCTCCACATCCGGATCCTTCAGACGGAACCTGAAAACCCATCTCTTCAAGAAAGCTTACAGCCTGCAATGACCCCGCTGCCTCCTCAACAACACCGGAGCTACTGCAACCCCCAACCTATTGTCTCCTCCCCACTCCTGTAGAATGTAAGCCCGCAAGGGCAGGGTCCTCCTCCCTCTCTACCAATCTATCATTGTTAGTTTCTTTACTGTAAGTGATATTTTTACTTGGTATGTAACCCCTTATGTACAGCGCCATGGAATCAACGGCGCTATATAAATAAATAATAATAATAGCTGGGAGTTTGCTACAGTTGTATCTGTTCTAAACCATCAGACTGAGCCTCTTCCTTCTGTATTGATATATTGTACCAGGATAAGATCTGTAAGAATGTACCAGTGTGAAAAGTATTTGGTCAGAACGAGTCTTCATTCACTGCCGGAAAGCAGAGATCTAGAAATGTGAAGCATTTGAAACATAGTGTTAGAAAGTTCAGAAAATTCCATTTTGCAATGATTAAAGTTCTGTTGTGAATTTTAGCGTGACTGGACCGTTCTTGCGGAAATGTTTCCTGCCTCCTTCACTTAGATTCAGATCATACAGATAGTCAGACACCGCATTATCTCTGATACTATGGCCGATACAGCGCACATATAGATTATACTATAGAGTCCAAAAGTTTTGCTTTTTCTTTTTTTAATGTGATGACTTCTGTCTGGTTGTTGTGATGCCATTTCCCTGGTGAGGAATTGAAAGTGCATGAAGTTGTCATCATACAAGACCTTAATTGTAACCAAAATGCTTTTGAATATAGGAATGGTCTTTTAATTAAAGAAAACTGATGGCCAAAAGTTTTGCATCTACTATTTATTGATCACAACATAGAGAGTAATTCATTCTTTACAATGCCATAACTTAGTATTTTGTAACATAACCTCTTGCTTTAGTTCCTGCCGCACCGCATTGAAGCCACTCGGGTATTCAAGACATCTTGAGGGATCTTGCTTCGTTCCATTTGCTGACGCCGGCCCTGATTCAATCCCATTTGTGTCAAATTCTGTGCATGTTATCAGGCCAAAATCACCAGGGTATGTGAACTTTTGATCAGGGTCATTTGGATGTTTTTGGTTGCCATTAAGATTTAAAAAGAGAAAACACAGTAGTTTGACAATAAATGGCTTCACCCAACCAATAACCATGAGTGGAGAAAAAGTTTTTTTGTTCTCATTCATATTCTCTGAAACAAGACCAAGAAAGGAAAAATTCTGCCGGGGTATGTAAACTTTTGAGCACAACTGTATCCTTGTTCATGGTAGCATTCATATTTCCATCAATTCTATGCCAATGGCCGATGCAGAAAAGCAGCCCAAAACCATGAGATTGCCACCACCATGTTTCACTGTAGGCGTTTGGTACCTTACATCATTACGTTTTCCAATTCTGCAGTATATACATTGCTGCCATCACTACCAAACAGATTGAACTTGGATTCATCCGACCCCAACACCTTAGACCAATCTGTCTCTTTCCGTTGGCCGTGTTCTTTGGCAAACACAAGTCGGACCTTCCGGTTCTTTGCAGAGATGAAAGGCTCCTTGACTGGAACTCGTGCATTCAGCCCTACTGCTTAGTCGTCGCGACTCACTTTGACCCCATATTCTTTGTTCATTTTGTGGACATCAGATACTGACTTTTTCTTTATAATGTGATCAACTCTGGAGGAAGTTCTCCTTGGTCGTCCACTTCTAGGTTTGTCGGCTGTTCCAGAACCTTCTTTTTCTTTCTTTAATATATCTGACACTTGACTCTGAGAACAGGTGAATTCCATAGCTGCCTCTTTATGGCTTTTCCCTGACTTCACTCCCAGAATAATAAGCTTCCTGACATCTGGTGATAAATTTGGCTTTGTCTCTGCCATGTTTTTAACCTAAAAACGCAAAAAAAAAAAATTTAGGCAAAATTCGACTGCCCATAACAAAATATGCAAAACATTTGTTCCAGCAAATGTTGAAAACTAACACATAAAGGGATAAAACAATGTCCAACACAATTTGTGTCCTGATAGCTGACAATCATTTGCTTCCAGTTAACTAAAATCACCAGAAAAATGGCCTCACAACAACCAAACAGAAGCAATCACAATTTAAAAAAAAAATGCAAAACTTTTGGTGGCTACTGTATTCATACAGTCAGGTTTAGCTGAGCTGCCTTTATCATTTGGCACACAGTACAGTATCACAACATTTAATGTGGCTGCAGGGAAACTAGGCTGTACTTTTGGAGATGCATATAAAAATATTTTTGGTTTTGTCACTCGGCCTCAAAAAATTTAGTTACATATCTGGTAAAAACCCCTGAGCCCTCCTGAACCCTGCTGCTTTTCTGCCGTTTTGCACTGCGTCGCTCCATTGCAGAGATACTGCACTCCGAAAGCAACAAATGTGAGTATGTGAAATCTCTGCTTTGCAGTACAACTTTGCATTTTTTTAGTCTTATTTTGGAGTGCGCACTTTCACCCCTCCCTCCAAGACGCTGCCAATGATCACATGCTCGACTACTAGATCTTCTCCTGATCTGTGGAAGCAGAGAAGAAACAGCCCGTTGCACTACAAGCAGAGATTTCACATGCAGCGCTCCAAAAAACGCAAATGTGAATATCTCTGCAATGGAGCGACGCAGCAAAAAACGAAAAAGAGCTGCAGAATCGGGGGAGCTCAGGGACTTTTACAAGGTATTTAAGGAATCACCCTGTAAGAATTTAATTTTATCGTTCTGGGTCCAATTACTGGAAAGTGGATTGTATTATGTGTTGTGCACAGATATTACTCAGTATTGCAGGGTCTGATTACTGCACACTGGGGTCAGGTGGCTTTAGTGGTCCTATCACTGTCTTATTACAGTTTTTGTGGAGCATTATATGGCGGCACACGCAGTTTGGTACATGTGATGGGTCTCCTAACCATTTTCCTTCTGTATTTTTTTACAGAGAAGGACGGGAAGGCTTTCCATCCAACCTACGAGGAGAAGCTGAGGCTGGTGGCTCTGCACAAACAAGTCCTCCTGGGACCGTACAACCCCGACACGTGCCCCGAAGTCGGCTTCTTCGATGTCCTGGGCAACGATAGGAGGTAACGAACGTCGTGTGCTTTGTTTGTGTATCACATTCCTATAAAAAAAGTAGCCACTTTGTAAATAGCCTAACGCTTTCTTATCGTTTTGTATACACAGCACTGATGCAGATCTGTGTGTCTCCATGGTTAGACTACACTACATATGTAGTCTGATCCTGCCATTGTATATTTTTCACCACTAAAGTAGCAGTCAGGGACTGCAGGGTGAACCTCATTACCATGAGCATTTATGGGAGCTGTGTACGCAAAACGGCAACAGATTTTCCATCATGGGCATGCATCGATCTGATGTGTCCAAAAAAAAAAATAGGAATTGAAATGCAAAGTTTAATAGAAAACTGCAGACTGTTTCTTGCATAAAACTGAACGACGATGCGTTTCTAACCTCTTCATAGAAGCCTTTGCTCCCTCTGAGCGTCGTTCACACACTGTCGTCTTTCTCACAGGAAAGAATGGACGGCCCTGGGCAACCTAAGCAAGCAGGAAGCCATGACGGAGTTTGTCACCCTCCTGAACAGATGCTGCCACCTCTTCTCCACATACGTCACGTCCCATAAAATAGAGAAAGAAGAGCAGTAGAGAAAAAGGTACTAATCCCTCCAATCCGTACATCCGGCATCGGTGGGGCACGGTAACTGCTGGTTTCCTCCCGAAACAGCGCCACACGTGTCCACAGGCTGTGCCTGGTATTGCAGCTCAGTTCTATTAAAGTGAATGGGGCTGAGCGGCAAGGTGACGCACAACCTGCAGACAGGTACCTGAAGACAACTCCAGCACTAATAGTTACTGGAGACGTTCTTAAAGGGACCGCTCTGCAGATTGTGCAGTGAACCCACCCAACTCTACCAGAAGAGGCGCTGGTGATGCTGATAGATAGGAGATGGTTTGCAGCGGTTTTCTATGGATGCCGGACCAGGGTCCTGCAAATCTTTCCGCTCCAGTCTATAGCAGAGGTTAACAGCAGTCGCTATCTCACAAGATAGATGATGATCGACATCTGGGTCACGTTTTTCCACACTTAAAGGGGTTGTCTGTTAGTTTAAAGGAGCTTTCTGTTTCCTGCAGCCAATCACTGGCAAGTACAGCATGAGACCGTAGAAACCAGTGATCGACTGCAGCAGTCACATGGATTATATACAACATCATCGCTGCAGGAAAAAAAGTGATGGCCGCCAGAGTGTGAGCACGGGAGAAGTGAAGGAGTCATCAGGCGAGAAATATTTGTTTTTTATGGGTCAATTTTGTAAAATTTCCAACTGCCTTAAGTGGTATCAAATCCCTATCATATCACTAACTTAAAGCCGCAGGAGTTCTTAAACTGTGACTAAGTTCAATACATAGAATCCAACCTGCAGTGTAAAGCATGGGGGACAAAACAGCAGTATGAGACTGACAGGACATGAGGCATCTTTCAGGTTACCTTCTACTCCAGTACAAATTGCAGTATACAGTGGTGGCCAAAAGTATTGGCACCCCTGCAATTCTGTCAGAGTGCCATGGGCTTTAAACTTCTTGATGACACTGCGCACGGAAGACACAGGAACATTCAGGTCTTTGGAGATGGACTTGTAGCCTTGAGATTGCTCATGCTTCCTCACAACTTGGTTTCTCAAGTCCTCAGACAGTTCTTTGGTCTTCTTTCTTTTCTCCATGCTCAATGTGGTACACACAAGGACACAGGACAGAGGTTGAGTCAACTTTAATCCATGTTAACTGGCTGCAAGTGTGATTTAGTTATTGCCAACACCTGTTAGGTGCCACAGGTAAGTTACAGGTGCTGTTAATTACACGTATTAGAGAAGCATCACATGATTTTTCAAACAGTGCCAATACTTTTGTCCACCCCCTTTTTTAGGTTGGGTGTGGAATTGTATCCAATTTGGCTTTAGGACAATTCTTTTTGTGTTTTTTCATTGAAGACAAATTAAATGAAGATAATAATACCAAAGAATTTGTGATTGCAATCATTTTCAGGAAGAAACGGAGTATTATCTGACAGAATTGCAGGGGTGCCAATACTTTTGGCCACCACTGTAGCTGAAGTCGGTGATTATGGATTTACGGAGCAGTCGGCATGTAAGACCGGAGGGATCATGGACCGGACTTCTGCTTTAAGTCCCAGGAAGTGAGAACGGTTGACGCTGCTGCAAAAATCATGTCCGACATAGTTCAGTGTAAAGCGTCATCTGCTGACTTTACAGGAGAGAAGAGAAGGAGCGGAGACGGCGGGAAGAGGAGGAGCGGCAGCGGCTGCAGCGAGAGGAGGAGAAGCGGAGGAAAGAAGACGAGCAGAGGCTGCGGAGAGAGGAGGAAGAGAGGATGCGAGCGGAGGATGAACGGTGTAGAATGGAACAGCAGAAGTAAGTACTCCCATCGGAAGTCACTCATCTTTCTTAAAGGATATTTTTGGGTGGGTCACTCATTCAGGACCCTCGTAGTATGAGCCATAGTGCAAGGAGCAGTCTGTTGTATGCAATGCTGGTGACCGGTTGGAGGGTACATGCGCTGGGGTCACCAACAATGGGGTCCACGGAGCCCTGTCACATTCATTTTAATGGAAAATTACTAAAGCTCTGCCCGCCACAGGCAATGGCGGGTGCAGCAGTCATTAGGGCAGGACCGTGCATTTGTGTTTCAAATCTTAATTCTATTTTTTTTTTGCAGGCAGCAGATCATGGCCGCCCTGAACTCGCAGACAGCGGTGCAGTTTCAGCAGTACGCAGCGCAGCAGTACCCGGGGAACTTCGAGCAACAGCAGCTCCTGATCCGGCAGCTGCAGGAACAGCACTACCAGCAGTACATGCAGCAGCTGTACCAAGTGCAGCTCGCTCAGCAACAGGTAGACGCAGCGCACAGACCCCCGAGCCTCGCTGCTCTGAGCTGCATTTACCTGTCGGACCATGTTCCCACGTAGCATAAATGCTGCAGGGTTTGGTTTTTTTTGCAGAAAATCCCCTGTGTTTAAAACGGTGTTTCCCAAACTCCAGTCCTCACGGCCCCCATAGGTCATGTTTTCAGGATTTCCTTAGTATTTCCATCACCTGTGTAATACTATCAAGGCATCAGGAATTCTCTCACCTGTGTAATACGAAGGAGATCCTGAAACATGACCTGTGGGGGCCGTGAGGACTGGAGTTTTGGAAACACTGGTTTAAAAGTTAGAGCAAACTTCTTGTGCTTCCCGGAAAACTCCTGGCCGCTGTGCATCTAAAGACGTTGCTGAAATTTGTGTTTTTTTGGTTTGTTTATTTTTTCCTGTGGAGTCGAAAAAATGCCCTCGCTTCTTGTACAGAATTAATAAAACCTTCAGATCTTCAACAATAAATGGGGTAAAAACAGCTGTAAAAATACGATAATCAGAGTAGATTGCTATTGCGGGTTTTGATGTAGAAAATAAACCCTGCACTTTACGCTCCCTGGAACCTGAACTAATTAACTAATTGTTTTTAGTAAGAAAAAAATTGCGCGGCTGAGTTTTGCTCTTGATGATGGCGGTGCGCTGAGTAGCTGGTTGATTAGATGCAGCGTTTATAAGTGGAAGACAGTGGGATTTGTGTGCAGCGTCTATTGGAGCCTGTGGTTGTCTGAAACGCTGCCTCATTAGAAGTTAAGCTTCTTTGTTCTTCCCCTCATGCTTTACACTGCAGTTTTGCTTCGCAGCATACAAGAAATGAAGAATGCTCATAAATGACGTGGTGTTACCCTCTCCTTACCCTCTCGGCCTTACAGAAACAGCAGGAGGCACTTTCGGCAGGAACCAGCTCCCCTGTCAGTTCTCCATCCAAGATGAACATGGGAAGCATCACCGGCTCCGGAGAAGCCCCCTCGGTCAACGGACAAACCCACCCACACATAGACAATGCTGAGACAGAACTGGAGGCCGACCCCGCTGGAAGACCTGCTGGAGAACGGGCCTAAAGGTGCGTCCTATTGACCTCAGTGGGGTTGGAGTCTGTTGGGTGGACAAACAGACGATACCTGGACATTGGCTAATGGTTTATGTTTGCTCATTATTTTTCCACTTCCTTCTCTCTACAGAGTCCACGCCGGTCATTGCTGCCCCATCCATGTGGACAAGACCCCAAATTAAAGACTTCAAAGAGAAGATCCGGCAGGACGCGGATTCAGTCATCACCGTCGGAAGAGGAGAGATGGTCACAGTCCGGGTCCCCACACACGAGGAGGGCTCCTATCTTTTCTGGGAGTTTGCCACAGATAACTTTGACATTGGTTTTGGGGTTTACTTTGAATGGACAGACTCCCCAAACACGGCTGTGAGCATGCACGTCAGCGAGGACGAGGACGAAGGTACTTTGTACAATTTTCATACTTCATTCTTGTACAATAAATACTGTAGCAGGTCTTCACTGCGTCTCACCCCCTCTTCCTGAAGTGGTCGGGGGTCTCTCGAGAAGCAGCATCTTACCCCCTCGTTTTAAGGAGGTTGGGGCTCGAGAAGCAGTGTCTTACCCCCTCGTCTTAAGGAGGTTGGGGCTCGAGAAGCAGTGTCTTACCCCCTCGTCTTAAGGAGGTTGGGGCCTCTCACCCCCTCTTCTTGAGGAGGTTGGGGCCTCTCGAGAAGCAGCATCTCACCCCCTCGTCTTGAGGAGGTCAGGGCCTCTCGAGAAGCAGCGTCTCACCCCCTCGTCTTGAGGAGGTCAGGGCCTCTCGAGAAGCAGCATCTCACCCCTTGGTCCTGAGGAGGCCCCCTTATCCCCAATCCTGGTACGCATGGCCCCCTCATCCCCAATCCTGGTACTTATGGCACCCCTCATCCCCCAATTCTGGTATGTATGGCACCCCTCATCCCCCAATTCTGGTATGTATGGCACCCCTCATCCCCCAATTCTGGTATGTATGGCACCCCTCATCCCCCAATTCTGGTATGTATGGCACCCCTCATCCCCCAATTCTGGTATGTATGGCACCCCTCATCCCCCAATTCTGATATGCATGCCCCCTCATCCCCAATCCTGGTATGAATGGCAGCCCTCATCCCCCAATCCTGGTATGTATGGCACCCCTCATCCCCAATCCTGGTATGTATGGCACCCCTCATCCCCCAATTCTGGTATGTATGGCACCCCTCATCCCCCAATTCTGGTATGTATGGCACCCCTCATCCCCCAATTCTGGTATGTATGGCACCCCTCATCCCCCAATTCTGGTATGTATGGCACCCCTCATCCCCCAATTCTGGTATGCATGCCCCCTCATCCCCAATCCCCAATAAAGTACACAGCGTTCAAAGCGCTTCCAATAACGCCCATGTGCACATACCCTTATACTCACCTTCCTTCCTCACCTCTGCTCTGCTTCCTTTTCTGCTGCAGCAGCTCATGTCAGCATCTGAGCAGCGCATGACGTCACTGCCATGCGCTCTCAGACGCTGAGCTGCTGGCACATTCACACCTCTCCACGCCGGGACTATGGGCGTGGAGAAGAGTGAATATGCACTCTCTTTAGTAGCGGGCACTGTCAGCAGGAACTGCGGCTCAACGCTTCTCTGTGCCCGCTACTAAAGAGAATGAATATTCATCCTTCTCCATGGGAGTGGAGAAGAGGGAATATTAATTTCTCTTTAGCAGCGGGCACACGTGGTAGCTGCAGCAGCGGCTACAGCGTGTGCCCCGCTCCTCCACCGTCACAACCTGCCCCACCACTACACACCACCAGAATTTCTATATACTCGAGTATATACCAGAGTATAAGCAGAGAGGGGCTTTATCAGAACAAAAAATGTGCTGAAAAACTCGGCTTATACTCGAGTATATACGGTATATTAAAAATCTGGTGAATTAGATGATGATTGGAAGAGACGAGATCAATCATAACGTATGCAGCGGATACCACCACTGGCGGCCTCAGTATTCCTGTAGCCAGAAGACCACCACCAGGAGGAGTTAACAGAGCGGCCGGTCATACATGCACCCTGCCTCTGCCAGGAGGAGTTAACAGAGGGGCCGGTCACATATGCCCCCTGCCTAAGTCAGGAGGAGTTAACAGAGCGGCCGGTCATACATGCACCCTGCCTCTGCCAGGAGGAGTTAACAGAGGGGCCGGTCACATATGCCCCCTGCCTAAGTCAGGAGGAGTTAACAGAGCGGCCGGTCATACATGCACCCTGCCTCCGCCAGGAGGAGTTAACAGAGGGGCCAGTCGCACATGCCCTTTGCCCTTCAATGGCTGCAAGACCACCGCCAGGAGGAGCATACTGGTCACACATGCACTCCGACACTACATACCAAGTCCACGGCACGGACAAAGATCGCCGATCCATAGATTCAGAAAGGAGCAGCAGGGTGCACTTGTGATCGTTCAGCTCCCCCTGGCGGTGGGGAAAACATAAGAATGGATCCTGCACCGAGACGGACTTACCCATACCAGACATACTCACTGGGCCAGAGTTTGTGCTGGGCTCTGCAGATGCAGCTTTAGGGGCAGACACATCCATCTTTAGAACCTCAGTCCTTCCTTATGGTGTCTTCCATCAGGGTCCTTTTATACAGGAACTGAGATCCAGCGCTGTCCTCATCCAATAGGATGAGGCCCCCCCCTCTCCTGATATCAGGTCCACCAATCCTGATTATTGCACTTTTTTAATTGAAATTTCAAATTTCCAAAATGGCAGTGCATTCCACCCTGGAACGCAACCAGAAGTGACGACGCGGCCATTGAATGGACCGGCGCGCGTCACTTCCTATGAGCTCTCCATGCGGCCAGCTATACACCGGAGGAGAGTGTTGCGCTCAGGGAGAGGGGGAGACATCGCAACTGGCTGGGGAGCTACAGGAGGCCCCCAGCCAATATCTTCTCACCATCCAGCATTGAATGAGCTCTGGAGGAAGGTGCTGTCCCGCCGGGAGGAAAGAGCAGCGGACATGGAAGGAAGGCACAGGGCGATCGATCCACGGCTACCCGGCTGAAAGGTACTGATTTTTGGGGAAGTAGATTGCCGGCCACAGCCGCACCAGAAGGAAACCTCTTCATCCCTTAGGGACAAGAAAAACACTGAGGTTAGAGGGAAGGGAAGGGCTATTTAACCTCTTGGTTCCTGTCCCTAATTAGGATGGGGAGGCAACCTCCTGTTGGTGCTGTCCTGGAGGGGATTAGAGAAAGCAGCATGTGAGTGCAGCCTAAGGCTATGTTCACACATTGTGTTTTTATGCAAATTAAAAGCTGCTTTTTACAATGTCGGCAAAAGCTAGGAGATTTCAGAAATCTCAGGTTCACGCTTATTTTTTGTTTTACTCTTCCTGACTGAATTGGAAAACTGATGCATGTTAATTCTTTCACTCATAGAAAGTTACAAGTAAGTGCAAAAAAGCAGCAGAAATGCAGCAGAAAACGTTGCCAACAGTTCTTGCAGCGCTTTTAGTGAAAAAAAAAACAAAAAACAAAAAAAAACACAGGTATGGCTGGACGTGAAACCCATTTATTTCTGTGATTTTCCCGCATTTAAACCTAAATGTCTTGGTTTCATCACCCGAGATGGCAGATAGGATTAGTACATTTTAATTAAATTAGTGATATGTGTAAAAGGAAACAATACCTGATATCTCAATGCACCGCCAAGTCTTGGGTAAACTATGACTGACCAATTCCCCTAGCTGTTTTTACACTTCCAATTGTGTATTTTTTCATGAATAGTCACTAGTTTTTCAGACATAAAAATCTTGTTCCACTAAATAATTGTATCAAATTGCCCCTTTTCCCCAAAATGTTTTCTGGTGTCACATCCGTCTGTTGTTGGTGGCCTAACACCTTGCATTGCTCATGCTTGTATGGTGGAAGCAAAGCTGAACTTTGGGATCCTGAAGAACGCAGCAAAAAGACGCAATAAAAAACTGTTTTTTGTCTGCAGCTTTTTTACTATCAAGACATCAAGTTTTGGCTGCAGAAAAAAACAGCAGCAAAAACGCAACGTGTGAACATACTGTAAAAACATGACGCCTTTAACAAGTTCAATTGCAAACCTTTCTGGTAAAACTACATGTAACATGGGTCATATTGTGCACTTACTCTTTACAGCAAGTGCCATAAACCACCAATACCCCCCTATTGCAATCTCTATATACGTCGGTGGAGATTTGGCTACACACAGACGCGCCTCCTCATTCCAATATATGGAGAATGCGGCTGAAAATGTGTGAACAAGGGTTAGAAAATAACTGCATGTAGCTGTAGAGTCACCATCAATCTTACTGGGGAGCCCTTAGCAGCTGGGCCTGGAGCTGTGAGGTCATCATCTACATGGCGGTGATGTCACGATCTACATGGAACTCTGGTGTCATCATCGGCTCTATGACATCACAATGGGAGTAAAGTGTATAGAATGCCTGAGCGCAGAGCCGGGGCTGTCTTTTGTGTGACTCTTTATTGGATACACAAAGCTAAAGGAATAAAAGGAGAAAGAAGGAGAAAGAAAGCGACGCCATCATGAGGATTCATGGACGTCCCCGTTATGGCCAGCGGCTGCTGGTCAAGGCTCTCTCTTCCTGCAAGTCAATTGGCTTTAGCCTTCTGACCCGATTCAGGAAATCCCATCGCAATTGGAGAACACTGCTGAAGGATTCCTTCCTGGCCACGAAATCTGCCACCATTACAGCAGTCAGGCGCTTCAGGTCAGTTGCTATAACCAGACGTAAAGACCAAGTCATCAGCCAAGACAGCGGTGAGAAGAGCCCAACCTACATAGTAGGTGATACTGAATCCACTGCCAGCATTGCAGAAAGTGGAGAGGATCTTGCCGATCCAGAATGTGCACAAGGTGCACACGAGGGGCTGCTACAAACAAGACCCCGGGACAATCTAAAAAGAAAAGCACCAACCTCCGAGGACAGTCAGCCCAAGATGCTGCCACCGGCCAAGAGAGCTGCTACAGAAAACTTTTCTGATCTACTGAGAGAGGTAACCCCGGAGATGGAGACCCCACAAGTGGAGATGCCCGATATCGGGAAACAGGAGGACATCCTGTCTCCAGAGCAGTTAACCATCCTGCTGAGCAAAGGGGAGGAAGGCTTCCTGGATGATGAGATCGTCATGATGGCCCAGGACCTGCTGCAGAGTCAGTTTGAGGGTTTTGATGGCCTGCAGCCCCCCTGCGCTCTTCTAGTGCCAGGGTACAGTGTACTGAAGAATGCTGTACAAATCCACTATGATGAGGAGAGGGTGCACTGGCTGACCACCTGCTACAAAAATGGCCAAATCTTTGTGGCCGACAGCATCAACTCCGGAAATCTGACTCCGTCCATCTGTGAGCAGATTATCAACCTGTACAGTGAAGTGGTCGAAGAGCCCCTGAAACATCTGACATTTATCGATGTGGATCAGCAGAGGAACAGCTATGACTGTGGCTTATTCGCCATAGCGTTTGCCTACGAGCTTATAGCAGATGGCGGTGAACCCAGAGCAGAGTTCCGGCATCGGTTGATGAGGACTCATCTGATATCCTGCCTGCAGACCGGCAGGATCAGCGCATTTCCCAAAAAGGTCAGGAAGTGACTCCATGCCTATAAACGGCATGTAGAGTCAATGACTGTCCACAAGATCGCCCTGACCTTCAACCGGACACGACCCGGGACCACAGACCAGCCTGCACCAGTAAGTAACCATGGACTTTCCATAATACCCTCAATATAGTGAATGTATAAATATGATGGGGGGGGGGGCGCTGCAATTATTGGAGCCGTTTATCAGTAAAGCTTAGCTCCAGCCCCTATAAAGATGTATTAAGAGATTAATTATAGCAGGATTATAAGGGGTTTTCTGTTATTTTGTACACAGGGGTGTGAACCAGAACAAGAATGACCCCCGCAGCTATAACAAGTGTCGGTGTTTCTGTCATCACCATGGACCAAATATAATCCAGGTAAGAGGAGTGTACTGAGCAGCAGTGACCGGGAGTAAATCGTGTGAACGTCTCGGATATTAAATATTCGGCTGCTCCATGATCAGTTCTGCTCCCTCTTTCTACAGATCACTGTAAGCGAGCTGGGGTCCCACTAAGAAGACGGGGTACAGCTGGAGGTGACGGCTATAAGAAGTCAATGATGTGGCGGCCGCCATGTCAGAAGCAGAGGAGCCGCACTTCAGGACGAGGCAGATTCCGGGCTCGGTCTCTGTTCTCATTACTTTCTGCAGTCAGATGTAATCACTGAATAAGTGAATTTTCTGCTGCATCAACCCCGATCTACAACACAAGCTGCCATCATCCAGCACCGCCCAAGGGAAGGGCAGGCCCTCAGACATGGTTCCCTAGAGGTTTCCTCCACCGGGGGTTTTTCCTCTCCTGAGTTCTGACGGACGACTCTCCGTGAGCCCATCATCATCAGGGCCACATGACTATTGCCCCACACGGCTGGTGGGAAATTCTACATTTGATATCTTGTATGAAGCCAATAAAGAATTCAATTAATATCTAGCAGCCGTGTATCTGAATTTATTATGTTTCGTCTACTATGTATAGTACAGAATTTGGTGAACTCCAGGGGGAATATACAGGGGTGCAGTATTGCAATAGTGTTATAATACTCGCATTTACAGGTGCTTCTCACACAATTAGAATATCATCAAAAAGTTAATTTATTTCAATTCTTCAATACAAAAAGTGAAACTCATATTATATAGAGTCATTACAGAGTGATCTATTTCAAGCGTTTATTCCTGTTAATGTTGATGATTATGGGTTACATCCAATGAAAACACAAAAATCATTATCTCAGTAAATTAGAATAATTAACAAAAAACACCTGCAAAGGCTTCCGAAGCATTTAAAAAGGCACCTTAGTCTGTTTCAGTAGGCTCCAGAATCATAGGGAAGACTGCTGACTTGACAGATGTCCAGAAGGCAGTCATCTGAGCCTAAATCACATTTAGCGTCCACATGTTTGGCCTTTCTGTAGTGATGACAGCCGGCCTAAATTACAGGTGTGTGTCTCCAGAAGCATGGGCTGGACACAATGTACTGGTCACTACAATGTATTGGGGGCTACAGCGTACTGAGGACTACAACGTACTGGTCACTACAATGCAGATTTGCAATTTTCACTCAGCAACATCCACTGCTGCTTGTATCTGGAAAACTCACTACACTTGCAGATAAATTCCCAAAGGGGTATAATTTCTAAAATGGTGTCACTTCTGAGGGGGTTTCCACTGTTTAGGCACATCAGGGGCTCTCCAAACCCAACATGGCGTCGGCTAATGATCCAGCTAATTTTGCATTTAAAAAGTCAAATGGCACTCCTTTTCTACCGAGCCTTGCCGTGCGCCCAAACAGTAGTTTTCATCCACATATGGGGTATTGGCGTACTCAGGAGAAATTGCACAATACATTTTACAGTGCATTTTCTCCTGTTACCATTGTGAAAATGCAAAATTTGGGGCTAAATGAACATTTTTGTGGGAAAAATGTAACTTTTTATTTTCACGGCTCTACATTATAAGCTTCTGTGAAGCACCTGGGAGCACAAGGTGCACCCCGCACAGCTAACATTCCTTGGGGGATCTAGTTTCCAAAACGGCGTCACTTGTGGAAGGTTTCCACTGTTTACGCACATCGGGGATCTCCAAAAGCGACATGGCGGCAGCTCTCGATTCCAGACATTTTTGTGTTTGAAAAGTCAAACTGTGCTCCTTCCCTTCCGAGCCCTGCCGTGCGCCCAAACAGTGGTTTTCTTCCACAAATGGGGTAGCGGTGTACTGAGGAGAAATTGCGCAACACAATTTAGGGTCCATTTTCTCCTGTAACCCTTGTGAAAATAAAACAAATTGGGGATAAAGTAAAATTTTTGTGAAAAAAAAAAGTAAAATGTTCATTTTTTCCTTCCACGTTCCATTAATTCCTGTGAAGCACCTGAAGGGTTAATAAACTTCTTGAATGTGGTTTTAAGCACCTTGAGGGGTGCAGTTTTTAGAACTATGTCACTTTTGGGCATTTTCTGTCATATAGGCCCCCCAAAGTCACTTCAAATGTGATGTGTTCCCTAAAAAAAATGGTTTTGTAAATTTTGTTGGAAAAATGAGAAATTGCTGGTCAACTTTTAATCCTTATAACTTCCTAACAAAAATAAAATTATGTTTCCAAAATGATGCAGATGTAAAGTAGACATGTGGGAAATGTTATTAACTATTTTGTGTGACATCTCTCTGATTTAAGGTCATAAGAATTAAAACTTGGAAAATTGCTAAATTTTCACCAAATTTCCGTTTTTTTCACAAATAAATGCAAGTCATATTGAACAACTTTTATCACTATCATGAAGTACAATATGTCAGGAAAAAACAGTCTCAGAATCAGGGGGATCCGTGGAAGCGTTCCAGAGTAATTACCTCAGAGGGACACTGGGCAGAAGTGTAAAAATTGGCCGGGTCATGAAGGTGAAAACAGGTTTGGAGGGTGAAGGCGTTAGCACTTCTCTTTCTGAAAGCATTCTTTACTCTACAGCATTTATTCCAACTAAAACTTTTGCCCTGTGACGTAGAGAAAAATATCTTTATTTATATACACAAACATACATATTGAGGCAACTAAAGATGGCACCCCACCACCTTACTACTTTAGATCTAACCTATAATATAAGGGACAATAAAAGGGTTGGTCCATCTCAGATATTTAAAGAGATTTCTAGCTTTGGAAAACTCCTGTTCCCCCTCTGCAATTTTTTTTTGTTGAAGAAACTGTGCTGTACTCATCCTCACTGGGTCCGGTACTGAGTCTCCGCTGCGCCTTTTAGTGTGTCATTATCAGTAGTGCTGCCATCACAGCCAGTAGCGGCACAATACGCTCAGGGCCAAGCACTATTGACGTGACGTCAGAGCTGCAGGCAATAACAGACATCTGGAGCAGCGGCGGAGACTCAGTGCTGGACCTGGGGCTGGCGAGTAAAGCGCTTTTTTTTTTTTTTTTAACAAACTGCAACCAAAAGAAAAGGGAGTTTCCAAAACTGGAAAACCCCTTTAAGGTATATCCATAGAATATCCCATTGGGAGAACACCTTTTAAAGGGCTTATTAAAAGAACTTCAGCATTGCTTACCAACGCCCTGGAAGTGAGCGGTGCTGCTGACGTTATGACCCGTGTGTTCAGATATTGGGCACATGTCCTATTCTAATGAACTGGACGGGTGCACGATACCTGCCCATCATGCTAGCGTCTCGGTAGGTCTGCGGATCGCAACGTCATCAGCACCGCTAGTATCCGATGTGGAAGTGAACGGCTCTGGACAACCCCTTTAAGTGAAAGAAGAATACAACTTACCTTTGCCTGTGGGAGAGGTTGGGGTTCTTCTGGCTCAAAAAATAGATTCTCTTTAAAAAACTGTCCGTCCTGCAAGAATGGAGACAGCGGATATAATACAGGACAGGAAAGGTGACTGGTATGATGGAAGGCTCACAGGGGGAAAGGTATAAAGCTGGGGTACATGGGGTAGCGCACCATGCAACAGATTGAACTATCCTTTTAAAGGCAAAGATACAGCCTATTTCCAAGATCCTACCGCAATATGTAGTAGATCTAATAATAGTAATATTCGAAAATACCTCCAATTAGAAAACAGTATAGTTCTTCTGATTCACTATGTCACTTACCCTATGTGCAGGGCATTGTAGTAGCTTGGGTATCTATGGTCACGACCACTCATAGCGACAGTTGTTAGTGGTCATAATCATGGATACCTAAACTACTACAATGCAGTGCACATGGGGTAAGCGACATAGCTAATCAGAAGAACAATACTACAATTTTAATTGGAGGTATTTGCTAATATTATTATTACACCTACTACATAGTGGGATAGGATCTTGGAGATGGGAATACCCCTTTTTTTAAGATACAGTTGATGCTTTACAGTCTTCCTAGGTGTATACTTACTAGTTTTTCAATGGTGGGAAAATAAGTTACCAATCTGTGCAACACAAAAAAAGAAAAATAAAAGCATTGAATCGGTGATTTGCATTTGTATAATAATGTGATAGCAGAGAGGTGCGGGCACCTGTAGCAGGCGGAGAAGCTTTCCACCGCCCCGTGCAGAGGGTTTCCCTCCAGCCACAGCTCTCTCAGCTCCAGGTTGTGGATCAGATCCAGCTCTTCAACTCTGCAAAGCGAAAAAAGAACATGTTCCCGTCACCAGCTACCACCAGAAAACACAGAGATTTGTTTGTTTCTCGCCTTCTTCCAAGAGCCACAAACCATTTTATTGTTCCGTCTATATGGCCTGGGGTTTTTTTTTCCCAGGATGAGTATGGGCTTTCTATTCCTCCATTTTTGGGACTTGTAACTTTTTCTGTTGCTGGGGCTGGGTGAGGGTCTTTTTGTATTTTTATTCATACCATTTTGATCGATTGCTTTTTATTCCATTTTTGAGAAGTGCAGCGATCGAAAAATCAATTATTTTGATTTTAATTTTTTTAAAAGGTTTACAATTTGGGTTCTTTATATTTTCATAGGATGGAGTTTTACGGATTCGATTTACCAATTTTTCTGTTTATTTATTTTTTTTTATTTCTTTAGTTTTTAATTGGGAAAAGCGAGACAAATGAAAATTATGGGTTTTAGTTTATTTATTCATTTTTAAATAAATTTTTACTTATTTTTGCCCTGGACTCTGCGACTGTTTGATTTCTTGTACTATACTGGGAACACAGATGTACAGAGATGGCAGGACGGGGGTCTTCAGGAGGCCACTGACTGCCACTGTTACCCACCGGTACCCCACGATCGATGGCATATACGGGGTAATCGGAAAAGACGTCACGACGGCAGCAGACCCGATCCCTGCGCAAGGAGGCGACGTACCTCGTTATAGGAGAGGTTCAGACTCTGCAGGTGCCGGGTCAGGTAGAAGAGATGAGCAAAACCAGTCAGCTTGGAGAGACGACGACAACTCAGGTCCAAAGACTGAAGCTACAAAAATATATATAGAGAATTTCACAAACACCCTATGGACAGGGGGGCGCTGGTTCTTACCCCATGTATCATTAGCCCAAGAGTGACAAAAAAGATTGTGGGGGTCCCAGCAGGGTCCCCAAGGATCTCCAGTGGCATAGCCTAGTGTGGATCTGCTCAGATCACAGATGGGGCTGTAATTAATAGTATTTATTATTACCTGGGGGTAACACTCCGAGATGATCTGCAAGACGACCTCTGCGGCTGCAGCGTGGGTCAGCGAAAGCACAATGTTGTCAGAAAGCAAATCTAAGGAAAGCAAATAACATTAGTGAGGAAGGGGCACGGCGCCGGCAGAGGAGAGAAGGCGACGGGGCGCCGGCAGAGGAGAGGAGGCGACGGGGCGCCGGCAGAGGAGAGGAGGCGACGGGGCGCCGGCAGAGGAGAGGAGGCGACGGGGCGCCGGCAGAGGAGAGGAGGCGACGGGGCGCCGGCAGAGGAGAGGAGGCGACGGGGCGCCGGCAGAGGAGAGGAGGCGACGGGGCGCCGGCAGAGGAGAGGAGGCGACGGGGCGCCGGCAGAGGAGAGGAGGCGACGGGGCGCCGGCAGAGGAGAGGAGGCGACGGGGCGCCGGCAGAGGAGAGGAGGCGACGGGGCGCCGGCAGAGGAGAGGAGGCGACGGGGCGCCGGCAGAGGAGAGGAGGCGACGGGGCGCCGGCAGAGGAGAGGAGGCGACGGGGCGCCGGCAGAGGAGAGGAGGCGACGGGGCGCCGGCAGAGGAGAGGAGGCGACGGGGCGCCGGCAGAGGAGAGGAGGCGACGGGGCGCCGGCAGAGGAGAGAAGGCGACGGGGCGCCGGCAGAGGAGAGAAGGCGACGGGGCGCCGGCAGAGGAGAGAAGGCGACGGGGCGCCGGCAGAGGAGAGAAGGCGACGGGGCGCCGGCAGAGGAGAGAAGGAGACGGGGCGCCGGCAGAGGAGAGAAGGAGACGGGGCGCCGGCAGAGGAGAGAAGGCGACGGGGCCGTGAGCAAAAAGCAAAGCAGGATGCCAATATTTATTTGTATAAGTATACAAAATGCCGTCATATAGTGCCCACACATTACCGCTATACAGTACAACATATATAATATAGTGCCGACACATTACCGCTATACAGTACCTACAACACGCATCATATAGCGCCCACACATTATCGCTATACAGTACCTACAACACGCATCATATAGAACCCACATTACCGCTATACAGTACCTACAACACGCATCATATAGCGCCCACACATTACCGCTATACAGTACCTACAACACACATCATAAAGCGCCCACACATTACCGCTATACAGTACCTACAACACGCATCATATAGATCCCACACATTACCGCTATACAGTACCTACAACACGCATCATATAGTGCCCACGCATTACCGCTATACAGTGCCTACAGCACGCATCACACAGTGCCCACACATTACCGCTATACAGTGCCTACAGCACGCATCACAGTGCCCACGCATTACCGCTATACAGTACCTACAGCACGCATCACAGTGCCCACGCATTACCGCTATACAGTGCCTACAACACGCATCACAGTGCCCACGCATTACCGCTATACAGTGCCTACAGCACGCATCACAGTGCCCACGCATTACCGCTATACAGTGCCTACAACACGCATCACAGTGCCCACGCATTACCGCTATACAGTGCCTACAGCACGCATCACAGTGCCCACGCATTACCGCTATACAGTGCCTACAGCACGCATCACACAGTGCCCACAGCACGCATCACAGTGCCCACGCATTACCGCTATACAGTGCCTACAGCATGCATCACAGTGCCCACGCATTACCGCTATAGTGCCCACACATTACCGCTATACAGTGCCTACAGCACGCATCACACAGAGCCCACGCATTACCGCTATACAGTGCCTACAGCACGCATCACACAGTGCCCACGCATTACCGCTATACAGTGCCTACAGCACGCATCACACAGTGCCCACACATTACCGCTATACAGTGCCTACAACACACATCATATAGCGTCCACACATTACCGCTATACAGTGCCTACAACACGCATCACACAGTGCCCACACATTACCGCTATACAGTGCCTACAGCACGCATCAGTGCCCACGCATTACCGCTATACAGTGCCTACAACACGCATCAGTGCCCACGCATTACCGCTATACAGTGCCTACAGCACGCATCACACAGTGCCCACAGCACGCATCACAGTGCCCACAGCATGCATCACACAGAGCCCACGCATTACCGCTATACAGTGCCTACAGCACGCATCACACAGTGCCCACGCATTACTGCTATACAGTGCCTACAGCACGCATCACACAGAGCCCAAGCATTACCGCTATACAGTGCCTACAACACACATCATATAGCGTCCACACATTTCCGCTATACAGTGCCTACAACACGCATCATATAGCGCCCACACATTACCGCTATACAGTACCTACAACATACCTCATATAGCGCCCACACATTACTGCTATACAGTACCTACAACACACATCATATAGCGCCCACACATTACTGCTATACAGTACCTACAACATGCATCACACAGTGCCCAAGCATTACCGCTATACAGTACCTACAACATACATCATATAGCGACCACACATTACCGCTATACAGTACCTACAACACACATCATATAGCGCCCACACATTACCGCTATACAGCGCCGACAACACGCATCATATAGCGCCCACACATTACCGCTATACAGTACCTACAACACACATCATATAGCGTCCACACATTACCGCTATACAGTACCTACAACACGCATCATATAGCGTCCACACATTACAGCTATACAGTACCTACAACATACATCATATAGCGCCCACACATTACTGCTATACAGTACCTACAACACACATCATATAGTGCTCACACATAACCGCTATACAGTACCTACAACACACATCATATAGCGCCCACACATTACCGCTATACAGTACCTACAACATACATCATATAGCGCCCACACATTACCTCTATACAGTACCTACAACACACATCATATAGCGTCCACACATTACCGCTATACAGTACCTACAACACACATCATATAGCGCCCACACATTACCTCTATACAGTACCTACAACACACATCATATAGCGCCCACACATTACCTCTATACAGTACCTACAACACACATCATATAGCGTCCACACATTACCGCTATACAGTGCCTACAACACACATCATATAGCGCCCACACATTACCGCTATACAGTACCTACAACACACATCATATAGCGCCCACACATTACCGCTATACAGTGCCTACAACACACATCATATAGCGTCCACACATTACCGCTATACAGCGCCTACAGCACACATCATATAGCGCCCACATATTACCGCTATACAGTACCTACAACACACATCATATAGTGCCCACACATTACCGCTATACAGTACCTACAACACACATCATATAGTGCCCACACATTACCGCTATACAGTACCTACAACACACATCATATAGTGCCCACACATTACCGCTATACAGTACCTACAACACACATCATATAGTGCCCACACATTACCGCTATACAGTACCTACAACACACATCATATAGCGCCCACACAAGTTCTCAGTGTGGATTGTCACTGCTAATTTCACTTAATGGTTTGCAAAGAGTGAAATCTGTGGCCAAATCTGCAGTTAAGTTTTGCACAGATTTTGGTGCAGATTTTCTGTCCCATTTACAGAGGCTTTATGACAGTTATTGCTTCAGTTATAAACTGTGGACACAGCTCAGGTGTGAACAGAGGGCAATGTGATGAGAGCTGATGGGCGGTGATGTCCTTCCTGTCCTGCAGCCAGATATTATCCGCCTCTGATTGGTAGAATTAGAAGCCCCCCTCATTCCTTTCCTCTGCTGAATGCGGCCCTTGTCCCCCTCATTACCGCGCTCGTCCCCCTCATTACCACGCTCGTCCCCCCTCATTACCGCGCTCTTCATCCCCGGCCCGTCCCGCTCCTTCGCTTATTGTGCTGATGACTCCCGCGCTCTGGATTTCTGCCAGCACTAATGTTGTATCTTCTCCATCCCCCTCATCGGCAGGTGGAAGACCCCAGCCAGCCCAACGACGAGGGTCTCACAGCCCCCCACACCGCCGTGTGCGCCCCCCACACCGAGATCGTCCAGTTCCTCGTCCAGTTCGGAGTGAAGGTAAACGCAGCAGACAGCGCCGGCTGCTGCCCCGAATATCGGCTCGCATTAAAGGGGTCGGCAGAAAACCCCCCATCCCTTGTTAGAGGCCTGAGAGCACTTATTAAGCACTACCCCGCCCCCCCGGCCAGCACGTGACTCAGCCCCCGGCCAGATTGCATCAATGGGAGAAAAAGAAAAAAAAATCTTGGCCCAAGAAATAGAAAAGTTGAGCCCCCGAGGGTCTGGGTGATTGAGGACAGACGGTCTAGTTTTTCAGGGGGTTTTCTGTGGCGGTTTCTGTCGTTTTCTCCGCTTGGTGTCGCTGTCAGGACCCCGCTGCACTGCGCCGCCTCCTGCAGCAACGTCCAGGTGTGTAAGTTCCTGGTGGAGTCCGGAGCCGCCGTGTGCGCCATGACCTACAGCGACCGCCAGAGGGCGGCAGAAAAGTGCGAGGAGATGGAGGAGCCTACAGCCAGTGCTCCCAGCTCCTGTACGCAGTGGCGTACCGCCAATGGCGGCAGACCACGCGACTGCTATGGGGCCCGTGAGCCGGGGGACCCCATAGCAGTCCAGGGGTGGACATACCGCCGCCGGTGCAGCAGCGCCGGGTCTCCACCATGCAGCTGCTCCCTGCACGCGGCGGTCAGGGAGCGATCCCTGCAGCTCCGCTGCTGTCAGGAGGAGAATAGCCGCGGAGCTGGAGGGTTCGTCCTCTGCTTCCTCCCTGACCCAGGCGCGCGCAGCTTGATGACGTCATCATGCAGCGCGCGCCTGGGTCAGGAAGAAAGCTGCCGGCAACCAGGAGGATGCTGCAGGCGAGCGAGCTGAGGTAAGTTGTTCTTTTTTTTTTTTGTTTTTTTTTTTTTACTGAAATGCTGGGGAGGGGAGGTGGGTGGAGGAATGATGGGGCTGGGGAGAGGAATAGTGGGGTTGATGGGGCTGGGGAGAGCAATAATGGGGTTGATGGGGCTGGGGAGAGGAATAATGGGGTTGATGGGGCTGGGGAGAGGAATAATGGGGTTGATGGGGCTGGGGAGAGCAATAATGGGGATGGGAAGAGGAATGATGGGATTGATGGGGCTGGGGATGGCTACGGAGAGGAATGATGGGGCTTTGGGGAGCAATGATGGGGATGGTGGGGCTGGGGAGAGCAATGATGGGATGGTGGGGCTGGGGTGAGCAATAATGGAGTTGATGGGGCTGGGGAGAGGAATAATGGAGTTGATGGAGCTGGGGAGAGGAATGATGGGATGATGGGGCTGGGGAGAGCAATAATGGGGCTGATGGGGCTAGGGAGAGGAATGATGGGGCTGGGAAGAGCAATAATGGGGCTGATGGGGCTGGGAAGAGCAATAATGGGGCTGGGGAGAGGAATGATGCGGCTGGGAAGAGCAATAATGGGGCTGATAGGGCTGGGGAGAGCAATGATGGGGATGGTAGGGAAGGGGAGAGCAATGACGTGTTGCTGGGAGCAAGCAATGATGAGGGTGCTGGGACAAAGCAATGGTGGGGGCCTGGGAGAGAGCAATTATGCGGGGCTGGGAGAGAGCAATGATAGGGGTGCTGGGAGAGCGCAATGATGGGGGTGCTGGGAGAGAGCAATGATGGGGGGGGCTGGGAGAGAGCATTGATGGAGGTGCTGGGACAGAGCAATGATGGGGTGCTGGGACAGAGCAATGATGGGAGTGCTGGGAGAGAGCAATGATGGGGGTGGTGGGACAGAGCAATGATGCGGGTGCTGAGAGAGCGCAATGATGGGAGTGCTGGGAGAGCGAATTGATGGGGGTGCTGGAAGAGCGCAACGATGAGGGTGCTGGGACAGAGCAATGACGGGGGTGCTGGGAGACAGTAATGATGGGGGTGCTGAGAGAGAGCAATGATGGAGGTGGTGGGAGAGAGCAATGATGGGGGTGCTGAGAGAGAGCAATGATGGAGGTGGTGGGAGAGAGCAATTGCGAGGGTGCTGGGAGAGAGTAATGATGGGGTGCTGGTAGAGAGCAATGATGGGGGTTTCACTTTGCTTGTACTGTAAAGCCTTGTATATTTTCCGTGTGCACATAGCCTTACAGTTAATTGGGGAGAGTCACAGAGACTGAATGATTTATTTTATTGGCCGGTGCAGATTATAGTTAATGGGGGGCACAGTGCTGCTTATCACTTTATATTTTGATTACTAAGTGGCTAATAGTATATTAATGGGGGGGGTTACATATGTGTATTCGAGGACGCAGAGCGGGGGAGACACATGTATGCCGACAATATCTGACCTTGTTATTTTTAGGGCTGTACTGGTCATCGTGGCTGGGAGATGTCGACATGAAGGTCTGACCAGATGGAGAAGAAGCAGCAGAAACCGGCTCTGATCAGATGAGACGTCTGCGGTAAGTGCCTGGATGTAAATATTATTCTGTATCTGCGCTGTGTGACTTGGAGTGATGATGTTATCTGTAAAATCCCTTAGGCTGCATTCTCACATTTGTGTGAAATGTCCGTGTGCTGCCAGATCTTTTTATCGGATGGTCCACGGACTCGTACAGTTTTATAGATCCATTCACACATCCATGAAAATCACGGATCTGAGAATGAGATCTAAGAGGGCAGAGAATGTCCTGTTCTGATCCGATTTTGAGGATTAGAATAGGACATGCTCAATGCGTCAGTAAAACAGGCCAGCACACCGACACTGCGCACAGATGCAGGAATGTAGCCTTATTATGTACAGCACAGTCCCTTAGTATATAGTGTACTCATTATGTATAGAGCCGTCCCTTATTATGTACCATCCTCTCTAGCGGCTCACAGTTGGGGGATCATACTGTGTTGGGGTCAGCATACTTTACCCTGGGAGTTGAGTTGGGGTACAGTAGGGTCATTATACTGTGCATATGGAGGAATTCACCATGGGGGTTTCATACTGTGTTTGGGGGGCCCTTTTTTTGGCATCACACTTTATGGGGCAATGAAAGAGAGATCTAGGACGTCAGCAGGAGGAAAATTACTATGTAAAGGATAGAAAGTTGTGAGATCTGATCTTTGGTGACCCCGACAATTATTTACATTTTTTTTTGGGGGGGGGGGGCCCAATTAGAGCTTCTGCTATGGGGCCCCATGATTCCTATGTACGCCCCTGCCTGTACAGTAAGTACAGACAATCCACCTAGCCACGTACAAGACATCGTTCACACTTACCTGGCATTTTTTACATTTTCTTAAATGCATATATTTTAATTTTATTAAAAATGGGATTTATTAAATTTTTTGCGTCTGACATCTGCGGAATGAGTTAACTGAGAATTTATCAGTGAGCTTGCAGCTTTTTTTTTTAAGCTGTCATTTTACTGAGCCTACATGAAAGCTGAGCAGAACTTTGTGTCAGTGAGAGGAGCTCACTGACAGGTCCTCAGTTGACTCATTCCACAGCCACTTAAAAGGCCTGTAAAAGCCAAACTGTGAAAAATTTTAATGGAACTAATTTGCAAAAAATATTTGGCTCAAAAATAAATGCATTTAAATACAAAAGAAAGTCCCCAAAGGTGACCATAACATTTAAAGGGGAAATGCCCGCTCAAACCAGATCCCTATGGTTAGAGACTTCCTGGACACAGCCCTGCTCAGAGTGGAAAAACATGGCTGCTCTGATACAGAAACAGCGCCACATCTGCTCACAGCCGGTATTGCAGGACCCTGAGCTGTAATACCAAATACAACCCATGGGTCAGGGTGGTGCTGTTTTCCGTAACAATTATTTAAATGTTTTTATTCCCTGACGAAGTAAATGGTGAAGAATAAAAACGCAAGGTATATAAGAAAGCGCCTGCAGTTTATTCCGGGCGGGATGCTGAAGCTTCGATCCCCATGGTGCGAGCCTCCATGTGAGGCCGGTGTGGGGACTCGCCTCCTCTCCTGCCTGGAGGGCGCACATTAGCGGCCGCTGTAGGCGGATTAGGATGAACGGCTGGAATGTGCTGGATTATAGGGCCCCGGCTCTCACCGCTCCGGGCTGAGACAATAATCGTCTGCGCGCTGATTCCATCACTCAGAGGCGAACGCCCAGTAACCCTGTACGGCCGGGTCTGCCAGTCACTATAGCGGCAGGATGGGCCCTGAACACTGTCAGGAGTCAGTCATAGCCGGGGTCCTCCAAGTCACAGCTGCTACCTACAGGGCACCAGGTCCAAGCCCAGAGGCCGGTAACTGACCTCCTCCCAGCGAGTGAGGCCGCACCCAGCGGAGGCCATACAGGAACAGAAGGGAGGCCATTGTAGAGCAAGTGCCCGGAAATGTGGCATCCAGAGAAGTCACCGCATACAAGCGCCCAGAGCTGAGCCCTCATCTAAGCCCAAAACAGGTTTAAGACGAGGAGGGGTTAATGCAGTAGAAAAACAGCTCAAATAATGATGGCAATACCGCCACTCATACCAGTATCATAGCAGTTATATTCTTACACAGGGGCAGTATCATAGCAGTTATATTCTTATACAGGGGCAGTATCATAGCAGTTTTATTCTTATACATAGTAGCAGTATTATAGCAGTTATATTCTTATACTGGAGCAGTATTATAGCAGTTATATTCTTATACATAGTAGCAGTATTATAGTAGTTGTATTCTTATACAGGGGCAGTATTATACCAGTTATATTCTTGTACATAGTAGCAGTATTATAGTAGTTATATTCTTGTACATAAGAGCTGTATTATAGTAGTTATATTCTTATACAGGGGCAATATCATAGCAGTTATATTCTTGTACATAGGAGCAGTATTATAGTAGTTATATTCTTGTATATAGGGGCAGTATTATAGTAGTTGTATTCTTGTACATACGGAGCAGTATTATAGCAGTTATATTCTTGTACATAGGGGGCAGTATTATAGTAGTTATATTCTTGTACATAGGAACAGTATTATAGTAGTTGTATTCTTGTACATAGAGGGCAGTATTATAGTAGTTGTATTTTTGTACATAGGGAGCAGTATTATCGCAGTTATATTCTTGTACATAGGGAGCAGTATTATCGCAGTTATATTCTTGTACATAGGGAGCAGTATTATAGTCGTTGTATTCTTTTACATATGAATTTTCTTCTGTTGGGCAAATTGTATGAAATTCTGCTAGGTAGTCCTCGGTATTCATGTGCTCTGTATAACCCCATCCCCACCACTGACTGGAGTAAAGCTGCCGATCAGTGGTGTGGGTGGGGTTATGCAAAGCTCAGCATTCAGAGAACTACTAGAGCTGCAGCAGATAAAACACTGATTTTATCAAAATAGCAGTAAGCAGCAAAAAGCGTGAGATATCACTGTAATCAGGGTCTCACCCCTTATATCATGCTGCTCTCAGATGGGGCATCTAAAACCGGGTGGCAGATTCCCTTACGATTTAACAGCACTTTCTGATGACTTTTTAGAATAAGGAGTACTATATAAGGAATAATTGCCACTCATTATACACTCCTGAGTGTACATGAATGTATGGGGAGTGTACATTATATGATGGGTCTCCTGCATTTTTTCTCTACATTATAAGCCTCAGCATTTACCTTTTCTGTGCTCTGCTTTTTCTCCCTCCATCTCCCCCTTCCATAGGTTTATAGGGGCATCGCAGACATTTTTGTTGAAATGAACCTGTCGCATTCCTCCCGGTAGCGTTCGACTTCCAGTCACCGGGGTGGCACTGCTCTGTGTATAGAAAGTGGCGCCTGTAACTGCGACCCCTGTAGTGACTGATGGCAGCTCAGCATTAGGGCCGGCTGTCAATCAGGGCTGGGGGCACGGTGACAGCCGTCACTCTCTATACACAGAGCGGTGACTGAACCAGTGCCGCCCCCATGACTGATACCCAAACGCTACCAGGTACAATAAAGTTAATTTCCTCCTGGCAGAGGGAGTCTAAATGCCGGCACCGGGCTGGTTCAGAATGCTATTAACCTGCAGAGTAACCCCATATCTACAGGTTGATAGCGTTTTTTCACGTGACCGGTTCCCTTCCCTTCTCCCACAGATTTAGCCGATATTGAGAGTGAATGATTAGTGCAGGAGACCAAAAAATGTGTTTTAAGTGACAAAAGAAGAAGGTTTATCTGATAATGTATATTACAAAGTGTCTTATCTTTACTTGCACTATTGATCAATGAAATCAGGTTAGGCTGGAGCAGGAGCACAGTGATAGGACAATCAGAGGGAGACACGGGCAGATCGTGCTGCAGCTTATTCTAGTAAGGAGTTTATCTCTACACAACCATATCACTGCCACTGCTTCTGAACATGTGCTGAATGGAAAGCGGGAATCCCTCCCGCCTGTGTGCGATGTGTACGTGAGCAGTCAGTGCAGCATTCTCTACCCACTAGCTGAGAGATAACTGAAGCTTAGCGCTAGAGCCTGCAGAGGGGAGAACTGGTGACAATTGCAGGACACACAGGGGCCAGAATAGAATATACACATAGCAGTAGCCATCTGACATGACTGTTAAGCCCTCAATATAACATTCATTGTGTACGCTGTCCATCAGTGTACAAGCTGTGGGGATCTGGCCGAGGCTGGCAGTACCAGGCGCACACACTTATAATGGATCTTGCTGTGAAGGGGCGTCAGCGCCCCAGTGAGCACCATGGACCATTTGTTCTGTTAATTGGGAGGACCAATAACGTAATGCAGTAAAGTACCTGTACATTATCTGATAATGCCCTGTATATTATGTACTTACATTATTATTGCTATTATTACATACAGTTTTTACAGTACAGACTCATTTCTTGTTACATCATTTAGATGAAAAAGCGAGGTCTGGTTCCCACAGATGCCACATATACTGCCCTGTTCAACGCCTGCGCGGAGTCGCCATGGAAAGACTCGGGTCTGCAGCACGCACTGAAGCTGCGGAAAGAATTGATGGACAAGAACATTGAGCTTAATCCCATCACTTACCGGAGCTCGCTGAAGGTCTGCACGCTGAGCTCAGGACTGCAGGGGAGCTGTGAGCTATTTAAGGTAAGTCAAGGTCACAGTCCTGGTCACCCACAATGGAGTCCTTATAAGATGCCCCTATCGTAGATTAACCGGGAGGGAACAGCATCATTGTAATCATTCCACGGGGAATCACCAGTGCACCATGTCTGGCCGGGGACTTAGCCGCCATCAGAAGGCACCACCAGAGTTCAGTTCTTCTGTGGGGACCAGGGGGTCACTTACTAAATTCGAGAAAGGTGGACAGCTTTGAACTATCTGCTACTGCGACGCCCTCCCTGAGCGGTGGGGTTACTCGGTGCCGGACAATATATGGTGGGGGTATGTGGGTGTCGTCGTGGCCGCGACCCAGTCCGTGCCCAGGGCTGTCACATAAAAAGAATGGGCTATTGGATGAGTGGATGTTCGACTACGCCACCTGTGGTTTCTGGTGATGGCCACCAGCGCTGCAGCAGTCCTCTGAGGCTGATGTTCTGACAGCTTGGTTGGTACTACTCCCCACAGGTGGAGTAAGCCTCAGGGCAGTTTGGAGGATCTGGGGAGTTGTGGTGGGTGCAGTGCCGCGCAGGAATGATCAAACGGAGGCAGTATGTGAAGTCATCCAAGATTTACTCACTTTGATGAAGTAGCAGCTGCAAAGCTTCTCTCTGCTTCTCGTGGCGCGCTGCGGCCACCAGGAAGGGGTTCAGCACTTCCTAGGTAGATCAGGAGCACCTGTCAAGACCCCGCTGGGGTGTTCCTTTCTTTCCTAGATTCTCCCACTGAGTCCTCTCCTGACGGTATGTGATGTAAACGTGGAGTAAGGCCGGGTCCCACTAGATATACACAGGTTGAGAGATACAGGTGGCGACTCCGCTGCGTCCGTATCCCCCTGGGATCCACTAAGCCTCCGGGCTTTTCTAACGATGACGTGAAGTACACTGTCAGATATCGGGGGCCGGTCCCCTCTTGCGGCAGGAGTCCCTCAGGCTAGGCCAGAGTGAAGAATACAGGTGGCGACTCCGCTCCATCCGTACCCTCCTGGGATCCTTTCGTCTGTGGAGCCTATCTCCTCTGCTCCCCTCCTGGGCCTTCTTGATTGGACTCTGACCGGGGACAGAGCTAGCTATAACTCAACTCTGCCCCAACCCCCCGTCTCGAGGCCTGAGACCGGGAACCGTGACCCCTGAGCCGGCCGCAGCTTTGTGCTGACTGACCTTCCCAAGGAACCACGACAAAAGACTAGGTTATAAAGATGGCCGCTGTATATATATGATGCTAAAGTAAAGTGCTTCCTCCACCCTCACCCACTACATGGTTCCCACCATCTTTGGTTCCTCCCCATCTCCTCTATCGCGGGCCGGGGCAGCACCCTGGTGCATTTAGGCCCCCTACAGCAGAGGTCCCCAACCGCCGGTCCGCGGACCAGGACCGGGCCGTTGGGGTTTTTCAGCCGGTCCGCGGCGCCGCTGACCAGGGCCGGCGTCAGCACCCGGGCAAATGCCGGGGCTCTGAGCAGGCAGAGGGGCCCACTGGCGGTCGCGCACCCCGCTGGGCTATGGGCGGAGGAGAGGAGAGCGGTGTCAGCGCCCGCCCTTCTCCGCCGCTTGCTCAGGGCCCCGGCAGCCCGATACTTACCTCTCCCCGTGCCTCCGCAGATCAGCTGTCTTCCTGCTCTGCGCTCCCTGTGACGTCTCAGGTCAGAGGGCGCGGTGACGTCTTTACACCGCGCCCTCCCCTGAGCCGTCACAGGGAGCGCTGAGTGGGAAGAAACGACAACGCTGGAGTTCGGAGCCGAGCAGCGAGCGGCGGGCAGCAGGTAGCAGGTGAGGAGAAGGGAGGTGAGTATTTGATTTTTTTTTTTAATGTATGGAGGCATGGGGCAGTATAAAGAGGGGAGGGGGGGCATCCTGCTTGGGGCATTATAAAGAGGAGGGGTGACAGCCTGCATGGGGCATTATAAGGTGGGGAACAGCCTGCATGGGGCATTATAAAGAGGGGGGGATTCCTGCTTGGGGCATTATAATGAGGAGGGGTGACAGCCTGCATGGGGCATTATAAGGTGGGGACCAGCCTGCATGGGACATTATAAAGAGGGGGGGATTCCTGCTTGGGGCATTATAATGAGGAGGGGTGACAGCCTGCATGGGGCATTATAAGGTGGGGACCAGCCTGCATGGGGCATTATAAGGTGGGGAACAGCCTGCATGGGGCATTATAAGGTGGGGAACAGCCTGCACGGGGCATTATAAAGAGAGGGGGGGACATCCTGCATGGGGCAGTATAAAGAGGAGGGGTGACAGCCTACATGGGGCAGTATAAAGAGGAGGGGTGACAGCCTACATGGGGCAGTATAAAGAGGAGGGGTGACAGCCTGCATGGGGCAGTATAAAGAGGAGGGGTGACAGCCTGCATGGAGCATTATAAAGAGGAGGGGTGACAGCCTGCATGGGGCATTATAAAGAGGAGGGGTGACAGCCTGCATGGGGCAGTATAAAGAGGAGGGGTGACAGCCTACATGGGGCAGTATAAAGAGGAGGGGTGACAGCCTGCATGGAGCATTATAAAGAGGAGGGGTGACAGCCTGCATGGGGCATTATAAAGAGGGGGGGTGACAGCCTGCATGGGGCAGTATAAAGAGGAGGGGTGACAGCCTGCATGGGGCAGTATAAAGAGGAGGGGTGACAGCCTGCATGGGGCAGTATAAAGAGGAGGGGTGACAGCCTGCATGGGGCATTATAAAGAGGGGGGGCAGCCTGTATGGGGCATTATGTGGGGGGTAACAGCCTGCATGGAGCATTAAAAGGGAGGGGCCTGTATGGGGCATTATGTGGGGGGTAACAGCCTGCATGGAGCATTATAAGGGGGGGACAGCCTGTATGGGGCATTATGTGGGGGGTAACAGCCTGCATGCAGCATTATATGGGGACCGGTATCCTGTATGGAGCGTTATATGGGGGCCAGTATCCTGTATGGAGCGTTATATGGGGGCCAGTATTCCGTATGGAGCCTTATATGGGGGCCAGTATTCCGTATGGGGTCTTATATGGGGGCCAGTATTCCGTATGGGGCCTTATATGGGGGCAAGTATTCCGTATGGGGCCTTATATGGGGGCAAGTATTCCGTATGGGGCCTTATATGGGGGCAAGTATTCCGTATGGGGCCTTATATGGGGGCCAGTATTCCGTATGAAGCGTTATATGGGGGCCAGTATTCCGTATGGGCGTTATATGGGGACCAGTATTCCGTATGGAGCCTTATATGGGGGCCACTATTCTGTGTGGAGCGATTCACCGGTTTCTGAGCTATTGTAGAATTTACAATAGATATCACTCATGAAGTGAAATCTTTGCATTGTACTATATATATATATTTCTCCGCCGTATCTCTGCATCATGAATCGTGGTATGTGTTAAAGGGGCCCACTGAGACTCTTTCGCCCGGGGCCCAGAAAAACCTGGAGCCGGCCCTGCCGCTGACAGCTAGCTCCGCGGCCCTGCGCCTGGTCAGAACTCGCTCTGTGTGGATTTATAATGTTTTCTGCCATAGCCGTGACAGCTCGCAGCTCCCGGCAGAGAACATTATGCAGGACGGGGTGGGGCGTCGGGCGGGTCTTAGTGACGCAGCCCTCCACAGCACAGCATGGTACCTGTTGTACGTCACGGGGCGGGTCTTAGTGACGCGGCCCTCCTGCACAGCATGGTCTGTTCCTGACGGGGTGGGGCGGCAGGCTCTCCTCACTGACACGCCCCCGGCAGAACATGTTATGTGGGGCGTGCTGGGGCAGCAGACTGGCTTCAGTGACGCGGCTCCCGGTACCGGTGTTCAGTGTGTAGCGCTGCTAAACAGCAGCGCTGTATACACTGACGCTCAATGTACAATGCTGCTACTTAGCAGCGCTGTACACCGAGGTCCCGCCAGCATCCTCCCCATACAGCTCCACCCCTCCATAACCCCACCCCCATATGACCAAAGCCCTGCCCCCACCCCCACCGGGCCATGGAAAACTGGTCTTGCTTAAAGCCGGTCCCTGGTGCAAAAAAGGTTGGGGACCTCTGCCCTACAGGACAGGAGTGGTGTAGTGTTGAGTGTGAAGTAGGGTCTTGTGTGATGCTCCATCCTTACCTGAGAGAGGAGATACCACACCTCTTTCTGAGGTGCAGTACCCCTGTGGCAACTGAACCCTCAGGGGCGCCACACTACCAACACATTCACTGTCAGCTTAAGAGATAGAAAGATGGTGCTGGGGTGTAAATTTTCAGCTAGTTAGTATGTCACCTGTTAGGGGGGCACAGGGACCCCACCAGGGGCGTTCTGGCCCACCGGAGGATCAGGAAATCCCCCGGTGGGCCCTGGGTCCCATTGGCCACGCCCCCAAGCCCCGCCCCCTACCCCCCCTGGGCCCTGTACAGAGAACAGAGGGCCCCCCTGGTTCGCTTATCATATTGGCAGCACTGTATGGGCCCTTTCAGGTATATATTATTGGAGGCAGCAGAATGTATGGGCTCCTGACAGGTATATATTATTGGAGGCAGGAGAATGTATGGGCTCCTGTCAGGTATATATTATTGGAGGCAGCAGAATCTAAGGGCTCCTGTCAGGTATATATTATTGGAGGCAGGAGAATGTATGGGCTCCTGTCAGGTATATATTATTGGAGGCAGCAGAATGTATGGGCTCCTGTCAGGTATATACTATTGGAGGCAGGAGAATGTATGGGCCCTTTCAGGTATATATTATTGGAGCCAGCAGAATGTATGGGCTCCTGTCAGGTATATATTATTGAAGGCAGCAGAATGTATGGGCTCCTGACAGGTATATATTATTGAAGGCAGCAGAATGTATGGGCTCCTGTCAGGTATATATTATTGGAGGCAGGAGAATGTATGGGCTCCTGACAGGTATATATTATTGGAGGCAGAAGAATGTATGGGCCCTTTCAGGTATATATTATTGAAGGCAGCAGAATGTATGGGCTCCTGACAGGTATATATTATTGGAGGCTGCAGAATGTATGGGCTCCTGTCAGGTATATATTATTGGAGGCAGCAGAATGTATGGGCTCCTGTCAGGTATATATTATTGGAGGCAGCAGAATCTATGGGATCCTGTCAGGTATATATTATTGGAGGCAGGAGAATGTATGGGCTCCTGTCAGGTATATATTATTGGAGCCAGCAGAATGTATGGGCTCCTGTCAGGTATATATTATTGGAGGCAGGAGAATGTATGGGCTCCTGTCAGGTATATATTATTGAAGGCAGCAGAATGTATGGGCCCTTTCAGGTATATATTATTGAAGGCAGCAGAATGTATGGGCTCCTGACAGGTATATATTATTTTAGCCAGCAGAATCTATGGGCTCCTGTCAGGTATATATTATTGAAGGCAGCAGAATGTATGGGCTCCTGTCAGGTATATATTATTGGAGGCAGGAGAATGTATGGGCTCCTGTCAGGTATATATTATTGGAGCCAGCAGAATGTATGGGCTCCTGTCAGGTATATATTATTGGAGGCAGGAGAATGTATGGGCTCCTGTCAGGTATATATTATTGGAGGCAGGAGAATGTATGGGCTCCTGTCAGGTATATATTATTGGAGGCAGGAGAATGTATGGGCTCCTGACAGGTATATATTATTTTAGCCAGCAGAATCTATGGGCTCCTGTCAGGTATATATTATTGAAGGCAGCAGAATGTATGGGCTCCTGTCAGGTATATATTATTGGAGGCAGGAGAATGTATGGGCTCCTGTCAGGTATATATTATTGGAGGCAGGAGAATGTATGGGCTCCTGACAGGTATATATTATTGGAGGCAGGAGAATGTATGGGCCCTTTCAGGTATATATTATTGAAGGCAGCAGAATGTATGGGCTCCTGACAGGTATATATTATTGGAGGCTGCAGAATGTATGGGCTCCTGTCAGGTATATATTATTGGAGGCAGGAGAATGTATGGGCTCCTGTCAGGTATATATTATTGGAGGCAGCAGAATGTATGGGCTCCTGTCAGGTAAATATTATTGGAGGCAGGAGAATGTATGGGCTCCTGTCAGGTATATATTATTGGAGGCAGCAGAATGTATGGGCTCCTGTCAGGTATATATTATTGGAGGCAGGAAAATGTATGGGCTCCTGTCAGGTATATATTATTGGAGGCAGGAGAATGTATGGGCTCCTGTCAGGTATATATTATTGGAGGCAGCAGAATCTATGGGCTCCTGTCAGGTATATATTATTGGAGGCAGGAGAATGTATGGGCTCCTGTCAGGTATATATTATTGGAGGCAGCAGAGTGTATGGGCTCCTGTCAGGTATATATTATTGGAGGCAGCAGAATGTATGGGCTCCTGTCAGGTATATATTATTGGAGGCAGCAGAATGTATGGGCTCCTGTCAGGTATATATTATTGGAGGCAGCAGAATCTATGGGCTCCTGTCAGGTATATATTATTGGAGGCAGCAGAATCTATGGGCTCCTGTCAGGTATATATTATTGGAGGCAGCAGAATGTATGGGCTCCTGTCAGGTATATATTATTGGAGGCAGCAGAATCTATGGGCTCCTGTCAGGTATATATTATTGGAGGCAGCAGAATGTATGGGCTCCTGTCAGGTATATATTATTGGAGGCAGCAGAATGTATGGGCTCCTGTCAGGTATATATTATTGGAGGCCACAGAATGTATGGGCTCCTGTCAGGTATATATTATTGGAGGCCACAGAATGTATGGGCTCCTGTCAGGTATATATTATTGGAGGCTGCAAAATGTATGGGCTCCTGTCAGGTATATATTATTGGAGGCTGCAGAATGTATGGGCTCCTGTCAGGTATATATTATTGGAGGCAGCAGAATGTATGGGCTCCTGTCAGGTATATATTATTGGAGGCAGCAGAATGTATGGGCTCCTGTCAGGTATATATTATTGGAGGCAGCAGAATGTATGGGCTCCTGTCAGGTATATATTATTGGAGGCCACAGAATGTATGGGCTCCTGTCAGGTATATATTATTGGAGGCCACAGAATGTATGGGCTCCTGTCAGGTATATATTATTGGAGGCCACAGAATGTATGGGCTCCTGTCAGGTATATATTATTGGAGGCAGCAGAATGTATGGGCTCCTGTCAGGTATATATTATTGGAGGCTGCAGAATGTATGGGCTCCTGTCAGGTATATATTATTGGAGGCTGCAGAATGTATGGGCTCCTGTCAGGTATATATTATTGGAGGCTGCAGAATGTATGGGCTCCTGTCAGGTATATATTATTGGAGGCAGCAGAATGTATGGGCTCCTGTCAGGTATATATTATTGGAGACAGCAGAATGTATGGGTTCCTGTCAGGTATATAGTATTGGAGGCAGCAGAATGTATGGGCTCCTGCCAGGTATATATTATTGGAGGCAGGAGAATGTATGGGCTCCTGTCAGGTGTATATTATTGGAGCCAGCAGAATCTATGGGCCCCTGTCAAGTATATATTATTGGAGGCATGAGAATGTATGGGCTCCTGTCAGGTATATATTATTGGAGGCAGCAGAATCTATGGGCCCCTGTCAGGTATATATTATTGGAGGCAGCAGAATCTATGGGCCCCTGTCAGGTATATATTATTGGAGGCAGGAGAATGTATGGGCTCCTGTCAGGTATATATTATTGGAGGCAGGAGAATGTATGGGCTCCTGTCAGGTATATATTATTGGAGGCAGGAGAATGTATGGGCTCCTGTCAGGTATATATTATTGAAGGCAGCAGAATGTATGGGCTCCTGACAGGTATACATTATTGGAGGCAGCAGAATCTATGGGCTCCTGTCAGGTATATATTATTGGAGGCCACAGAATGTATGGGCTCCTGTCAGGTATATATTATTGGAGACAGCAGAATGTATGGGCTCCTGTCAGGTATATATTATTGGAGCCAGCAGAATCTAAGGGCTCCTGTCAGGTATATATTATTGGAGGCAGGAGAATGTATGGGCTCCTGTCAGGTATATATTATTGAAGGCAGGAGAATGTATGGGCTCCTGTCAGGTATATATTATTGGAGGCAGGAGAATGTATGGGCTCCTGTCAGGTATATATTATTGGAGGCAGCAGAATGTATGGGCCCCTGTCAGGTATATATTATTGGAGCCAGCAGAATCTATGGGCTCCTGTCAGGTATATATTATTGAAGGCAGCAGAATGTATGGGCTCCTGTCAGGTATATATTATTGGAGGCAGGAGAATGTATGGGCTCCTGTCAGGTATATATTATTGGAGGCAGGAGAATGTATGGGCTCCTGACAGGTATATATTATTGGAGGCAGGAGAATGTATGGGCCCTTTCAGGTATATATTATTGAAGGCAGCAGAATGTATGGGCTCCTGACAGGTATATATTATTGGAGGCTGCAGAATGTATGGGCTCCTGTCAGGTATATATTATTGGAGGCAGGAGAATGTATGGGCTCCTGTCAGGTATATATTATTGGAGGCAGCAGAATGTATGGGCTCCTGTCAGGTATATATTATTGGAGGCAGGAAAATGTATGGGCTCCTCTCAGGTATATATTATTGAAGGCAGGAGAATGTATGGGCTCCTGTCAGGTATATATTATTGGAGGCAGGAGAATGTATGGGCTCCTGTCAGGTATATATTATTGGAGGCAGCAGAATCTATGGGCTCCTGTCAGGTATATATTATTGGAGGCAGGAGAATGTATGGGCTCCTGTCAGGTATATATTATTGGAGGCAGCAGAGTGTATGGGCTCCTGTCAGGTATATATTATTGGAGGCAGCAGAATGTATGGGCTCCTGTCAGGTATATATTATTGGAGGCAGCATAATGTATGGGCTCCTGTCAGGTATATATTATTGGAGGCAGCAGAATGTATGGGCTCCTGTCAGGTATATATTATTGGAGGCAGCAGAATCTATGGGCTCCTGTCAGGTATATATTATTGGAGGCAGCAGAATCTATGGGCTCCTGTCAGGTATATATTATTGGAGGCAGCAGAATCTATGGGCTCCTGTCAGGTATATATTATTGGAGGCAGCAGAATCTATGGGCTCCTGTCAGGTATATATTATTGGAGGCAGCAGAATGTATGGGCTCCTGTCAGGTATATATTATTGGAGGCAGCAGAATGTATGGGCTCCTGTCAGGTATATATTATTGGAGGCAGCAGAATGTATGGGCTCCTGTCAGGTATATATTATTGGAGGCCACAGAATGTATGGGCTCCTGTCAGGTATATATTATTGGAGGCCACAGAATGTATGGGCTCCTGTCAGGTATATATTATTGGAGGCTGCAGAATGTATGGGCTCCTGTCAGGTATATATTATTGGAGGCTGCAGAATGTATGGGCTCCTGTCAGGTATATATTATTGGAGGCAGCAGAATGTATGGGCTCCTGTCAGGTATATATTATTGGAGGCAGCAGAATGTATGGGCTCCTGTCAGGTATATATTATTGGAGGCAGCAGAATGTATGGGCTCCTGTCAGGTATATATTATTAGAGGCAGCAGAATGTATGGGCTCCTGTCAGGTATATATTATTGGAGGCAGCAGAATGTATGGGCTCCTGTCAGGTATATATTATTGGAGGCAGCAGAATGTATGGGCTCCTGTCAGGTATATATTATTGGAGGCCGCAGAATGTATGGGCTCCTGTCAGGTATATATTATTGGAGGCTGCAGAATGTATGGGCTCCTGTCAGGTATATATTATTGGAGGCTGCAGAATGTATGGGCTCCTGTCAGGTATATATTATTGGAGACAGCAGAATGTATGGGTTCCTGTCAGGTATATAGTATTGGAGGCAGCAGAATGTATGGGCTCCTGCCAGGTATATATTATTGGAGGCAGGAGAATGTATGGGCTCCTGTCAGGTGTATATTATTGGAGCCAGCAGAATCTATGGGCCCCTGTCAAGTATATATTATTGGAGGCATGAGAATGTATGGGCTCCTGTCAGGTATATATTATTGGAGGCAGCAGAATCTATGGGCCCCTGTCAGGTATATATTATTGGAGGCAGCAGAATCTATGGGCCCCTGTCAGGTATATATTATTGGAGGCAGGAGAATGTATGGGCTCCTGTCAGGTATATATTATTGGAGGCAGGAGAATGTATGGGCTCCTGTCAGGTATATATTATTGGAGGCAGGAGAATGTATGGGCTCCTGTCAGGTATATATTATTGAAGGCAGCAGAATGTATGGGCTCCTGACAGGTATACATTATTGGAGGCAGCAGAATCTATGGGCTCCTGTCAGGTATATATTATTGGAGGCAGCAGAATGTATGGGCTCCTCTCAGGTATATATTATTGGAGGCAGCAGAATCTATGGGCTCCTGTCAGGTATATATTATTGGAGGCAGGAGAGTGTATGGGCTCCTGTCAGGTATATATTATTGGAGGCAGCAGAATCTATGGGATCCTGTCAGGTATATATTATTGGAGGCAGCAGAATCTATGGGATCCTGTCAGGTATATATTATTGGAGGCAGCAGAATCTATGGGCCCCTGTCAGGTATATATTATTGGAGGCAGGAGAATGTATGGGCTCCAGTCAGGTATATATTATTGGAGGCAGCAGAATGTATGGGCTCCTGTCAGGTATATATTATTGGAGGCAGCAGAATCTATGGGATCCTGTCAGGTATATATTATTGGAGGCAGCAGAATCTATGGGCCCCTGTCAGGTATATATTATTGGAGGCAGGAGAATGTATGGGCTCCTGTCAGGTATATATTATTGGAGGCAGCAGAATGTATGGGCTCCTGTCAGGTATATATTATTGGAGGCAGCAGAATGTATGGGCTCCTGTCAGGTATATATTATTGGAGGCAGCAGAATGTATGGGCTCCTGTCAGGTATATATTATTGGAGGCAGCAGAATGTATGGGCTCCTGTCAGGTATATATTATTGGAGGCAGCAGAATGTATGGGCTCCTGTCAGGTACATATTATTGGAGGCAGCAGAATCTATGGGCTCCTGTCACGTATATATTATTGGAGGCAGCAGAATCTATGGGCTCCTGTCAGGTATATATTATTGGAGGCCACAGAATGTATGGGCTCCTGTCAGATATATATTATTGGAGGCAGGAGAATGTATGGGCTCCTGTCAGGTATATATTATTGGAAGCAGGAGAATGTATGGGCTCCTGTCAGGTATATATTATTGAAGACAGCAGAATGTATGGACTCCTGTCAGGTATATATTATTGGAGGCAGCAGAATGTATGGGCTCCTGTCAGATATATATTATTGGAGGCCACAGAATGTATGGGCTCCTGTCAGATATATATTATTGGAGGCAGGAGAATGTATGGGCTCCTGTCAGGTATATTTTATTGGAGGCAGGAGAATGTATGGGCCCTTTCAGGTATATATTATTGAAGGCAGCAGAATGTATGGGCTCCTGACAGGTATACATTATTGGAGGCAGCAGAATCTATGGGCTCCTGTCAGGTATATATTATTGGAGGCCACAGAATGTATGGGCTCCTGTCAGGTATATATTATTGGAGGCAGCAGAATCTATGGGCTCCTGTCAGGTATATATTATTGGAGGCAGGAGAATCTATGGGCTCCTGTCAGGTATATATTATTGAAGGCAGCAGAATGTATGGGCTCCTGTCAGGTATATATTATTGGAGGCCACAGAATCTATGGGCTCCTGTCAGGTATATATTATTGGAGGCAGGAGAATGTATGGGCTCCTGTCAGGTATATATTATTGGAGGCAGGAGAATGTATGGGCTCCTGTCAGGTATATATTATTGGAGGCAGGAGAATGTATGGGCTCCTTTCAGGTATATATTATTGGAGGCAGGAGAATGTATGGGCTCCTGTCAGGTATATATTATTGGAGGCAGGAGAATGTATGGGCTCCTGTCAGGTATATATTATTGGAGGCAGGAGAATGTATGGGCCCCTGTCAGGTATATATTATTGGAGGCAGGAGAATGTATGGGCTCCTGTCAGGTATATATTATTGGAGGCAGGAGAGTGTATGGGCTCTTGTCAGGTATATATTATTGGAGCCAGCAGAATCTATGGGCTCCTGTCAGGTATATATTATTGGAGGCAGCAGAATCTATGGGCTCCTGTCAGGTATATATTATTGGAGGCAGGAGAATGTATGGGCTCCTGTCAGGTATATATTATTGGAGGCAGGAGAATGTATGGGCTCCTGTCAGGTATATATTATTGGAGGCAGGAGAATGTATGGGCTCCTGTCAGGTATATATTATTGGAGGCAGCAGAATGTATGGGCTCCTGTCAGGTATATATTATTGGAGGCAGCAGAATCTATGGGCTCCTGTCAGGTATATATTATTGGAGGCAGCAGAATGTATGGGCTCCGGTCAGGTATATATTATTGGAGGCAGCAGAATCTATGGGCCCCTGTCAGGTATATATTATTGGAGGCAGCAGAATCTATGGGCTCCTGTCAGGTATATATTATTGGAGGCAGCAGAATGTATGGGCTCCTGTCAGGTATATATTATTGGAGGCAGGAGAATGTATGGGCTCCTGTCAGGTATATATTATTGGAGGCATGAGAATGTATGGGCTCCTGTCAGGTATATATTATTGGAGGCAGCAGAATGTATGGGCTCCTGTCAGGTATATATTATTGGAGGCAGGAGAATGTATGAGCTCCTGTCAGGTATATATTATTGGAGGCAGGAGAATGTATGGGCCCCTGTCAGGTATATATTATTTGATAATCATGCCCATTGCCCAGCTCCCGCCATATGTTGATCGCCAGCCAGATAAAACAAGGCAGCTGGGGGCTGGGATTCGCAGCATGGTAAGGCCCAAGCGTTCTTGGCCCCCCACGCTGAAAATCTCAGCCCGCAGCCACCCCTGAAAATGGCGCATTCCTCATAGCACCATTTCCAGGTGCTTTACCCGGCTCTTCCAGCGGCCCTGGTGGTGAGTGGCACCCTGGGTAATAATAGGGTTAGTACCAGGCCAGCTTTGTATTATCAGCTGGTACTAAGCCCGAAATTCATGGTGTCACGCCAAATTAGACATAGCCACCATGAATTTCTAGTAAACCGAAAAAAAAGACAGAAATTTTTTTTTTTTATTAAAAATAAAACTCATTTAGGGACTCCATCTTTAATAAAGAAAAATCCTCACTCCAACGTAATCCATAGGTCTTCTGTCTTCAGCTCTGCTACATCTTTGTCATCAGACAATATGTCTGCTGACAGAGATGAGCCGGCACAGAATGACACTGGAGCAATGTTACTGTGTAGTGCGGTGTAACGGGTCCGGGAGGCGGAACCTCTGAGCTACTATACAAGGGGGCGGCCCTTGTAAGGGAGCGGGTGGCAGTCTCTGGGTGAACGGACAGGGAGTTACGGCAAGTGATCAGGGCAGTCTCTGGGTAAGGGGTAGGTACGACCTGTGATGGCAGAGCCTCCGGGTAGGCTAGCAGGCAGATGGTAGATGTGTGCTCCCAGGTGAGCAAGCGAGAGTCTCTGGAATAGCTGGTGGTCACCGCACGTGACAACGGGACCTCCGGGCTGGCAAGCAGGCAGGTAACGGAGATGCGCTCCCAGGTGAGCGGGAAAGAGTCTGGAGTAGCTGGTGGTCACAGCACGTGACAACGGAGCCTCCGGGCTGGCAAGCAGGCAGATAACGGAGAAGCGCTCCCAGGTGAGCGGGCAAGCTGGTCCATAGACAGACTGACCGGAGTAGTAAGGCAGACCGTCGGACCTCAGGCAAGCAGGCAGGTAGCTGATATGCGCTCCCAGGTGAGCGGGCAGGCTGGTCCTTTAGACAGACTGACAGGAGTAGTAAGGCAGACCGTCGGACCTCAGGCAAGCAGGCAGGTAACAAGTATTCAGGCAGGAATCAGGCAGGTAACTGGCAGGTAACTAGCAGGAAACTGGCAGGTAACTGGCAACGGGACCTGAGGGCTGAAGCACAGGTGAGACACAGGTGCAAACAACATTGCTCGGGCACCTCCATTTTGGAGGAGGTGCCTTATATATGATGAAGTCCTCCGGCCATTGGCCGGGGACTCCTTAGGACGGCGCGCGCGGCCCCTTTAAGAGGAGGGGAGCGCGCGCGCGCGCGCCCTAAGCACAGGTGCCGGGAAGGAGCGCGCTGAGAGCAGAGCGGGAGGAGGACGCCGGGCACGGAGCAGAGCAGGAAAAGGACGCCGGGACGGAGCGCGCGCTGCCAGCAGAGCGGGGAGAGGACGCCGGGACGGAGCGCGCGCTGACAGCAGAGCGGTGAGGGGAGCAGCGTCCCTGCCTAGCAGAGGGCAGGGACGCCAGCGCTACAGTACCCCCCCCTTTAGGCCCCCCCTTTTTTAGGCCAGACAGAAATTTAGCTAGGATGAGAGGGGCATGGATATTCTCCCGGGGCTCCCACGTTCTCTCCTCAGGACCAAACCCCCTCCAATCTACCAAGAAAAAGGTCTTTCCTCTTACCCTTTTGCTGGCAAGAATGTTCTCTACCTCAAACTTGTCCTCAGCAGAAACCAGAGCAGAAGGCGTACCTATAGACTTAGAAAAAGAGTTAAGTACCACAGGTTTGAGGAGAGATACATGGAAGGAGTTAGGGATCCGTAAGTTGGCCGGGAGTTTCAATTTATAGGCTACCGGGTTGATCTGACCGATGACCACCAGTGGGCCGATGAACCGAGACCCTAACTTATAGGAAGGGATCTTGAGTCGGACATATTTGGACGAGAGCCAGACTTTATCCCCAGGACGGAATTGAGGAGGGTCCATCGCTAAATGCTGCCAGGGGGCAGCAGGTACTGGCAGAGGAAGAAGGCGGCCGGCCGACAGGTGTCTCGGAACTTTGTTGCGGGCGCAGGACACACAGGCAGAAACAAAGTCCATAACATCCTTGTGCAGGTTAGGCCACCAGTAGTGTCGGGTAATGAGCTGGAGGGTCTTTTTCCGACCGGCGTGGTCAGCTAGTTTAGACGAATGACCCCAGTGTAGGATTCTCTCCCGATCAGGTACCAATACGAACGTCTTACCAGGAGGGAGACAATTTAGACTCACGGGAGCCACCTGCATTACTCTGGCGGGATCGATGGGGCAGTCACATGGTCTATGAGGTGGTGATGTCTCTGCCTCCTCCTTAACAAAGACATCAGCACTAGACCAATAAGGAATCGGAAGTCCAGGTAGATTAGCTGGGATAGGAGAGGGACGGACGGAATGGACGGGAACCAGGCAGGTTTTATGACAGGCCTGTCCCCAGTGAAGGACTTCTCCGGTTTGCCAGTCAAGCACGGGTGCATGTCTCTGGAGCCAAGGCAGACCTAGCAAGAGGGCGTGAGGGAGACCAGGCAGAACGTGAAAGGAGATACTCTCTGAATGCAGCATTCCCACCTGCAGAGTAATGGATTCGGTGATGAATTGGATGGGGCGAGGTAAGAGGCCCCCATCCACGGCAACAACAGACAAGGGTACAGCCAGAGGTTTGGTGGGGATGCGGAATTTCTCCACCAGAGACTGTGAAATAAGATTTCCGGCTGCTCCAGAGTCAAGTTGGGCTAGTTCGGAATAACGATTCTCCCCGCAGATGATTGAGACTGACAACAGCAGGGATGGAGAGGATTTATTTTTGTCTAGATCGACCCCTCTGAGTGAACCTAGATACAGGCGTTCTCCTGACCTCTCCGGGCAGGCACGGATCAGATGCTCCTTACTGCCACAGTAGAAGCAGCTCCCCTCGGCACGGCGGAAATCCTGACGGGATTTGACCATCTTGGTCTGGTCGACCTGCATAGGCTCAGGAGAGTGTACCTGGGGAGAAACGGAAGGAATGACGGGTTCCTGGAAAGTAGGAGCTAAACGTGGAATCCTTCCCTCACGGGTGACCTCTTTGGCACGCTCCTGGAACCGTAGGTCAATCCGGGTGGCAAGGGTTATTAGATCATCGAGAGTGGTAGGAATGTCCCGACCAGCAAGTTCATCTTTAATACGGCCGGACAGACCCTCCCAGAAGACGGATACCAGGGCTTCGTTATCCCAGGCCAGCTCCGAGGCAAGGGTACGGAACCGTATGGCATATTGGCCCACGGTGAGGCTTCCCTGACGGAGGCGAAGCAGAGAAGATGCGGATGAGGTCCTCCGTCCGGGTTCGTCGAAGGCTTTCCGGAAAGCCATGAGAAAGGCAGGCAAGTCGGACACTAGGGGGTCTCCTCTCTCCCATAGAGGATTTAGCCAGGCCAGGGCCTCCCCGGTGAGATGGGACATGATAAAGGCAATTTTGGCTCGGTCGGAGTTAAACTGGTGGGACAATAGTTCAAAATGCAGGGTGCACTGATTTATGAAGCCCCGAGCCAGGACGGAGTCGCCTCCGAAGCGAGGAGGTGCAGAGAGCCGGGGTCCGGAAAAGGATACCATGGTACTGGCCGTAGTTGCAGGATCAGACAGGGTGTTCAGGCGAGTATTAACATTCCGCAGATGACCCAGGATGGCCTCCTGTTGGGACTTCTGACGGGACAGTTCAAGACAGAGGTCCGAGAGCGAGGGAGCTTGGGTGCCACCGGGTTCCATGGCCCGAGCAAACTGTAACGGGTCCGGGAGGCGGAACCTCTGAGCTACTATACAAGGGGGCGGCCCTTGTAAGGGAGCGGGTGGCAGTCTCTGGGTGAACGGACAGGGAGTTACGGCAAGTGATCAGGGCAGTCTCTGGGTAAGGGGTAGGTACGACCTGTGATGGCAGAGCCTCCGGGTAGGCTAGCAGGCAGATGGTAGATGTGTGCTCCCAGGTGAGCAAGCGAGAGTCTCTGGAATAGCTGGTGGTCACCGCACGTGACAACGGGACCTCCGGGCTGGCAAGCAGGCAGGTAACGGAGATGCGCTCCCAGGTGAGCGGGAAAGAGTCTCTGAGATAGCTGGTGGTCACAGCACGTGACAACGGAGCCTCCGGGCTGGCAAGCAGGCAGATAACGGAGAAGCGCTCCCAGGTGAGCGGGCAAGCTGGTCCATAGACAGACTGACCGGAGTAGTAAGGCAGACCGTCGGACCTCAGGCAAGCAGGCAGGTAGCTGATATGCGCTCCCAGGTGAGCGGGCAGGCTGGTCCTTTAGACAGACTGACAGGAGTAGTAAGGCAGACCGTCGGACCTCAGGCAAGCAGGCAGGTAACAAGTATTCAGGCAGGAATCAGGCAGGTAACTGGCAGGTAACTAGCAGGAAACTGGCAGGTAACTGGCAACGGGACCTGAGGGCTGAAGCACAGGTGAGACACAGGTGCAAACAACATTGCTCGGGCACCTCCATTTTGGAGGAGGTGCCTTATATATGATGAAGTCCTCCGGCCATTGGCCGGGGACTCCTTAGGACGGCGCGCGCGGCCCCTTTAAGAGGAGGGGAGCGCGCGCGCGCGCGCCCTAAGCACAGGTGCCGGGAAGGAGCGCGCTGAGAGCAGAGCGGGAGGAGGACGCCGGGCACGGAGCAGAGCAGGAAAAGGACGCCGGGACGGAGCGCGCGCTGCCAGCAGAGCGGGGAGAGGACGCCGGGACGGAGCGCGCGCTGACAGCAGAGCGGTGAGGGGAGCAGCGTCCCTGCCTAGCAGAGGGCAGGGACGCCAGCGCTACATGCGGCACTAGATTTCTTTCTTTGTCATTTCATGCAGTGTAGAAATCTTGGGAAAAGTGTAGATTGTGCTCTGGAAGTGATCAGTTATAGCAAACTATGTTATTTTCTGCAGAGATAAGTCCTGCATAGAAGATGTGATATATCGGTCTGCGGCAGATAAAGAACTTCACCTAGAGACATCACTGGTGAGTATGTGTGTTACCTATACACACACACTGACACTATATACAGAGCTCCTGTGTGTAATGTCACTGGTGATCTCTGTACATCCTATACAGACACACTGACACTATATACGGAGCTGTCTTGTGTAATGTCACTGGTGATCACTGTATTACCTGTACTCTGACACTGTATACAGATCTCCTGTGTGTAATGTCACTTGTGATCACTGTATTACCTGTACACACACACTGACACTATATACAGAGCTCCTGTGTGTAATGTCACTGGTGATTGCTGTATTACCTATACACACATACTGACGCTATATACAGAGCTCCTGTGTGTAATGTCACTGGTGATCACTGTATTACCTATACACACACACTGACACTATACACAGAGATCCTGTGTGTAATGTCACTGGTGATCACTATATTACCTATACACACACACACTGACACTATATACAGAGCTCCTGTGTGTAATGTCACTGGTGATCACTGTATTACCTATACACACACACTGACACTATATACAGAGCTCCTGTGTGTAATGTCACTGGTGATCACTGTATTACCTATACACACACACTGACACTGTATACAGAGCTCCTGTGTGTAATGTCACTGGTGATCACTGTATTACCTGTACACACACACTGACATTGTATACAGATCTCCTGTGTGTAATGTCACTGGTGATCACTGTATTACCTGTACACACACACTGACACTATATACAGAGCTCCTGTGTGTAATGTCACTTGTGATCACTGTATTACCTATACACACACACTGACACTATACACAGAGATCCTGTGTGTAATGTCACTGGTGATCACTATATTACCTATACACACACACTGACACTATATACAGAGCTCTTGTGTGTAATGTCACTGGTTATCACTGTATTACCTATACACACACACTGACACTATATACAGAGCTCCTGTGTGTAATGTCACTGGTGATCTCTGTACTACCTATACACACACACTGACACTGTATACAGAGCTCCTGTGTGTAATGTCACTGGTGATCACTGTATTACCTATACACACACACACACACTGACACTATATACAGAGCTCCTGTGTGTAATGTCACTGGTGATCACTGTATTACCTATACACACACACTGACACTATATACAGAGCTCCAATGTGTAATGTCACTGGTGATCACTATATTACCTATACACACACACTGACACTATATACAGAGCTCCTGTGTGTAATGTCACTGGTGATCACTGTATTACCTATACACACACACTGACACTGTATACAGAGCTCCTGTGTGTAATGTCACTGGTGATCACTGTATTACCTCTACACTGACCCTATACACAGGACTCCTGTGCATAATGTCACTGATAATCTCTACATTATCTGTACACTGACTCTATATACAGAGCTTTTTTACATCTTCATTATCAGTCACTATCTGGTGCCATTATGTGCCATGGTCATGGCGTGGCGGAATTTGTCCCTTGTATGTGGTATTATTCGGACAGTCACTATGTGGTGGTAATATGTGGTCTTCTCATGGTGTGGCAGTATATATACCTTGTACTTGGTAGTATTTCATCACTATGTGGTGGTATGTGTTCTGGTCATGGTGTGGCGGTATTTCTCTCTTCTATATGGTATTATTAGTCTAGGGATAGTTGTCAGTCATTTGTTTTTTCTGATATTAAGAATGGGAACATTCTTTATTTGCAATACATATTAAATACTTGGATGGTTAACCTCTCCCTGTGTTGTGACTACTACAGAGCAGCAGAGATGCACGTCAGCTCAAGACGGAAAAAATAAGCCGTCACAAAGCCCCAGACCCAAAAAAATGAGAACACTACGGTGCGCAGAACATGGCGTGAAAAGTGTGATTTTTCAAACTTATGAATTTGTTTTCACCACTTAGATACCAGTAAAGGTATACATGTTTGGTATCTACAAACTCGTACTGACCCGAGGCATCACCCTGTCACGTCGGTTTTTCCATATAGTGAACATGGTGACTAAAAAACCCAATAAACAAACGTGCAATTGCACTTTTTTTGCAATTTTACTGCACTTGGAATTTTTGTTGCCATTTCCCTGTACACTATATGGTAAAATAAATGATTGCATCTGAAAGTACAACTCGTCCCGCAAAAAAACTGTCTTTCCTGCTGCTACAGACTTTTATATGACTACAATTTACATTCTGCTGCTTATGGAAACATTTTTGCAGTTTACAAGACCCTTCTTACACTTGCTTGCACCCAGGTTTCATGTGAAAGAGTGTTCTCAAAGCTGAAAATTGTAAAAAATCGTCTGAGGGCTTCGATTGGACAGGAGCTTTTAGAGTCCCTCCTTCTGTTGAACATTGAGTGTGACATTTCAAGGAACTTAGACTATGATGACATTATTAATACGTATGCAATGTCATCTTCTGTTCTGAAAAAAAACGTTTGTAATTTTGCTGCTGATTGACTGTTAGTGTGAGTTTATTTGTTGTTTTGGGCCTTTCACTAACAATTGAATGGTATTGTATTATAGAGGAGAGGAAATCGTGCAATACAAACTTCCAAAATGCTTACAGAATTCTTTTACTTTTCCCAGCGGCCAAGTTTGGTGCTGCTACAATGATGCCGGCTGCTGGGATGCCAGATGGATGCAGGTTCAATTTGTGGCACTTATACTTTAAGAGAATGTACCTTGAAAGTATTTCTTGTTATTGTTCTGTTATGGCACTTTATCACACACTGGTGTGAATAAGATAACAGTGTTCCTCTTTCGCCAGGAGTGTTTCTTTAGTTTGTTATTTATTCGTTATATTGGTTATTTATTGGTTAATAAAGTTGATTCATTTTGAATGAGTTTGTGGACTTATGTTATTCCTATATACGGTAACTGCATGGTGCTGGTGGGCCCCAAGATTGATTGTTTCCTGGTGGGCCCCAGGTACTCCAGTCCGGCGCTGGACCCCACTGATCCTGGGCACTGGTGCAGCACTGCGCCCCCTTCACTGTGTTTTTCACTGGCCACCCGGCTGTTCTGGGAACGGCAAAGTGACGCTTTCCCTGAGATTTTGATTTTGGTTAGATTTCTCTTGCAATACTCAAGCAGTGATGTCGCGAGCTGGATAATAACAAGCTAATATGGTCTTCTTGGGTTTATAGGAAATTGCACAAAAATTCCGTGTCGTTGGCCCTGAAACATTCAGCGTCCTGTTTATGGGATGCATAAAGGATGAAGAGCTGGGCTTCCTACAAGCTCTGCAGGTATGGCTTGCTGCACACATCCTGCATCCTATATCCGTACAGTGCACACTTATCTGGGAATTATGTCTCACACTTCCGACATGATGAGAGACGCAAAAACATTGAGGAATCATGGAGCAACTGTTCATTTTACTAATACAGATATTTCTTGCTGCAGTATTTCTGCTGAAGTGACGATGGGGCATGCCGGCTGAGGGTGGGACTCTTGGAGTCTCTGATGACTCTGTTGGGCTCGGTGCACATTACGTTTGTGGCCATTGTTGGGCGCATACACATAGAAGGTGTGTGCCCCCTAGTGGCCACTGTCAGGATGGATGATGAGGCATCCGTCCACTATTGGGACCCATTGTAAAGAAATGTATACCACATTGCAGAGGTCGCTCTACATTTTTTACAGAAGAGTAAAAATCCTCCTCATAGTATTTTTCAGGAGTATTTTTAGCCAGTCTTTGAATATTAGAGAAGAGGCTGCAGCCTGTGCTTTGCTCTACCGCTTCACCATCTTTGACGTATATTTACGTCAAAGGTCGTGTCCCTGCCTTTGATGTGATCTCGCACACCGAGTCCACATATTTCCCTGCACATGATGACTGATTTAATCAACCATCATCTGCCTTTAATAGCTGCTGATGTACTGTTGCTCCGCCTGCTGCTATTAACCCGTTAAATCCAGCTGTCAATCGCTGACAGCGGGATTTAACGCACCTTGGCTGGAAGCGCGTCATACATCCTGCCACGTGATTGTGGGGCGCCGATGGGTTGTCATGACAGCTGGGGGTCTGCTGATGACCTCCCATACATGTCATTATGACCCACCTATGGGCCGGCGTTCATAGAAGATGGTGATTTCTGCTATAGATAGCAGTGTATGTACAGCACAAGCGATCAGACGATCGCCGCTCCAAGTCTCCTAATTAATCTGATCAGTAAACATTGTAATGGGGAAAAAATCAAAATGCCAGAATGACGTTTTTTTTGGCTGCCACAGCATTGCAGTAAAGTGCAACATCAAAGTGGTTGCAGGGAGTATATAAGGATATGTAGCTCACAAACTCCTAAATATATGATGTTTTCATTTACAATGTATCTAATTTATACATGTATATAGAGAGTACTGAGCATGGATTTGTAAGGTTTCATAACTTCCATGCTAGACAAAATTCTATAAAATAAATAATGTGACAATTCTTTCATGGCCGGAGGTGATAATAAACTGATATAACAGTGTACACTAGTAATTAGAATTCCCTGGGCTCGGGGGTAAGAGGCAATATTCCTGATGATCAGGGTCCCGTGTAGGGACGGTCACTGCTGTATACCATCTAGTACAGAGGTACAGAAGCTGGCGGCGCTCCCATAACCTCCGGGCTGCTGGATTCTATCAAACATCTCCATGTTATTCTGTATACAGTTATATTCTTCTTTCCATCACAATGCGGTGGGATATCACTACAATATGCCAACATGCTGTGATTAGTGGAGGGCGGCTGTCAGTATCCCCCGACTTTAGAATTAGATTGAATAAACCTTCAAAGGGGGTGTACAAAGTTTAAAAGATATCTCCTATCCATAGGATAACTTCCCGATGGATGGGGTCTGACTGCTGGGAGCCTCACCAATCCTGAAAACTGGGGATTTGAAGAGTCCTTTGTGACTGATGTGATGGTCGATCATTGCTGCACCATACATTCTCTATGGGACGACTGAAGCTCTGTGCTCGGCTGGTCTTCAGCACTCCCATTAAGAATGAACGGAGCAGTGAGTATACTCAACCACCACTCCATTTGCGGCACCCTGCTACAACAGGTACCACAGGACCCAGGGTGCATGGATGGACTTCTCCACAAGAGGCCCTCACTACATACAAACACCTCCACCCTTCCTCCTCATACCACCAGAGGGAGCCCGTTAGGGATATATATATATGGAGAGTGGAGCCAGGCAGTTCAGTCAGAGTTAGTAGTCAGACAGAGAGAGTCTGAGAGCGTGCTGACGCTGAGAGCAGCGAAGACGCAGCGCATCTGCTGCTGGGTTCTGAGGGCCACAAGTGTGGCCGACGGTAAGGAGGAGAGATGAGAGGAGTTGAGGGGGCAGAGGAGCATCACAAGGCTCACACCGAAGATACAAACCGGACACCGGGTCCGCGCCTACAGGGTCCTTTATACCCAGTAGGGACAACCGGCATTCCAGGAGGACTACAAGTCCCTGGCAGACCTGAAGCTAGACCCATTACAGGACCAGGAACCACGATGGCCCCGACTACCAGGGATAGTGGTTGCCAGCAGAAGGTCCTACTACCGAGCGACAGGTGAAGGAACAGCACGACACATAAGCTAGGCCCAGTTGCAGGCTGGCCAGGAGCATACAGAGAGGCAGACACGGACCAGGAGGCCTTATACCCGCTCACTGGGGAGAAGTCCTGAAGTGCACCCATCCTGCTGAGTACCCTGGACCGTACCTGACATCCGCACCAGTAAAGATATTGAAGCGAATCCCCTGTCTCTGTCAGTTACTCCTGCTGCACCATCCCGCCTGCACTACAAGTCCCAGCATCACCACCCACCAAACTCCACACTGCCCCGGGGGCCCACTGCACCTGTGGGGAGCAGAAACACCTCAGCTGCCATCCCATCACCCCCCCGGAGGTCTGAAGCAGCGCTGGTAATCATTACCAAGTACCACAGGTGGCGTCACAAACTGTTTATTTATTTTATCCAAGTTTCAATCCCCTTTTTCAAGAGTGACCCCAGGGTACGGGCCCAGGAGCCGACCACCGCGACATCCCCAAAACCAGGCAAAGGCCCGGGTACCGAGTCGTCCCCATCCCCTGGGCGCGTCGTACTCATCGTCTGTGGGACTGCCAGAACTAGTGGAGCGCTGCTCTTGGCTATTTTGGGCAGTCCTATAGACAGTGAATGGAGGGGAGGCTGAGCATGCTGCCTGTTCTTGGCTTTGCTAGGGGTTCCAGCAGTCAGACCCTCAGTGATCAGTAAGTTATCCCCTAACCTTTGGATAAGAGATGATTTTCTATTTTGGCAATAACCCTTTAATTGCATCCATGTGGTTATTTTCCCCTATCCTGTCCACCTTTATTATGTCCGTTATTCCCTCTGGTGGTCAGTGCAGCCATGTAGTGTATGTCTGTACTACTCAGGCTCTGGGGGGCCGGAGCGTGCAGCTACAGAGCAACCTGCTCCACATCACTGCCAGGAGGGGAGATTTATTGCTGTGTAGTTAGTCCAGGTGGTGCCGACAAGTAGAGGGAACAAGTTCTGGCAATCCTGCCAAAGGAGCACAGTTATTCCTGCACCGGACCTGCATCTCCGGTGTGCGGCGGCCGGGAAGGTGCCCGCTCTCCTCAGGGAAGATGCTGACGGCCCGCAGGCACATACCCGTCCTTGTGCCAATGCCCAGGAGATAAAGCAGGACATTTATCGAAGTAGAGATGTGGCGTCTCCCACCCGCCTGTCATATTTGTAGATGACGCGTGGCGGAGGGCAGAAGCCGGGGCAGGACTCCTGTCCGGCTGCAGAAGTCTCATGTGTAGTGATACTCATGTGACTTTTCTAAAAGCATAAATCGGCCTGCAGAGGTGTCAGCGACGCTGGCTCAGACGTTACTGTGAGCGGAATAACAAGGCTTTGGTAACAGTTTCACCTCTTTATATTGTATTAGCTCCTTTACTTAGTCCTAGTTCAGACTGGTCTAAGAGATCGCCTGCTGATTCCTTTCTTGCGATTCTGATAGGAGATTTCTGTTAGAAGTTTGGCGCAAGGCTAGTGATTAGACTGGCTAGTGATTAGACTGGCTAGTGATTAGACTGGCCAGTGATTAGACTGGCCAGTGATTAGACTGGCTAGTGATTAGACTGGCTAGTGATTAGACTGGCTAGTGATTAGACTGGCTAGTGATTAGACTGGCCAGTGATTAGACTGGCCAGTGATTAGACTGGCTAGTGATTAGACTGGCTAGTGATTAGACTGGCTAGTGATTAGACTGGCTAGTGATTAGACTGGCTAGTGATTAGACTGGCTGGTGATTAGACTGGCTGGTGATTAGACTGGCCGGTGATTAGACTGGCTAGTGATTAGACTGGCTAGTGATTAGACTGGCTAGTGATTAGACTGGCTAGTGATTAGACTGGCTAGTGATTAGACTGGCTGGTGATTAGACTGGCTGGTGATTAGACTGGCCAGTGATTAGACTGGCTAGTGATTAGACTGGCTAGTGATTAGACTGGCCAGTGATTAGACTGGCCAGTGATTAGACTGGCCGGTGATTAGACTGGCCGGTGATTAGACTGGCTAGTAGATAAGGATTTTGTGCCAGATTTTTAGTAACAAAGGGAATACCGCGGTCGGCCACTTTAGGTAGACTGTTACAGTAGGCAGCATGCTGATAAGTTATTTTTTGACGTTTTGCATGATTTTCGCTGTCTTCGGTTGGCATATCCCCCCCCCCCAACGGCACTTCTATCTGCAACCTGTAATGGCCAGTCGGAATACCCGTGCTGGCATCAGGGTCTTATTGCATGGGTAGGCGCTGTGGCATTGGGGTCTTATTACAGGGGTAGGCATGCTGGCATCAGGGTCTTATTACATGGGTAGGCGCACTGGCATCGGGGTCTTATTACACTGGTAGGCGCACTGGCATCGGGGTCTTATTACACGGGTAGGCGCGCTGACATCGGGGTCTTATTACATGGGTAGGCGCGCTGGCATCGGGTCTTATTACACGGGTAGGCGCGCTGTCATCGGGGTCTTATTACACGGGTAGGGTTGCTGGCATCGGGGTCTTATTACACGGGTAGGCGCGCTGGCATCGGGTCTTATTACACGGGTAGGCTTGCTGGCATCGGGGTCTTATTACACGGGTAGGCTTGCTGGCATCGGGGTCTTATTACATGGGTAGGCGCGCTGGCATCGGGGTCTTATTACACAGGTAGGCGCGCTGGCATCGGGGTCTTATTACACGGGTAGGTGCGCTGGCATCGGGGCCTTATTACACGGGTAGGTGCGCTGGCATCGGGGTCTTATTACACGGGTAGGTGCGCTGGCATCGGGGCCTTATTACACGGGTAGGTGCGCTGGCATCGGGGTCTTATTACACGGGTAGGCGCGCTGACATCAGGTCTTATTACACGGGTAGGCGCGCTGGCATCAGGTCTTTATTACACGGGTAGGCGTGCTGGCATCGGGGTCTTATTACACTGGTAGGCGCACTGGCATCGGGGTCTTATTACACGGGTAGGCGCGCTGGCATCGGGGTCTTTATTACACGGGTAGGCGTGCTGGCATCGGGGTCTTATTACACGAGTAGGCGCACTGGCATCGGGGTCTTATTACACGGGTAGGCGCGCTGGCATCGGGGTCTTATTACACGGGTAAGCGCGCTGTTCAGAGACAATGGGAAAACCAGTGGGCAAGGCTTCACAGATACAGAAAATAGCACAGAATTTACTAGTAGAAGTTGCCTATTTATTATGTAGACACACGTTTGGAAATGACATAAGTAGATGGCCCAAGCCCTCCACAAAGCTTTTCATCCTGGAGGGCACCGGCTTTACCAATGTGACCCTCTGACATATGGGAGCATCATTATAATAGGGTACTGCCATTACATGCCAGCTAGTCCGTGTCCAGTTACTGCTTTCTCTGTGACGGGGTGTACATATTTGCGTGAATGTAATGTGGATAATGACTGTATACGCCATCTTGTGCTTCAGGTCTGGAGGCAGATGCGGCACATGGGGGTAAAGCCGGATGTAATCACCTATAACCTGCTTCTTTGTGCCCCCCGAGACTGTGGGATTGGAGACTCCGCTGACGCTCTACATTTACTCACGCACTCTAAGGAACTGGCAGCCCTGACTTTAAGTGCAGGCAAAGAGAAGCAAGACAGGAAAAGCCAGCAAGTGAAGAAAAGAAAGGATAGTCCTGGAGAGGTGGGCAGCCCATGCTCCTGGGCCATTCCTCAATTCCAAGTGGCAACTATGGCACAGCTGAGGACTTGGCAGGCTCACAGGCACTGGTCGTGGTGAGTACAGCTGACCATTTTCCCAGCGTGCCCTCTTTTGATGCCAGTAATGTGCCAAACCTCCTGGACCTGTCTGTAAATACGGGAAAAATTGTGTCACTTGCAAATGTCAATACCCCATCTGACCGATTGGCAGTGATTGGCGACTTAGGGGGCGTTCTTCAGAAGATGAAAGAAGACAACGTCTGTCCTACAATAAAGACCTTCACCCTCCTAGCGGCAGTCATGAGAGCAGAAGTGGGGTCAGAATCTGCCGTCCGGGCCACTATGGACGCCTACGGAGTACAGCCAGATCTCACCTTTTTTAACACTTTGGTGTTGAAGAGGAGTAAAACTCTGAAGCTGCAGTCGGCTTTGGTAAGGGAATGGTTTTTATTTTATCATTTAAATGTTAAAAAGCCATCATAAAATAATTAACACGGCTTGTGAGAAGATCCACGCTATCTGACAGTAAAGAGGCTGAGGTACAGTAGGTGAATGATGTTACCGCATTGTGGGATTATATTTGCTGCATGAAATCATTTGTAAAGCGTGTGACAGATCTGCCTGACTTTTCATATATATTTTTTTCTTAAAAGTGAATACCTTTTTTTTTTTTACTATTGCTTAATAACGATCCAAAGCAAATGGTTCTGTGTGACCCACTACTACTCAGGTAGCGTTAGCCCTCCCTGGGAAAGGTGTACTTGGACGACGGGCCGGTGGAAGAGGGGGATGCAGTCGCGGCCTTGACCCGGTCTGTGCCCAGGGCGCACACATTAAAAATATGGGCTAGCAGATGAGTGGTTATTTGTCGACTACGCCACCTGTGGTTCCCGGTGATTACCACCAGCGCTGCGTCAGTCCTCTGAGGCGGGTGTCGTGGCAGCTCAGCTGGTACTACTCCCCACAGGCGGAGCAGGGCCTCAGGGCAGAGAGAGAGGAAAGTCTGGAGGTTGGTGGTGTGTGTGCGGTGCCGCGCAGGACAGGATAACGGAGGCAAGGGGTGAAGTCTTCCAAGCTTTACTCACGTTGTTTCAGTAGTAAGCACAAAGCTTCTCCTTGCTCCTCACGGCGCGCTGCGACCACCAGGAAGGGGTTCAGCACACTCCGGGTAGTTTAGGTGCACTTAACGAGACCCCTGGACCAGAATGTTCCTCTCCTTGGTGAGTTCTCCCATTAAGTCTCCTCCTGACTGTGTGTGTGGTATGAACTTGGTGAAAGGCCGGTTCCCGCTGCATCAGCGCAGTTTAAGAGATACGGGTGGCCTACGCCGCTCCGTCCATATCCCCCTTAGGGATCCAGAAGGCCTCTGGGCTTTTCCGACTGAGACGTGAAGTAACAGAGTCAGATATCGGGGGCCGGTACCCCTCTTGCAGCAGGAATCCCTCTGACTAGGCCAGAGTAAGAAGTACAGGTGGCGTATGCTGCTCCGTCCGTATCCCCTGGGATCCTTTTGCCTGTGGAGCTTTACTCCTCCGCTCCCCTCCAGGCCTTCTTAGGTAGGGACCTTGACCGGGTAGAGACAGCGGTTAACTCTAACCCACTCCTCACCTCAAGCCCAGAGTACGAGGACCGTGTATCTTCAACAAGCTGCAGGTTCCAGCAGAAAGCCACTATCAGCGATAAAGATCACAATCAAAGACTTTGAACCTAAGATGGCCGTGTATTAAATATGTATCAGTAAGTGTAACCTAAAAGTGTGTCCTCCACCCTCACCCACTACATGGTTTCCCCTATCATTGGTCGTCCCCCCATCTCCTCTATCCCGGCTGGTTTTGCACCCTGGTGCATATAAGCCCCCCACAGGACAGGAGTGGTGTAGTGTTGAGTGCTGAGGCTGGGTCCCGTGTGGTGCTCCATCCTTACCTCGGAGAGGAGATACCGCACCTCGATCTGAGGTGCAGTACCCCTGTGGCGACTGAACCCTCAGGGACGCCACAGTTCCAACCGATTCATATAGAAACTACACTTTTAGATATCTGCCTAATTGTTTCTAAGCATGGCTTTGAAAGAAGGGGCATGGCTTTGAATTAAGGGGCATGGCTCTGAAGGAAGGGGCATTGCTTTGAAAGAAGGGGCATTGCTTTGAAAGAAGGGGCATTGCTTTGAAAGAAGGGGCATGGCTTTGAAAGAAGGGGCATGGCTTTGAAAGAAGGGGCATGGCTTTGAAGAAGGGGCATGGCTTTGAAAGAAGGGGCATGGCTGTGAAAGATGGGGCATGGCTTTGACAGAAGGGACATTGCTTTGAAAGAAGGGGCATGGCTTTGAAGAAGGGGCATGGCTTTGAAAGAAGGGGCATGGCTTTGAAAGAAGGGGCATGGCTGTGAAAGAAGGGGCATGGCTTTGAAAGATGGGGCATGGCTTTGACAGAAGGGGCATGGCTCTGAAGGAAGGGGCATTGCTTTGAAAGAATGGGCATTGCTTTGAAAGAAGGGGCATGGCTTTGAGGAAGGGGCATTTCTTTGAAAGAATGGGCATACTTTTGAAAGATAGGGCATGGCTTTGACAGAAGGGGCATGGCTTTGACAGAAGGGGCATGGCTTTAAATACAACAGCATGCACTAAATTGCTTGAAAATTGGGGGGCAAAAAAAGTGATGCAAGGCAAGCCAGCAAAAGAGTCTAAAGTATGACAAATTTTCTCATTTACATGTCCATATTTAACCACTTACATGGAAAAAATGGCCCTGGTGTCAGCAGTGTTTGTTCCGTGTGTCATCAGTGTTCGGTCTGTGTGTCCGTTTTTCCCATCAATGTTTGACGGATGGATAAATAAATCCTTGAATTACAGAGCTTCTCCTATTCTTTGCCATCCGGGTGCTGAATGTTTTTGCACAGACCCATAGACTTGTATCGGCTCTTTTCATCTGTGATATCGGAAAAAGACAGACAGACGGACATGTGAATAGCACCATAGATTATACTGGGTATGTGATGTATCCATGAAAAAAGGGATAAACCTCCACGTGCAACATGATGTGTGAATGAGGCCTTTTGCTTTTTCTGGCCGCACCATCAAGGAAGATTTCCTCCATTTGTGTTTTTGGTCTGTGTGATGTCCATGTCACCCAGTGTAATATTCCACATGAATGGATTGACCACCAGACTGTGGGGGAATAATGGCTACAGGCGCTTATCTCATCCATCCGTTTTTTAAATGAGATATAACCGTAGATTTCAAAGGCTGCACAACAATCAGACACAATCCGTGTGGCAGGTATGTTTTACCGGACGCACTGCATAGATTACATAGGAAAGTGTGTCTGGCCTTCTATTAGGTTTTTTTTTAGTTATGGATGACAAATGGACGCTGTACGGATCAAAAATGGCCTTTTTTTCCCCTGAACACAAAGCATTGTGCTTGTGTGAATTTGCGCTTCGGCAGGGAATTGTGCACTGAGCCTATATGAAGGCGTTTTGTGCGCTGCCGCCAAAATGCAACATTCAGTTGGACGCAGCAATATTTTATGTGTGAATACTGTTTAATACAGATTTTAGCATTTCTCTTTTTCTGAAAATGCGTCGGGCCTCATGCAGAAACATACTTTTTGTCGAAACGGACAGTGATACCCATAACAGCCAATCAGAGCTCTTCTTTTATTGCCCTGGTAAAATGAAACGTGGCATCTGGTTGGCTGTCATGGAGAACACTGACACATTCTGAAACTTAGTGCCGATTCTTCCACACTTCATGCCACACGTACAGTGTAAAAACTGATCGTCTGAATGGTCTCTTTACAGCAGCTGTTGCCTATGATGGCACAGAGAGGCATTGCACCAAACATCCATACCTTTTGCAATCTCGCTAGGGCATGCCTTAAAGAAAAAGATGGTTTACAGCTCCTGGAAGACATGGCGGTAATGACATTGCTACTTTGCATAGTTTATTTAGTGTCTTTTTTTTTTTTACTCTAAGGCTATGTGCACACGATGCAGAAATGAAGCAGAAAATTTCTGCATCATTTCTGCATCTCCCTGGCAGAAAAAATGCATGCAGATTGTGCATGCGTTTTTCCTGCAGAATACATGCGGATCCACATGCAGATTCACATACGTTTCCGCATGCAGATTGACAAGCGCTTTCCAGGCGATTTTAGCATCACCTGGAAAGTGCTTGACAACTAGGTCACAGTATATAAATCCATGCAAACAGCATGGATTTATATAGTGTGACCCGAGAGAGTGTATATACTTACTTCCGATAGCCCGCGCTGTCCTGCTTTACACTCCGTTCTCCCGGCAACTTTGAATTGAAAGACCTGCCGACATCAGCGTCACGTGACCCGTCACATGACTCTGACGTCACCGCAGGTCCTACAACTCACTGCAAGTGCCGGGAAGCAAGCAGGAGCGCTGCGCGGGCCGACAGATGGTAAGTATATATATATTTTTTATTTTATTCTTGTTTTACAGCTTTTTTAATGGTACCTGGGTGTGGAGGAGACTCTCCTCTCCTCCACACCCGGGTACCATCCGCACATTAGAACGCACCAATTACGCAAGTGACGCGCCCCTGGGCCTGTGTCGTGCGGCATCGCGCGCACGGGGGCTTACCCGGAGCCGGATCAGATGGGGGTAGTAGTCTCGTGGCGGTGACCCGGTCCGTGCCCAGGGAGTCAAACTGAGTGGCAGTATTTAGCAGTAGATGTTAGAATGTTCGACTACGCCACCCGTGGATTGCGGTTACGAAACCGCCGCTGCACGGCAGACCGCTGAGGCCGGTGTTGTTTGTGCAGCTGAGAATGAGATGACTCCCCACGGGAGGAGTATGGCCTCAGGGCAGATATGCTAGAGATGATGATGGGAGTGATGGTGCGGGCGTCCCAGTGCCGATGGTGCAGGTGTGACGACGGAACACGGAGGCGGGAAGTGCAGTTTCAAAAGCTTTACTCACAGTTCTTTATCAGGTCCTTGTGCACAGTAGGACCACCCGAGTCATGCTGCGTCCACCAGGTCAGGGACTCGGCCAACTCCCAGGCAATTCCAGAGCGTGGTCCAGAGCTCCCCTCTCTTCCTTCCTACTGGCCGTCCCCACCAGGGACCCACCTTTGTCCGGCTTCCTCGGGCCTTATGGGGGTAAAACCTCTCTCCGGTTTCCCTGACCCTATGTGGCGTGCCTTCCTGGTGGATGTGGTGAGGGGTCGTGCCAAAACTTGACCACGACCTCCGGTTCCTGGCTAAGGATAATTGGCCTCCACCAGTTTGGGATCCGGTACCCTTCTCTGCCAACCCTTCACCCGTTTTGGTTCTCTCGTGGGATCTCAGGGTTCCCTCTATGCTTGCGTCTCTGGGCCTTTCTCTGTGTTCCTCTTCTTCCTTCTCTCTCTCTCTCTCTCGGCTTCAGGCCTGGCTCTGGAGCTGGGCCCAGACGGAGCCACAGCTCCCTGTCAGCCCTCTCTGGCTGAGCTCCTCTCACAACTCCTCCAGGCTGAACTGAACCCTGTCTTAAGATGGTGCCCACCTTATATACTCCCTCTGACACCCGAGCCCAGGTGACTAGCACCCAATGGGCTCCTACCTATGCCCAGAGTCCCTCCCCTATCTGCTCCTACACCACTAGGATGTTCCTCCCCACTCCAGCCAGGGACAGACGCTGTCGTACCTGCACATCTACCTGGTGGGAGTACCGTTGTTCTGTCCCCCGGAAATGGGGTGAGTGTAGTGCATGCAGCTATCTGATCTCTGTTCCACACTCCATCCTTACCCGGGAGTGGAATACCACACCTCTGGTTTGAGGTGCAATACCCCTGTAGCAGCCGAGTCCTCGGGGTGCTACATTCCCCCCCGGTAAACCACAGCACGTCCTCGGGCTGGAAAAGAGCAAAACATAATAAAACATACAAAATTTTAAAATATACACTAACATATAAAACATTAACTAAACTCATCCCTTTATGGGAGTTACTTTTCTCTTAGAACGTTACAGGTATAAACATTACGAAAACATTATTATTTTAGCAGCGTAAACTTGCAATATAAAACTTTTTCCATATAAAACGTTCTTGATCCTCTGGCCACGGTGCAACTTGTGACCAGGTAAGGTGCAACAGTCACTAGAGAAAAACAGTTTCTTATAAAACCAGAAGGGGACGCTTAAGGAAGCGCAACTATTTACAGGGTATGGCCGCTCTCAGTCCTCGGCCAGTGGTAACAGGGGAATGGCTGCTCACAGTCCTCAGCCTGGTAAGGGATTAGGGGCACACAGGTAACAGTTCTTTAATAGTTCCATACTAGTCCCAACGGGGACCACACTCCGATTAGCAGCAACTTAGGTACCCCGACGGGTAACTATATACAGTTCTTTGTTCATGCTACTTCCCTTCAGTAGCTATGTCCTCTCTGTGCTCCCTCCTGAGGGTAGTCTTCAGACCCGTCCGGGTACTCTTGGCTTTCCTCGTACTGCAGCTCCTCCTCGGTTAACCGGTGTACGTGAAGGGCGTACGGTCCCTTGGCACACTGGTGCCGGGTGAAGGTGACCACGTCACCCGGGTAGAGATCACGTCCACGGTGTCCCTCCGGTAGGTGGCTCTCGACATCCCTGCGGGTAACAAAGACGTCGCTGGGGGTTCGGTGATCCCGGATAAAGCCCCAGCCGTTCTCTAGTTGAAACTTTATCACAGTCCCGGTGGCGCGGGGACCGTGGGCCGTACGGGGGTTTCGTCGGGCCCGGCGTTTCTGCTCCGCGCTTTGGACCTGCAGTTGTTCCTCGCGGATCCGCCTCTCTCGCCGTTCTCTCCCAAAGACCTCCAGCTGTTGACGGCAACACTCCTCACGCTGGGCTGCGGCCGCCCGGGTCTCTTGGGTGAACCCCATGAGGTTTTCACCGGTGGGGTCCCATGCAAATTGGGCCTCTTCCAATGGGAGCGGGACAATGTTGGCGGGTGCCGGAGCCGGGATCAGAGGCTCACACAGGGGCCATTCCTTCCGGAGTCGGGGGTTTACGTACTCCGGTGGCCACACGAAGGGCTGTCCATCCGGGCAAGTATGCTGCGCAAACAGATCTTCACCCAGGGGCAGCACTGTGGAAATTGAGGACGCTGTGGGGGCAGCGGCGCCCGGAGGTACTCGTCCTTGCGTCCAGGACGTGGGCATCCTCTTTGGATCCAGGTATGGCACCTTTGGGAATGAGGGCGCTGGAGGGGCTGCGGCGCCCGGATTCCCTAGGCCTTGCGACCAGGCCGGTGGCACTGTGGAGGTAGAGGGCGCTGTGGAGACTGCGGCGCCCGGGGGTACTCGGCCCTGCGACCAGGCCGGGGGTACTTCCTCTTTTGCCGCGCTTTGGGTCAAGGGGCGTGGCGTAACAGAGGGCGCGACCGCGGCTCCTTCCGCTTGAGGCCTAGTCGGGAGCAGCGGCGGTGCAGCAACGGGCGCGGTGAGTGGAACTTCGGGCTCTGCGACGGGGAACTGGGGCAGGCTTGCGGCTACTGGGCACGGGGTGATGACGTCCCCATTACCTGCTTCCATCCCTGCGGCTCCCTCCGCGGCGTCGTCTCCGGCCTTCGTCCCTCCTGCACCATCCTCAGGGGCAGACATGCTCCACGTTGCGGGTGGCGTCCTCTGCTGGCGGGTTCCAGCCTGCTGGACCATCTCTCTTCTCCACTCGGCCAGCGCTTCTTGCTGTACCCGGGCCATCTTCCGGGCCAAGGCCTCCAGCGCGGTCTGTGCACGCTCCCGATCTCTGGGGAGTTGTGCCAGGATCTCCACCAGGCCTTCTGGGGTGGCAGCCTGCAACAGGTTCCGGACCACAGGGTCGGTGCTGATCGACTCTTCCTCCATCTCCGGGTGCAATCTGTCCAGACTCCTCCAGGCCGCACCCATCTTCTCTCTTTTGTTCGGTATCCGCCCCCATTGAGGGTGGTCCCGGGGCAACTTGGTGACAGTCAGTTCCAGGGGCAGCCCCCTCACGCTGATGGACATTTCTATCATTGCAGTCTCTGCTGGCGGGGGCGGTTTCCGCTTTTGGCGCCATTCTTGGACCTGGCCCACGATGGGAGGTGGCTTCTTGCCACCCTCTGGCACGCCCATAATGGAGTCCGCTCTGCCAGGGCGGGAAATCGTCTCAGATGGCGGGAATCGTCTCCTTATGGCGGGAAACTCCGTGGATGGCGGGAAAAGGCTGCAGATGGCGGGCAAACGGCGGGAAACGATCCGAGATGGCGTCCGATGGCGGGAACCCTCCGGAATTGGCGGGAGACTCCTTTTTGAGGTAAATGTGAACTTTTCTTCAGGCACGCAGTACCCGGTGGTTGCGGGCACGTAATCCTGCCGACTACGCCAAAGTTGACGCGCCCCTGGGCCTGTGTCGTGCGGCATCGCGCGCACGGGGGCTTACCCGGAGCCGGATCAGATGGGGGTAGTAGTCTCGTGGCGGTGACCCGGTCCGTGCCCAGGGAGTCAAACTGAGTGGCAGTATTTAGCAGTAGATGTTAGAATGTTCGACTACGCCACCCGTGGATTGCGGTTACGAAACCGCCGCTGCACGGCAGACCGCTGAGGCCGGTGTTGTTTGTGCAGCTGAGAATGAGATGACTCCCCACGGGAGGAGTATGGCCTCAGGGCAGATATGCTAGAGATGATGATGGGAGTGATGGTGCGGGCGTCCCAGTGCCGATGGTGCAGGTGTGACGACGGAACACGGAGGCGGGAAGTGCAGTTTCAAAAGCTTTACTCACAGTTCTTTATCAGGTCCTTGTGCACAGTAGGACCACCCGAGTCATGCTGCGTCCACCAGGTCAGGGACTCGGCCAACTCCCAGGCAATTCCAGAGCGTGGTCCAGAGCTCCCCTCTCTTCCTTCCTACTGGCCGTCCCCACCAGGGACCCACCTTTGTCCGGCTTCCTCGGGCCTTATGGGGGTAAAACCTCTCTCCGGTTTCCCTGACCCTATGTGGCGTGCCTTCCTGGTGGATGTGGTGAGGGGTCGTGCCAAAACTTGACCACGACCTCCGGTTCCTGGCTAAGGATAATTGGCCTCCACCAGTTTGGGATCCGGTACCCTTCTCTGCCAACCCTTCACCCGTTTTGGTTCTCTCGTGGGATCTCAGGGTTCCCTCTATGCTTGCGTCTCTGGGCCTTTCTCTGTGTTCCTCTTCTTCCTTCTCTCTCTCTCTCTCTCGGCTTCAGGCCTGGCTCTGGAGCTGGGCCCAGACGGAGCCACAGCTCCCTGTCAGCCCTCTCTGGCTGAGCTCCTCTCACAACTCCTCCAGGCTGAACTGAACCCTGTCTTAAGATGGTGCCCACCTTATATACTCCCTCTGACACCCGAGCCCAGGTGACTAGCACCCAATGGGCTCCTACCTATGCCCAGAGTCCCTCCCCTATCTGCTCCTACACCACTAGGATGTTCCTCCCCACTCCAGCCAGGGACAGACGCTGTCGTACCTGCACATCTACCTGGTGGGAGTACCGTTGTTCTGTCCCCCGGAAATGGGGTGAGTGTAGTGCATGCAGCTATCTGAGCTCTGTTCCACACTCCATCCTTACCCGGGAGTGGAATACCACACCTCTGGTTTGAGGTGCAATACCCCTGTAGCAGCCGAGTCCTCGGGGTGCTACACAAGTACAGATGCAGTCTTGCGGTATTGGCGCGTTCTAATGCAAGTCAATGGCGGCGAAAACGCCGCGTTTACGCAAGATTAAATGACATGCTGCGGATTTTTGAGCGCAGCGTTTACGCTGCGGAAAAATCCGCATCATGGGCACAGCACATGCGGATTTCCATTGGGGAACATTGCTTCCCTTCTACCATGCGTTTTTCATGCGTTTCCGTGGCGTTTACGCAACTGCAAAAACGCCGCGGAAACGCATGAAATACGCATCGTGTGAACTCAGCCTTACTTGATAAAGTCTAGAAAATAAGTAAATAAAGTAATTTTCAATAAACATTATATTTTATTTTCCATTCACATCTTTTCCTCTTTTCCCTTCCCAGTCTATACTCGATATAATTATGGTGGTGTACACCAGTGAATGGTAGTCTAATGAGATATGATCCTCTTTTCTTTCTCTTTCTCATTCACGCTTAAACCTTCATTATGCTTACATACGCCCTTAGTTTCTTGGCACCACTAAACCTTACTCTCCTTTGCTGTCCTCAAACCCCAGCACCCTCTAACCAAATAATCATCTCTCCTTCCCTCTTACCTCCCCACCTGACCTCATCTGCAGACCTGCTCCTCAAACTCAGAGCTATCCTACCAAAACATAAAACAAGCCGGACACTCTCCTTCTCCCACCTGCTCTCCCTTTCTCTGCTTCTCCTCACTGCTGGCGACAGTCCTATCCAGTCCTATCCTGGACCCAAACAGCTCACACCTCCCACCAATACCCCCTCCTATTGCTTCCAACCAACTGCAAACTACAGCAACCTCTCCTACGTAAAACCCGTGCCGCTGATGACCACCCACCCTGCTCCCTCTCTTTGGAGCACTCTGGAACGCCTGCTATGTCTGCAACAAGCTCCATTTTGTCCACGACCTCTTTACCTCTCGTCATCTCTTTTTCCTGGGCATCACAGAGACATGGTTGACACCCTCCGACACTGCCTCCCCTGCTGCGCTGTGTTACGGTGGCCACCACTTCACACACACGCTCACTCCTCGCCCTGGTAACAGACATGGTGAAGGAGTGGGTCTTCTCCTTTCTACCAACTGCTCCTTTAGCCCTATCCCACCTCTACCCTCCCTTACTCTCCCTTCTTTTGAAGTCCACTCTGTCCTCATCTACTCTCCTTCCAAGTAGCTGTCATATACCGACCTCCAGGCCCAGTCACTGCCTTTATTGACCAATTCTCCACCTGGCTTCTTTACTTTCTCTCTGCTGACGTTGCACAATCATCATGGGCGATTTCAACATCCCCACTGACACTCGCCAGTCAACAGCATCCAAATTCCTGTCACTTACTTCATCCTTTGGACTTACTCAGTGGTCCTCCTCAGCCACCCACACAGACCGACACATACTAGACCTCATCTTCTTCACCCAACTCTGCTCCCTATCTAACCTTACAACCTCCCCCCTACCCCTATCCTCCTCACCTGTCACACATGTCCAGCAACTAGCACACCCCCTCAGAAACCTTGCATATCTAGACACTCACACACTCTCTGACTCTGTTCTACCACTGACATCTTTACTCCACGACACTGACAGCACCACTGCTTTCTACAATACCACTCTCGCATCAGCTATTGACTCGGTCGCCCCTCTTGTGCATGGCAGAGCGCGACGAGTCAATAGGCAACCCTGGCACAACACCCTCACTAAACCGCTTCAGCAAGCGTCCAGGGTTGCGGAACGGCGTTGGAGGAAAACACATTCGCAAGATGTCTTCACTGCATTCAAACAACAACATTCGCATTCAAATCAACCCTCGCCTCTGTTAAGCTGGCCTACTTCACAACCGTCATATCTTTCTTATCCTACAACCCCAAACCGTTATTCAACACTTTTAACTCTCTCCTCCACCCACCACTGCCCCCTCCAAACTCCGTCATCCCTGCTGAGGAGTTTGCCACACAATTCAAAAACAAGATTGACCAAACACGGCAAATCTTTACTGTCCGACCACCACAACCCCTTTGTTTCCCAGACCATTGCTCTTCCCCCATAACCTCCCTTTCCAACATCATGGAAGGAGAACTCACTCGTCTCCTTTCCAAATTACACCTCACCACTTGTGCACTCAACCCCATCCCCCCCAACCTCACCCCCACACTCATCCCATCCCTAACCCATCTTTTCAACCTATCACTAACTTCTGGTACCTTCCCCTCTGCCTTCAAACATGCCACAATCACTCCCATCCTCAAAAAGCCATCCCTCAACCCAACCGCCTTGTCCAGCTACCGACCCATATCGCTTCTCCCATTTGCCTCCAAACTCCTTGAGCAACACGTTCACGCTGAACTTTCCTCTCACTTTTCATCTATCTCTCTCTTCAATAACCAACAATCTGGTTTCCGCCCCCACCATTCCACCAAAACTGCCCTTACCAAAATTACTAATGACTTACTTACCAACAAAGTTAACAGACAATTCACTGTACTCCTTCTTCTTGACCTGTCCTCTGCCTTCGACACAGTTGACCACTGCCTCCTACTGCAGATCCTGTCTTCCTTTGGAGTCAAAGACCCTGCCCTATCCTGGATCTCCTCATACCTTTCCAACCGCACATTTAGCCCCCCCCTCCCACACTACCTCCTCATCCCGCCACCTCTCTGTTGGAGTCCCTCAAGGTTCTGTCCTAGGACTAGGACCCCTACTCTTCTCAATCTATACCCTTGGCCTGGGACAGCTCATAAAATCCCATGGCTTCCAGTCATGAAGAGCATGGTCAGTCATCCTCTTGGTGAGGACACAGAAGTCTTGCCTGTCAGCAATCTGGCACGCATGGCTGAGTTTATGTTACGCAGCCTTTCCCGTGATCCTTGCATTGTCCAAACTTTGGATGACAGTCCTTACTGGTTGGTGACACTTCTAGACCCACGCTACAAGGAGAACTTTCTGTCTCTTATTCCCTTGCAGGACAGGCCTCTAAAATGGTGCCGTACGAGAAGGCTTTTGTTGCGGAATTATTTAAAAAATTCCCATCTGAAAATGCTGGCGACAGAGGTCACAGTTCGTTGAACAACCAAGGAGTACAGGCGAGAGAGACACAAATTCAATCCAGCAGAGGCAGGGGAACACTGTCAAAGTTCTGGGACAGTTTTCTCAGACCCTCCCATCGCACAGGTCCTGAGGCGCGGGGTACTCTCCCAAAGAGGGGAAAGTTTCGGAAGATGGTGAGGGAGTACCTTGCCAACTGTGCCAACGTAGTCCTTGATTCCTCTGTGCCTTATAATTATTGAGTATCCAAGCTGTACACGTGGCATGAACTGGCTCTCTACACCTTGGAGGTCCTGGCCTGCCCTGCCGCTGTCAACTGAAAATGCTGACAGGCTGACTCATACAAAAATGATCAAAGGCTGGTTTGGGCCAGACTTCTCAACACCACTGAATGATAGCAGCGTAACATAAACTCAAATACAGTGTCTTTTTTTTGGGAGGTCTAACTGTATTCCCATGCACCTCTGTCTTCACACCCAGACATGGGTATACGCTTCCTGATTTTGTCTATTTGCTCTTGTCCTCCTCCTTCTCCTCATCCTTCACATCCTCCTCCATATCACTACCATATCTACCATATCACCATATCTACTTCTCTTGCAAGGGGCATTGGAGTTTCTCCAAATTTTTGGCAGCCGTTGCATTCACTGCATAGGCAAAGAGTATGGGAGACCCACTTCCTAATAATGGGAACATTGTTTTCAGGAGGCCCTCCGACCTCTACGTCTCTTGCAAGGGGCATTGGAGTGCCCCCAAATTTTTGGCAGCCGTTGCATTCACTGCATAGGCAAACAGTATGGGAGACCCACTTCCTAAATATGGGAACATTGTTTTCAGGAGGCCCTCCAACCTCTACATCTCTTGCAAGGGGCATTGGAGTGCCTCGTAATTTTTGGCAGCTGTTGCATTCACTGCATACGCAAATAGTATTGGAGACCAACTCCTTTTTAATGGGAGCATGTCGTACTCATTACTGTAGCCCAGCTCCATGTGTCTTTAAATTGTTAATAGGGTTTTTTCTAAATTTTGGCAGCCGTTGGACTCACTGCATACCCTATAACTGGATAGGAGACCCTCTCCTTTCTAATGGGAACATGTTGTTACTGTGCCCAGCTCTATGTGTCTTTAAATTGTTAGTGGGGTTTTTCCTAAATTTTTACAGCTATTGGGCTCACTGCATACCCTATAACTGTATAGCAGATCCTTATCCTTTATAGTGGGAACATGTCATTACTGTGGCCCAGCTCTATGTGTCTTTAAATTGTTAGTGGGGTTTTTCCCAAATTTTGGCAGCCCTTGCAGTCACAGCATGGGCATTACCACTATAGGAGACCCACTCCTTTATAATGGGAATATTTTTTTTTACTGAGACCCTCCTCTATGTCTCTTCAAAGAGGTATTGGGTTGCGTCCAAATTTTTGGCAGCCCTTGCAGTCACTGCATATGCAATAACAGTATAGGAGACCCACTCTTTAATAATGGGAACAACAAAGCATAGCCGACTGCTGGCCCTTTAAGAATAGTAAGGCAGTAAAAATAGTGTTTGACTTTCACAATCCCTCCTTCATAAATGAAACAGGATGTGTCTGATGATGTTTCACACACCACATGGCCAGATAAGGTTGTAAAATGTTAAAATGCCATTTCCCGGTGAATACATTTGTCACGGTTGAAAGCAATGCAAAAATGCATCAAAAACGCTATGTGTGAACATAGCCCAAGGTGTGAAGGAGCATTTTTGTTTTTGGTTATTTATTTTGCCTTGTATACAATTCATTACCCTGGAAAGGATGTTCCTTAACATAATTCCCAGGAAAATCTATTTTAGTTTAGTTTTTGTATGTTTTATTGTGAGTCTGTAAAAGTGGCGTAATACCTCTGACAACATTGTTGACATCATTGACCTGGGAGTCAGAAATGCTTCCAGGAGTCTTCCCCATGCTGTTCCCCTGTCATTTGAGTTCTGTTCCCATCGATTTGGGCAATTTTTAGGCCCTCTGCAGACCGCCGGGGGGGGGGGGGGGAGGCGCTGAAAGAATGCTGGAGTTTCCCATAGATTTACATTGGGCTCGTTACTTGGACCGAGCAGCCGAGTATTCCAATTTGCTTGACTTGAGCAGCGAGCACCCGAGCATTTTAGCGCTCGCTCGTCACTAGTTTTCAGCTATACCATTTCTATTTCCATTCAACTTTTTGATCGTGTTTTATTCCGCTCTTTGTTTGGTGGTAAGATGAAAAAGAATAGTTTTTTTTTCAATGTTCACTGAAGGCGTTAAGTAGTGTGACCGTTTTATAGGCCGTGGAAGTGATGATAACAAATATGTGGACCTTTTTGGTTTATTTTAGTTTTTGTATGAATTTACCCATTTATTGATATAACATTATTTTCATTTTCTTTTCTGTTTATTTTTTGATTAGGTTTTTTTTTTTATATTTTTTCACATTCTTTTTTTTACTTTTTCATTTAGTCCCTCTATGGGACTAGCTTTTATTAGTATAATCGCTGTTATAAAGCATTGCAATGAATTCTACCTGTCAGTGTTACAGTGATAGAAGCCTCTGAGACCATGCTCCTAGCTCGGTCTAAGCAGGCCACCGTCGCTGGGATACCTGGAGGCTCGGGTTGTCATGACAACAGGATCACTGACTAAGGACGTAACCAGAAACGCGTCGAGATTGCATCTCCGCTATCATGGACTTTTATATATTTTAATATTTTGCACCAATAAAGTGAGAATTATTTTTTATTGGAGACTTTCCCCACTTTCTCCTTATGTACACTGGCCGAGAGTCACGGCATTGTGGGTCTGAGCCCAGAAGATATGAGCAGCAGGATGGATTAAATGCATGGTGAGGCATATATTGTTTTTTTGTAAAGAATTGTCCAATCAGTCAGTAAGGATTTAGGGCCCTTTTACATGGCGATATTTTTCATCAGTATTTGTTAACAGACGCCAGGAGTGGATCCAAAACACAGAAGAGGTGAGAGTGGTTCAGATATTATTTTTCTCTGTGTTTGTTCCCCTCTGGTTTTTAGCTTACAAATACTAATGTAAATTACTGCCCAAAATGCTCAATGTGTGAATGAGGCGAGGAAGCTGCTTGTAATCCTGTAATATAAGTCCTTATTCTGAGGATGAGCGCTCACTTGCAGGTGCTGTGCTGTAATGCTTATCTTCTCTGCTCCATCATACTCCCCAGAGCAGGGGCGACCCCTGGGGCAAAACTGCAGCCGGCAGATGTCAGACGTGTCACTCAGTGATATGTGATGGAGCCCGACTCCCAAACAAAATCAGACAGAAGCATACAAAATAAATACATGAAGCATTGCAATTAGGTGTCAAACGTTCTCAACTTTATTTAAATTTACATGACACTGAACCATCACCTATCAGGATAAAGAAGATTCTGTGTAGCCTCTGTTCCTATAGACCATCTTGCTTGCAGCCTTCTCCATTGAAGACTACGGAAATTACAGGAATAGATGAGTAATCTGCTTATACTGCTGTAATACAATTCTTTTATCCAATGATGAGAGCATGCGTCCAGGAGTTGTGCTGTAATGTTTGTCTCCTCTTCACCATCATCATCGGAGCAGGGGCGACCCCTGGGGCAAAATGTGCTTACTGGGTTCTGTGCAGCCGGCAGATGTCCAGCTGTATGTGATAGACCCCGACCCCCAAACAAAATTAATCAGACAGAAGCACACAAAATAAATACACGAAGCATTGCAATTAGGTGTCAAATGGTCAAAATTTTATTTAAATTTACATGACACCGAAAATAGCACAACCCCCGACTCACGAAGAGTCACCCTCCAGCACTCAGGAGAGGAAAACCCCCTGTGGAGGAAACCTCTATGGAACCATGGATGGAGGGCTGCCCTTCCATTGGGCTTAGAGAGTTAGTGCCAATATATAACAGATGTAACTGCAGAATTGTACAATTTGTACATTTTACCAGATTTACAGAGAATGACATAACAAATACAGACTATAAATGTGATAAAGCGGATGTGGGAGAGATCTGGCTGCGATATCTGTCACCACATTGATTGATGGAGCGAATTTGGTTGATCTGATTGGCCAGGTGGATGTATAATTTCTCCCTTACAGATCCAGGTCCGCCTCTCAAAAAATTGGACATTTGGTTACAGTTCGTTATGCCTAATCCCTAATAGGATAAATAATCCCTCCCAATTTATCACCCATTAGAGTCATAGATCAGTCCATGAACTCCCAAAGGAGAGCTGCTCTATATAGAGGGTAACAGAAGGGGATCCTGGTCTAGGGACCCCCCTTTGTTACCTTCCCATGCCCTAGGGGTGTCTAAAGCAGACAACCCCTTTCCCTGCTAGAACCTCCAAATTACACCAAGTTTGGCACATTACGTGGGTGGTCAAGCTCAAGGTCCTCAGGCGCATCAGTAATGGCGCTGATCGTGGCAGCGCGGAATTCTTTTATGGAATCTTCTTTATGACACTGGTTTATGACCTCATAACAGTTGTCATGGTGACTACAGGGTCTATTACTGATGCAGGGCACAAGTATTAACCCTTTCATCATTGGTAATTTGCTATTGTTATAGAGGCAGATAACTGCACTTGTTACCAAGCAGGGACCTTATCATTATTGCTTCCCTTAGGCACCATAAGAAATACAGATTACAAATTAAATGTGCAAGTTTGTCATGAGTGTTTTGCACTTTCTAGATCCAGAGATTGGGTTTATTACTAGCACTTTACAAAGAAAAAAAAAAAAGAGGAAATTACTTGTAAAATAATATTATTGGGAATTGCATTTCAAGCATTTTCCTAATGTGCATTCTACATAGTTACATAGATTGAAAAAAGTAGGGGTGGACATTAACAGCTTGGGGCCCAAGTGCAAGAAATGTGTCCGAGCCCCCATCTTTTTATGGCGACAAAGCTACAGATATATATACACATACACAGTGTGGGAAATAAATATTTGATCCCCTGCTGTTTTTCTAAGTTTGGCCACTGACAAAGACATGAACAGTCTATAATTTTAAGGGTAATTTTAACATTGAGAGATAGAATATCCCTGCCCAAAAGAATCAAGAAAATCACATTGTATAGATTAGATATTTTTTTTTGCATTTTGCAGTGAGAAATAAGTATTTCATCCCCTACAAACCATTATGAGTTCTGGCTGCTACAGACCAGTTAGACGCTCCTAATCAACTCGTTACCTGCAGTAAAGACAGCTGTCTTACATAGTCACCTGTATAAAAGACTCTTGTCCACAGACTCCATTAATCAGTCAGACTCTAACCTCTACCACATGGGCAAGACCAAAGAGCTTTCTAAGGATGTCGGGGACCAGATCATAGACCTGCACAAAGCTGGAATGGGCTACAAAACCATAAGTAAGACTCTGGGTGAGAAGGAGACAACTGTTGGTGCAATTGTAAGAAAATTAAAGAAATACAAAATGACTGTCAATCGACATTGATCTGGGGCACCATGCAAAATCTCACCTCGTGGGGTATCCTTGATCATGAGGAAGGTGAGAGATCAGCCTAAAACTACAGGGGGGAACTTGCTAATGATCTCCAGGCAGCTGGGACCACAGTCACCAAGCAAACCATTGGTAACACATTACACTTTAAAGGTTAAAATCCTGCAGTGCCCGCAAGGTCCCCCTGCTCAAGAAGGCACATGTGCAGGCCCATCTGAAGTTTGGCAATGAATACCTGGATGATTCTGTGAGTTATTGGGAGAAGGTGCTGTGGTCAGATGAGACAAAAATTGAGCTCTTTAGCATTAACTCAATTGGCCGTGTTTGGAGGAAGAAGAAGGAAGTACAACCCTAAGAACATCGTTCCAACCGTGAAGCATGGTGGGGGAAACATACTTTGGGGGTGCTTTTCTGCAAAGGGGACATGACGACTGCACCGTATTGAAGGGAAGATGGATGGCGTCATGTATCGCGAGATTTTGGCCAACAACCTCCTTCCCTCAGTAAGAGCATTGAAGATGGGTCGTGGCTAGGTCTTTGCAGCAAGGCAATGACCCAAAACATACAGCCAAAGCAACAAAGGAGTGGATCTAAAAGAACTACAGTAAGGTCATGGAGTGGCCTAGCCAGTCTCCAGACCTTAATCCCATAGAAAACTTATGGAGGGAGTTAAAGCTCCGATTTGCCAAGCAACAGCCTCAAAATCTTAATGATTTAGAGATGATCTGCAAAGAGGAGTGGACCAAAATTCCTCCCGACATGTGCACAACCCTCATCATCAGCTACAAACAACGTCTGACTGCTGTGCTGCCAACATGTGTTTTACCACCAAGTATTAAGTGTTGTTTTCCAGAGGGATCAAATACTTATTTCTCACTGCAAAATGCAAAAAAATTATCTAGTTTATACAATGTGATTTTCTTGATTTTTTTTTGGATATTCTATCTCTCAATGTTAAAATTAACCTACCCTTAAAATTATAGACTGTTCCTGTCTTTGTCAGTGGGCAAACTAAGAAAGACAGCAGGGGATCAAATAATTATTTCCCCCACTGTGTATATAATTATATATATATACAGTATGTAGATTGTATGCATCTACCTCCTTCTAGGTTGTGCCTGGATATGTACACCCACTATATACTGTGTATGTCTGCACCACTTCAGTGCAGTAAGGCGACATTACTGACCACGGAGCAGCCGTGCTCTTTAGAGCTGATGTATTTTTATTTTTGTGAATAGTTTCAGCTGCCTGAAGACCATTGCTCGCCATCTACCATGGGCATGCTGCAGATCCTCGCTAAGTTGCCATCTTACTCCCTGGCATCAGGATGGTTAATAACAGTACAACCCATGTGCAGACAGATTTGTCTGACTCCTTACCGGACTCCAGCAACCATCGGCTGTGATCCCAGCAGAGAGTACTGCGATTCAGGACTATCTCCGACCATGCCGGTGCTGGTCATAATTCACCGGTACCAGAGGAGGACAACTTTGGGACATTGTCCAAGACATACTCCTCAAGAACTGTGTTTAAGAAATAGTCTCCAGAGGTCCAGGACTTGAAATATGAAGAGGGTGAGGACATTACTGGGGCACACAACCCGCTCATAATAGGTACAGGGGAAGAAGAAACACTCCGTACTGGTACTTCCTCCAGTGTAAGGCCAAAATAAAGGAGGGCAAGGTAAGAATGTCTATATTGTTATTCTACTGGGGATCCGCAGGGGAGGGATCGCACATCACAATGCTAGTTTACAATGAAGCATACCAGACAATATATGTCCTTCTATAATATATCCTCATATAATTTCCTATTGTGGCAAATATTATGCAATTACATTGTCCTAAATGATTGTATTTGCTGATCGTAACCTTAACGGTATGATGGTAGCGTCACTGACGCGCCCCCTGGGCCTGTGTTGTGCAGGGGAACCCGGAACCGGGCCTGTTGTAGAATGCTGGGGGTTATAGTCTCCGTGTGGCGGTGACCCGGTCCGTGCCCAGGGTGGTCAAACCAGTGGCAGTTTTAATGTATAGCAAATGTCCGACTACGCCACCCGTGGATTGCGGTCAGTGGGGACCGCCGCTGCGCTGCCGACCGCTGAGGCTGATGTTGTTTGCGCAGCCGAGTATGGGATAACTCCCCACGGGAGAAGTATTGCCTCAGGGCAGCTAATGTGAGAGATGATGGGAGTGATGGTGTGAGGGTCCCAGTGCTAATGGTGCTGGTGCGGCAAGGAATCACAGAGGCGTGAGGTGCAGTTCAGGGTCTTTACTGATGGTACAAGGCAGACCCTCCCGGGAGTACTGGCTAGTATAAGGGGCCTGGTCAGTCTGCGAGCAAGCAGGAGTTCCCCTGGCCAGGTGGAGTTGTAGGCCTCCCCGTTTATCTGCACTCTTCCTGGCTACCTTGATGTCAGCGGTTACAAGTAGCCCACGTCCCTGAGTATACCGTGTGGTGCTCACCCGTATGGCTGGTGACTTGGGGCCTTCTGTTAGCCTCCGCTCCTGGATGGCGGCGCTGGTCCCTTCTTTGTGACTGAGCCTCCGGGCTTCTATGGCCAGAGGACCTGGAATCCCCTGCCGGTTGGTTTCTGCTGCTGGGTATATATCAGTCCCCACAGCCTCGGACTCCTGTGTCCGGTTTTAGTAACTTCAGCCAGGGCGAGCTATATCTCTGCTCACAGCCCCTGGCCTTCAGCTGCTGCTCCTACAGAGCTCCTGTTCTCACTTTCCCTCTCCAGGCTCTGACTACTCTGCTTGTTCTGCAGGCTCTGTCTCTAGCTTCACTCACTAATCCCGCCCCAGACCCAGTTTATAAGGGCAGATTCCTCCCCTTCCAGGTCTGGGCGGACCGTGTTGCATGCTTAGGGCTCCTGGCCAGAGAAACCTCCCACTTGCTCTCAGACATAATATCTCTATTACTGTGGTAACCAGACCCCTGGGGTGCCACATTCCCCCCTAGTAAATTTTAGTACTCCGGGACTAAACACATTTTTAAAGAAACATAATAACAGGGTATAAACAATAATACGATAACATATTTACAAGAAGCTTTAGTTCTTTAAAGGTCACGGCGTGTCCGCAACCGGGTGTCCATATCACCCAAGGTGAAGCTTTAAGCGAAGTAGGGGACCTGTCCAAAGCAAACCCCTTGCGTTGTCCTTGGGTGTGGCTGCAAGGGTAGACTAACTACTTTGGGCCGCAAGGAGGCCACGCCAGACAGGTTTTCTCTTCCGCGGCCGTCTTCGCAAGAGGCACCAAGGTGCAACTATCTACAAAACTGTTCCGGTTATCCAGCGTCCATAACCTGTTAGTCCATAAAAATCTGCAGGGTAACTGAGAAACATAATTAATAACAGGCAACAAACATAAACCATAAACAGTTAACAGATAAATTCACAGTGCATTAGTTTAGATTCTCCAGCGAGCGGGCATCTGACCTCTAGTGACTCTAGTGGACCTACGGAGCTCACTAACTGGTTCTGCACTACAGGGTGTAGGAGGTGTTATGGGTAAGCTGGGCAGTTGTCTGCGCACTCTTTGGCTCACTAGGGGCACGGCAGGCTCACTACTAGCAGAGGGTTGATCCTCCTGTACTGCTGGTGTGGACTCTTCTGCCTCTTGGGCCGGCTGCTCTTCCAGCTCTACTGGTTCCTCTGTAGGCACTTGCGGGGCTGGCTGGAGAAAGGTGAGGACGGGTACCACGACAGCGCCGTTTACTTGTGTCCAAGACCGGGGGAAGTCTCCGAGTACGGTACTGATCATTTCTTCCCTTTCCTCTGCGGGTTGAGGGTTTCCTTGATCTTCTTCAGGGCTTTGCAGCTGCTCGGGACACTTCTTCAGGTGGTCTCTGGAGACAATGGCTGTGGTTTCTCCTCCATCCTTACTGATTACGCAGATTTTTGGGTTCTCATGGCTTGATGGCAGTACGGTGTACGGGTCCTTCTCCCACTGGTCGTCCAACTTGTGGAGCCGCCTCTTCCTCTTCAAGACCTGATCTCAAGGTACCAGGGGAACAGCGGGAGCATACTGGTTATAAGCCTTCTCTTGCCTTTCTCTAGCTTGAGACAGACTTCGCTCGACGCTCTCCTGTACTTTCCGATACTGCTGCTGCCGTTCTGTATCCCAGTCTGCCTCTGGCGAGGTGTCCTCAGGCGTCAGGACTCCCATATCCAGGTCAATAGGCAGCTTACCAGGTCTTGCTCTCATTAGGTAAGCCGGGGTACAGTTGGTGGAACCTACAGGGATGTGGTTATACAGGTCCACCAGATCGGGCAGTTTCTCAGGCCACAGACTGCGTTCTTCCAGGGGCAATGTTTTTAGCAGATCTATCACCACCTGGTTCATCTTCTCGCAGAGTCCATTGGTTTGAGGGTGATAGGGCGTTGTTCTTATCTTCTTGCAGCCATACAGGTTGCAGAACTCCTGGAAGACCTCCGCTTCGAAGGCTGGTCCTTGGTCTGTCAACACTTGGTCCGGGTACCCGTGTGGACGGCAGAAGTGCTGCTGGAAGGCTCTAGCTGCTGTTTGAGCCGTTAAGTCCTTGACCGGGACCACCACCAGGAACCGGGAGTAATGATCTACGATTGTGAGGGCGTAGACATACCCAGATCTGCTTGGAGCCAGTTTCACATGGTCCAGGGCTACCAGTTCCAGTGGCTGTCTGGTGATGATGGGCTGCAGGGGAGTCTTCTGGCTGGCTCGGTCTTTTCTTCTCAGGTGGCACGGGCCACAGTCTCTGCACCACCTCTCGATGGCTCCTCTCATGCCTACCCAGTAGAACCGTTCACGCAACAAGAACTCCAGCTTCTTCCATCCGAAATGCCCTGCTCCGTTGTGGTATGCCTCCAGAACCATAGCCGCGTCTCGTCTTGGGACCACTACCTGCCAGGTCAACTCATGTGTTCGAGAGTTAACCATTCTCCGGCACAGCTTCTCCCTGTAGAGGAACAGCTTACTTTTCTCCTTCCACAGTTGCTTGGTCTCCTCCGGAGCATCTGGGTCAAGACGAGCATCGGCCTGGGTCAGCATTTCCTTCACCAAATGGACTGCGGGATCACTGTCTTGCGTCTCTGCCCAGTTGTAGTGGGGCAAGGGATTGAACGTCACGGAGCGCCTGTCCTTCACACGGTGGGAATACAGGGTAATCCCATGACGGTGGAACGCAGGGAGCTCAACTTCTTCTGGATCTTCCCCTACGTCCGGTAAGTTCGGCATTCTAGACAGGGCATCCGCGTTGGCATTTGAGCGTCCTGCCCGGTATTTGATGGTGAATTCAAAGTTGGACAGGCGGGCCATCCATCTCTGTTCCAGGGCACCGAGCCTTGCAGTGTCCAGGTGTGTCAACGGGTTGTTATCCGTGTACACGGTGAATTTGGAGGAGGCAAGGTAATGCTTGAAACGTTCGGTCACTGCCCACACTACTGCCAGGAACTCCAGCTTGAATGAGCTATAATTCTCAGGGTTCCTCTCCGTGGGCCGTAGCTTTCGGCTGGCTTAAGCGATTACCCGTTCTTTCCCTTGCTGGATCTGGGACAGTACGGCTCCTAGCCCGATGTTGCTTGCGTCCGTGTGGAGGATAAAGGGCTGGCTGTAGTCTGGATATGCCAGGATTTCATCCCCCGTGAGGGCCATCTTCAGCTGGCAGAAGGACTCCTCTTCCAGCTTTTCCCACCTAAAGGGCGGCTTCTGGTTTTTGGCTTTCCGCGATTGACCTATCAGGAGGTCCTGCTATGGCTGCCATTTTGGTGAAACCGGGAATGAATCTTCGGTAGTAGCCTACCAACCCGAGGAACTGCCGCACTTCCTTTATGCTGGAGGGTCTTGGCCAGTCCTTAATCACGGTGATCTTATCAGGGTCAGGAGCCACTCTGTCAGCACTCACCACGTGTCCCAGGTATTGCACCTTTTGGTTTCAGGAGGTGACACTTGGAGGGTTTCACTTTTAGGCCGTAGTTTGCCAGAGCTTCAAACACTTCTGCCAGGTGTTTCAGGTGGTCCTCGTAGGTCTTGGAATAGACGATGACATCGTCCAGGTACAACAGGACCGTCTCGAAGTTCCGGTGTCCCAGACAGCATTCCATCAACCGTTGGAAGGTTCCTGGTGTGTTGCAGAGCCCGAACGGCATACAGTTAAATTCGCTGAGACCCATCGGGGTGGTGAATGCGGTCTTCTCCCGGTCTGCCTCTACTACAGAAACCTGCCAGTACCCGCTAGTGAGATCCAAAGTAGAGAAGAAGTTAGCAGATTTTAATGCAGCTAAGGACTCTTCTATCCTTGGTAACGGGTACGCATCTTTGTGTGTGATACGGTTGACCTTCCTGTAGTCTACACACATTCTCATAGTGTTGTCTTTCTTTTTCACTAAGACTAGTGGAGCTGCCCAGGGGCTACAGCTGTCCCTAATTACCCTAGCCTCCTTCATGTCTTTTAGCATCCCCTTGGCGTGTTGGTAGTGTGCAGGGGGTACGGGTCGGTATCTCTCCTTTATGGGAGGATGGTCTCCCGTGGGGATGTGATGTTCTACCCCCGTTACTCGCCCGAAGTCCAGCGGGTGTTTACTAAACACTCTCTCGTACTCTTGAACCACCCGATAGACTCCCTGTTTCTGGTGTGAGGGAGTGGAGTCAGTACCCAAATGCAGTTGCTGACTCCAGTCCTCCATTGGTTTCTTAGAGCCGTTACCTTCCTCTGGTTGAGATGGAGGCAAGGGTTCCACGGCCTGTACAGAATTCTGCTTTATGGTGAACAATTTGGCTAGCGTGGCATACCGGGGCAGGTGTACTTCTCTCTCCCCGATATTTATGATGCGAACGGGCTCCCTCCCATGGCATACATCGACCACCCCTCGTGCCGTCAAAATGGTGGGCCTACTGTCTGAGTAGACTTGTTCTACCATTGCTTGGTAGTCTCTACCTCTTAGACCAATAGCTGCCCGGCACCAAATCATCATCTCACTTTTTGGGGGCATGGCAATAGGGAACGGGTCACACATTCTCACGCTACCTATCTCACCACCAGATAGTTCCACCTGTTGCCGCTTCATCAGTGCCCGGATCTCTTTTTGGAGCACACGCTGCTGGCCGGAACTGGCGTTCTTGGCAACCTGCTGTAAAATGAGAATCACCTCTGCAAGACAATTTTCAATCACATTAGTTCCCAAGGTTATTCTAGGGTGACTCTCATGACGGTCTATGTCCACTATAATCAGTCCTTGTACCGCCAGTTCGACTTTACCGATGTTAATGGTCACCTCTTTGAATCCCAATTGCGGCACGGGCTGACCATTGCTGGCGATGATACTCAGGTCGTCATCTGGGTAGCGGGTTATGTCCGAGTCATTCCAGTACTGTTTAAAGAGCACGTACGGGATTGTGATCACCTGTGACCCAGTGTCTAGTAGGGCACTCATAGGAATGCCATCCAGTACCACAGGCAAGATTGGACGTCCCCCTATGTATTTATCACGCCAGTTTGATGGGCCTGATGGTCTTATGCCTGGGGGTTGGCCCTCTACCCCAGGTTGTGCCCGTTTAAATGACAGTACCTTGCCACATGTCCGGGTTGATTGCAGCGGCGGCAGATGGGTCGTCCGTCCTCGTTGTATCTGTCGCTGGGTCTTCCTCTGGCCGGTGGGGTCCTCCTCAGTCGGCGCCACGGGACGTCCTCCAGTCCGGATGCCAGCTGGATCTTTCCTGGAGAAGAGACCTGTAAAGACTGCACAGTTCTGGTTAGCGCGGCAACGCTCTTAGTCAGCTCTTGGACCTGATGGTGCAGGTCTGTAGCCGGGTCACTGTTTAAAGCCTGCGCATCAGCTCCCACAGGCCCTGCAGACAAGGGCGCCGTCTCCTGGTGGTAAGTGATAGCAGGGGGCCTGTGGGTCACAGCGCCACCTGGTGCCGGTTCTCGGAGCACCCGGATGGCTCTGTCCTTGAACTGTGCAAAGTCCAGGTCAGGGTCCTGTAAGGCCATTGCCCGCAACTGGGTTCGGTGGGCATTGCACAGTAGACCCTCAATAAATTGTTCAGTCAACAGCTTATCTTCATTTCCCACGCTGTCAGGGTCTGCCTGCTTAATGGCTCTCAGGGCCTCTTGTAGGTTTAGAGCATAGTCTCTTATACTCTCATGTGCCCGTTGTTTACACCCGTAAAATCTGAGCTTTATTTCGGCTGAGGTGCGGGTATCAGCCGGGCTAGTATTTCCCTGACAGTCCTCTTCCTTCCAGGTGACCAGGACTTTACCTCCCTTTGGGCTGCCCCGATTAATTGGGCCACCAGGATGCTCACTTTTTGCTCTTCTGTGAGGGGGTACACCTGGAAGAGGCTATCCAGTCTTTCTCTAAAGTCATTTAGAGTATGTGACTCCCCTGAGTACTGGGGTAGCCAGGTTGCCCCCGGGATATAAGGCATGGTGAATGGCATGACTGCTGCAGCGGTTGCGCTGGCGGTGGCTGTGGCAGTGGAGCTCCCCTCGGTATCCGGCATCCTCCTCCCCCCTAGTGGACCGTGGCCTACCTTGCGATGCTCTTCTTCCGTAGGCCGCGGCTCCGCAGTCGATCGTCGGGGTTGAGGACCTGGCGTCGCGCTCCGATGACGTCAGCGTCGCTCTTCCTCCCTTCCAGGACCTTGCGCAGCGTCAGAGCGTGGGGCGGAGCTTCGGATCTCGCGCGCTTTCGGCGTCCACGCCCCTCTTCTTCCCGTGCGGCTTCCCGAAGATGGCGTCCGAAGGCGGGAAGCAGCTGCGGATGGCGGGAAGAAGGCAGAAGACAGCGGGAAACGATCCAAGATGGCGTCTGATGGCGGGAATCGGCTCCGGATGGCGGGAAACGACTCCGGACGGCGGGAAACTTCACCACAGGTAAGTATAAAAGTCTCTTTTTCAGGCACGCAGTACCCGGTGGTTGCGGGCACGAAATCCTGCCGACTACGCCAAAGTTGACGCGCCCCCTGGGCCTGTGTTGTGCAGGGGAACCCGGAACCGGGCCTATTGTAGAATGCTGGGGGTTGTAGTCTCCGTGTGGCGGTGACCCGGTCCGTGCCCAGGGTGGTCAAACCAGTGGCAGTCTTAATGTATAGCAAATGTCCGACTACGCCACCCGTGGATTGCGGTCAGTGGGGACCGCCGCTGCGCTGCCGACCGCTGAGGCTGATGTTGTTTGCGCAGCCGAGTATGGGATAACTCCCCACGGGAGAAGTATTGCCTCAGGGCAGCTAATGTGAGAGATGATGGGAGTGATGATGTGAGGGTCCCAGTGCTAATGGTGCTGGTGCGGCAAGGAATCACAGAGACGTGAGGTGCAGTTCAGGGTCTTTACTGATGGTACAAGGCAGACCCTCCCGGGAGTACTGGCTAGTATAAGGGGCCTGGTCAGTCTGCGAGCAAGCAGGAGTTCCCCTGGCCAGGTGGAGTTGTAGGCCTCCCCGTTTATCTGCACTCTTCCTGGCTACCTTGATGTCAGCGGTTACAAGTAGCCCACGTCCCTGAGTATACCGTGTGGTGCTCACCCGTATGGCTGGTGACTTGGGGCCTTCTGTTAGCCTCCGCTCCTGGATGGCGGCGCTGGTCCCTTCTTTGTGACTGAGCCTCCGGGCTTCTATGGCCAGAGGACCTGGAATCCCCTGCCGGTTGGTTTCTGCTGCTGGGTATATATCAGTCCCCACAGCCTCGGACTCCTGTGTCCGGTTTTAGTAACTTCAGCCAGGGCGAGCTATATCTCTGCTCACAGCCCCTGGCCTTCAGCTGCTGCTCCTACAGAGCTCCTGTTCTCACTTTCCCTCTCCAGGCTCTGACTGCTCTGCTTGTTCTGCAGGCTCTATCTCTAGCTTCACTCACTAATCCCGCACCAGACCCAGTTTATAAGGGCAGATTCCTCCCCTCTCAGGTCTGGGCGGACCGTGTTGCATGCTTAGGGCTCCTGGCCAGAGAAACCTCCCACTTGCTCTCAGACATAATATCTCTATTACTGTGGTAACCAGACCCCTGGGGTGCCACATCACCACTAGCACCTAAGAAACACAGTGAAGCCTGGTAAGTGTCCGGACGGAGGAGATAGCCATTGATGAGAAGCATTATTTTTTAGGATCATAGCCATGACTGTTATAGCATTTGCATAAGTCGCCCTTGTGCCATGTTGTTCTCCTTTTTTCAAGCAATGTCTGTAATCACAGCAAAACTATTGCAGTCTTCACAACACAGCCCGGCTCTGCTACGATTATGGAAATCATGTCCAAGAGCAATAAAGAAAAATATTCACAAGTGTTTTTAAGAAATTGCGACTGGTTTTTTTTTGCTTGGATTATTTATTTATTTTTTTATGTTTGCATTATTTTGTCTTTTTGCTTCTTTTGTTGCATCTGTGCATTTTTACGTTTTTTTCTTTTGTTGCTAATCACAGCATGTTCTAAGTTTCGTGATTTACTTATTTTTTTTTCTTTCTTTACTTTTTCTATAAATTTTACCATTAGAAAATGCACCTAAAAAGTCATACACATGTCTGTATGTGTCAGAGTTGTCTTGGGGTCTCATCTATTTATTTAGTACGGTAAAGAGGGAGGAGGTGAGTAAGGACATAAGTGTGAAGTGGTGGGTCCTGATTGCTTGTATATCCTGCTCTGCTTCTAGCACTTCTATTGCTCTCCTCTGAAGACATGTCCCTCTTGTGTGCAGCTGGCCGAAGCCCTGGACCTCTTCCAGGAACAGATGCTGAAAGAGGAGCGGCTGCAGCCGGAGGAAAGTAACTACACTGTTCTCATCAGAGGCTGCGGAAGAGTTGGATATATCGTATATATAACGTATTGACGGCTCTGTCTGACAGTCTAATATGTATGGGGTCCCGGACAATTTTTTGGGGGAGTTAATGATACAGCATAACTGATCATTTAATTTGGCTGATCATTATGTTCTGGAGATAAGGTGCCAGTAGACATGTCTGGTGGTGACTCTCATAGAGAACACAGGAGTGTATGGGAGAGATGGCTGCCAGACAACTGTTAAGCGCGGGCCGTCTTTCATCCAAGAGCCATCTAATGTGTGTGGCGGGCTTTATAAGGTTGATCTGTGACCCCTTGATAATGAGCCATGATAAAGCAGCATTGGGTAAGCTCCAAGGAGTGGCCAGTAAAGTCCTTCTGCCTGTGTTCACATGGATGGGATTAGCCGGGGTCCATGCCGTGGTGGCTGTGCTCATCAGGCCCTGGACACATTAGTCAGATCTGTACAGCATGTTGCAGCTTATTCTGAAATATTTATAACAAAGCCCAGATAATGGTCACATTAACTGTGGCATGTTTGTAGCTTTTTAATGATTTAATACCAAAATGATCTTATTTACTCTGTGAAACAACCTTTAAAGGGACTTTCTTGTTTCACAAAACCGCTGTTCCTGGCTGCAGTTTGTTTAAAGAAATTACAAAAACCGTCTGTTCTCTATTCATCCTCCCCAGGTCCAGCGCAAAGTTTCTCCTGCTGCTCCCGCTGTCTGTTATTGTCTGCAGCGCTGACAACACATCTACAGCTCTGCAGCCTGTAGCTACGCTCAGCGGCTCGTGCCGTTAACTCGGGCCGACCTTCAGAGCTCACTGACTGACTGCAGTGCTTTCACCGTCACGTCAGCGCTGCAGACAATGACTGACACCAAAGCATTATTATTATTACTATTTATTATTATAGCGCCATTTATTCCATGGAGCTTAACATGTGAAAAAGGGGATATACATAACAAACAACAAGTACAATAATCCTGAACAAAAACGCAACGGCAAACTGTTACAGAAGGAGAGAGGGTCTCCCCGCGAGGGCTCACAGTCTACCAGGGATAGGTGAGGGTACAGCAGGTGAGGGTAGAGCTAGTCATGCAGCGGTGTGGTGGAGCGGTGGTTACTGCAGGTTGTAGGCTTGTCGGAAGATGTGGGTCTTCAGGTTCCTTTTGATGGTTTCCACGGTAGGCGAGAGTCTGACATGTTGGGGTAGAGAGTTCCAGAGTAGGGGGAAAGCACAGGAGAAATCTTGTATGCAATTGTGGGCAGAGGAGATAAGAGGGGAGTAGAGAAGGAGATCTTGTGAGGATCGGAGGCTGCGTGCAGGTAAGTACTGGGAGACTAGGTCAGAGATGTATGAAGGTTTATAAAAAAAAAATTCAATAAAAAACATTGAAACACAGATATATGGGGGAGACAGGTTGTGAATGGCTTTGTATGCCATGGTTAGGGTTTTGAACTGGAGTCTCTGGGTACATGGGAGCCAGTGCAGGGATTGACAGAGAGGAGAGGCCGGGGAACAGCGGGGGGACAGGGGGATTAGTCAGGTAGCCGAGTTTAGGATAGATTGGAGGGGTGCAAGAGTGTTGGAAGGGAGGCCACAGAGCAGGAGGTTGCAGTAGTCGAGGCGGGAGATGATGAGGGCGTGCACTAGTGTTTTTGCAGATTCGTGGTTGAGGAATGTGCGGATCCGGGAGATGTTTTTGAGTTGACGTTGGCAGGAAGTGGAAAGGGCTTGGATATGTGGCTTGAAGCACGGTTTGTTTCTTAAAAAAAAAAAAATGTTGTGTTGGAATAGGGGTTGTCTGAAATAGGATAACCCCCTTAAAGTGAATCTGTCACCAGGTTTTTGTTATCTAATCTGACAGCAACATAATGTATGGGCAGAGACCCTGATTCCAGCGATGTGTCATTTACTGGGCTGCTTGCTGTAGTTTTTATAAAATCACAGTTTTATCAGCAGGAGATTATCACTAGAGGACTAGTAAGCCTGCTGCTAGGTAGTCCTCGGTATTCATGTGCTCTGTATAACCCCATCCCCACCACTGACTGGAGGAAAGCTGCCGATCAGTGGTGTGGGTGGGGTTATACAAAGCTCAGCATTCAGAGAACTACTAGAGCTGCAGCAGATAAAATACTGATTTTATCAAAATAGCAGTAAGCAGCAAAAAGCGTGAGATATCACTGTAATCAGGGTCTCACCCCTTATATCATGCTGCTCTCAGATGGGGCATCTAAAACCGGGTGGCAGATTCCCTTGCGATTTAACAGCACTTTCAGATGACTTTTTAGAATAAGGAGTACTATATAAGGAATAATTGCCACTCATTATACACTCCTGAGTGTACATGAATGTATGGGGAGTGTACATTATATGATGGGTATCCTGCATTTTTTCTCTGCATTATAAGCCTCAGCATTTACCTTTTCTGTGCTTTGCTTTCTCTCCCTCCAGCTCCCCCTTGCATAGGTTTATAGGGGCATCGCAGACATTTTTGTTGAAATGAACCTGTCACGTTCCTCCCGGTAGCGTTCGACTTCCAGTCACCGGGGCGGCACTGCTCTGTGTATAGAAAGTGGCGCCTGTAACTGCGACCCCTGTAGTGACTGATGGCAGCTCAGCATTAGGGCCGGCTGTCAATCAGGGCTGAGGGCACGGTGACAGCCGTCACTCTCTATACACAGAGCGGTGACTGAACCAGTGCCGCCCCCATGACTGATACCCAAACGCTACCAGGTGCAGTAAAGTTAATTTCCTCCTGGCAGAGGGCGTCTAAATGCCGGCACCGGGCAGGTTCAGAATGCTATTAACCTGCAGAGTAACCCCATATCTACAGGTTGATAGCGTTTTTTCACGTGACCGGTTCCCTTCCCTTCTCCCACAGATTTAGCAGATATTGAGAGTGAATGATTAGTGCAGGAGACCAAAAAATGTCTTTTAAGTGACAAAAGAAGAAGGTTTATCTGATAATGTATATTACAAAGTGTCTTATCTTTACTTGCACTATTGATCAATGAAATCAGGTTAGGCTGGAGCAGGAGCACAGTGATAGGACAATCAGAGGGAGACACGGGCAGATCGTGCTGCAGCTTATTCTAGTAAGGAGTTTATCTCACTTCAGTGCTGAGCACTTCTACACAACCATATCACTGCCACTGCTTCTGAACATGTGCTGAATGGAAAGCGGGAATCCCTCCCGCCTGTGTGCGATGTGTACGTGAGCAGTCAGTGCAGCATTCTCTACCCACTAGCTGAGAGATAACTGAAGCTTAGCGCTAGAGCCTGCAGAGGGGAGAACTGGTGACAATTGCAGGACACACAGGGGCCAGAATAGAATATACACATAGCAGTAGCCATCTGACATGACTGTTATGCCCTCAATATAACATTCATTGTGTACGCTGTCCATCAGTGTACAAGCTGTGGGGATCTGGCCGAGGCCGGCAGTACCAGGCGCACACACTTATATGGATCTTGCTGTGAAGGGGCGTCAGCGCCCCAGTGAGCACCATGGACCATTTGTTCTGTTAATTGGGAGGACTAATAACGTAATACAGTAAATTACCTGTACATTATCTGATAATGCCCTGTATATTATGTACTTACATTATTATTGCTATTATTACATACAGTTTTTACAGTACAGACTCATTTCTTGTTACATCATTTAGATGAAAAAGCGAGGTCTGGTTGCCACAGATGCCACATATACTGCCCTGTTCAACGCCTGCGCGGAGTCGCCATGGAAAGACTCGGGTCTGCAGCACGCACTGAAGCTGCGGAAAGAATTGATGGACAAGAACATTGCGCTTAATCCCATCACTTACCGGAGCTCGCTGAAGGTCTGCACGCTGAGCTCAGGACTGCAGGGGAGCTGTGAGCTATTTAAGGTAAGTCAAGGTCACAGTCCTGGTCACCCACAATGGAGTCCTTATAAGATGCCCGTATCGTAGATTAACCGGGAGGGAACAGCATCATTGTAATCATTCCACGGGGAATCACCAGTGCACCATGTCTGGCCGGGGACTTAGCAGCCATCAGATGGCACCACCAGAGTTCAGTTCTTCTGTGGGGACCAGGGGGTCACTTACTAAATTCGAGAAAGGTGGACAGCTTTGAACTATCTGCTACTGCGACGCCCTCCCTGAGCGGTGGGGTTACTCAGTACCAGACAATATATGGTGGGGGTATGGGAGTGTCGTCGTGGCCGCGACTCGGTCCGTGCCCAGGGCTGTCACATAAAAAGAATGGGCTATTGGATGAGTGGATGTTCGACTACGCCACCTGTGGTTTCTGGTGATGGCCACCAGCGTTGCAGCAGTCCTCTGAGGCTGATGTTCTGACAGCTTGGTTGGTACTACTCCCCACAGGTGGAGTAGGCCTCAGGGCAGTTTGGAGGATCTGGGGAGTTGTGGTGGGTGCAGTGCCGCGCAGGAATGAGCAAACGGAGGCAGTATGTGAAGTCATCCAAGATTTACTCACTTTGATGAAGTAGCAGCTGCAAAGCTTCTCTCTGCTTCTCGTGGCGCGCTGCGGCCACCAGGAAGGGGTTCAGCACTTCCTAGGTAGATCAGGAGCACCTGTCAAGACCTCCCTGGGGTTTTCCTCTCTTTCCTAGATTCTCCCACTGAGTCCTCTCCTGACGGTATGTGATGTGAACGTGGAGTAAGGCCGGGTCCCACTAGATATACACAGGTTGAGAGATACAGGTGGCGACTCCGCTCCGTCCGTATCCCCCTGGGATCCACTAAGCCTCCAGGCTTTTCTAACGATGACGTGAAGTACACTGTCAGATATCAGGGGCCGGTCCCCTCTTGCGGCAGGAGTCCCTCAGGCTAGGCCAGAGTGAAGAATACAGGTGGCGACTCCGCTCCGTCCGTACCCTCCTGGGATCCTTTCGCCTGTGGAGCCTATCTCCTCTGCTCCCCTCCTGGGCCTTCTTGATTGGACTCTGACCGGGGACAGAGCTAGCTATAACTCAACTCTGCCCCAACCCCCCGTCTCGAGGCCTGAGACCCGGAACCGTGACCCCTGAGCCGGCCACAGCTTTGTGCTGACTGACCTTCCCAAGGAACCACGACAAAAGACCAGGTTATAAAGATGGCCACTGTATATATATGATGCTTAAGGTGCTAAAGTAAAGTGCTTCCTCCACCCTCACCCACTACATGGTTCCCCCTATCTTTGGTTCCCCCCATCTCCTCTATCCCGGGCCGGGGAAGCACCCTGGTGCATTTAGGCCCCCTACAGGACAGAAGTGGTGTAGTGTTGAGTGTGAAGTAGGGTCTTGTGTGATGCTCCATCCTTACCTGAGAGAGGAGATACCACACCTCTTTCTGAGGTGCAGTACCCCTGTGGCGACTGAACCCTCAGGGGCGCCACATTCTCCCCTGGTGAAACACAGCATGTCCGCGGGCTGCAATAGAGCAAAAGATTGGTACAGACATTCAAACTTTTTAAATGCTTTTTAAACAAATAACTATCTTCCCTTTATGGGAGGCTCAAATACTTTTAACGTTGCAGGTTATATAGATATAGTATAAACATATAAAACATTAGGAAGACATTATAGATATAGAATACTTGTACAAAAGTGTCAGTTCAGCAGCATGAGGGACCTGCCCAAAACCCTCAACGTAGGCCCTGGGTGGCTGCAGGGCATGCAGATCCTGAGTTGGACCTCCAGGAGAGCCACTCCAGACAGGTTTTACTTCTGAGGTCAGAGGTAGAAATGGCTTTGTATAAAACCAATAGTGATCACCTAAACAGGTGCAAACCATCCACAATCCAGTCTGTAGACTGCTCATCATCCGCAGGCACAATGTCATCCTAAATAAACCGGGTGCAAACAAAGCATAAAGAGAAAGGATTACCAGCTTCATGAATAGTTCAAAAATTAGGTTACTTTATTGTGAAAAAAGCTCTTTAAAAACAGATTCCATAGTCACATAGTGTAGCCAGGGCAACGCGTTTCGAACGCTAAAGATGCGTTCTTTGTCAAGACTGGCTTGCAAATGGCATACCCATGGTATATAAACCATTGTTCACCAATCACATACAAAATGGAAGTCACATGATGCATATATTAGCATACAGAAATATAAAACCGATTTCCAAAGTATATGCATAGTAAAAACAATCACATGACAAAGAAGAAATCACATATGCATAGAAAAGTTACTCGCTGTAATGGAACAGCAGTTCCCTCCGTAAATTTAGTCCATTTGGTTGGCAAGTGTTCAGATGATACATCCAAAATGCTTCTCGATCAAGTAGGCGTCTCCTATTATCCCTGCCTCGAGGATCAAAGGTAAGTTTTTCAATGCCAAAGACCTGAAATGAGGATGTCTCTCTATTATGCTGCTCAATAAAATGTCTGGAGGCGCAAGAAATGTTCTGATTAGTGACATTAAAAATATCAGAAAGATGTTCTGCCACTCGCTGTTTTAGTTTTCTTATGGTGCATCCCACATATAACAGATCACAACTGGCACATCTTATGATGTAAACCACAGAATTACTGTTGCAATTCAGACAGCTTTTTATATTGTGTGTTTCACTAGAATCAGCATTAGGAAGTTTTTAGTGATTTTTACATAGCGACAAATGCCGCATCTGGTGTAACCACACTTGTAAAACCCTTTACAATTAAGCAGGTATGCCGTTTTTGTAGATTATTTGGGCGACTAGATGCCAATAGCCCCCCTATTGTTTGCGCTTTTTTTGCCACCACCAAAACTCCAGAATCAAGAATTTTAGATAATACAGTATCCTCATATAAAATAGGAAGATGTTTCAGTATTATATTTTTGATCAGTTGAAATTGTGAACTATATCTAAAGGAAATAACATTTAGATTTTTATGTGCTGTAATATCATTGCGATTAATCCTTGTCCTAGACAGATCAATCAGATCCAGTCTATTTTTACTGTCCACAATTTTTTCTGCTCTCTTTAGAGACCAACCCGGATAACCCCAAGATTTCAATTTATTTTTACACCTGATGAATTCTTCATCCAATTTGTTGGCATTGTTACAATTACGTTTGATTCTTGTCAGTTCCCCCACAGGTATAGCTTTTATAGTATGGCGCGGATGTCCGCTTTTGGCATGTAGAATGGTATTCCCAGATATGGGTTGGAAAATGTGGAAGTAGTGATGGAACCGTCAAGAATCTCCAATTTTAGATCAAGAAATGATATACACTTAGAATCAGAGGTGTAAGTGAAAGAAAGATTAAATTCATTGTTATTTAAATACTTGATGAATTCCGGTATGGCAGACACATCCCCACGCCAGATAAAGATCAAATCATCTATGTATCTGCCATACCAGAAAACATCACGGGCCCATGGATTAGCGAAAGTGTACAGTGCAACATATTCCGAATGGGACATTACCATATTTGCTAGCGATGGAGAATAGCTAGATCCCATGGATACTCCTCTACATTGGAGATAAAATTCCTGATTGTACATAAAAAAATTATTAGTGGCCCTGCTCCAGCCGCGGCTCAACGTCCCGCCGGTTGACAAAGACGTCCCGGTGGAACTGTGGGCTGCGAATGAAGCCCCATCCGGCCTCCTGGTGGAAGCGCACAATAAGGCCTTCTTCCCGGGGGCTTGAACGGGCGGCCTCTGCCTGGCGGGCCTGCGACTTTGCGGCCTTGGCGCGCACCTCCAGGTGCTCGCAGCGGATCTCCCTCTGTCGATGCTCCTTCTCGAGCTGGAGAAGCTCCCTGCGGCAGAACTCCTCCCGCCTCCGCGTTTCAGACCGGGTCTCCCGAGGGAAGCCCATCAGGTCACCCTCCTGGTTGTCCCAGGCAAACTCTTCTGCCGCCGGGCAGGCGACCGGAGGCGCGGGCAGCGGCGACAGGAGGGGTTGCTGCGGGCCCTCTGCTGGTGCGGACCAGTCCGGGTTGGGGCAGGTGGACACCCCAGAAAGTGCAGGGATCTCTGGACCGGGAGTCGTGTGGCATATCAGGCCTCCAGTGATGGCGGTGGCTTGGGTCTCAGCCGTCAGAGCCAAGAGTTGCTCCCAAATGATGGCACCCGGGGAAAGGGGTGCCGGCAGGAGATCGAGGAGGGCTTTGGTGCGCCCCGCGCCCGGGATAGGGGTTTCCGCCTTACCCGTTCTTGGGCTGCACAAGGCCTCCGGGGCTTCCTCCCCCTGGGCCAAGGCCTTTGTAGACAGGCATGACAAGCTCTGGCGGCAGGCCTGGATCTTTTGCAGCACCTCCTCTCTCCACTCCGCAGCGGCCAGTCGCTTGGCCTCTTCGACCCTCCGGGTCAGGTCCTGGATTTCACCGCGGAGGAACTCGGCCTCCTCCTGGGTCAGGTACATTCCCTCCATACCGAGGGAGGTGGCAGCTGGTGGGCCAGCGTCGGAGGACATCTCCTTGGCTGCGTCCATCTCTGCTGCAAGGTGCGGCCTTTTTTGCCTCCTCCTTTTTGGGAGGCTCCCGGGCGGCTGGCTGACGGGCACTCCTTGGGAAGTCCCATCCGTTTTGACGGACACAACTATGCGGACAGTCTCTAATGCAAGGAGCGGTCTTAGCTCTTCGCACCATTGGGAAACCTGGCCCACGATAGGAGGTCTTAAGTTGCTGTTGTTTTGGCACCTAATGGTGTCCATTCTTCTTGGGCGGGCACCACATTGAGTGTGTAACGACAGTCTTTTGTGAAAGGCGCACAGTACCCGGCGGCAATGGGATTATCTTCTTCCGTTGCTGCGGGCACGCGATCCTGCCGACTACGCCACGTTGCGACACCCTCCTTGAGCGGTGGGGTTACTCGGTGCTGGGTCAATATATGGTGGGGGTATGTGGGTGTCGTCGTGGCCGCGACCCAGTCCGTGCCCAGGGCTGTCACATAAAAAGAATGGGCTATTGGATGAGTGGATGTTCGACTACGCCACCTGTGGTTTCTGGTGATGGCCACCAGCGCTGCAGCAGTCCTCTGAGGCTGATGTTCTGGCAGCTTGTTTGGTACTACTCCCCACAGGCGGAGTAAGCCTCAGGGCAGTATGGAGGATCTGGGGAGTTGTGGTGGGTGCAGTGCCGCGCAGGAATGAGCAAACGGAGGCAGTATGTGAAGTCATCCAAGATTTACTCACTTTGATGAAGTAGCAGCTGCGAAGCTTCTCTCTGCTTCTCGCGGCGCGCTGCGTCCACCAGGAAGGGGGTTCAGCTCTTCCTAGGTAGATCAGGAGCACCTGTCAAGACCCCGCTGGGGTGTTCCTCTCTTTCCTAGATTCTCCCACTCAGTCCTCTCCTGACGGTATGTGATGTGAACGTGGAGTAAGGCCGGGTCCCACTGGATATACACAGGTTGAGAGATACAGGTGGCGACTCCGCTGCGTCCGTGTCCCCCTGGGATCCACTAAGCCTCCGGGCTTTTCTAACGATGACGTGAAGTACACTGTCAGATATCGGGGGCCGGTCCCCTCTTGCGGCAGGAGTCCCTCAGGCTAGGCCAGAGTGAAGAATACAGGTGGCGACTCCGCTCCGTCCGTACCCTCCTGGGATCCTTTCGTCTGTGGAGCCTATCTCCTCTGCTCCCCTCCTGGGCCTTCTTGATTGGACTCTGACCGGGGACAGAGCTAGCTATAACTCAACTCTGCCCCAACCCCCCGTCTCGAGGCCTGAGACCGGGAACCGTGACCCCTGAGCCGGCCGCAGCTTTGTGCTGACTGACTTTCCCAAGGAACCACGGCAAAAGACTAGGTTATAAAGATGGCCACTGTATATATATATATGATGCTAAAGTAAAGTGCTTCCTCCACCCTCACCCACCACATGGTTCCCACTATCTTTGGTTCCCCCCCATCTCCTCTATCGCGGGCCGGGGCAGCACCCTGGTGCATTTAGGCCCCCTACAGGACAGGAGTGGTGTAGTGTTGAGTGTGAAGTAGGGTCTTGTGTGATACTCCATCCTTACCTGAGAGAGGAGATACCACACCTCTTTCTGAGGTGCAGTACCCCTGTGGCGACTGAACCCTCAGGGGCGCCACACTACCAACACATCCACTGTCAGCTTAAGAGATAGAAAGATGGTGCTGGGGTGTAAATTTTCAGCTAGTTAGTATGTCACCTGTTAGGGGGGCACAGGGACCCCACCAGGGGCGTTCTGGCCCAACGGAGGATCAGGAAATCCACCGGTGGGCCCTGGGTCCCATTGGCCACGCCCCCAAGCCCCACCCCCTACCCCCCCTGGGCCCTGTACAGAGAACAGAGGGCCCCCCTGGTTCGCTAATCATATTGGCAGCACTGTATGGGCCCTTTCAGGTATATATTATTGAAGGCAGCAGAATGTATAGGCTCCTGTCAGGTATATATTATTGAAGGCAGCAGAATGTATGGGCTCCTGACAGGTATATATTATTGGAGGCAGGAGAATGTATGGGCTCCTGTCAGGTATATATTATTGGAGGCAGGAGAATGTATGGGCTCCTGTCAGGTATATATTATTGAAGGCAGCAGAATGTATGGGCTCCTGTCAGGTATATATTATTGAAGGCAGCAGAATGTATGGGCTCCTGTCAGGTATATATTATTTTAGCCAGCAGAATCTATGGGCTCCTGTCAGGTATATATTATTGGAGGCAGCAGAATCTATGGTCTCCTGTCAGGTATATATTATTGGAGGCAGCAGAATGTATGGGCTCCTGTCAGGTATATATTATTGGAGGCAGGAGAATGTATGGGCTCCTGTCAGGTATATATTATTGAAGGCAGCAGAATCTATGGGCTCCTGTCAGGTATATAGTATTGGAGGCAGGAGAATGTATGGGCTCCTGTCAGGTATATATTATTGGAGGCAGCAGAATCTATGGGCTCCTGTCAGGTATATAGTATTGGAGGCAGGAGAATGTATGGGCTCCTGTCAGGTATATATTATTGGAGGCAGGAGAATGTATGGGCTCCTGTCAGGTATATATTATTGGAGGCAGGAGAATGTATGGGCTCCTGTCAGGTATATATTATTGGTGGCAGCAGAATGTATGGGCTCCTGTCAGGTATATATTATTGGAGGCAGCAGAATGTATGGGCTCCTGTCAGGTATATATTATTGGAGGCAGCAGAATGTATGGGCTCCTGTCAGGTATATATTATTGGAGGCAGGAGAATGTATGGGCTCCTGTCAGGTATATATTATTGGAGGCAGGAGAATGTATGGGCTCCTGTCAGGTATATATTATTGGAGGCAGCAGAATGTATGGGCTCCTGTCAGGTATATATTATTGGAGGCAGCAGAATCTATGGGCTCCTGTCAGGTATATATTATTGGAGGCAGGAGAATGTATGGGCTCCTGTCAGGTATATATTATTGGAGGCAGGAGAATGTATGGGCTCCTGTCAGGTATATATTATTGGAGGCAGGAGAATGTATGGGCTCCTGTCAGGTATATATTATTGGAGGCAGGAGAATGTATGGGCTCCTGTCAGGTATATATTATTGGAGGCAGCAGAATCTATGGTCTCCTGTCAGGTATATATTATTGGAGGCAGGAGAATGTATGGGCTCCTGTCAGGTATATATTATTGGAGGCAGGAGAATGTATGGGCTCCTGTCAGGTATATATTATTGGAGGCAGCAGAATGTATGGGCTCCTGTCAGGTTTATATTATTGGAGGCTGCAGAATCTATGGGCTCCTGTCAGGTATATATTATTGGAGGCAGGAGAATGTATGGGCTCCTGTCAGGTATATATTATTGGAGGCTGCAGAATGTATGGGCTCTTGTCAGGTATATATTATTGGAGGCAGCAGAATGTATGGGCTCCTGTCAGGTATATATTATTGGAGGCAGGAGAATGTATGGGCTCCTGTCAGGTATATATTATTGGAGGCAGGAGAATGTATGGGCTCCTGTCAGGTATATATTATTGGAGGCAGGAGAATGTATGGGCTCCTGTCAGGTATATATTATTGGAGGCAGGAGAATGTATGGTCTCCTGTCAGGTATATATTATTGGAGGCTGCAGAATGTATGGGCTCCTGTCAGGTATATATTATTGGAGGCTGCAGAATGTATGGGCTCTTGTCAGGTATATATTATTGGAGGCAGGAGAATGTATGGGCTCCTGTCAGGTATATATTATTGGAGGCAGGAGAATGTGTGGGCTCCTGTCAGGTATATATTATTGGAGGCAGGAGAATGTATGGGCTCCTGTCAGGTATATATTATTGGAGGCAGGAGAATCTATGGGCTCCTGTCAGGTATATATTATTGGAGGCAGGAGAATGTATGGGCTCCTGTCAGGTATATATTATTGGAGGCAGGAGAATGTATGGGCTCCTGTCAGGTATATATTATTGGAGGCAGCAGAATGTATGGGCTCCTGACAGGTATATATTATTGGAGGCAGGAGAATGTATGGGCTCCTGACAGGTATATATTATTGGAGGCAGGAGAATGTATGGGCTCCTGACAGGTATATATTATTGGAGGCAGCAGAATGTATGGGCTCCTGTCAGGTATATATTATTGGAGGCAGCAGAATGTATGGGCTCCTGACAGGTATATATTATTGGAGGCAGGAGAATGTATGGGCTCCTGTCAGGTATATATTATTGGAGGCAGGAGAATCTATGGGCTCCTGTCAGGTATATATTATTGGAGGCAGGAGAATGTATGGGCTCCTGTCAGGTATATATTATTGGAGGCAGGAGAATGTATGGGCTCCTGACAGGTATATATTATTGGAGGCAGGAGAATGTATGGGCTCCTGACAGGTATATATTATTGGAGGCAGCAGAATGTATTGGCTCCTGTCAGGTATATATTATTGGAGCCAGCAGAATCTATGGGCTCCTGTCAGGTATATATTATTGGAGGCAGGAGAATGTATGGGCTCCTGTCAGGTATATATTATTGGAGGCAGCAGAATGTATGGGCTCCTGTCAGGTATATATTATTGGAGCCAGCAGAATCTATGGGCTCCTGTCAGGTATATATTATTGGAGGCAGGAGAATGTATTGGCTCCTGTCAGGTATATATTATTGGAGCCAGCAGAATGTATGGGCCCCTGTCAGGTATATATTATTGGAGGCAGGAGAATGTATGGGCCCCTGTCAGGTATATATTATTGGAGGCAGCAGAATGTATGGGCTCCTGACAGGTATATATTATTGGAGGCAGGAGAATGTATGGGCTCCTGTCAGGTATATATTATTGGAGGCAGCAGAATGTATGGGCTCCTGACAGGTATATATTATTGGAGGCAGGAGAATGTATGGGCTCCTGTCAGGTATATATTATTGGAGGCAGGAGAATGTATGGGCTCCTGTCAGGTATATATTATTGGAGGCAGGAGAATGTATGGGCTCCAGTCAGGTATATATTATTGGAGGCAGCAGAATGTATGGGCTCCTGTCAGGTATATATTATTGGAGGCAGCAGAATCTATGGGCTCCTGTCAGGTATATATTATTTGAGGCAGCAGAATCTATGGGCTCCTGTCAGGTATATATTATTGGAGGCAAGAGAATGTATGGGCTCCTGTCAGGTATATATTATTGAAGGCAGCAGAATCTATGGGCTCCTGTCAGGTATATGTTATTGGAGGCAGCAGAATGTATGGGCTCCTGCCAGGTATATATTATTGGAGGCAGCAGAATGTATGGGCTCCTGCCAGGTATATATTATTGGAGGCAGCAGAATGTATGGGCTCCTGTCAGGTATATATTATTGGAGGCAGCAGAATCTATGGGCTCCTGTCAGGTATATATTATTGGAGGCAGGAGAATGTATGGGCTCCTGTCAGGTATATATTATTGGAGGCAGCAGAATGTATGGGCTCCTGTCAGGTATATATTATTGGAGCCAGCAGAATCTATGGGCTCCTGTCAGGTATATATTATTGGAGGCAGGAGAATGTATGGGCTCCTGTCAGGTATATATTATTGGAGGCAGGAGAATGTATGGGCCCCTGTCAGGTATATATTATTGGAGGCAGCAGAATCTATGGGCCCCTGTCAGGTATATATTATTGGAGCCAGCAGAATCTATGGGCTCCTGTCAGGTATATATTATTGGAGGCAGGAGAATGTATGGGCTCCTGTCAGGTATATATTATTGGAGGCAGGAGAATGTATGGGCTCCTGTCAGGTATATATTATTGGAGGCAGCAGAATCTATGGGCTCCTGTCAGGTATATATTATTGGAGGCAGCAGAATCTATGGGCCCCTGTCAGGTATATATTATTGGAGGCAGCACAATCTATGGGCTCCTGTCAGGTATATATTATTGGAGGCAGCAGAATCTATGGGCCCCTGTCAGGTATATATTATTGGAGGCAGCACAATCTATGGGCTCCTGTCAGGTATATATTATTGGAGGCAGGAGAATGTATGGGCTCCTGTCAGGTATATATTATTGGAGGCAGGAGAATGTATGGGCTCCTGTCAGGTATATATTATTGGAGGCAGCAGAATCTATGGGCTCCTGTCAGGTATATATTATTGGAGGCAGCAGAATCTATGGGCCCCTGTCAGGTATATATTATTGGAGGCAGCACAATCTATGGGCTCCTGTCAGGTATATATTATTGGAGGCAGCAGAATGTATGGGCTCCTGTCAGGTATTTATTATTGGAGGCAGCAGAATGTATGGGCCCCTGTCAGGTATATATTATTTGATAATCATGCCCATTGCCCAGCTCCCGCCATATGTTGATCGCCAGCCAGATAAAACAAGGCAGCTGGGGGCTGGGATTCGCAGCATGGTAAGGCCCAAGCGTTCTTGGCCCCCCACGCTGAAAATCTCAGCCCGCAGCCACCCCTGAAAGTGGCGCATTCCTCATAGCACCATTTCCAGGTGCTTTACCCGGCTCTTCCAGCGGCCCTGGTGGTGAGTGGCACCCTGGGTAATAATCGGGTTAGTACCAGGCCAGCTTTGTATTATCAGCTGGTACTAAGCCCGAAATTCATGGTGTCACGCCAAATTAGACATAGCCACCATGAATTTCTAGTAAACAGAAAAAAAAGACAGAATTTTTTTTTTTCTATTAAAAATAAAACACATTTAGGGACTCCATTTTTAATAAAGAAAAATCCTCAATCCAACGTAATCCATAGGTCTTCTGTCTTCAGCTCTGCTGCATCTTTGCCATCTGACAATATGTCTGCTGACAGAGATGAGCCGGCACAGAATGACACCGGAGCAATGTTACTGTGTAGTGCGGCACTAGATTTCTTTTTTTGTCATTTCATGCAGTGTAGAAATCTTGAGAAAAGTGTAGATTGTGCTCTGGAAGTGATCAGTTATAGCAAACTATGTTATTTTCTGCAGAGATAAGTCCTGCATAGAAGATGAGATATATCGGTCTGCGGCAGATAAAGAACTTCACCTAGAGACATCACTGGTGAGTATGTGTGTTACCTATACACACACACTGACACTATATACAGAGCTCCTGTGTGTAATGTCACTGGTCATCACTGTATTACCTATACATACACACTGACACTATATACAGAGCTCCTGTGTGTAATGTCACTGGTGATCACTGTATTACCTATACACACACACTGACACTATATACAGAGCTCCTGTGTGTAATGTCACTGGTGATCTCTGTACAACCTATACACACACACTGACACTATACACGGAGCTCCTGTGAGTAATGTCACTGGTGATCACTGTATTACCTGTACACACACACACTGACACTATATACAGAGTTCCTGTGTGTAATGTCACTGGTGATCACTGTATTACCTATACACACACACTGACACTATATACAGAGCTCCAATGTGTAATGTCACTGGTGATCTCTGTACATCCTATACACATACACTGACACTATACACGGAGCTCCCGTGTGTAATGTCACTGGTGATCACTGTATTACCTATACACACACACTGACACTATATACAGAGCTCCTGTGTGTAATGTCACTGGTGATCACTGTATTACCTATACACACACACTGACACTATATACAGAGGTCCTGTGTGTAATGTCACTGGTGATCACTGTATTACCTATACACACACACTGACACTATATACAGATCTCCTGTGTGTAATGTCACTGGTGATCACTGTATTACCTGTACACACACACTGACACTATATACAGAGCTCCTGTGTGTAATGTCACTGGTGATTGCTGTATTACCTATACACACATACTGACACTATATACAGAGCTCCTGTGTGTAATGTCACTGGTGATCACTGTATTACCTCTACACTGACCCTATACACAGGAGTCCTGTGCATAATGTCACTGATAATCTCTACATTATCTGTACACTGACACTATATACAGAGCTTTTTTACATTTTCATTATCAGTCACTATCTGGTGCCATTATGTGCCATGGTCATGGCGTGGCGGAATTTGTCCCTTGTATGTGGTATTATTCGGACAGTCACTATGTGGTGGTAATATGTCGTCTTCTCATGGTGTGGCAGTATATATACCTTGTACTTGGTAGTATTTCATCACTATGTGGTGGTATGTGTTCTGGTCATGGTGTGGCGGTATTTCTCTCTTCTATATGGTATTATTAGTCTAGGGATAGTTGTCAGTCATTTGTTTTTTCGGATATTAAGAATGGGAACATTCTTTATTTGCAATACATATTAAATACTTGGATGGTTAACCTCTCCCTGTGTTGTGACTACTACAGAGCAGCAGAGATGCACGTCAGCTCAAGACGCAAAAAATAAGCCGTCACAAAGCCCCAGACCCAAAAAAATGAGAACACTACGGTGCGCAGAACATGGCGTGAAAAGTGTGATTTTTCAAACTTATGAATTTGTTTTCACCACTTAGATACCAGTAAAGGTATACATGTTTGGTATCTACAAACTCGTACTGACCCGAGGCATCACCCTGTCACATCGGTTTTTCCATATAGTGAACATGGTGACTAAAAAACCCAATAAACAAACGTGCAATTGCACTTTTTTTGTAATTTTACTGCACTTGGAATTTTTGTTGCCATTTCCCTGTACACTATATGGTAAAATAAATGATTGCATCTGAAAGTACAACTCGTCCCGCAAAAAAACTGTCTTTCCTGCTGCTACAGACTTTTATATGACTACAATTTACATTCTGCTGCTTATGGAAACATTTTTGCAGTTTACAAGACCCTTCTTACACTTGCTTGCACCCAGGTTTCATGTGAAAGAGTGTTCTCAAAGCTGAAAATTGTAAAAAATCGTCTGAGGGCTTCGATTGGACAGGAGCTTTTAGAGTCCCTCCTTCTGTTGAACATTGAGTGTGACATTTCAAGGAACTTAGACTATGATGACATTATTAATACGTATGCAATGTCATCTTCTGTTCTGAAAAAAAACGTTTGTAATTTTGCTGCTGATTGACTGTTAGTGTGAGTTTATTTGTTGTTTTGGGCCTTTCACTAACAATTGAATGGTATTGTATTATAGAGGAGAGGAAATCGTGCAATACAAACTTCCAAAATGCTTACAGAATTCTTTTACTTTTCCCAGCGGCCAAGTTTGGTGCTGCTACAATGATGCCGGCTGCTGGGATGCCAGATGGATGCAGGTTCAATTTGTGGCACTTACACTTTAAGAGAATGTACCTTGAAAGTATTTCTTGTTATTGTTCTGTTATGGCACTTTATCACACACTGGTGTGAATAAGATAACAGTGTTCCTCTTTCGCCAGGAGTGTTTCTTTAGTTTGTTATTTATTCGTTATATTGGTTATTTATTGGTTAATAAAGTTGATTCATTTTGAAAGAGTTTGTGGACTTATGTTATTCCTATATACGGTAACTGCATGGTGCTGGTGGGCCCCAAGATTGATTTTTTCCTGGTGGGCCCCAGGTACTCCAGTCCGGCGCTGGACCCCACTGATCCTGGGCACTGGTGCAGCACTGCGCCCCCTTCACTGTGTTTTTCACTGGCCACCCGGCTGTTCTGGGAACGGCAAAGTGACACTTTCCCTGAGATTTTGATTTTTGTTAGATTTTTCTTGCAATACTCAAGCAGTGATGTCGCGAGCTGGATAATAACAAGCTAATATGGTCTTCTTGGGTTTATAGGAAATTGCACAAAAATTCCGTGTCGTTGGCCCTGAAACATTCACCGTCCTGTTTATGGGATGCATAAAGGATGAAGAGCTGGGCTTCCTACAAGCTCTGCAGGTATGGCTTGCTGCACACATCCTACATCCTATATCCGTACAGTGCACACTTACCTGGGAATTATGTCTCACACTTCCGACATGATGAGATGCGCAAAAACATTGAGGAATCATGGAGCAACTGTTCATTTTACTAATACAGATATTTCTTGCTGCAGTATTTCTGCTGAAGTGACGATGGGGCATGCCGGCTGAGGGTGGGACTCTTGGATTCTCTGATGACTCTGTTGGGCTCGGTGCACATTACGTTTGTGGCCATTGTTGGGCGCATACACATAGAAGGTGTGTGGCCCCTAGTGGCCACTGTCAGGATGGATGATGAGGCATCCGTCCACTATTGGGACCCATTGTAAAGAAATGTATACCACATTGCAGAGGTCGCTCTACATTTTTTACAGAAGAGTAAAAATCCTCCTCATAGTATTTTTCAGGAGTATTTTTAGCCAGTCTTTGAATATTAGAGAAGAGGCTGCAACCTGTGCTTTGCTCTACCGCTTCACCATCTTTGACGTATATTTACGTCAAAGGTCGTGTCCCTGCCTTTGATGTGATCTCGCACACCGAGCCCACATATTTCCCTGCACATGATGACTGATTTAATCAACCATCATGTGCCTTTAATAGCTGCTGATGTACTGTTGCTCCGCCTGCTGCTATTAACCAATCACTGACAGCGGGATTTAACGCACGTCGGCTGGAAGCGCGTCATACATCCTGCCACGTGATTGTGGGGCGCCGATGGGTTGTCATGACAGCTGGGGGTCTGCTGATGACCTCCCATACATGTCATTATGACCCTCCTATGGGCCGGCGTTCATAGAAGATGGTGATTTCTGCTATAGATTGCAGTGTATGTACAGCACAAGCGATCAGACGATCGCCGCTTCAAGTCTCCTAATTAATCTGATCAGTAAACATTGTAATGGGGAAAAAATCAAAATGCCAGAATGACGTTTTTTTGGCTGCCACAGCATTGCAGTAAAGTGCAACATCAAAGTGGTTGCAGGGAGTATCTATATATATAATCGTCTTATCCCATCTGTCTGTCTGTCTGTCTGTCCAGGAAATCCCGCATTGCTCATTGGTCCGCCAGTGGCCAATCAGCGCCGCGGGATTTCTGAAAAAAGATGGCGGCCGTTAGCAGCTCATCTGCGGGACGGAGCTCAGCGGCGATGCAGCCGGGAGATGACCGGCGCGAGGTGCTCATCTCCCGGCCGGTATCAGCGGAAGGACCGCCGGCGCCTCTGACCTCCATGCGGAACGGAGGACAGGGGAGCGGCGCTGCGGGTCGGGATACTTCTCCTGCGAGCGCCCGCTATGTCCCGGGTTCTCGCAGCGGAAGTAGCCGCAGAGGCAGCGCCGGTCCTCACCAAGACGATTCGATGATTGGTCGCGGTCTTCGGACCCGACCAATCACTGATCTTAGCGCAAAAGTTAAACATCGCTGTGCTGATTGGTCGCCGACGCTGCCCGCGACCAATCACCGATTTTTAACACAAATGTCTGGACCTCTGTAACACCATGCGGATACTGTGGGGACATCAGCGGCTAGGGTGTGAAGAGAGGACCGGGGAGCGGCGCTGCGGGTCGGGATACTTCTGCTCCGAGTGCCCGCTCATGTCCACCGGTCCTCACTAATACGATTACGCTCCCTGCTCCTCACCAATACGATTTGCGGATTGGTCGCGTGCGGAGAGCGCGACCAATCAGTGATCTTGGCGCTAAAGTTAAACACCGCTCTGCTGATTGGTCGCGGCCGCTGCCCGCGGCCAATCACCAATTTGGGCGCTACATTTAAATAGCCGCCACGACCAATCACCGATCTTACCGCCACTTTTAAACACTGCTGTGCTAATTGGTCGCGGACACCAGCCGCGACCAATCAGCGAGCTTGGCGCAAAATTTCAACAACGCTCTGCTGATTGGTCGCGGACACCATCCGCGACCAATTAGTGAGATTGGCGCCAAATTTAAACAGCGCTCTGCTGATTGATTGCGGTCGCTGGCCGAGATCAATCAGCAGTATTGGCGCAAAATGTAAACAACGCTCTGCTGATTGGTCGCGGACGCCGGACGCGTCCAATCAGCGAGATTGGCCCCAAATTTAAACAACGCTCTGCTGATTGGTCGCGGACTCCAGCTGCGACCAATCAGCGATTTTGCCGCCAAATTTAAACACCGCTCTGCTGATCGGTCGCTGGCCGAGATCAATCAGCAGTATTGGCGCCAAATTTAAACCTCACTCTGCTGATTGGTCGCAACCACTGGCCGCGACCAATCTGCGTTTTTTGTGCCAAATTTAAACAACGCTCTGCTGATTGGTCGCCGTAGCCGGCCGCGACCCATCAGCATTATTGGCGCCAAATTTAAACCCCGCTCTGCTGATTGGTCGCGGCCGCCAGCCTCGAACAATCAGCGAAATTGGCGGCAAATTTAAACAACGCTCTGCTGAATGGTTGAGGCCGCCGACCGCGACCAATCATCGATTTTGGCGCCCAATTTAAACAACGCTCTGCTGATTGGTCGCGGCCGTCAGCCGCGATTAATCAGCGATTTTGGCGCCAAATTTAAACCCCGCTCTGCATCTTTCTGCTGTTTGGTCGCGGAAGCCGGCCGCGACCAATCAGCAGTATTCTCGCCAAATTTAAACACCTCTATGCTGATTGGTCGCGGTCGCGACTAATCAACGATTTTGGTGTCAAATTTAAACACGCTCTCCAGTCCTCACTAACATGGCTTGCTGATTGGTCACGGCCGCCGCCCGCGACCGATCAGCGATTTTGGCGCAAAATTCAAACACCGCTCTGCTGATTGGTCGCGGCGGCCAGCCGCGACCAATCAGTGAGATTGGCGCCAAATTTAAACAGCGCTCTGCTGATTGGTCGCGGCCGCCATCCGCGACCAATCAGCGAGATTGGCGCCAAATTTAAACAACGCTCTGCTGATTGGTCGAGACCGGCGACCGCGACCAATGAGCAGAGCGATGCAGAGCGTTGTTTAAATTTTGCGCCAAAATCGCTGATTGGTCGCGACCGGCGGCCTCGACCAATCAACGATTTTGGCGCCATATTTAAGCAACGCTCTGCTGATTGGTCGAGGACGCCGGCCGAGATCAATCAGCAGAGCGTTGCTTAAATTTGGCGCCAAAATCGTTGATTGGTCGAGGCCGCCGGTCGAGATCAATCAGCAGTATTGGCGCAAAATTTAAACACCGCTTTGCTGATTGGTCGAGGCCGGCAACCGTGACCAATCAGCGATTTTGGTGCAAAATTTAAACACAGCTCTGCTGACTGCGCCCGGTCGGCCGCATACCTATTCTAGAATACCCGATGCATTAGAATCGGGCCACCATCTATTATATGGATATGTAGCTCACAAACTCCTAAATATATGATGTTTTCATTTACAATGTATCTAATTTATACATGTATATAGAGAGTACTGAGCATGGATTTGTAAGGTTTCATAACTTCCATGCTAGACAAAATTCTATAAAATAAATAATTTGACAATTCTTTCATGGCCGGAGGTGATAATAAACTGATATAACAGTGTACACTAGTAATTAGAATTCCCTGGGCTCGGGTGTAAGAGGCAATATTCCTGATGATCAGGGTCCCGTGTAGGGACGGTCACTGCTGTATACCATCTAGTACAGAGGTACAGAAGCTGGCGGCGCTCCCATAACCTCCGGGCTGCTGTATTCTATCAAACATCTCCATGTTATTCTGTATACAGTTATATTCTTCTTTCCATCACAATGCGGTGGGATATCACTACAATATGCCAACATGGTGTGATTAGTGGAGGGCGGCTGTCAGTATCCCCCGACTTTAGAATTAGATTGAATAATCCTTCAAAGGGGGTGTACAAAGTTTAAAAGATATCTCCTATCCATAGGATAACTTCCCGATGGATGGGGTCTGACTGCTGGGAGCCTCACCAATCCTGAAAACTGGGGATTTGAAGAGTCCTTTGTGACTGATGTGATGGTCGATCAGTGCTGCACCATACATTCTCTATGGGACGACTGAAGCTCTGTGCTTGGCTGGTCTTCAGCACTCCCATTAAGAATGAACGGAGCAGTGCGTATACTCAACCACCACTCCATTTGCGGCACCCTGCTACAACAGGTACCACAGGACCCAGGGTGCATGGATGGACTTCTCCACAAGAGGCCCTCACTACATACAAACACCTCCACCCTTCCACCTCATACCACCAGAGGGAGCCCGTTAGGGATATATATATATATGGAGGGTGGAGCCAGGCAGTTCAGTCAGAGTTAGTAGTCAGACTGAGAGAGTCTGAGAGCGTGCTGACGCTGAGAGCAGCGAAGACGCGGCGCGTCTGCTGCTGGGTTCTGAGGGCCACGAGTGTGGCCGACGGTAAAGAGGAGAGATGAGAGGAGTTGAGGGGGCAGAGGAGCATCACAAGGCTCACCCCAAAGATACAAACCGGACACCGGGTCCGCGCCTACAGGGTCCTTTATACCCAGTAGGGACCACCGGCATTCCAGGAGGACTAAAAGTCCCTGGCAGACCTGAAGCTAGACCCATTACAGGACCAGGAACCATGATGGCCCCGACGACCAGGGATAGTGGTTGCCAGCAGAAGGTCCTACTACTGAGCGACAGGTGAAGGAACAGCACGACACATAAGCTAGGCCCAGTTGCAGGCTGGCCAGGAGCATCCAGAGAGGCAGACACGGACCAGGAGGCCTTATACCCGCTCACTGGGGAGAAGTCCTGAAGTGCACCCATCCTACTGAGTACCCTGGAGCGTACCTGACATCCGCACCAGTAAAGATATTGAAGCGAATCCACTGTCTCTGTCAGTTACTCCTGCTGCGCCATCCCGCCTGCACTACAAGTCCCAGCATCACCACCCACCAAACTCCACACTGCCCCGGGGGCCCACTGCACCTGTGGGGAGCAGAAACACCTCAGCTGCCATCCTATCACCCCCCCGGAGGTCTGAAGCAGCGCTGGTAATCATTACCAAGTACCACAGGTGGCGTCACAAACTGTTTATTTATTTTATCCAAGTTTCAATCCCCTTTTTCAAGAGTGACCCCAGGGTACGGGCCCAGGAGCCGACCACCGCGACATCCCCAAAACCAGGCAAAGGCCCGGGTACCGAGTCGTCCCCATCCCCTGGGCGCGTCGTACTCATCGTCTGTGGGACTGCCAGAACTAGTGGAGCGCTGCTCTTGGCTATTTTGGGCAGTCCTATAGACAGTGAATGGAGGGGAGGCTGAGCATGCTGCCTGTTCTTGGGTTTGCTAGGGGTTCCAGCAGTCAGACCCTCAGTGATCAGTAAGTTATCCCCTAACCTTTGGATAAGAGATGATTTTCTATTTTGGCAATAACCCTTTAATTGCATCCATGTGGTTATTTTCCCCTATCCTGTCCACCTTTATTATGTCCGTTATTCCCTCTGGTGGTCAGTGCCGCCATGTAGTGTATGTCTGTACTACTCAGGCTCTGGGGGCCGGAGCGTGCAGCTACAGAGCAACCTGCTCCACATCACTGCCAGGAGGGGAGATTTATTGCTGTGTAGTTAGTCCAGGTGGTGCCGACAAGTAGAGGGAACAAGTTCTGGCAATCCTGCCAAAGGAGCACAGTTATTCCTGCACCGGACCTGCATCTCCGGTGTGCGGCGGCCGGGAAGGTGCCCGCTCTCCTCAGGGAAGATGCTGACGGCCCGCAGGCACATACCCGTCCTTGTGCCAATGCACAGGAGATAAAGCAGGACATTTATCTAAGTAGAGATGTGGCGTCTCCCACCCGCCTGTCATATTTGTAGATGACGCGTGGCGGAGGGCAGAAGCCGGGGCAGGACTCCTGTCCGGCTGCAGAAGTCTCATGTGTAGTGATTCTCATGTGACTTTTCTAAAAGCATAAATCGGCCTGCAGAGGTGTCAGCGACGCTGGCTCAGATGTTACTGTGAGCGGAATAACAAGGCTTTGGTAACAGTTTCACCTCTTTATATTGTATTAGCTCCTTTACTTAGTCCTAGTTCAGACTGGTCTAAGAGATCGCCTGCTGATTCCTTTCTTGCGATTCTGATAGGAGATTTCTGTTAGAAGTTTGGCGCAAGGCTAGTGATTAGACTGGCTAGTGATTAGACTGGCTAGTGATTAGACTGGCCAGTGATTAGACTGGCCAGTGATTAGACTGGCTAGCTATTAGACTGGCTAGCAATTAGACTGGCTAGTGATTAGTCTGGCTAGTGATTAGTCTGGCTAGTGATTAGTCTGGCTAGTGATTAGACTGCCTAGTGATTAGACTGGCTAGTGATTAGACTGGCTAGTGATTAGACTGGCTGGTGATTAGACTGGCTGGTGATTAGACTGACTAGTGGTTAGACTGGCCGGTGATTAGACTGGCTAGTGATTAGTCTGGCTAGTGATTAGTCTGGCTAGTGATTAGTCTGGCTAGTGATTAGACTGGCCAGTGATTAGACTGGCTAGTGATTAGACTGGCTAGTGATTAGTCTGGCTAGTGATTAGTCTGGCTAGTGATTAGACTGGCTAGTGATTAGACTGGCCAGTGATTAGACTGGCTGGTGATTAGACTGACTAGTGATTAGACTGGCCGGTGATTAGACTGGCCGGTGATTAGACTGGCTAGTAGATAAGGATTTTGTGCCAGATTTTTAGTAACAAAGGGAATACCGCGGTCGGCCACTTTAGGTGGACTGTTACAGTAGGCAGCATGCTGATAAGTTATTTTTTGACGTTTTGCATGATTTTCGCTGTCTTCGGTTGGCATATCCCCCCCCTTCCCAGCGGCACTTCCATCTGCAACCTGTAACGGCCAGTCGGAATACCCGTGCTGGCATCGGGGTCTTATTGCATGGGTAGGCGCTGTGGCATTGGGGTCTTATTACACGGGTAGGCGCGCTGGCATCTGGGTCTTATTACAGGGGTAGGCGTGCTGGCATCAGGGTCTTATTACATGGGTAGGCGCACTGGCATCGGGGTCTTATTATACTGGTAGGCGCACTGGCATCGGGGTCTTATTACACGGGTAGGCGCGCTGGCATCGGGGTCTTATTACACGGGTAGGCGCGCTGGCATCGGGTCTTATTACACGAGTAGGCGCGCTGGTATCGGGGTCTTATTACACGGGTAGGCGCGCTGGTATCGGGGTCTTATTACACCGGTAGGCGCGCTGGCATCGGGGTCTTATTACACGGGTAGGCGTGCTGGCATCGGGGTCTTATTACACGGGTAAGCGCGCTGTTCGGAGACGATGGGAAAACCAGTGGGCAAGGCTTCACAGATACAGAAAATAGCACAGAATTTACTAGTAGAAGTTGCCTATTTATTATGTAGACACACGTTTGGAAATGACATAAGTAGATGGCCCAAGCCCTCCACAAAGCTTTTCATCCTGGAGGGCACCGGCTTTACCAATGTGACCCTCTGACATATGGGAGCATCATTATAATAGGATACTGCCATTACATGCCAGCTAGTCCGTGTCCAGTTACTGCTTTCTCTGTGACGGGGTGTACATATTTGCGTGAATGTAATGTGGATAATGACTGTATACGCCATCTTGTGCTTCAGGTCTGGAGGCAGATGCGGCACATGGAGGTAAAGCCGCATGTAATCACCTATAACCTGCTTCTTTGTGCCCCCCGAGACTGTGGGATTGGAGACACCGCTGACGCTCTACATTTACTCACGCACTCTAAGGAACTGGCAGCCCTGACTTTAAGTGCAGGCAAAGAGAAGCAAGACAGGAAAAGCCAGCAAGTGAAGAAAAGAAAGGATAGTCCTGGAGAGGTGGGCAGCCCATGCTCCTGGGCCATTCCTCAATTCCAAGTGGCAACTATGGCACAGCTGAGGACTTGGCAGGCTCACAGGCACTGGTCGTGGTGAGTACGGCTGACCATTTTCCCAGCGTGCCCTCTTTTGATGCCAGTAATGTGCCAAACCTCCTGGACCTGTCTGTAAATACGGGAAAAATTGTGTCACTTGTAAATGTCAATACCCCATCTGACCGATTGGCAGTGATTGGCGACTTAGGGGGCGTTCTTCAGAAGATGAAAGAAGACAACGTCTGTCCTACAATAAAGACCTTCACCCTCCTAGCGGCAGTCATGAGAGCAGAAGTGGGGTCAGAATCTGCCGTCCGGGCCACTATGGACGCCTACGGAGTACAGCCAGATCTCACCTTTTTTAACACTTTGGTGTTGAAGAGGAGTAAAACTCTGAAGCTGCAGTCGGCTTTGGTAAGGGAATGGTTTTTATTTTATCATTTAAATGTTAAAAAGCCATCATAAAATAATTAACACGGCTTGTGAGAAGATCCACGCTATCTGACAGTAAAGAGGCTGAGGTACAGTAGGTGAATGATGTTACCGCATTGTGGGATTATATTTGCTGCATGAAATCATTTGTAAAGCGTGTGACAGATCTGCCTGACTTTTTATATATATTTTTTTCTTAAAAGTGAATACCTTTTTTTTTTTTACTATGGCTTAATAACGATCCAAAGCAAATGGTTCTGTGTGACCCACTACTACTCAGGTAGCGTTAGCCCTCCCTGGGAAAGGTGTACTTGGACGATGGGCCGGTGGAAGAGGGGGATGCAGTCGTAGCCTTGACCCGGTCTGTGCCCAGGGCGCACACATTAAAAATATGGGCTAGCAGATGAGTGGTTATTTGTCGACTACGCCACCTGTGGTTCCCGGTGATTACCACCAGCGCTTGGGCACTGAATGCCCGCCTGCTTCATCCCAGCATAGGATTTTGTGCTCAGGGAGGTGATTGATCGTAGCGCTATTATGTGCAGGAGGGATACTTACAGCATGAAAGGGTTTTGTATTTATTTATACCCTGAATAGTACTTTTTGTGGTATGTGAGTATATAGTATTTGTTAGCTCAGATATTCTATATGGGCTTCATTTATGTTTGGGACTCTTTGTATTTTTCAATATATACTCTGCTGTAGTAGGCACATATTTCCCTCTTCATCTTTCTGGACTATAGTACACCTCCTTGTATACTAATGTCAGGCAGTCATAACTCATTTGCATGTGTACGATATTGATCACCAGGGATAATACTGGCACTTGTATTATGGTACTGCTTGTTCTGTTGTAACTAGGGATGTTTTTTTGGAGCAGGTGGGCTTCAAATTAGTGGGTAACCCCACTATATTGATTTTACTTGTGTTTTAGCAATTTGGTTTTTTTTTACGTTGTTTGTATGTATTTATATTTGTAATGAATAAAATTTATTGTCACTTATTATAACGTTTGATAATTTATTGAAGTATTGCTGGGTGATCACTGCTTCATAGCACACCTCTTTTCCCTTTTTTCACGTACCACCAGCGCTGCGGCAGTCCTCAGAGGCGGGTGTCGTGGCAGCTCAGCTGGTACTACTCCCCACAGGCGGAGCAGGGCCTCAGGGCAGAGAGAGAGGAAAGTCTGGAGGTTGGTGGTGTGTGTGCGGTGCCGCGCAGGAAAGGATAACGGAGGCAAGGGGTGAAGTCTTCCAAGCTTTACTCACGTTGTTTCAGTAGTAAGCACAAAGCTTCTCCTTGCTCCTCACGGCGCGCTGCGACCACCAGGAAGGGGTTCAGCACACTCCGGGTAGTTTAGGTGCACTTAACGAGACCCCTGGACCAGAATGTTCCTCTCCTTGGTGAGTTCTCCCATTAAGTCTCCTCCTGACTGTGTGTGTGGTATGAACTTGGTGAAAGGCCGGTTCCCGCTGCATCAGCGCAGTTTAAGGGATACGGGTGGCCTACGCCGCTCCGTCCATATCCCCCTTAGGGATCCAGAAGGCCTCTGGGCTTTTCCGACTGAGACGTGAAGTAACAGAGTCAGATATCGGGGGCCGGTACCCCTCTTGCAGCAGGAATCCCTCTGACTAGGCCAGAGTAAGAAATACAGGTTGTGTATGCTGCTCCGTCCGTATCCCCTGGGATCCTTTTGCCTGTGGAGCTTTACTCCTCCGCTCCCCTCCAGGCCTTCTTAGGTAGGGACCTTGACCAGGTAGAGACAGCGGTTAACTCTAACCCACTCCTCACCTCAAGCCCAGAGTACGAGGACCGTGTATCTTCAACAAGCTGCAGGTTCCAGCAGAAAGCCACTATCAGCGATGAAGATCACAATCAAAGACCTTGAACCTAAGATGGCCATGTATTAAATATGTATCAGTAAGTGTAACCTAAAAGTGTGTCCTCCACCCTCACCCACTACATGGTTTCCCCTATCTTTGGTCTCCCCCCCCATCTCCTCTATCCTGGCTGGGGCAGCACCCTGGTGCATATAAGCCCCCCACAGGACAGGAGTGGTGTAGTGTTGAGTGCTGAGGCTGGGTCCCGTGTGGTGCTCCATCCTTACCTCGGAGAGGAGATACCACACCTCGATCTGAGGTGCAGTACCCCTGTGGCGACTGAACCCTCAGGGACGCCACAGTTCCAACCGATTCATATAGAAACTACACTTTTTTATATCGGCCTAATTGTTTCTAAGCATGGCTTTGAAAGAAGGGGCATGGCTTTGAAAGAAGGGGCATGGCTTTGAAAGAAGGGGCATGGTTTTGAAAGAAGGGACATTGCTTTGAAAGATGGGCATGGCTTTGACAGAAGGGGCATGGCTTTGACAGAAGGGGCATGGCTTTAAATACAACAGCATGCACTAAATTGTTTGAAAATTGGGGGGCAAAAAAAGTGATGCAAGGCAAGCCAGCAAAAGAGTCTAAAGTATGACACATTTTCTCATTTACATGTCCATATTTAACCACGTACATGGAAAAAATGGCCCTGGTGTGAGCAGTGTTTGTTCCGTGTGTCATCAGTGTTCGGTCTGTGTGTCCGTTTTTCCCATCAATGTTTGACGGATGGATAAATAAATCCTTGAATTACAGAGCTTCTCCTATTCTTTGCCATCCGGGTGCTGAATGTTTTTGCACAGACCCATAGACTTGTATCGGCTCTTTTCATCTGTGATATCGGAAAAAGACAGACAGACGGACATGTGAATAGCACCATAGATTATACTGGGTATGTGATGTATCCATGAAAAAAGGGATAAACCTCCACGTGCAACATGATGTGTGAATGAGGCCTTTTGCTTTTTCTGGCCGCACCATCAAGGAAGATTTCCTCCATTTGTGTTTTTGGTCTGTGTGATGTCCATGTCACCCAGTGTAATATTCCACATGAATGGATTGACCACCAGACTGTGGGGGAATAATGGCTACAGGCGCTTATCTCATCCATCCGTTTTTTTAATGAGATATAACCGTAGATTTCAAAGGCTGCACAACAATCAGACACAATCCGTGTGGCAGGTATGTTTTACCGGACGCACTGCATAGATTACATAGGAAAGTGTGTCTGGCCTTCTATTAGGTTTTTTTTTAGTTATGGATGACAAATGGACGCTGTACGGATCAAAAATGGCCTTTTTTTCCCCTGAACACAAAGCATTGTGCTTGTGTGAATTTGCGCTTCGGCAGGGAATTGTGCACTGAGCCTATATGAAGGCGTTTTGTGCGCTGCCGCCAAAATGCAACATTCAGTTGGACGCAGCAATATTTTATGTGTGAATACTGTTTAATACAGATTTTAGCATTTCCCTTTTTCTGAAAATGCGTCGGGCCTCATGCAGAAACATACTTTTTGTCGAAACGGACAGTGATACCCATAACAACCAATCAGAGCTCTTCTTTTATTGCCCTGGTAAAATGAAACGTGGCATCTGGTTGGCTGTCATGGAGAACACTGACACATTCTGAAACTTAGTGCAGATTCTTCCACACTTCATGCCACACGTACAGTGTAAAAACTGATCGTCTGAATGGTTTCTTTACAGCAGCTGTTGCCTATGATGGCACAGAGAGGCATTGCACCAAACATCCATACCTTTTGCAATCTCGCTAGGGCATGCCTTAAAGAAAAAGATGGTTTACAGCTCCTGGAAGACATGGCGGTAATGACATTGCTGGTTTACATAGTTTATTTAGTGTCTTTTTTTTTTTTACTCCTACTTGATAAAGTCTAGAAAATAATGTCATTTTTAAACTGATTTGCCTTTTTATAGAAAACAAGTGACAGGGATCTTTTTGCATATCTGATCGGTAACTTGTTTTACAGATTTGTGGATTCCATCCAAATATCAATGTATACAGCACATTGATTAATGCGGCCATAAAGAGGTTAGATGACGTCTACTTGACCAATATTCTGCGGGACATGAGGAACAGAAACGTGGCTCCTAATGAAGTGGTGGTCCGTCAGCTGGAGTTTGCAGCACAGTACCCACTAAACTTTGATAAAGTGAGTATACGATCTGATAAAACCAATAATGGAGGCTGGTGAAGAGGAGGGAATTCGCCTCCATGTGGGTAAAAATGTGTTGTTTTTTATCAAAATGGAAAATTGTATTCGGTAAAAATACTCCACACCACACACCATCAACCAAGAAGTCCAATAACTAGTAATAGATTAGAAACAAGCGTTTGAAGACTTTTCCTGTTGTGAACATGATCCTTTAAGTTAAAGGGAACCTGTCACATTGGATAACGCTATTAACCTGCTGATGTAGGGTTAATCTGCAGGGTAATACCATTAGGAAGTGCTTGGCCACTATACTGAATGTGTAGCACATGGGAGTAAATTAACTTTATTCCTCCCGTGAGCCACTGACAGGTGGCTCTGCACTGATGTACTGTAGAGCTAGCTGTCAGTCAAAGGGCTGGGGCGTGCTTACAACCATTGCTTACTGTGTACAGATTGGTGACACTGTCTGAGCACTAACTCTCAACTCTAGCTAGATTCTAACTACTGACTGAGCTGCCTGGCTCCACCTTCCCTTTATATATCCCTATCTGGGCTCCCTCTGCTGGTAAGAGGTGGAAGGTGGAGGTGTTTGGATGTAGTGAGAGCCTCTTGTGGAGAAATCCAATCATGCACCTTTCTAGGTTCTGTGGCACCAAGCGCAGCAGGGCGCCACATATACAGTTATAGGTTAAGCAGTGAGTCTAATGGCTGGCCATATTTAGGAAAAACCCCACTAAGAAATTAAAGACACATACAGCAGGGCCACAGTAATGACAAATTCCCATTAGAAAGGAGAGAGTCTCCCATAGTGTTGGCCTATGTAGTGAATGCAAGGGCTGCCAAAAATTTGGAGGCACTTCTATGCCCCTTGGAAGAGACGTGGAGGAGGACCTCATAAAAAATGTTCCCATGAGAAAGGAGCGGGCCTCCTATACTTGTAATGCCCATGCACTAAGTGTATGGGCTGACAAACATTCTCCCCTGGGGGGTATACATGTACATACTGTATAAAACATTTTTTTTACAGGCATCATAAACACTCCTTCAAAAAAATTCTGTGGGTGTTGCATCACGGACCACGGTCACCCTGGTGATATGGTGGTGGAAGATGAGGAGAAGGAGGAGGACAAGAGCAAATAGTCAAAATCAGGAAGTGTATACCCATGTGTGGGTGTGAAAAGGTGCATGGGAATACACCTCCCAAGAAAAGACACTGGATTTGAGTTTATGTTACGCTGCTATTATTCGGTGGTGTTGAGAAGTCTGGCCCAATCTAGCACTTGTTCATTTTTATAAGAGTCAGCCTGTCAGCATTTTCAGTTGACAGGCGGATGCGCTTATCAGTTATAATTCCACCAGCGGCACTAAAAACCGGCTCTGATAAAACGCTGGCGGCAGGGCAGACCAGGACCTCCAAGGCATAGAGACCCAATTCATTCCACATATCCAGCTTGGATACCCAATAATTATAAGGCACAGCGGAATCACAGAGGACGTTGGTACGTTCGGCAAGGTACTCCCTCAGCATCTTCCCAAACTTTGAACTCCTTGTGAGAGTACCCCGCGCCTCAGGCCCTCTGCGATGGGAGGGTCTGAGAAAACTCTCCCAGAACTTTGACAGTGTTCCCCTGCCTCTGCTGGATTGAAGTTGCGTCTCTCTCGCTTGTACTCCTTGGTTGTCCAATGAAGTGTGCCCTCTGCTGCCAGCGTTTTCAGATGGGAATTTTTTTAATAGTGCCGCAACACAGGCCTTCTGGTACAGCCCCATTTTTGCAGGCCTGTCCACCTCAGGAATAAGAGATATAAAGTTCTCCTTGTTGTGTGGGTCTAGAAGTGTCACCAACCATTAATGACTGTCACCCAAAATTTTGAGAATGCAAGGGTCATGGGAAAGGCAGCGTAACATAAACTCAGCCATGCGTGCCAGACTACTAACAGGCAAGACTTCCGTGTCCTCACAAAGAGGATGACTGACCATGCTCTCCTCCTCATCCTCCTCTCTGGCCATCCACGCTGAACAGACGTTATGACAGCTGTGCAGGTAGAACAGTCTATAGTGCATGAAACTAGCTCCTGTCCTTCCTCCTCCTCCTCCTCTTCCTCATTTTCACCCAATCCACGTTGGGATGAGATGAGGCTTGGCTGTGTGTAATCAACCTGTATGGTTCCTTGCTCCATCTCATTGTGCTCCACCTGCAATGCATCCTCTTTGATTGTGAGCAGAGAGCATTTCAGAAGACAGAGAAGCGGGATGGTGACACTAATTATGGCGTCATCTCCGCTCACCATCGTGGTGGAGTCCTCAAAGTTTTGGAGGATGGTACATATGTCTGACATCCAGGTCCACTCCAGAGGTCTTATGTGTGGAGTCTGAACTGAATACTGACGGCCTTATTGATGCTGGTACTCAACAACTGCCCTCTTCTGCTCAAATATCCTTCCCAACAACTGCAGTGTAGAGTTCCAACGCGTGGGGACATCACACACCAGTCTGTGAGCCGGAAGCTGCAAACGCTGCAGAAACACGGCAAGGGCGGCGGAAGCTGTAGCTGACTTTCTAAAATGGGCACAAAGGCGGCGTACTTTAACAAGCAGATCCAGCTGCTCCGGGTAGGATTTGAGAAACCGCTGAACCATGAGGTTAAGCACATGGGCCAGGCATGGTACGTGTGTGAGCTCATCTCGTCTCAGAGCCGCCACCAGGTTCCGGCCATTGTCACACACGACCATGCCTGGCTGTAGGTTCAGCGGTGTGAGCCACAGATCTGCCTGGTCTTTCAGAGCTGTCCACAACTCTTCAGCATTGTGCGGTTTGTCATCTAAGCATATTAGCTTCAGCATTGCCTATTGCCGCTTGGCCGAGGCAGTGCTGCAGTGTTTCCAGCTTGCAACTGATGTGGTCATTTCGGAGATGGAGGCTGAAGAGGAGGAGGCTAAGAAGGATGAGGTGCAGGAGCTGTAGACCGTGGGGGCAACCCTGATTGACCTACGGCCCGCAATCCTTGGCGTCGGGAGGATGTGTTCCATCCAAAGTAGTGTTGAGCCACCCCTGTATGTTCGTCGAACACCTTCGAACACTGTTAAAACCAATGGCAGGCAAACAAAAACACATAGAAACACATAGAAAACACTTCAAAGGTGTCCAAAAGCTGACAAACTGCTCAGAAGACACAACTAACACAAGGAAAAGTGACAAGTACATATAGTCATGCGAAAAGAAAAGAGGTGGAGGAGTAAAAGGAGGGGGAGACACAGATATAGGCATGTCATGACATTCTAAAATCAAGAAAGGCTGGAGAAAAAATTTAAAATCAGCCTACCAACACCCAGACGTCGTGACAAGAAAATTTAAAAAAGAAATATCTTTAGGTAGAATGGCGGTTCCATTCAGAACACTTTCCTTACAAGACGTAGTGGTATCCCCGTTGTGAGTTGTGCCAAACACAGAACCCAATACATTCGGACTAATCCACCATTTGTCATATCCAAGGGGCAGGTCCGTAAACGACAACATCGACGCGGAACCAAGTACAGTAGTATATACTGTACATCCTTTGACAAGGCAATCAGGCGGATCAAGAAGTTGGGAAGGGTCACCCTAATGGCCAAAACAGACATAGATGCGGAGTTCCGATTACTTACTACCTGTGCCTCCGAATAGTGTCCACCTATTGGGCTGCTTCTGGGAAGGAGCATACTATATAGATCGCTGTTTGCCCATGGGGTGCTCCAGATCCTGGTCACTATTGGAGGCGTTTAGTTGCTTCCTCGAATGGGTTGTAATGGACGTTTCTAAGGGGGCACATATTATCCATTACCTCGACAACTTCTTATGTCTGGGCCCAAAAGATTTGCCACAGTGTGAATACACGTGGTAGTCCACCTGTGAGAAGGAGAGAGCTGGAGGGAGAGCGGACACCACAGAGCCGAGGGGTTAGATGGAGAATGAAAGAAGGAAAGAGGGCGAGGGAGGTAAGGGAGTACAGTGGAAGGCCGACCTGAGCTCACCCACGTTCCTGCTGGACGGGGAACAGCCCTGGGAAGAAAAGCCGCTTGCGCATCCCTTTGAGGTTACGGGAGCGAGCGGGCAGAGGGACTACGCTGGAGTGCGAAGCCGACACGGCCAGTCCGTTCCTGCCCATGCGACCTCCGTGTCCCCAGGTTTGTGCCAGAGCCGCGGTGGACCCTGACAGCCAGCCCCCTCTCCCAATACTGGTGTCTGTCCGCTGGTGGGTCGAGCCCAACCACGGTGGGGGGGGGTAACATCTGCAGAAGAAAGACCATCTTCCAGCCAAACTAAGATGTCTACTTCTTTTCGTGGACAATGTGGTATGATCCCTTTCTTACGGACACGCCCATCGCTACAAATTCCAGATGAGGCACAAAAACAGCAGGTGCTTCAACGGATGTCAAGTGCTCCTTCAAGTGGGCTCTCCTCCACCTCAACTTCAACATCACAAATACTCCAGTCCTCAGAGGTGTCACCCCAATCGCACTGGCTTCCTCACAGCTCCCAAGTCTCCAGCTGCCCATCTGAGTATGGGGTAACACAGATGGTTGAGTCTGCACAGCTGTTTACTCATACTATAGCCTGGGAAACGGAGGTCTGCTCCAGAGCTTCTATTAATCCAGACGAGGAAATGATCTGCACTGATGCCCAGAATCTTTGAGTCGGATCCAGGACCAGATGAAGAAGGTTCTGAGCATAATGTAGACCCTCGTTCCCAAACTGTAACTCCTGTTGGTGGAGACAGCGATGAAGACGATGATGAGACTCAAATACCTGATTGGAGCGACAACTTGACTTTTCGGTCAGGGCAGGAAGAGGTTGGCTCTGAGGACGATGGGTGTGACAACACACAGGGTGATGATGACGAGGTTGGAGATCCCACTTACTGTCAACCCACAGTCAGCCAGTCGATGAGGTCAGCAGAGGAGGTGGAGGAGAATGTGACTAGCCCAAGGGATGGGGATGACTCGGTACCCGGGCCTTTGCCTGGCCTTGGGGATGTCGCGGTGGTCGGCTCCCGGGCCTGTACCCTGGGGTCACTCTTTAAAAGGGTGGATAATTGTTACTTTTATAAGAGTTCGTGACGCCACCTGTGGTATCTGGTGAGAAGCCCCAGCGCTGCAGCAGTCCACTGAGGCCGGTGATAAGGCAGCTCGATGGTATAGCTCCCCACAGGTGAAGCTAGGCCTCAGGGCAGCTTATGCAGGGGGAATGCCGGACAGGCGAGACCCAGCTGGGTCAGAGCAAGAATGGGAACGGACACGGTAGTCACTTCAGTACCTTTTACTGGTGGAAATTCGGGCACATCCGGGAGCACTGTAGGGTGAAGGGTGCATATCAGGATCCTACCCAATGAGCGGGTGTAGGGCCTCCTGTTTCTTGCCTCTGCGTAGTAAGTTTCTGACCTGCCTGGAGCTAGGCCTAACTTTGTCTCTGTCCTGCGATGGCTGACCTTGTGGTAGGGCCTTGTCTTGGAGTACACGCTCTCAGTATGCGGGGCCTAAGCGTCTCCTGGCTCTGTTACGTATCAGCACCTTAGCAATCCTGGGACTTGTAGTTCTCCAGGGATTCCGGTTATGCCTTACTGGGTCATAGAGATCCCGGTAAACTCGGATCCGGTGTCCGGTAAAGCTTTGGGGTGAGCTGGTTAAGCTCCTCTGCCCCCTATGTACTAACTCTCCACTCGCCTTCGGCCTACTCGGGCCCTCACTAAGCTATACACACTAACGGCAGCTTGCCGCGCTTCACCGATCTTATGGCACCGGCACACCTTAAGCTCTAACTGGGCTCCCTGAATCTAGCTAGCAGGAGCCTCGTGCTCCACTGCTGAACTATTAACTGAGTTCTCTAGACTGGACTGAGCTCCATTGCACACTGACCTCTCTTAGGCTTCTCTACTGCAGGAACTCTTCAGACGAACTGAACTGCCTAGCTCCACCTTCCCTATTTATATCCCTAACGGGCTTCCTCTGCTCGGCTGATGTGGAAGGTGGAGATGTGTGAATGTTTATGGGGGCCTCTTGTGGAGGATTCCATCAATGCACTCTTTTAGGATCTGTGGTACCAAGCGCAGCTGGGCGTCACAGATGCTATTGACGACGAGGTTAGGTTGCGCCTTACTGGACAGAGACGGAGTACTGGAAGCACGTCAACTACTGCATCCTCAACCACAACTCTGCCTCTGACCAGAAGTCGTGGTGGCTGTTCAGGTCGCATGGGCTCTAAGCCTTGCATAGCCTGGGCATTTTTTCAGATCGATAAGGATGACCCAACTCGTGTTATCTGTAATATTTGTCACCAAAAGCTAAGTAGAGGCCAAAAAATCCATAGTTTGAGTACTTCATGCATGAAAAGTCAAATGGATATGAAGCATAAGTTGCAGTGGGAAGCTCACTGTGCTACAATGCAGCCTAGCGGGCTGGGCCAACCACCGTCTGCCCAATCTTGTGCATCCGCGGCCTCTTCATCATCTGTGACTGGGGGGTCAGCAGTCACATGTTTTTGGACGCAGACCTGCCAACTCTTTACCCGCAACAGCCAGTGTGATTGGCAGGTCATCATTTCATTTGGAAGTGGAAACACCAGCTGGTGTTGAGCGCTCTCAGACATCAAGAGCACCACCTTTGGATCAAGGCAACCTAACTTTTCTGCCTGCATCTTCCTCACAGACCGGCAGTTTGCTGGGGACACCCTTCTCAACCTAGTCTATGCACAACAGCCAGCCCTCGGTCCCTCAGATGTGGACAAGTAAAAGACCATTTCCTCCTAGCCATGACAAAGCTAAGAGGTTGAATTTCACCATCTGCAAGCTGTTGGCTACAAAAATGCTGCCTTTCCGCCTGGTGGACACAGAGGATTTTCGAGACCTTATGTCCGTCGCAGTGCCCCAGTACCAGATGCCCAGTCGGCACTACTTCTCAAAGAAAGGTGTGCCTGCGCTACACCAGCATGTCGCACACAACATCACTGCTTCTTTGAAAAACTCTGTGTGTGATAGGGTGCATTTCACCACAGACACTTGGACGAGTAGGCATGGACAGGGGCGTTACATGTCGCTGACAGGGCACTGGGTAACTATGGTGACAGCAGGACAAGGGGCTGCTGTCCAAGTCTTGCCGTCCCCACGAGTTGTGCGTCAATCCTCTTTATCTAGAAGTTCCTCCACTGCTTCTGCCTCCTCAGCCTCCTCTCGGTCCTCCACCTGCACCCAAAGCCTGTCTGGTAATGCCACCCGCTTTCTAACTGCGCAGAAGGAATCTTGCACACCTCCTTACGATGCTGGCAGCAGGACTCAACGGTATCAGGCTGTGTTTACTTTGAAATGTCTGGGAAATGTGAGTCACACAGCTGAGGAGTTGTGGTCAGCTCTGTAGACCCAGTTTCATGAATGGTTGTCTCCACTGGACCTGCTACCAGGTAAGGCTGTGTGCGACAATGCTGCAAACCTGGGTGCGGCCCTTCGCCGGGGCAATGTCACACACGTGCCTTGTATGGCTCATGTGTTGAACCTGGTTGTCCAGCAATTTTTAGCCCACTATCCCGGACTAGATGGCTTTCTGCAGAGGGCACGGTCGCTGTGTGCTCACTTCCGCCGTTCGCAGCTCAACAACTTACATCTCTAAAGAAGTCGTTGGGCCTGCCAGTTCACCGGCTGAAATGCACATGTTTCAGCGACTGTGGCAGCACCGACAAGCCCTGGTGCAATACGTTCTGACGTATAGCCTGGGCAAACGAGATCCAGAGGTGGGGCAAATCACGCTGCAGGAGTGGTCTCAGATCAGGGACCTATGCACCCTTCTGCACAGTTTTGAAATGCGACGAAGATGTTTAGTGCTGACGATGCCATTATCAGCATGACTATTCCGGTGATTTACATGCTGGAGGACACGTTAAACAGAATTCGGAGTCAGGTGGTGGGACAAGAGGAGGTGGAGGAAGTAGAGGAGGAGTCGTATGCGGAAGGGATAACATCTCCAAGGTCCAGACGGTCGGCAGCACCAAGGCGGCAGGCATGGGAGGGTGGGAGAGAGGGATTAACCAGGGCGCAAGGTAGCAGCCAAACTGTTGAGGAAGGTGCAGGAGCCGAGGAAGAAGTGGAGGACGAACTGGCGATGGGCATGGAAGACTCATCAGATGAGGGAGACCTTGATCACATCTCTGTTGTGCGAGGTTGGGGGGAGAGGGCAGAGGAAGGAAGCATGATTCTTACCTCGCTATCAACACAACAAGGACTTGTTCCTCCTGGATGCGCAAGACACATGAGTGCCTTCTTGCTGCACTACCTGCAACATGACACTCGGATTGTCAGAATTCGAAGTAATCCCGACTACTGGGTTGCCACACTCTTAGATCCCCGGTACAAAAGTAAATTTGCCGAAATAATTCCTGCCATAGAAAGGGATTCACGCATGCAGGAGTATCAGCAGAGGCTGTTGCAGTATCTTACATGTGCTTTTCCACAAAACATCAGTGGTGCACGTAGTGAATCTCACAGTTCTAACTTGCAAACCGTGGGACTGTCAAGTCTTCATCACTCAAACCGTAACAGTATCACAGTATCTGCTGGTAACAGCAATTTTGTGGAATCGTTTCACCACTTTTTTAGACCATCCTTTGCAAGGCCACAGGAGACAAGAAGTCTGACACATAGTCAACGCCTAGAGAGGATGGTACAGGAGTATCTCCAAGTGAACATCAAAGCCATGACTGTGTCACTGGACCCTTGCTCATTTTGGGCTTCTAATCTGGAAACATGTCCGGAGCTCGCCACTCACGCTTTGGAGATCTAGTCATTCACTGCAGCCAGCGTTCTCTCTGAACGTGTGTTCAGCGCTGCTGGTGGTGTGCTGACAGATAAGCGCATCGGGCTGTCCCCTGAGAATGTAGACAGACTCATGTTCATAAAGATGAACAAATCATGGATCCGCAAGGACTTTTCTACCCCTGTGTCATCCTGGGGAGACTAAAAGCTTGAGGATTTGGTAAAATCACCTCACCAACCGTTTTAAGCAACTCTGGGGCAATTGATGCCACTTAAGTGGTGTCTGTGCCACAATTTTTGGAAAAAATGGAGACTCTTTTTGGAGTCCCCTTGCTGTGTTTTACGTGATGTTGGCATCGTCAATTCCAGGTGGGTTGGGTCGCCCCCCTCTTTTAACCGTAAGAAACTACATACACTATGGCTTGGGGTAACATAGATGGTTGAGTCTGAAGAACTGTTTACTCAGATGTCTGCTCCAAAGCTTCAGTGTCTGCTAGTCAGCGTAGTAGCCCAGCTCTGAAGCAAGCTACACCGCCTGTGTATCTAATAAGAATTTTTAACTGCATCTAGCCTAGGCAGACTGTGGGGACCCCCGACCAAATACAGATGCTCAGCCCCCCTACCGCCCCCCTTTCCTTGACAATACAATAATGTAACTCTTACAACTGGATGGGTGAGGATCGGTCACAGCTTTATTAACTCTTTTTACTCATTCCATTAGAAAGGCATTTTATTTCTAAAATAATTCAGCTTGTTGCAGCATGCCCTGTGTCTCCACATGGGCAAGTTGGTCAACAAGTGTAACTCTCCAACATGTCCTTTCTATTTCCAGGCCACGAAGGATCCTGCGTACTCGTATGCAGGACTCTGACCCCCATCCATCACTCTTAACGCTTGTTCCACTCCGTCCTGGAGTCCTGACAGGAATATGTCCAGTACAATATCCATTAAGTGAACACCATCGGGCCTTATGAGGCCTGCTTTATCTCCTTCCAGTTGTCGGTGTCGTATCACTACACCGCCTCTGTCTCTTCTAAATTTTGCCATCCAAATATTTATTACCCGCCTTGTCCATTCGATGGCCGTGATGTTTTGCGCACCTTGCCATACCGCTATCGGCACAATCTCTGACCATACTATAGTTAGTTTTGTGAAAAATTCTCTGAAGCGCTCAGTGTCTAGTTTCATTATTGCCATTAATTATGCGCTCTTGTGATGACCTAGGTCGTTTCCCCCGGCCTGTATGACTAAGATGACCGGACCTCTTGCCTCTCTCCCTACCTTGATTACCTCCATTAGTACCTGTGGCCATTGCAGGCCTCTAATACCTCTCCAGTTGAAATATGTGTTATGAAATTCTAATTTCCTCCCACCTGGGCGGACTTTCGCCCTTTTTTCTGCCCAATATAAATACGAGTGGCCTATCACCCACACTGTTGGCTTAGCGTCACCTGTAAAAGAAACAAACCACGTTAGGATAACAAGTCCGGTCTTATGTACCTCGCCAAACATGTGTATCGCCATGTCCCTGTCCTCTGAACTTCCGTTTCTGACAGTCCTGCTCTTGCTGCTTCCGTGGCCGCGCCTATGCTCAATGAGTGTGTCCCATAATCTTTCGGGTGGTTCCCTGCCGATGTTAGGCATTTATTAAATATAGCTTGGAACTGGTATCTTGATAATGGCGTTCCATCAATGTGTGATAGGAAGAAATTACTTGTGATCTGATGGTTATATATGTTTTTACTATTGTTACCCGACTCAGTGTACCGTTTGTGGGTTGTAGAAGTACCCAAGTGCCCCTGTCCGCTGGAACCGTTTTCGATTTGCGTATGCGTAGACGTATCGCATTATTGGCTATGACTACGTCCTGCTGTAATAAGCTTCCACTGGTGGTAATTTTGGATTGAGGGACTAATTCGCTTATGCATAGAGCCCCAAAGAAGGCGATCACAAATGCAGTAGACAGTAGTGTTGCTTCAAATTGTGAGTGTCATGTTAATGGTGTTAGGGATATGATGTGAGAAATCAGTTTTAGTGACACGAGACGGGACGTCTACACTCCTGACTTGGCTGACCCCTTTTCCACCCTTTTATGGATTGTCTGATGATGAATCTCTTTGTCACATCTCCCCAATTCAGTAGTTGGAAGTGAAATGCTACTCCGGTCAGACACCGCTGTGCTCACGCCCCTTATAAGCCCATCATCATTAGCTGGTGGAGAAATTCTATGGTGACTTGTAATCTGGCTTGTTCACATTGGTCAACCCGTCTGCCTGCTAGTAGTCGTGTCCACTCTTCCCATGCCTTACCGTATGCTTGCCACGTCAACGGGGCAACTGACGCTCTGATTAATGGCATCAACTATTCGCCACTAGATCCCATAGGGAGGGTGGGTAACTATTGCCCTATGGGTGGGCGTTGGGGGGGAGCTCTGTGAAAATCTGCCAATTGAACTGTGATAAAGCGTTAGCAGCAGGGTTAGACCCCTCAGCATCGTGGCTAGCGCGGACCCATACATTGTGTTTTAGGCACAGGAATGCTAGCCGGCGTAGTAGGCCTAGCACGGGGAGAGACGATGATGCCATCTTATTAATGCAGTGCGCTAGGCTGGTGTTTTTTGTTATGAAGCGTATATTTTTGTTAGCCAGGCGCGCGCCCCATATTTCTATTGCTACCACTATTGGGAACAAAAATTATTTTCCGGGCTAGATGCAGCTAAAAATTATTATTAATTTCGAAGCTGGTGGAGCTTGGTATAGATGGCCTAATACAATGAGTACCACACACTGCTACTATGCCCAAAATTATTTTCCGAGCTGGATGCAGCTAAAAATTATTATTAATTTCAAAGCTGGTGGAGCTTGGTATAGATGGTCTAATACAATGAGTACCGCACACTGCTACTATGCCCAAAATTATTTTCCGAGCTGGATGCAGCTAAAAATTATTATTAATTTCAAAGCTGGTGGAGCTTGGTATAGATGGCCTAATACAATGAGTACCACACACACTGCTACTATGCCCAAAATTATTTTCCGGGCTAGATGCAGGTAAAAATTATTATTAATTTCAAAGCTGGTGGAGCTTGGTATAGATGGTCTAATACAATGAGTACCACACACTGCTACTATGCCCAAAATTATTTTCCGAGCTGGATGCAGCTAAAAATTATTATTAATTTCAAAGCTGGTGGAGCTTGGTATAGATGGCCTAATACAATGAGTACCACACACACTGCTACTATGCCCAAAATTATTTTCCGGGCTAGATGCAGCTAAAAATTATTATTAATTTCAAAGCTGGTGGAGCTTGGTATAGATGGCCTAATACAATGAGTACCACATACTGCTAATATGCCCAAAGTTATTTTACAGGCAAGATGCAGCTAAAAATTATTAGTAATATGAAAGTTGGTGGAGCTTAGTATAGATGGCCTAATACAGTGATTTTCAACCTTTTTTGAGCCGCGGCACACTTTTTATACTTAGAAAATCCTGGGGCACACCACCAAACAAAATAGCACAAAATGACACTAAAACAGTCATATTATACATATAGTTAATAATATAGATTCTAAATTTATTTTACTCACTCAGTGTGAAACCTGGGCCTGTTTCGATAAACACAAAAGGGATATCCTGGCAGGAATGGTGGAAAGACACACACGAAGCTCTTCCTCAACAGTTCTCAGTTTCTCCCTGTTTTTAGCTTTTATCGCAGTCAAGCTTGAGAAGCCCAGCTCACATAGATATGTGGTTGAAAATGGGAGCAATGTCAAAATAGCTTTGTTGGCCAGAATGGGGAACTCCTTGGCAACAGATAACCAAAAACTGTCCAAAAGAAGATCAGCAAACTTTAGCTTTAAACCGCGATCTTGCTTCAGTTCAACAAGTTCCTCTTGCTCCTTTAAAGTCATGTCCTTTCCAGCAATGGATAATGAGCTGTATGGGTCCCTAACCCAGTCAAGGCATTCTGTGAAGGCTGAAGAGAAATAGAACGATAACTTCTCCTCAAGAGTTTTCAAATGTCTGCCAATCGCTTCGCACATTGCAGCAGTATTGTCATCATGCAGTTTCTCGGTGAGTGGGAACATCTGAAGGTTGCCATCCTGCACATGTTGTTGCCAGAGCTGCACCTTTAAACGGAATCCGTTCATTTTATCAGTGCTTGTAAGCAGGTTTTCATTTCGACCTTGCATCCGTGTGTTTAGTTCATTCAGATATTGAAATATATCAGCCAGGTATGCCAGCTTTGCACACCACTCATCACTTGCAAGCAGCTTTGAATAATCGGACCTCTCGTTTGTAAGAAATATTTTAAGTTCCTCTCGCAACTCATACACACGGGCCAGCACTTTGCCGCGTGACAGCCACCTGACCTCCGTGTGGAGCAATAAGATTTTATGTTCCGCTCCCATTTCTGTACACAAAGACGCAAATAAGCGACATCTCAAAGGTCGCGTCTTCACAAAGTTCACTATGCGCACAACATCATCCAACACAGGAGCTAGATCTGCTGGTAAGGTCTTTGCAACGAGGGCCTCACGGTGCAAGAAACAGTGGGTAGCAAGAACATCTGGGTTTCTTTCTTTAACCCTACTTACAAAGCCTTTGATGCGCCCGACCATGGCTGCGGCTCCATCAGTGCAGACACCTGTGCAGTTTTCCCATGTAAGTCCACTTTTATCAAGATATTCCGATGTGACTTGGAATATTGCCTCTCCTGTTGATTTTTCTGTCAGTGCCTTGCAAAATAGGAAGTTTTCTCTAATGGCTTCACCATCCACAAAACACACATTGGCCAACAACTGACAATGTCCACTGATATCTGTCGACTCATCAAGTTGCAAGGCAAATTTCTTACTGATGCGCACCTTTTCCAAAACAACTGTTTCAATGTCCGCAGACAAGTCATCAATCCGTCTGGCAATTGTGTTATCAGAGAGAGGCACTTTAGCTATCTCTTTAGCTGCTTCAGGGCCAAGCATCTCATTTACAATAGCTTTACAAGCTGGTAGTATTAATGTTTCTGCCACAGTGTGGGACTTTTTTGATTTAGCTATGAGTTCAGCAACAAGGTAGCTAGCTTTGAGGGCTCTCTCATTTACCTTTGTGCTTTTTCTCAAAAAAGTTGCCCCTTTCTCATTGTTTGTACGTAAGCGTACAAAATACTCCATCGGTTTATTTTGAACGGAAGGGTGTTTCGTTTGGAGATGGCGTTTAAGTTTGCTTGGCACCATAGCGCTATTGGAAAGCTTCTCACCGCACACCAAGCACAGTGGTGTTGGTGCTGTCGCATCCCCAGTGGAAGTAAATCCAAATGAAAGATAGCTTTCACTGTATTGCCTTGAGCTCACCGTCTTGTCTTTTTTCTTTTGTCGAACTCTCATACTAGGGCCTTCATTTGGGTTAGAATTGTGTCCAGGGTCCTGTTCGGCATTTGCCTTTTCCATTCTCAAATACTTCTCCATCACTGCTGAGATAGTGTGCGCAGCCACACACTAAAATAGAAGAGTATTACATTATCTGCCACACTTAAAGGACCTCTGCTAGGCATATTTCATTCCTGAGGGCTTAAAAAGCAGCTCTCGTGGTGACAAGAAGCTGATTTAAACCCCCCAAGAGTGAACTTCGCGAGAGCTGTATGTGTGTGATAATAACTTCTATTACTACGGTCTGCATTTCCTGCTTGAATTGACACTAGTGACGTAGCACTCAGCTTTCTCTATAAGTAGAATAGAGCCGGCTGCCAAGTGCTACGCCACTAGAGTCAATTCAAGCAGGACATGACTGCTGAAGAACGGTACTAATATCATTTATTATTCCATACATACAACTCTCACGGAGTTCACTCTTGGGGGTTTTAAATCAGCTTCTTACCACCACAAGAGCTACTTTTTTAGCCCTCAAGAGTGAAATATGCCTGGCAAAGGTCCTTTCAATAAATTATTTATTTTAAAAAAGTGAAATAAAAAAGGATAACCCCCTCATATATTCAATCCCATGTAACCTCATAAATACAGTCCCACGTATATGAGCACATGATTATCAGCATCATATACTGTGGTGATGTGCACTGTACAGCGCCACAGTATATGGTGCTGATTATTATGTGGCTCATATACTGCAATATAAAGGGGTACAATGAGAAGTACTATGGCCATGAGGCCAGAGTACAAGTGCCAGCTCATATACTCAGCATATGAGCTGGTACTTGTAGTACTCCAGCCTCATGACTATAGTATTTCTCATTTTACATTTCTCATTGTTATATGCAGTATACTGCTGGAGTACTAAAAGTACCAGCTCATATGCTGAGTATTCTGCCAACAGTTCATATACTCAGGCAAAAGCTCATATAGTCAGCATTATTGGCGGGCATTACCTTGGCAGCGGGCAAATGCGAGAGTCTCTCCGCTCTCAGGATGACGCACCGGCCTCGGTGACGTCATTAAGTCGCACGAGGTTCAAAGCTTGCGCATGTGTTATTGTACACGTCTCCTACATTGTAAGAAGGCGTGACTGCGCATCGAGCGCATTGCCGGGAAACAAAACACAGGGGGCACCATAGTTTGGGGAACTTTCCCCGCGGCACACCCGACCATGTGTCGCGGCACACTAGTGTGCCGCGGAACACTGGTTGAAAATCACTGGCCTAATAGAATGAGTACCACACACTGCTAATATGCCCAAAATTATTTTACAGGCAAGATGCAGCTAAAAATTATTAGTAATTTGAAAGCTGGTGGAGCTTAGTATAGATGGCCTAATAGAATGAGTACCACACACTGCTACAGGCCCAAAATTATTTTCCAGGCAAGATGCAGCTAAAAATTATTAGTAATTTGAAAGCTGGTGGAGCTTAGTATAGATGGCCTGATAGAATGAGTACCACACACTGCTAATATGCCCAAAAGGTTTTACTTGGCTACGTGCAGTAAAAAATGTGTATTACAGGCCCTAAAGGATTTGCTTAGCTAGTTTTAGCCAAATGCTGTGAAAAACACTTGCACAGCACTAAAACTGACCTGCCTAGGAAAAAGTGATAGGAACTGATGTAACCTAGCCCTCAAAAGTGCTGCAATTACAACTAGTCACTACTCCCAACCTATCTGTCTATTTAAGAGCACAGACCTGCCTGCTAAAAGTCGTAGGAAATGCTGTAACCTAGCCCTCAATAGGGCTGCAATTAGAACTAGTCCCTACTTCCAAGCTATCTGTCTATTTCAGATAAAATTCGCTTGCAATTCTCACAGTTATACTGTATAGCGCGCACACAGCAGCAGCGGTGCGGGCTAACACTCAGCTGCAGCAGTGAGAAAATGGTGGCGACGGGGAAAATGGCTGTGTCTTATAGGGCAAGGACATGTGACATACACAGCCAATGACACATGCCCTTGCTTGTGTGAAAAAAAGCACTTTGCTCCGTGTGTGCGCTGCTGATAGGCTGACAGACTGCACCTCCCCACTGTAAATGCGGGAAAGAGAAAAAAAAATGGAGATCTTCATTATTTCTGCAGAGATCCATCCCATGCCCCTCCCCCCACCCCGCTGTACACTCAAACTGTGTATTAACATTGATTATCAGCATTACTGTGAAAAAATCCAGTTACGATTTTGGTGCACGAACAGTTATCGAACATAACCTCGAACAGCCGGATTTTTTTCAAATCTTTCGGGTTCGTCGAACGGCTCGAACACCGCCCAAAACAGCTCGAATTTGAGATTGGCAAACAGTTCAATTCGAACACCGCTCATCTCTAATCCCAAGGTCCAACTGGGTCCCGGCTTCCACTATGTTAACCCGGTGTGCCGTCAGCGAGATGTACCGTCCCTGCCCTCAAGCACTTGTCCACGTGTCCGTGGTTAGGTGGACTTTCCCAGTAACTGCGTATTTGAGGGCACAGCTAATGTTTTGGGACACATGCTTGTGTAATGCGGGGACGGCACACCAGGAGAAATAGTGGCAGCTGGGGACCGAGTACCGAGGGACAGCCGCCATCAGGTTGGGGAACGCTTCCGTCTCCACGAGCGTAAAAGGCAACATTTCGAGCGCAAGCAGTCATGAAATGTGAGAATTTAGTAGTGTGGCCTGTGGGGCGTTGGCTGCATATTTACTCTTGCGTTCCAAGTACAGGGGTATGGACGACTGAACGCACGCTGCTGGGACAAGGACATGGACGTGCTTACTGAGGCTGCTACTTGAGAGTGCTCAACGAATGGTGCAGGGCAGGAGGCATCTTCGCATGCACCATGGACAGGGGATTGGCTTGAATGCACAAGAGTGGAAGAAGCAATGGTGTCACCTGCAGACACTGTTCCTGGACTCTGGGGTTCGGCCCACAAAGTCAGGTGCTTTCCTGCCATGTGCCTGATCATGCTGGTGGTGGTCAGGCTGGTCGTTTTGCCACCCTTGCTGATGCTGGCCTGGCTGGTGGTGCAAATGGCCTTTTGGGGTTATCGGCAGAGTCTTTTAAAAACAACCAGACTTGGGAAGACCTAACAGTTGTACTGGCAACTTCCTTCATATTGGTGTTATGGGGAACGGTTGCCTGCCTTCTGTCTGCGGCCAACACACTGCTTCTTCCTGCCTTTTGGGGTGCTCTGCCTCGCTCCCCCTGTGTGCTGCTGTCCTCGCTCTGCATGTCCTCCTGCCAGGTTGGGTCAGTTACTATATCATCCACCACCTCGTCTTCCACTTCCGCACCCTGGTCCTCCTCCTGAGTTTCTGGCAATTGTGTCTCATCATCGTCCACCTCTTGTGACACTTTCCCACCGTCGCCTTTGTGTGACCGTGGCTGCTCAAATATTTGGGCATCGCTACACGCGATCTCCTCTTGCCCCGCTTCAAGTGGACCGGGCGAGAGGCCCAAATCTATAAATGTAAAAGTAAACAGCTCTTCAGAGTGTCCAAGTGTGGGATCAGTTGTCTCCGGGCACTCGGCAAGGTGGGAGGAAGGAGGATCAGGTTGAGGAATATGCTGTCCAGACTCACGGCTACTGAGACTTGACCATGTGGAAGACAGGGTGGTGGTGGTGGCTAAGTGACTGGAAGCATTATCCGCTATCCAACCAACAACCTTTTGACACTACTCTGGGTTCAATAGTGGTGTGCTGCGGTCCCCTAGAAATTGGGACAGGAAGGTCAGGCGAGAAGATGTGGGTGTTTGTTGTGGCACAATTTCAGCTTGCCCACGGCCTTGTCCTCGGCCTCTGCATGCACCATCACCATCACATCCAGTACCCCGTCCCTTGCACGTGCCTTGCCCATTTTAAATGGAGGACAGTATCTTCCACGCTCACTACAAATGACTGAGTTTGGAGGGAACTTATATGTGATCCGTGTGACAGAGAAAACACAGTTTTAAATACCTGGCCTGTAGGTAAGTAGTGTGAACAGCAAACTGCTGTGAATTGCTTCACTGACACACTGAAAGAAATTTTTAATGGAGGCCAGAAATGGCAGTATTTTCTGACAACGTATATGTGATCCGTTTGACGGAGAAACCACAGTTTTAAATAGCTGGATTTTTAGCGCTGTAATATGGAAAGGACAGAAAAATGGTGTTCCCTGGATTGCTTTTTAAGCAAATAATGAGGATTAAGATCCAAAAAAAGCATTCCTGGCCTCTGAGACCTGGGCCTTAGTATAGAAATATCTAACAGCAGCAGGACGCAGAATTGGAATGGAGCCTCTTGTGCTATATGCACTGCAGTCTGCTATATACCCTGACTGCCTGCCTATATACACTGCCTGCCTGATATCTCTGCAGATGGATTAGTTAGTCCTCAAAATGACTGTTTGATCAGATGGATATGCGTAATGTACGGTTTTTCTCCCTACACTACCTAATACACAAGCAAATCTCTCCGTGACGCAGCAGCACCTCTCCCTACACTGTCTGATTACAGAGTGACTGTGACGAGCACAGCGGCGCCAGGTCTGATATAGACCTGATGACGCTGTGCGGCCAGCCAATCACTGTAATGCCACAACCATCATGGCTGCGGCATTATAAAGAGTGGCAGGCAATCACTGTATGTTGATTGGCGCTCTAAAGGGCGCCAAACATGCAGGAAGGGGACCCGAGCTCCCGCCAAGCAACCCCGGAAATACTCGGCGAGCGCTGAGCATCTCGAGCAGTGAGATGTTCGGGCAAGCACCGAGCAGTAGCGAGCATGCTCGCTCATCACTAGTGTCTAGAAAACTCTGGTTGGTGTCGCCTATGAAGTTAATCATCAACAGATTAAAAAACTGACAGACTCCAAGGACGTAAGGTGACTATATTAATATATTGGTCACTGATATTATTTTTGAACATCTGATATATATTTTGTACATTTTGAGCTGTTTGGTTCTTATTCTATTTTAACAGATGAAAATAAGTACACTGTAATTGAGATGGAAAATATATATTTTTTTATTTAGTTGCCCAATAATTCTGCACACATTGTTCTCCAAAGAAAGACAAAACCGCACTTTTACTTTCTTAAATATTCAGGTTTTACTTTTATTAACCTTTTGCATTGACCGACAGCACTGTAGTTGTTTAATATTAAAAGTAATCATCAAAAATATAAATTGCCTAATAATTGTCCGCATAGTGTATAGAAAAATAATCTCTAACTACGACATATAAAAAGTGGCATCTTATAATGAGATGAAAAGAAGAAAAAAATTCTGGAATATGGAATAATTATATTGGTAAGGGGAAGAGCTAGTAAATTAATAGTATTATTTTTTATATGATTTTTTTTATTTCTGATGTATATGGGAATAAATATAAAAAAAAAATCACTACCAGTCGCCATGAAGTTCTCTGCCGTTCCTCTGGACTGTAAACTGTCACCCATGATGCCCACATCAGTGTATAGGGCAGAGCAGGCCATGAGCCGCTGCCTGGTAGGTAGCACAGGAGGGTTCCGTCACCTCTAGCATCACCTGCACACGACCAACTGCCATTTACTTTCAACTGTCGACTGAAGCGATCTGACCGAGGTCTGCAGGCGGGAGGATAATTATGAGAATGGCGTCTACTGGACATGGACAAGAGAACGAAGGGAAGAGAGCGAGAGAAGAGCCCAGCGTGACCGGATTCAAGAAGAGGCGATTGGACGAGCCAACACCTGGATGCAGCGGAGACCGTGGATCATCCAGCCCCTATGCCAGGCTTAACATCAGCCGCTTCAACATCCACCAAGTCTTGGGTAGGGGCGCCTTTGGCAAAGTAAGTCCTGCATCTTTTTTTATTGATTTGAAATCTGAAGTATTTATTATATCCCCATGTATTCTTCTCTGCTGTCAGCCATGTCATGCTTTGTTGTTTGTCATTGTAGCGTTCTTCTGTGAGATTACATTTAAGATATCACCATAGTTAGGTCTAGTGCTGCTGTAACATGGTATTTTTTATGCTGGATGTTTTTCCTCAGGGGTCACAGCTGTAGGGGGTATGGGACATTGTTTTTTTTCACGTCATTGTCAATATAGGCTACAATCAGGCTGCCATATTGTGAATGACATTGATCTCTGTGTTTTTATTAAATATAGATAGACATTGATATTGACCACACTAATGGCAACTCAAAGCATGACAGTTGGTGCTGATAGTATTCCATGTAAAGGGGAGGGAGAGAGATCGAGGAGCTAAATGCAGAACTCCTCCCTCCACTTTCCCCTCCTCCCCCATCCCTCTTACATAGAATATTTTCAGCACCAACTGTCATCTCCTATCTCAGTAATGTAACAATCTGTCTTCACTGAATATAGATTTTACCATGAAATAGAGAATTTTGAAAGCTAAAAATCAGTCCTGGCGGAGAAAAAACAGATTTCTCTGAAAAGATTTATTGCAAAGTTGCTTATTTTCATGTGTGCTATTGATTTATGAAATACAAATTAAAATGATAATTATTCATTAAAGGGAACCTGTCTTGTCCTGTGTACTATGTAAACTGCCCCCATTGCGTTGATATTGATGCAATGTGTATCACTAACGCTTTTTTCATTTAAATTGGCGCTAATATAATACAGCTCTGGCAAAAATGAAGAGACCACTGCAAAATGTTAATTTTCTCTGATTTTTCTCTTTCTAGGTATATTTTTGAGTAAAATGTACATTGTTGTTTTATTCTATAAACTACTGACAACATGTCTCCAAAATTCAAAGCTCAAAATGTTGTATTTATTTGTAGCAAATGAGAGATCGTCAAAATAAAAAAGAAGCCGTGCTTTCAGACCTGAAATAATGCAAAGAAAACAAGTTCTTATTCATTTAGAAACAACAACACTCATGTTTTATCTCAGGGAGAGTTCAGAAATCAATATTTGGTGGAATAACCATGATTTTTAATCCCAGCTTTCATGCGTCTTGGCTGCTTTCCACCAGTCTTTCACACTGCTTTTGGGTGACCTTATGCCACTCCTGGCACAAAAATGTAAGCAGTTCTTCTTTGTTTGATGGCTTGTGACTATCCATCTTCCTCTTGATTACATTCCAGAGGTTTTCAATGGGGTTCAGGTCTGGAGACTGGGCTGGCCATGACAGGGTCTTGATGTGGTGCTCCTTCATCCACACATTGATTGACCTAGCTGTGTGGCATGGGGCATTGTCCTGCTGGAAAAAACAGTCCTCAGAGTTGGGGAACATTGCCTGAACAGAAGGAAGCAAGTGTTTGTCAAGGATAACCTTGTATGCAGCTTGATTCATACGTCCCTCGCAAAGATTAACTTGCACAATTCCACCCTTGCTGAACCATCCTCAGATCATCACCGATCACCGAGGCTTATATGCCTCTCCAGGTCTCCATCTAACCATTAGACGACCAGGTGTTGGGCAAAGCTGAAAATTAGACTCATCAGAGAAGATTACCTTACTCCAGTCCTCTATGATCCAATCCTTATGGTCTTGGCAAACTTCAGCCTGGCTCTCCTTTGCTTCTCATTGATGAAATGCTAGGAGCCTGTTCGTTTAGTCATAGAGGTGCGATTCCTGGCATTTATTCAGGGTTTGTGCCACCCACGCATTTGAATTCTGCTCCCGGCTGGCGCTGATGTAAGTATGGGGCGCTTGCGCAGTATGTCTTGCCAGTAAAGCTTGTAGTGCTGGGAGCCGCACATGCGCTCTGACTAGCGGCTCCCTGCGCTTGCACAGTGACACTGCTGTGTAGTTCCCAGCTTCACTGTGTGCGGCTGGAGACGCTCGTCACAGCACATGTGCGGCTCCCAGCGCTACAAGCTTTGCTGGCATGACATACTGCGCAAGCGCCCCATACTTACATCAGCACAAGCCGGGAGCAGAATTTAAATACGTGGGCGGCACAAACCCTGAATAAATGCGAAGAATCGCACCTCTATGACTAAAAGAGCAGGTATGATACAAACATATAAAGTGGATTTTACATATTATATTAGCGCCAATTTTAATGAAAAAAGCGTGTTAGTGATACACATTGTATCACTAACGCAATAGGAGCAGTTTAGATTCTGCACAGGGAATGACAGGTTCCCTTTAAGACCTTTCCATAGCCCATCCATGGAGCAGGCAGTGCATTATGCTGATAGATGGATTTGCTCCTCTACCTAGACCTGGTTACCAGCAGACTGAGCGACCATTCAGTTTACTCATGTGCCTTGTGTGCTATAAAATCCAGATTACTTCCACTCCCTGCAGATGCCTTCTAAGTATTCTCCATTTGTCTCTCTTAGGTGGTCCTGGCATCAGTCCCCGGCCGAAACATCCAAATGGCTGTCAAAATGATAACCAAAAAAGAGGACAATGAGGACACCATCATGAGAGAGCGGCAGATACTCCTGGCTGCCAGAGACTGCCCATTCTTATGCCACCTCTATGCCGCACACCAGTCTCTGCAGAGGGCATATTTCATCACGGAGTATCTGTCCGGTGGCAGCCTAGAGAATTTGATCAGGATGTGCGGCTGCCTGAACATCGGCAATGTGAGGTGAGAAAGTGGAGAATGTATGTAAAAGAGAACTAAGGAGATGGAAAAAAAATCTGGGGTCAGGATGTAGCTAAGGTAGCAATGGCAGGTCATATACAGTATTTAGTGTGCTGGATGCAGCAGGTGGGGTGCCATGGTATTTGGGGATTGCTAGAGAAGGATTTGATGACATTGATACTACACTCTGTTCTCTCCATCAGATTCTACACAGCAGAGATCGTATGTGGCCTCCAGTTCCTCCATGGACACAACATCGTCCACCGGTAAGCAGGACGTTCCTCCTTCTCTCTGTCCCCTTTACATTCTAGAGATATGACCCCCAGCTTTCCTTGTGTCCTGCCACTTATTCTATCTGATCTTGCAATGACTCAATTTCCATCTCTTTTATCACTGGACAGATTTCTCTTTTTTTTTTTTCATTACAGAGACATAAAGCCAGATAACATCATGTTGGATGCAGATGGCCACATCCGTATAATCGACCTTGGGCTCGCCCAAGATGGCGTTACCTCCTCCAAAAACATCTCTGGAGTGACGGGCACTTTCCACTACATGGCCCCTGAGGTGTTTCGTAGAAAACGATACGGCGCAGCAGTGGACTGGTGGAGCCTGGGGATTGTCGTTTCCAGGATGGCAGCAGGACGATTCCCATTTTACAACGGCCCCATCAAGCAAATGGCTTTCAAAGCTATCATCAATGAAAAGCCAAAATTTCCATCTTGGCTTGATGCTCATGTGAAACATCTCATTAAGAAGCTGCTGCGCAAAGACCCTCAGACACGCCTGGGTGTGAGCGGGAACATCCGGGAGCATCCATTCTTTACCACCATCGGCTGGGAGGAATTGGAGGAAAGGAGAGCAGAGCCACCATTTTCACCATTCAGGCAAGTTCTGGAGAACCATCATCTGCAGTGGCCGGAGCATACAGTCCTTCACCCCGTGGACAGATTTACGTACATGTCACCAAGCTGGGCCCGGTAAGGATCTCTTCATCTGGGGATAACTCCCATCAGGTGTTCTCACATTGTGGTAATCATCATCATTCATCTTGTCTTTTTTCACATTTTCTAACAATGACTTTATGTCTCTGTTTCTCTTAGGTGGATGAAAAGATCTGGACTGTAAAAGAATCCACGACCATCTGGTGAGTGACCTCTGTTCACACAGGACACCTATGATATCAGTACATTGTATCTGATGTTACATAGGGGAATGGTTCATTATAAAGACCATTCCCCTAATATAACAGAAGATCTGGCAGAGAGAATAATCAATGTCTTCCTTTTTTGTCTTGCAGGATGAGCCCCTGCCAACTGCCCAGAACTTCATGCCTCCTGACCCGTACCTCGTCTCTGCTGGTGTACTTCACCTCGGCTGCCCTTCAACATCATATCTCTCCAAAACATCTTCATGCCGGACCACTGCCATTGTTTTGCTGCCCCAGACCCTTGACTTGGCCTCCTCTAATACTGGGCTGGCAACTGACATCCCTCCATCCAGAAGATCTTCTACCCCAGGAATGGCCTGTGCTAAGTTTCCATCTGATGTGTTCAAAAGCAATAGTCCTGGGCAGCTGAGCAGAAGAATGTATAGAGCGGCCATTATCACCTTAGCACAGGCCTGGTAAGTACCGCACCCATCACCCATCACATCACCCACACTACTATAGGCATACATATAGCACACCGTACATTTCCGCACATAGATATAGGACATAGATTGGCTTTTGATCCTGGGATTTAATCTGATCGCCATATTTGGGGTCAGGAAGGAATTTTTCCCCTTAATATGAGGACAATTGGCCCATTCCTCATAGGGGTTTTTCGCCTTCCTCTGGATCTACACGGCCTTAAATAGGTTTGGTATCATAAATTAATAAGTAGATTGACACACTAGTAGCAAAAGAGAAATTTTAGAAAAATTTAAATTTTCTTTGTTGACAATTAAAATTAGTTCTCAAAAATAAAAAGGATAATTAGTCTAAGTAACTAAAATGATTTTTATATATCACACTTACATTACACAGGTTAGGTACATTACACAGGTTAGGTATCAGCCTTTGATCTTGGGATTCATTCTGATCGCCATATTTGGGGTCAGGAAGGAATTTTCCCCCCTGATATGAGGACAATTGGCTTATTCCTCACAGGGGGTTTTCGCCTTCCTCTGGATCAACACGGCCCATAAATAGGTTAAGTCTGATAAATAAATACAAAAAGTAATAAATAATAATAAATAAATACAATAAATAATAATACATTTAGTATGCTAGGTTAGTAAGGAGACTCACACTATAGTAGCAGAACAAAAAAGGTATAAAATTACAATAATTTTAGTTGAAAAGATATGTAATTTCAGACATTGAAATAATCAAATCCAAACCTACAAAAATAATTTATATATTTTTTCATTTGTATTTACATTACATTAGGTATCAGCCTTTGATCCTGGGATATATTCTGACCGCCATACTTTATTTGGGGTCAGGAAGGAATTTTCCCCCCTGATATGAGGACAATTGGCTTATTCCTCACAGGGGGTTTTCGCCTTCCTCTGGATCAACACGGCCCATAAATAGGTTAAGTCTGATAGATGAATAATTTTCACATATACATAATACTAAAATATAAAATAATTCAATCTATAAATAAAATCTTCTTTTTACCCCCCTTATATCTTTGTGCTTGTCTTTATTTCATTGGACGTCCATGTAGTCATTATTATGCTGCCCCTTATGTCTTAAGGCCCAATACACATTAGAATAAATTTGCTCGAACGCCCCTGATATCGTTACTATCCTATGGTGATAAATCAGCTAATTGCTGTGATTCCTGGGAGTGTTGGGTCCGGAGCAGGAGATGCTGTTACCTTTCTCCATTTTGGCTAATAAATGAGAACACTGAGCTGGGTTCCTCCATTAATTACCCAGATGTTCCTCAAAGGACATTGGAAAGAATGGGTTTTCTAAACCAGACAGTAATTGCACTGCTCATATAATAGGGGAGAGGGTTTGTTACAATGTGTCAGTGCAGCTGGGAACTATGAAACTCACAGAGCATTGCCTGGACTGGATACGCTGGATGTGGCTCAGTGGGAGATGGTGGATCTGCAACAATGTTGCCCCCTGCAGTCAGGACCCCACATATCATGGACGCCACATGATCAGATCCTCCAGAGAACATTCATGAAGAAGGAGAATCCCCTGTAGAGAGGCGTCCACAGCGAGGTACATGATAGGAGCAGTTATTGTTTCATTCCCCAGGTATCTCTATCTGGGAATGCAGGATGACAACCAATATGGCTGCCATTACTGCTCTTACAGGGGGCATCACTAAGCTCTCATACATCCTGAATAGTACATGGTGTAATGACACGTCCCCTCACATTACCTGCTTAGTTGGGTAGATTTCATATTACAGAGTGTGGGAAAGCTGACTGACAGGAGCCATAGCCCCCAACCGTCCCGTATTCGGCAGGACTGTCCTGCGTCCCGTCTCCACTCAGCTCTTCTCCCGGCTCATTTAGACCTATTACAGTTATCTCTTATCAGAATATAATACCGAAGGAGAGAGAATTGTAGCCAATATATAAACAATATTTGTAAATGGCACTGATCTAAAAAAAACTGCCAGAGATAGAGCTATTAATAAAAATATATATTTATTATCCACAAAATAGAAAGATATATACGGTCCACTAAGTGGCTAAGGTGAGAGAAATGACCAATAGTGGCAGATGTAAAACAGTCAGAGAAAGAAGAGCACATCCCACATAGCAGGACCTCCACAACAACCATCTGTAAAAATAATTGATAGACACTAGTATATATAGATCACGCTAGAGCTGCCACAAAGACAACAATCTCATGGTTCATGTATTATATACAGAAATATGTCCGACTCATACCAAACCAACAGTGCCGTATGGAAGAAATATACAGTATATGTGTGTATATTGGCCGTGTAGCGTATTTGTGCACCTGTGTATTAATTTAACACTTCAGGTGTCCGGGCCTTATATTTTTTCCTTTTTCTTTTTTGTAGTGCTTGATAATGCACACTGAGGAATTTCAGATACCCTCATATCACAGTAGTATATCCCACTCCTCAAAAAGTTAGTTACCCTTAGGTAATCTCAGCAGCACTATAACAAAATGGTCTTAGTCACTAGATGCAATTTCTATTCCCACCAACAAAGCAGCCAAAGCCACCTCCACCCACCCCATGGTGGTTACAAGCAGCCTCTTACCCAGAATTGTCACAAGAGCCTCCAAAAAGTAATTATAACAGCCTTCTTCCCACAACACCTGCAATTTTCACTTTAAGGGGTTGTCTGGTCAAAATAGATAAGTCTGCAGTTACTCTGTGTGACTGCAGACTTATGAATCCCCCAGGTTGGCTGGTTTCAGACCGGCATGTATGAGATATACATACCCCTGGCCAGTGGGCGCAGAGTCGCTCTCCATACACTTGTAAGGAGCAAGGCTGCCCCCTCTAGTCGGACACGCTTATTGGCCATCCGTGTCACTAGATGGGGTGCGGCCTTGGCTCTATCAAGTGTATGGAGAGCGAAGCTGCACCCACTGGTCGAGGGCATGTATAACTCATACATACCCTCTGTTCCCGAGTCTGAAACCGGCGAATCCCCACAGCGCACAGTGCCTGCATAATTCATAAGTCTGCAGTCATTCTGTGTGATTACAGACTTATCAGTTTTGACTGGACAACCCCTTTAAATACACCCACATATGCGTCCCTCCTACATGCTCTCCTATATCATCTGCTGATGATTGCGCCACAGAAGTTATATTTTACTACAGCTGTGTGAGAGTGTCAGCGGCATTTAGATGGTTAAATCAGCAGCAGTCTAAGCTAGCTCTGGTTGCTGCTGTTCACACAGGCACTGACTGTATAACACAGATGACACCTGCAGAGTACAGAGCAGGTTCATATCCTGAGCCCGCTCCCAACATATGTCACCAGTAAATCCAATGGTTGGAAAGGATCAATGGTGTTTGGTCATTCAATCAATTCAGGGCTGAAGGTGCTTAGGTGACCATATGAACATTTTGATGTACAGAAAATTAATCTCTGCAGTCTCGATAAATGTGAACTATTAATTCAAAATTTACATCTCTTGAAGCAACAACTTTGCCTCCATTTGCAAGGCAGGATCACGAAGCCACTCTCGGATAGGAACATTTGTATATTGCATATTTAGAAGAAACACCCAAAGGTAATAAATACAGGTTTACCCTGCATCATAATAAAAAAACTATGGCTCAGGGTGATGTGTATTTCTGTAATGAGGGGGGTGCGGACTAAGGATACGATTATCAAGGTGTGCAGAATTATTAGGCAGCTTGTTTTCCTCAGACAAAATGGGCTAAAAAAAGAGATTTAACTGACTGAAAAGTCTTACAGAGGGATGTAGCACTCTTAAAATTGCTAAGATATTGAGGTGCGATCACAAAACCAGCAAAAGTTTTGTTGCCAATAGTCAACAGGGACACAAAAAACATGGTGAGAAAAATAAGACTCACATTAACTACCAAATATTTGAGAAGAATCAAACATGAAGGGACAAAGAAGAAATTGTCCTCCAGTGCTGTCATATTCCAGATCTGCAACCTCCCTGGAGGACCAGAAGTACAAGGTGCTCAGAGACATAACCAAGGTGAGGAGGCCGAAACCCAGCCGCCACTGAACAAGACACAGAAATGGAAACATCTAGACTTGGCCAAGAAATATCTGAAGACAGATTGTTCAGATTGTCCCCTTTCTTATAAGTGTCTAGTAGTGATGAGCGAGCACTAAAATGCTCGGGTACTCGTTGCTCGGGTCGAGCACATTGGAATACTCGGGTGCTCGACCTGAGCAACGAGCCCAATGTAAGTCTATGGGAATCTCGAGCATTTTTCAGGCGGCTCCTCCCTTCGGTCTGCAGAGGGCCTAAAAATTGCCCAAATCGATGGGAACAGAGCTCAAGTAACATGGGAACAGCATGGGGAAGACCCCTGGAAGCATCTCTGACTCTCATATCACTGCTGTCAACAACAATGTCAGAGTATTATGCCACTTTTACGGACTCATAAACATACAAAAACGAAACCAAAATGGATTTTCCTGAGAAATATGTTAAGGAACATCCTTTCCAGGGTAATGACTTGTATATAAGGCAAAATAAGTAACCAAAAATACTCCTCCACACCTTGGGCTATGTTCACACGTAGCAGTTTTGATGCTTTTTTGCACTTTTGCATTGCTTTCAACCAAGACAAATGCATTCACCAGGAAATGTCATTTTAACATTTTACAACCTTATCTGGCCATGTGGTGTGTGACACATCATCAGACACATGCATACAGTGCTGAAAAGACATGGGAACAGCATGGGGAAGACCTCTGGAAGCATTTCTGACTCCCAGGTCACTGCCTAAAAGTGTGCCCATCATAAGTGTTCCTTGGCGCATGCGTAGATGCCTCCCGCCATGCACCTGTCGTTGCAAACTTGCAACAATCACCGTCCACGTCCTTGTTCCAGTGCAGCGTTCAGTTGTCCCTACACCATTCCTTGGAATGCAAGCGCAAGCATGCAGCCAGCCACCCACCAACCCACAGGCTGCAATACTATACTGCCAAATTTTTGACAGCTGTTTGCACAGGAAATGTGGCCTTTTAGGCTCGTGGAGGCGGAAACTTTTCATAAGCAAATGCCGGCGGCGGCCGGGTGTCCTTACTCGGTCCCCAACCACCACTGTTTCTCCCGGTGTCGTCTCCGCCTTCCACAATCACGGGTCCCACAACATTACCCGTGCCCTCCTCAGTGCACTTACTGGGAAGGACCGCCTAACCACAAACACGTGGACAGGTGAATGTGGCCAGGGACGGTACAGAGCCAGTCCACAGCTTTTTTTGCTGAGTTGTATTTCACCACAGCCATATTCTTTAGCTCGGTGAAAAGACTGACATAAAAGGAAACCGTATCTACTCTGGGTGTCATTTCTCCCAGGAAGTCCTCTGAAGCAGCTTTTGCAGAAGGAATGGCAGCCCATCTAACATCAACTAGCACTTCTCGGTGGTGCTTTGACACACAAACATCTTTCTTTGCGCATTTAATTTCAGGACTACAGAGTTGGGCAATGGCCTGATCTGCAATCCAGTTTAAGAAATAACATGCACAAGCACGTCCAATCCACATTAAAAAAACAGCCATAGAGTGTCCGGGAATCTTCCCCCACACTTTTCTTAGCCAGGGCTGCTTCTCGGCAGGGTTGGACGGACCCACCTGAAAACCGGAGACTCCTCCGGTGGGCCCTGGCTTCTCCTTCAGGAGAGTTCTTAGTGCCGAGGTGAGGCCATGATAATGATAGAGGCCACTATCTGCTTATTTTTCTGTTACTTGGAATGCAAGCGCAAGTATGCAGCCAGCCACCCACCCACAGGCTGCAATACTAAACTGCCAGATTTCTGGGCAGCTGCTTGGACTTGAAATGGAGCCTTTTAGGCTCGTAGAGGCAGAAGCTTTTCACAGCCTCATGCCGGCGGCGTCCGGGCGTCAATACTCGGTCCCCAGCAACCACTATTTCTCCCGGTATCGTCTCCGCCTTCCACAAGCACGGGTCCCACAACATTACCCGTGCCCTTCCCAGTGCACTTACTGGGAAGGACCGCCTGCGCACAAACACGTGGTCAAGTGAATGTGGCCAGGGACGGTATGGAGCCAGTCCACAGCTTCTTTTGCTGAGTTGTATTTCACCATAGCCATATTCTTAAGCTTGGTGAAAGGACTTGGGAAACCATATCTACTCCAGCTGTGATTTCTTCCAGGAAGTCCTCTAAAGCTGCTTTCACTTGAAATGTGGCCTTTTAGGCCCGTGAAGGCGGAAGCTTTTCACAACCTCATGCCTCGTGTCCATACTCTGTCCCCAGTCGTCACTATTTCTCCCGGTGTTGTCTCCGCCTTCTACAAGCGCGGGTCCCTGAACATTACTGCTGGTACTTTTCTGTGGGAATCTGCTTACCTCCTACCAGCCTGGAATATTTCCAGTAAACTATGGTACAACACCATGGTATTAGCACTGTCCCAGTACCAGTAGCGAAGCCTTCCACAATTTCCTTCTCAGGAATTTTATTTGGTAGACTGAGTGGCTGCCCAAATACATTAGTTTCTCACAAAGGAGCTGAAGATAGAGTGGCAGTAGGTGCAAGTTTCCCCAGCCTGTTAGATATCAGAGGGTGAACGGCAGCACATTGGATCAGTGGTTAGCACTGAAGCCTTGCAGCGTTGGGATCCTGGGTTCAAATCCCAGCAAGGACAATATCTGCAAGAATTTTGTATGTTCTCCCCGTGTTTGCGTGGGTTTCCACCTCAGTAAAAAAGCAGCCATAGAGTGTCCGGGAATCTTCCCACACACTTTTTTTTAGCCAGGACTGGTTCTTGGCAGGGTTGGACGGTCCCACGAAGAATCCTCTGGTGTGCCCTGGCTTCTACATCAGGAGAGTTCATGATAGCGCTAACTTTGCAGCTGCTATGGGGCTCTTGAGCAGGGGAGAAAGGTGAACCCTCAGAATCAAATCCTCTGGTGGGCCCAATGTTTTTCAATCTGAAACAGCTTCTCAGTGGGAGTTGTATTTCATCACAGCCATATTCTTTAGCTCGGTGAAAGGACTGGCATAGAGGGAATCTGTATCTACTCCGGCTGTCATTTCTGCGTCACCAGGTTCCGCCCATTGTCGCACACGACCATGCCTGGCTGTATGTTCAGCGGTGAGAGCAACACATCAAGCTGCTGTGTTACAGCTTTCAACATCTCTACAGCGCTAGGTGGTTTGTCACCTAAGCATTAAGCATGTTATCTTCAGCACAGCCTGTTGCCGCTTGGCCAAGGCAGTGCTGCAGTGCTTTCAGCTTGTGACTGATGTGGTAATTTCAGAGATGGAGGAGGAGGTGCAGGAGCTGAACAATGTGATTACATTGAGGTTACATTGGCGACTTTGTTTTTATACTAAAGAAAGATCCTACTGTTTTGTTTTGTTTTACGTTATTTTTTAAGGCAAATGCATTTACAGGGAAATGTCATATTTACATTCTACAACCATATCTGGCAATGTGGTGTGTGACACATCATCAGACACATCCTGTTTCATTGATGATGGAGGGACTCTGAATGACACATAGAGCAGGGCCACAGTAATAAGTATGACATGTTCCCATTAGAAAGGAGAGGGTCTGCTATACAGTTATAAGGCATGCAGTGAATCCAACGGCTGACCAAATTTAGGAAAAACCCCACTAACAAATTAAAGACCCATAGAGCAGGGCCACAGTAACGACAAATTCCCATTAGAAAGGAGAGAGTCTGCTATACAGTTATAGGGTATGCAGTGAGTCCAACGGCTGACCAAATTTAGGAAAAACCCCACTAAGAAATTAAAGACACAGAGAGCAGGGTCACAGTAATGAGTATGACTTGTTCTCATTAAAAAGGAGAGGGTCTGCTATACTGTTATAGGGTATGCAGTGAGTCCAACGACTGACCAAATTTAGGAAAAACCCAACTAAGAAATTAAAGACACATAGAGCAGGGCCACAGTAACGACAGATTCCCATTAGAAAGGAGAGAGTCTGCTATATAGTTATAGGGTATGCAGTGAGTCCAACGGCTGACCAAATTTAGGAAAAACCACACTAAGAAATTAAAGACACATAGAGCAGAGCCACACTAACAAGTACGACATGTTCCCATTAGAAAGGAAAGGGTCTGCTATACAGTTAATGGGTATGCAATGAGTCCAACGGCTGACCAAATATAGGAAAAACCCCACTAAGAACTTAAAGACACATAGAACAGGGACACAGTAACAAGTACGACATGTTCCCATTATAAAGAAGAGGGTCTGCTATACAGTCATATGGTATGCAATGAGTCCAACGGCTGACCAAATTTAGAAAAACCCCACTAAGAAATTATAGACACATAGAGCAGGGCCACAGTAACGACAAATTCCCATTAGAAAGGAGAGAGTCTGCTATACAGTTATAGGGTATGCAGTGAGTCCAACGGCTGACCAAACTTAGGAAAAACCCCACTAAGAAATCAAAGACACAGAGAGCAGGGCACAGTAACAAGTACGACTTGTTACCATTAGAATGGAGAGGGTCTGCTATACAGTTATAGGGTATGCAGTGAGTCCAACGGCTGACCAAATTTAGGAAAAACCCCACTAAGAAATTAAAGACACATAGAGCAGGGCCACAGTAATGACTAATTCCCATTAGAGAGAATCTGCTATATAGTTATAGGGTATGCAGTGAGTCCATCTGCTGACCAAATTTAGGAAAAACGCAACTAAGAAATTAAAGACACATAGAGCAGGGCCACAGTAACGACAAATTCCCATTAGAAAGGAGAGAGTCTGCTATATAGTTATAGGGTATGCAGTGAGTCCAACGGCTGACCAAATTTAGGAAAACCCCACTAAGAAATTAAAGACACATAGAGCAGGGCCACAGTAACAAGTACGACATGTTCCCATTAGAAAGGAGAGGGTCTGCTATACAGTTATAGGGTATTCAATGAGTCCAACGGCTGACCAAATTTAGAAAAACCCCTCTAAGAAATTTAAGACACATAGAGCAGGGCCACAGTAACGAGTACGACATGTTCCCATTAGAAAAAGAGGGTCTGCTATACAGTTATAGGGTATGCAGTGAGTCTAACAGCTGAACAAATGTGGGAAAAACCCCACTAAGAAATTAAAGACACATACAGCAGGGTCACAGTAATGACAAATTCCCATTAGAAAGGAGAGAGTCTCCCATAGTGTTGGCCTATGCAGTGAATGCAAGGGCTGCCAAAAATTTGGAGGCACTTCAATGCCCCTTGGAAGAGTCGTGGAGGAGGGCCTCATAAAAAAATATTTCCATTAGAAAGGAGCTGGCGTCCTATACTTGTAATGCCCATGCACTAAGTGTATGGGCTGACCAACATTTAGTCCTGGGGGTATACATGAACATACTGTATAAAAAAAAAAATTTTACGGGCATCATAAACACTCTTTAAAAAAATTCTGTGGGTGTTGCATCATGGACCACGGTCACCCTGGTGATATGGTGGTGGAGGATCAGGAGAAGGAGGAGGACAAGAGCAAATAGTGTTGAGTGAGCATGCTCGACACTGCTCGGTACTCGCTCGAGCATCTCACTATTCGGGATGTTCGGCGAGCACCGAGCATTTTCGGGTTACTCGGGCGGGAGCTCGGGTCTCCGCCCTGCATGTTTGGCGCTCTTTACAGAGCCAATGAACATGCAGGGATTGCCAGCCAGTCACTGTTGTGGTCACTGCATTCTGAGTCTTCTATCCTTTGGATTACGAGCTCGGAGAGACTGAGACACAGGACAGGATGTGTGTCAAACAAGCTCTAAACTTTATTACAAAGCATGGGTTTTATATTCACCCTGAAGGCAGAAAACGGATTTACCATATATGGTTTGATTATACAATTTTAGCACACAAAGACTGATTTCTATTCTCGTGCTTGTGTTGAAACATTCAATCGGACGCATTTGATTAGACACATTTAATCAGATACATTCTGATGACTAGCAAGGACGCATTATTGATTCAAGAAGGAACATTCACAGCTGGTGTTTTTTTTTTTACCTAAAGTAACTTTCAGACTTATACAGCATAGATGGGGTCTTTGAACTTAAGGGGCCTCATCTTCTGCTATAACATTCCATCCTTTGGTTCCTTCATTTATCAGTATGAATCTCTATATTTTCTTTTAGTACAACACTGAATACACATTAGAAAAAGCTTAAAAACCAAATAAACCACAAGACACATTAGCAAAATCTGAATAATAGCTTACACTATACCAGCCACCCACCCACCGATACCTTTAAACCAATTAGCAGGATTTAGAAAGGAAAAGGTGTTTGCCCACCAGGAATCCTGATTCTTGAGGTTGGCCTCATCATAAAGCTTCCTCAATTTTACAACGTCCTCTAACTTATGTTTCAGCGTCAATACACTAGGATTGTCTATATAATGACAGCATGCGAGCCCTATTATCTGGCACATCCCTCCTTGTGCTGCTGTTAAATAATCTAGTACAAGGGTATGTTGGTTCGTGACAATAATCAATTGATTCTGTACTGCAAGAGATCCGTTAACTACTTCTAAAATATCCCAAATCTGATCATCAAGATAGTCTGTAGCTTCTACTAATTTATCCCACATTTGTGTCAACATAGGGTATATAAACAATGCACTGAAAAATGTGTTTACCCCTCCCATTTGAACTATATGGGGTCTCCCACTTGGTCTTTCTTTATTGTCTGCTGATTGCTTATGCAGTGTATGTTTTGGGATAGACAAAGGATCTAGCTGGTCTGGAGTAACAATATAAGTTGCGGGTGTCAATCTGGCTAAGGTACAAGTTCCTGTTACTCCTACTGGGAGCCACTTGAAAGCCTTGTCTCCACATACCCAATACATGGATAAGGGGAGATTCCATAATGCTGAATGTTGCAGTATTAGACGGTGAACTAAATCAACAAACTTAGAGACATTTGACATCATACACCACCCAGGCCCTTGACCTATAGGGGAGCAATAGCCAGCATCAGGATTGCCACACGTAGGTGCACCTTTCTGATAACTTGATTACATTACACTGTAGATTGCCAGGTATTTTGGCACAGGTATCACTTGCCCCGTTTTTAAAATAAACATTATTCACCCAATTAGAAGTGTGTAGATATCTTTCCAACAGGGAAGGTTTAAAGGCATCACTGCTTCCTGAAGTGGCATTAAAACTTATTTTCAATCCTTGTTCAGGTATTTTCCCTAGATCAGTAATTTTTGTTTTGTTACGAGGTACCCACTCCCCTCCTTTAAATGCTATATACAACCTGGGAATTATTTGACCCGTCAGGTTCCCTTGCCACCAGGGAAATTTTGTCCATGCTACTACGGGAATCCCAACAGTGGTATTCCACAGTCTCTGTGTGGCATTATTGGCCCAAGTATCTGAACAGTTCACCCAAAAGTTTATCTCTTCCCATGAGACTGGGACGGCGAGAAAGGGTATGCTAGTGGACGTCACAGGGGCATGTGTACATATCCAACAATTAGCAATGGTCTGGTTTTGCTCCTTTAGTCCATCGATTAGAGCAAGATGGTGTTTAATGAATCTATTGTTGTCTCCATCTGTGGTGCTCAACCTAGTCCATGCACCTATGGTTGTAAGTATGCAGGTAAGTATAAACAATGTCATCATTCTTTGTCCGCTGGTTCTCCTAGTATCTTTTTGCAATGGGATGCGTGGATCCAGGTCTCTTTTCCCTCTAGCTTAACGGCTGTACTTGTGGTCAGCAGAACTTGAAAGGGTCCGTCAAACCGTGGATCTAGGCTTTTCCTCACGTGTCTTTTTATAACCACCCAGTCTCCAGGTTGCAGCGTATGGCTGCTAGAGTCTTGATCTGGATCTGGAAGAGAACTGAAGACATTATCATGTATTTGCTTAATCTTTTTGTGTAAAGCCCTCACGTAGGAACTTAGCACATGGTTATTCATTTCTAATGCTTGCGGATAGAAACACCCTAGGCTGGGTACGTTGCCAAACAATATCTCATATGGAGAGAGTCCAGTCTTTCTATTAGGCGTGTATCTTACTGAAAACAGAGCAAGCGGTAAACAATCCAGCCATGGTCTTCCTGTCTCAGCCATGGCTTTCTGAATTTTTTATTTCAATGTCCCATTCAGTCTTTCCACTTTACCACTACTTTGCGGGTGATATGGGGTGTGGAATGCTTGTTGAATTCCTAGAGCTGACATGACTTCATTCATTATTTCACCTGTGAAGTGTGTACCTCTGTCACTCTCAATTACTTCTGGTACCCCATACCTGCAGACCACCTCCGCAGGCAGTTTCTTTGCGGTTGCCGCAGCCGTGGCTTCGGCAATCGGGAAAGCCTCTGGCCATCCTGAGAACAAATCAATACAGACCAACACATATTCCCATGATCCTGACTTTGGCAGCTGAATATAATCAATTTGCAGTCTCTGGAATGGATTTGCCAAATCGACCACTGAAAAACAAAGAGAGTTAGAAGGTATCTGTGACAGAAGAGTATGCGGGTTGGGCACAACTGGTGTTAGAAGTTCTGTGGCTTTGTTAACCAACCGGAGGTCATGGACCATTCTATATGCGGCTGGTTGTCCTGGCACGCTCTTTTTCTTTACCGGAAACAGGGGAGTGTTGCAAGGGGACTGGGTTTTGACTAGGACTCCCCTCTGTAGTAATTTTTGGACTTGCTGGGCTATGGCATTCTCCTGAGCCGAGCTAAGGGGATACTGCTTCAGTTGAGGCAAGATTGCTCCTGGTTTTAATTTTACCATTACTGGTTGAACTCTTAACCTACCAACATCTGTTTTGTCTGAGGCCCAAAAATCATGTGGTACAGCATGCTCCAATATCGGGGGAAACTCATTTGTCTCTTCTATGCTGGCAATATCTAGTGACATAATTTTGCAAAGGCTACTTGGTTTTAAACCTGGGGTCATGGTGACAGTGCCATCGGGATGATACTCAATATGTGCTTGTAATTGGGACAACACATCATTTCCCAATAGATTACATTGGCCTTGGGGCGATACCATGAGCTGGCTATGTACAGTAGCTCCTTGAATTTGCAGGGGAATTCTCTTAGTGACAGGGAGCAGGATAGACGGGGAATTGAAGGGGGTGGCAATGACATGATGTGAAAAATCAGTGTCAGTGTATGGCCAATCACCTTGCGTAATTACTGAATTGTCGGCCCCCGTATCTACTTGGAAATCGATTTCATGTCCCCCTGGTAGGTTCACCTGCACTATACAACTGAGAGTTGGGGGTAAGGAGATGAGGGGGTTCATGTGCAAGCCACCCTCATCCTGTGGGGGCGTTGTTTGGTTGGCTGGAGGACCCGTACTCTGAGCATTTGGATACGGGTTGGTGCTACAGTCCTTTCTAAAATGTCCTGGCTTTTTACATCCATAACACAGTTTCTGTCCTCCTCCTTCAGTCCGTCCTCTGCCTCTGTTCTTTCTGGGGGTCGTCTCTGCTATATGTATTCTGGCAGCTCTCTTTGCCTGCGCTATGTCATGCTGTGCCCCCTGAGCTATTCTAGCTAAGTCTTCTGCCTTCACTGATCTCCAGTCTGGTCTACTTGCTTTTACCTTCTCTGCAATCTCCTTCTTTAGTCCATTCATGAAAGCACTTGCTAATACCCTCTCACTAGTCTTATTTCCGGGGTTGAACCCCATTTCTGACCAGGTTTTCTTTAATGCATAGAAATAATCCTTAGGATCTTCCTCCTTCCCCTGCACTCTATCTTCTAGTGTAACTTGCTTTTCCGCTTGCCTATCTTTACATGCTTTTACCAACGCTTTTACGTACAGAACCCCGGCTGTTGCATCATTAGCCTCCGCTACATCAGGGCCCGTTCTATTGTCATATTGTTTATAAGTTTCGTCCGTCAGTCTGTCATACCGAGCTTCATCTGCCAATTTCCCCTTAATTACCCCTTGCAGATCAATTCTAGTGGCATGGTATTATCCTGTATGGTGGTGATCATTCTAGCGAAACCCATAGGGGACTGGGATGGGTCTGGCAGCTGGGAGATCAGTGCCAACTGCTCTGAAGGACTCCATGGTCTATACATTAACATTGTGCGAGCATTCTGACCTGGAACAACTGCATCCCCCCCCCGCTGCTGCTGCTGCTGCTCCCGGTGCTCCTCGCACAACTACCGTCCTCATTGGGAAAAGACTAGCTGGGTGGGGTCTCGGTCCTCCACATGCCACACAGATGTCTACTGTCAAGGGGTTCTGCTGTCCACATCTGGGGCAAACCCAACAATTGGGTTCCTGAGAATTCTGGTACTGAGGTGAGGGTGAGCTGGGTGACGTCGGGAGCGGACAGGGAGAAAAATCTGTCACTCCGGTTTTTGTCAGTCTGTAACGTCCGTCTCCTAATTCTTCAATTTTTCCTTTAAAATGAGCACATGCATTCATCCATACATCCACTGTCTTCAACAGACCCTTATCTTTCAGCCATCCATGATAGCAGTTAAAGAAGGATTTCCATTTCTCTCCATTCATCTCTCCATTCTCATTCATTCCCGCTTTACATAATATTTTGTCAATTCCAATCAGTGCCTGTTTCCCTTCTCTGCGTACCACTAAGTCTTTGGCTATAATGCCTTCCTTGGCATTTTGGTTCCCCATTTTTTTTTGGGTTCTCCTCACTTAGAGTAGACTCCTCAGTCACTTAGACAATGGTCACTTAGACAATGGGCCACAAAGGTTTCTGAACCATTCCACTACTAGCCTTCCAGGACTTATACGCCGACCAGAAAAACAGACCAAAAACACCAATCCCGATACACACCCACAACACAATCATCGGATCCATACTTTCATTCTTAAATTCTCCAAAGGATAGAAGGCAGGACTGTCAATTTATCTTACATTTATGCTTACAGTGATATAAAGAGCCCTGACACACATCACCATCAATGAGTTTAACCGACAAACAAACAAATTCTTACCTTATCACTCCTAAACACTTTTTGCATAATAATTTGGAACACAGTGTACATGTGCTTTTCCACAAAACACCAGTGGTTCACGTAGTGAATCTTACAGTTCTAACTTGCCAACCGTGGTCTGAATGGAGTTGTTCAATAAAGGGCCCAAAATTAAGATAACATAGACGGGAGAGGTCTCTATGAATAGGAATTCCTAAGTATTTGATACCCTGTGAGGGCCAGGCAAAGGGAAAGTTGGACTGGATGGAATCCTATATGGATTTGGGGAGGGAGACATCGAGGGCCTCAGACTTCGCTGCATTGATTTTAAAATTTGACCATGTAACAAAGTGATCTATTTCAGCCATAACAGCAGGGATGGATATATGTGATTGAGTGATATATACTAGGACATCATCAGCAAATGCAGAGCACTTGTACTCGGTGCCTCCCACCTCAATCCACCTAATATTGGGGTTATGGCGAATTGATGAGAGCAGGTGCTCCGTCACTAGGATGTATAAGAGAGGGGACAGAGGACATCCCTGCCTTGTCCCATTGGTGATTATGAAAGGTGATGAAAATGTTCTGATGCGCCCCCTGGGCCTTGGGACACCCGGAGCCGGACCCTTTTTGGTGGATGCTGGTGGTTGTAGTCTCCGTGGCGGCGACCCGGTTCCGTGGCTCAGGGCGGTCAAACCAGTGGCGGAACTATATATGTGGTTTTGATGTTTAAATATCCGACTACGCCACCCGTGGATTGCGGTCAGAGTGAACCGCCGCTGCAGGGCAGACCGCTGAGGCTGGTGTTGTGGGTGCAGCAGAGCGTAGTATAACTCCACACGGGAGGAGTATAGCCTCAGGGCAGTGTATGCGGAGGATGGGGGTAATGGTGCAGGGCAGCAGCAATAGCGACACGGAGTCAGTGATGCAGTCCAGGGCCTTTACTCACAGTTCTTATTATCCAGACCACTTCTGCAGGTAACGGCTGCCCACGTCGTACTGTGCTCACCAGGTGAGGGGCTCAGACAACTCTCAGATAACTTTGGAGCACTTCACATGACCCCTTTTGTGTGTCCTTTGTCTGGCCTTTCTTACCAACGCTTCTGTCCGGCTGCCTCGGGCCTCCTCTTGGTAAACTTGGCGCCAGTTTCCCTGACCCTATGTGGTGCCTTCTTAGCGGGTGTAGCGAGGGGCTACGCCACATAAAATGTCACAGCCTCCGGTTTCTAGCTGAGGGTCGTTTCCCGCCTCCACTGGTTTCGGGGACCGGTCTCCCCCTTTGGCCTGACCCCTCCACGCAGGTGGATTCGGGCGTGCGGTGGCGACTCGCCCGTCCGCACCCCTAGGATCCCTTCGTTCCTCGTTCCTGGAGCCTTCACCGCTCCTCTTCCTTCCTTCTCCCTCTTCCAGGCCTGGGCCTCTGTTCCTAGGCCCTCCTCCGGAGCAGAGCTCATGCAGAGCCCCTGCTCCCTGTCACTTCTGCTCAGACTTCTCTGCACTGAACGAAGATGGTGCCCACCTTTTATACTCCCTTCTCAATGCACCCAGGAACTGCTTCCTCCCTGCTCCTGCACTACAGGGTTCCCCTTCCTCGGTGTTCCCTCCCCCCACTCCAGCCAGGGACAGGGACTGTCGTGCCCATCTCAGGGGCATATTGGAATGCTTTCTCAGCATCCAACGAGAGTATCTAATTACAAATTTTTAACTGCATCTAGCGCAGGAAATACTTTGTGCCTAGTAGCAGTGTCTGCTAGTCAGCGGATTATCCCAGCTGTTAAGCAAGCTACACCACCTGTAGTTTGGACACTTAATTTTTTCAAAGGAAATGGTTCGGGACCCCGGGATACTCAGTGAAGAGCATCAGGAGGCACCCCAAGTCATAGGGGCTGGGACTGGCGGTAGGACGCCTTGCGGTGGACCGCCGAGCTCGATCGTTATAAAAGCTTTTTAACTGCAGTAGCTTTAGTGGACGCTACTGGAGCTGGAATTACGCGGCTGCTGGCATGAGACTTGCCCTCCAATAGATCCTTGTAAAAGGATTTAAAGTGTATTCATTCAAATTAGAGAGACTATTTAAATTAAAAAGCTTAGACCTGCCTCCACCACAGGGGGGCTCGCTCGACCCACCAGCGGACAGGCACCAGTATTGGGAGAGGGGGGCTGGCCGTCAGGGTCCACTGCGTCTCTGGCACAAACCCGGCGACACGGAGGTCGCACGGGCAGGAACGGACTGGCCGTATCGGCTTTTCACTTTTTTGATTTTAGAAGGACATGACATGCTTATATCTGTGTCTCCCCCTCCTTTTACTCCTCCACCTCTTTTCTTTTCGCATGACTATATGTACTTGTCACTTTTCCATGTGTTAGTTGTGTCTTCTGAGCAGTTTGTCAGCTTTTGGACACCTTTGAAGGTGTTTTCTATGTGTTTCTATGTGTTTTTGTTTGCCTGCCATTGGTTTTAACGGTGTTCGAAGGTGTTCGACGAACAGTTCGGCGAACATACGGGTGTTCGACGAACCGAACCGAACTCGAACACTACGGGGATGGCTCAACACTACTGTGGAGCTTTACTCCTCCGCTCCCCTCAAGGCCTTCTTAGGTAGGAACCTTGACCGGGTAGAGACAGCGGTTAACTCTAACCCGCTCCTCGTCTCAAGGCCAGAGTACGAGGACCGTGTATCTTCAACAAGCTGCAGGTTCCAGCAGAAAGCCACTATCAGCGAGGAAGATCACAATCAAAGACCGTGAACCTAAGATGGCCATGTATTAAATACTAGATGGTGGCCCGATTCTAATGCATCGAGTATTCTAGAATATGCATGCGGCTGACCGGGCGCGACTAAGCAGCGAAGCAGTGTTTAAATGGGTTGTGCACTACTTTTAATTAACTTCACAATGTATCCCCTCGGTGCCCCTAATGAATTTTGTCATTACGTCATGTTGTCAATCCTGCTTGTGACAACATCGCTGACGACACACAGCCAGCACGTAATTCTCCCGCCTGCAGCCGGCTGTTGCTTCCGCTTACATCACGACTATTTGTGGCTGCAGCCAGGTTTCTGCTGTTCCGCGCACCACAGTGAATGACGGGCTGTGGCCGGGGTTATCCCCCATCGTGTCACATCCAGCATCCACAGCGCGGTCTGTCAATGTGGTTTGTATGGCTCCGTCATTCCTCTAATCCTGGTTTGTATGGCTGACTTATTTTGGATTGTACGCCTTCCTCATCTTAGCTTGTATGGCCTCCTTATCCTGGTTTTGTATGACCTACTCATTCTCCCATCTCCACAGCACAGTTAAAAAACTAAGCCCTAATCCTCCCCTTGTTTCCTTTTCTCTGCTCCAGCGCTGTCTGTCCTGTTTTCAGCAGCTCCTCGCAGGATCGGAGGCGCAGCACGCGCTCTCAGATACTGCTGTGATTAGCTGCTGTCTGTAGATTCGCTGCTTTCCACGCCGGGACTAAGTGCGTGGAGAGGCACAAATCTGCATTCACTTTAGTAGCACATGCTGCAGATGTCGCTATGAAGATTTAAGAATAATACAAGGAATACACAAAATAATACTTTATTATTAACTATTATTGGTTATAGAACTTAATACAACTGAACAAAATTATTAAACAGATGATCAAAATATATAAACTATTCCATGAATATGTAACAATATTTTACAATAAATCATCGGACAAAAGAAGTAAGACCCTAGAATATATTTCGTAACAATATCAACCTAAAATATTTTTGTACTCAAGATTTTTGGTGAATACTTATGGACTATCTGTAAGCAACTTTCCTTGTAAATGGGTATCCAAAACTTGCACCTTGACATTGGATCTCATTTTAACTCTTGAAAATGCAACATAGAGTTGTCCATGACCAAAAACGGGCTCCGGTAAATATATGCCAACACGGTGTAGAGTTTGACCTTGTGACTTGTTTATTGTCATGGCAAATGCTGGTTTTACTGGAAACTGTCGACGTCGAAGCCTAAATGGAAGACCGGTGTCTGAAGGACATAAATCAATGCGTGGAATGAACACTTCCTCTCCTTTTGCAGATCCAGTGATCACTGTTGCTTGAATTATGTGGGAATGGAGTCCAGGAACAATAAGGCGAGTTCCATTACATAGACCATTTCTTGTATTTAGATTCCGCAGCAATATTACGATTGCTCCAACTTTAAGTTGTAGTCCGTGGGATGGCATTCCTGATGGCGTAACACTATTTAAAAATTCAACTGGATAATGCTCTCGTTCATCTTCATTGTCGACATCCACCGAATCATCACTTTTGTACAATTTATACTCTCCAGGCATTCTATCCATCACACATGAATTTAGCAGAGCTACGTCATCGTTCTTGGGACAGAGAATTGCATAGGAAGAGGCCCTCTCAACACTGCTTTGGTCGTTCACGTCTATTTCAACGCGTTGTCCAAAAACATCACTTACGATGCAGTCAGTGCACAACATGTCTTCTGGTATTTCAATAATGTCTTCTCCAAGGTTATATTTATTGCTAAGTTCACCATTACCAAGTTTAAGAAGCCAGTTGCTGTACTCTGGGTCAGAAGATCGCATGTTGTTAATTAATTGGAGTTTATTAAACTCTTTCCAAAGGTCTGACATTTTTAAGGTTGACTCGATAATATTTGTTCTTGTTCCATTTGGTACAACTGGAAGGCATTGCCTAAAATCTCCGCCAAGGACAAAAATTTCATTTTTTCTGCAATATTTGTAGTCATAACTTCATGCAGAAGTCTGTCAATTAAGCTCAAAGCATATTTGGGTGCCATGGTGCACTCATCAAGTATGAAAAGATTTGCACTGTTTAACTGTTTTCCTGCAAATGTGTCTTGTTTGATTCTGGAAACGGAGATTTCATTGACTGGAACTGGTATCCCAAAGAGTGAATGCATAGTGCGAACTCCTCTTAAAAGGTTTACTGCAATACCTGTTGTAGCCGATGGCAATACGACTTTTCCCAACCCTCTAACGTGATGCATTAAAACTTCATAGAGGTATGTTTTACCGCTGCCTCCAGGACGTTTTTGGCGTTGGATCGGCTTGGTTTTCTAAAGCGCTCACAATAGTGTCATATGCAATCCGTTGTTGTTGATTTAAGGATTTTTTCTTCTCTGTTGCCAACAATAATTCATAAGCTTCATCATACTCTTGAATTTGTGCAACTTGACTTGCAGGCTGTGGCAAAATAAAGTCTGAAAACGTTTTTCCATGCAGTAGTAGGACATTTTGGACATCTTGCATGGCTTAAGATTCGCAATTTTGACAATTTCCACTTTTGTTGTGAAGACGTAAGCAGTAATCTTCAATTATATGTTCTTTGAAATTTGTCCAAAGTTGAGTTGGATTTGTAGGCGGTCCAAAGACAGAAATGTAGGCGAACAATTCACGAAGTTTCTTAGGCATATGTAGGGTAACTGCGTCTTCTAAAGTAAGTGTCCACATAGTATCATCCAATAGAAGTCCTAAAGCCAAAGCTGCAGCTTTAAATGTATCGTGCAATACTCCATTAACTGTTTTCAAATCTTCGTAACTTCTAGCTCCTTTGACATGCAGTAGTAACAGCCGAAGGCAATATCTTTCTTGATCATTGACACTAACAGTATACATGCGTCCAATTATTCTGCTAAGTCCTCGTTTTCTTGGCTTCCAAGTTTTATTCCAAACGTAATGCTCTGGAATCTCTCGATACAAATACTGCCTTGCGTTTTCGTCACGTTGGTTCAGCAAAAACCATTCCATTAATGTTGACGTTGTGCTTAAATTTTTTGAGAAATCTTCGACTTGAGCATTTTCAAAGAAATAAAGCTGCTGTTGATTTGGTAAATGAATAGCTAAACGTATAATGGCATGGGACTGTGAATGCAAGGGAAACGCAAATATTCTCCAAGCAGCTTCTGGATCACTGACATATTTTGAGTCAACAAACCGTGATGATTCATTGTGATTGACTGTTTTTTGTTGTATTTCGACGTTAGCTTTGTCATGCCCCTTGTAGATGTACTTGAAAAGATATTTAACACTTTTTATTGAAGCGCCGATTTCAACGTTGATGTGACAGTTGTAGCTTTTTAATAAGTATGGGTTGTATGGAACTATCCATGAGTTATTTATAATCTTTTTGTTGTGTACAATGTTATCAATCAGTTGTCTCCGGTAGGATGGGTAGCCGTCCAAATCTTTAACAGTGTGCTGTTTCAACTGCTTTGGAAACCCTTTTGTACACTTTCCGTTTTCCATGCATGGACTTTTTGGATTTGCTACACCGCATGGGCCATGAACCATATTACAGATTACAATATTATACAATTCAGGATACTTTTCTTGGTTAGGAATTTCAGCCCACACTGTGTTGTCAATTTCGTCCTCCGTGCGAAACTTGGAATCCGCGTCTAAAATAATTAGTTTATGCGCATGTTGGAGACCTCGTTTCTGAAACTCTATGACGTGTACCATTGCTACGACTGTTCCAAAAAGCCTATTTTTGATGTCTTTAACAAGACTGCTGAGTTTTAGTCGAAATACGTGTGCAACTAAGTCCGGCCTGTGTTCAACTTGCTGCCAGGGTTGTAGATTTTCTGCTATTTCCGGCCATTTAGGATTTCAGGTCATTGTTAAAAAAAAATGTCAGGTCTTCCATACTTTGTTACTATTGCCATTGCATCTTGATAACGCTGTTGCATGTTGCGGGGGCTACCTTCAAAGGACGACGGGAGAATTACTGTTTTTCCAATTGGAATTCCTTTTTGAATGGATTGTTTTTGCAAATGTTCTTGAAGAACGCAGTAGTCTTCAACTTTAAGTTGTTTTTGGTTCATTCGTATGAAATTGAGCCGATTAGCTTCAATTTTAACGTATGCGTCGACTAAGTACTGTTGTGTCAGTTTCCCACCGTTTAAAATAGGATTGTAGTAATTTTGCACAGACAGAAGAAAACTGTAGTACTGTAGTTGTGTAATTCTTCTTGAAGTTCCTTGCTGGTGTAGGTTTTCATGCCACCCTTGATCAGCGCTTTGAAAGAATAGCGGATACAGAAGAGCATCAAGGTTGCTGTGCAAAATGCTAATACGTTGTGTTTTAGGAACGAAAGGGTTGTTTTTGTCTGGCTTAAGATGGACTAATATATCTCTTTGAAAAGGAGGCTCTCCATCATCGTTTTGAAAAACAACTGCGACCTCACTTACACGTGGTTTGTTGTAACATCGGGGATCTTGTTGACGTTCTTGTTTAATGGCCATGATAATAGAAGGCATTTCCGTCCCATTTTGTATAGCTCTCTGTTCCTCCTCAGCTTCAACGTCTTTTAGCATGCGATATGCGGCAGCAAATGGGCTGATTGTTTGTAAATGTGCGGCAATTAGGTTCATCAGTTCTGCATTACACTTTTCATTTTCTTTTCGGTTCATCCTTTGTTCTGTAGCCTCATTTGGATCAAAGATGTATAATTGTGCAAATGTTGGTGGTTGTCCTAGTTCTGGGTGAAGTGTTCCAGTGCGGTGGTAGATCTGGCCATGAATTTTAAAACAATTCAGTCCTAATCCAGGGGGCGGTGCAATGTTGGCACCAAATGAAGCAAACGCATGAGAACTGTTGATACTTCTGATATTTTCCATAAAATTTATACTGTGTTCATGCGTTCCTTTCATCAACTGCTCAAAGAGATCTGAGTAGTGACGTCTTGGTAGCATCAATTTTCCTTTTTGGTAGCATTGAGTAAACTGATTGTCAGATGGTTTTTCCTCTATGAAATTCAGAGAGTCACATTTTGAACAAACTACATTCATCTTCCCACAGTAGCGTTGAATAATTATAGTTTCATTGTCTGTTAAGTAACGTGCAAGTTTTTTGAATGTTCTGCTGGGTTTGCCTTAGTTGGTAGAGCATTCTTTTTTGATAAATTTGTCGATCGTGTTGTTCTCGGTTTGTCCTAGATTCTGGAGATTCATGAAGCCGACATTGTCTATGGGATTCCGCATCGTGTTCCTGTCTAGCCGCAGTGTGTTGCGGTGTTTCCCGTTCCCGACGTTGTCTGTGAGATTCCGCATCCTGGGCATGTCTGGCGCCAGTGTGTTGTGTTGTCTCTTGCTCCCGACGTTGTCTGTGACATTCCGCATCCTGGGCTTGTCTGGCGACAGTGTGTTGTGGTGTCTCCTGTTTCCGACGTTTTCTGTGAGCTTCCGCATCCTGGGCTTGTCTGGCGGCAGTGTGTTGCGGTGTCTCCTGTTCCCGGTGTTTTTGGTGAGCTTCCACATCCTGGGCTTGTCTGGCGGCAGTGTGTTGCGGTGTCTCCTGTTCCCGGCGTTTTTGGTGAGCTTCGGCATCGTGGGCTTGTCTGGCGGCATTGTGTTGCGGTGTCTCCTGTTCCCGGTGTTTTTGGTGAGCTTCCGCATCCTGGGCTTGTCTGGCGGCAGTGTGTTGCGGTGTCTCCTGTTCCCTGCGTTTTTGGTGAGATTCCGCGTCCTGGGCTTGTCTGGCGGCAGTGTGTTGCGGTGTCTCCTGTTCCCGGCATTTTTGGTGAGCTTCCGTATCCTTAGCTTGTCTGGCGGCAGTGTGTTGCGGTGTCTCCCGTTTCCGACATTGTCTGTGAGATTCCGCATCCTGGGCTTGTCTGGCGGCAGTATGTTGTGGTGTCTGTTGCTCTCGACGTTGTCGTTGTCTTGCTGCTTCTGCTGCTTTTCTGTCTTCCTCCGTGGCGTATTTTCGCTTACGACCCATTATAAAACAGGAAGTGTAAAGAAGTATCTCTTTAGCGCGCTGTCACTGGCAGAACGTGTTCAGTAAACCTGACAGAAGTCCCTCGCACAGTGTGACTGAAGTCCCTCGCACAGTGTGACTGAAGTCCCTCGCACAGTGTGACTGAAGTCCCTCGCACAGTGTGACTGAAGTCCCTCGCACAGTGTGACTGAAGTCCCTCGCACAGTGTGAGTGAGAAAACCTGCTCAGTACGTTATGAGCAGTTTGTGAGTCACATGACCACATGGGCGGAGTTAGCCCTGCTATCTCCCGAAGGTGGCGTAGCTATTTGAAATGTTGCGGTAATTGGCCGGAGAGCGTGTTTAAAATTGGCGCGAAAATCTGTGATTGGTTGCGGGCGGCGTCCGCGACCAATCATAGAAGCGGGTTTTAAATCTCGCGTGCCATTTTACTAAGGAGCGGACAGCGAATTTCTGGTCGCGCCCTCCTGCCGCGACCAATCAGCGTATCGTATTGGTGAGGACCAGGGAGCGGCTGCCTGTGCGGTTACTTCTGCTGCGAACAGTCGCTCATGTCCCGGCTTCTCGGAGCGGAAGTATCCCGACCCGCAGCGGCGCTCCCCGTTCCTCCCTTCACACCCTAGCCGCATGGATGTCAGCGCCGCTCCCCAGTCCTCCCTTCCGCATGGATATCAGCGTCGCTACCTGTGCGGATACTTCCGTTGCGAGATGCCGTAACATGAGCGACTGCTCGCAGCAGAAGTATCCCGACCTGCAGCGCCGCTCCCCGGTCCTCCCTTCACACCCTAGCCGCTGATCTCCCGACAGTAGCCGCATGGTGTTACTAAGGACCGGACATTTGTGTCAAAAATCTCTGATTGGTCGCGAGCGCTGCCCGCGACCAATCACCGATTTGGGCGCCACATTTAAATAGCGGCCGCGACCAAACACAGATCTTGCAGAGAAATTTAAACACCGCTGTGCTGATTGGTCGCCGACGCTGCCCGCGACCAATCACCGATTTGGGCGCCACATTTAAATAGCGGCCGCGACCAAACACAGATCTTGCAGAGAAATTTAAACACTGCTGTGCTGATTGTTCGCGGACGCTGCCCGCGACCAATCACCGATTTGGGCGCCACATTTAAATAGCGGCCGCGACCAATCACAGATCTTGCAGAGAAATTTAAACACTGCTGTGCTGATTGTTTGCGGACGCTGCCCGCGACCAATCACCGATTTGGGTGCCACATTTAAATAGCGGCCGCGACCAATCACAGATCTTGCAGAGAAATTTAAACACTGCGGGCAGCGTTGGCAACCAATCAGCACAGCAGTGTTTAACTTTAGCGGCAAGATCAGTGATTGGTCGCGGCCGAAGACCAATCATCGAATCGTATTGGTGAGGACCGGGGAGCGTCGCTGCCTGTGCGGCTACTTCCGCTCCGAGAACCCGGGACATGAGCGACTGCTCGCAGCAGAAGTATCCCGACCTGCAGCGCCGCTCCCCGGTCCTCCCTTCCGCATGGAGGTCAGCGGCGCCGGCGGTTGGGGTCCTTCTGCTGCTACCGGCCGGGAGATGAGCGCCTCGCGCCGGTCATCTCCCGGCTGCATCTCCGTCCCGCAGATGAGCTGCTAACGGCCGCCATCTTTTTTCAGAAATCCCGCGGCGCTGATTGGCCGCTGCCAGACCAATGAGCGACGCGGGATTTCCAGGACAGACAGAAAGACAGACAGACAGACAGACGGGATAAGACGATTATATATATATATATATATATATATATATAGATGTATCAGTAAGTGTAACCTAAAAGTGTGTCCTCCACCCTCACCCACTACATGGTTCCCCCTATCTTTGGTCCCCCCCCATCTCCTTTATCCCGGCTGGGGCAGCACCCTGGTGCATATAAGCCCCCCACAGGACAGGAGTGGTGTAGTGTTGAGTTCTGAGGCTGGGTCCCGTGTGGTGCTCCATCCTTACCTCGGAGAGGAGATACCACACCTCGGTCTGAGGTGCAGTACCCATGTGGCGACTGAACCCTCAGGGGCGCCACAGTTCCAACCGATTCATATAGAAACTACACTTTTAGATATCTGCCTAATTGTTTCTAAGCATGGCTTTGAAAGAAGGGGCATGGCTTTGAATTAAGGGGCATGGCTCTGAAGGAAGGGGCATTGCTTTGAAAGAAGGGGCATTGCTTTGAAAGAAGGGGCATGGCTTTGAAGAAGGGGCATGGCTTTGAAAGAAGGGGCATTGCTTTGAAAGAAGCGGCATGGCTTTGAGGAAGGGGCATGGCTTTGAAAGAAGGGGCATTGCTTTGAAAGAAGGGGCATGACTTTGAAGAAGGGGCATGGCTTTGAAGAATGGGCATGGCTTTGAAAGAAGGGGCATGGCTTTGAAAGAAGGGGCATGGCTTTGAAAGAAGGGACATTGCTTTGAAAGAAGGGGCATGGCTTTGAAGAAGGGGCATGGCTTTGAAAAAGGGGCATGGCTTTGAGGAAGGGGCATGGCTTTGAAAGAAGGGGCATTGCTTTGAAAGAAGGGGCATGGCTTTGAAGAAGGGACATGGCTTTGAAAGAAGGGGCATGGCTTTGAAAGAAGGGGCATGGCTTTGAAAGAAGGGGCATGGCTTTGAAGAAGGGGCATGGCTTTGAAAGAAGGGGCATGGCTTTGAAAGAAGGGGCATGGCTTTGAAAGAAGGGGCATGGCTTTGAAAGAAGGGGCATGGATTTGAAAGAAGGGGCATGGTTTTGAAAGAAGGGGCATTGCTTTGAAAGATGGGCATGGCTTTGACAGAAGGGGCATGGCTTTAAATACCACAGCATGCACTAAATTGTTTGAAAATTGGGGGGCAAAAAAAGTGATGCAAGGCAAGCCAGCAAAAGAGTCTAAAGTATGACACATTTTCTCATTTACATGTCCATATTTAACCACGTACATGGAAAAAATGGTCCTGGTGTCAGCAGTGTTTGTTCCGTGTGTCATCAGTGTTCGGTCTGTGTGTCCGTTTTTCCCATCAATGTTTGACGGATGGATAAATAAATCCTTGAATTACAGAGCTTCTCCTATTCTTTGCCATCCGGGTGCTGAATGTTTTTGCACAGACCCATAGACTTGTATCGGCTCTTTTCATCTGTGATATCAGAAAAAGACAGACAGATGCACAACAATCAGACACAATCCGTGTGGCAGGTATGTTTTACCGGACGCACTGCATAGATTACATAGGAAAGTGTGTCTGGCCTTCTATTAGGTTTTTTTTTAGTTATGGATGACAAATGGACGCTGTACGGATCAAAAATGGCCTTTTTTTCCCCTGAACACAAAGCATTGTGCTTGTGTGAATTTGCACTTCGGCAGGCAATTGTGCCCTGAGCCTATATGAAGGTGTTTTGTGCGCTGCCGCCAAATGCAACATTCAGTTGGACGCAGCAATATTTTATGTGTGAATACTGTTTAATACAGATTTTAGCATTTCCCTTTTTCTGAAAATGCGTCGGGCCTCATGCAGAAACAAACTTTTTGTCGAAACGGACAGTGATACCCATAACAACCAATCAGAGCTCTTCTTTTATTGTCCTGGTAAAATGAAACGTGGCATCTGGTTGGCTGTCATGGAGAACACTGACACATTCTGAAACTTAGTGCCGATTCTTCCACACTTCATGCCACACGTACAGTGTAAAAACTGATCGTCTGAATGGTTTCTTTACAGCAGCTGTTGCCTATGATGGCACAGAGAGGCATTGCACCAAACATCCATACCTTTTGCAATCTCGCTAGGGCATGCCGTAAAGAAAAAGATGGTTTACAGCTCCTGGAAGACATGGCGGTAATGACATTGCTGGTTTACATAGTTTATTTAGTGTCTTTTTTTTTTACTCCTACTTGATAAAGTCTAGAAAATAATGTCATTTTTAAACTGATTTGCCTTTTTATAGAAAACAAGTGACAAGGATCTTTTTGCATATCTGATCGGTAACTTGTTTTACAGATTTGTGGATTCCATCCAAATATCAATGTATACAGCACATTGATTAATGCGGCCATAAAGAGGTTAGATGACGTCTACTTGACCAATATTCTGCGGGACATGAGGAACAGAAACGTGGCTCCTAATGAAGTGGTGGTCCGTCAGCTGGAGTCTGCAGCACAGTACCCACTAAACTTTGATAAAGTGAGTATACGATCTGATAAAACCAATAATGGAGACTGGTGAAGAGGAGGGAATTCGCCTCCATATCGGTAAAAATGTGTTGTTTTTTATCAAAATGGAAACTTGTATTCGGTAAAAATACTCCACACCACACGCCATCAACCAAGAAGGCCAATAACTAGTAATAGATTAGAAACAAGCGTTTGAAGACTTTTCCTGTTGTGAACATGATCCTTTAAGTTAAAGGGAACCTGTCACATTGGATAACGCTATTAACCTGCTGATGTAGGGTTAATCTGCAGGGTAATACCATTAGGAAGTGCTTGGCCACTATACTGAATGTGCAGCACATGGGAGTAAATGAACTTTATTCCTCCCGTGAGCCGCCGGCTTTCAGTCATGCAGGGCGTGCCTTTATTCACCACTCCATACAATGTGAGCAGTGGCAGTAAGCACGCCCTGGAACTTCCACTGACAGGTGGCTCTGCACTGATGCACTGTAGAGCTAGCTGTCAGTCAAAGGGCTGGGGCGTGCTTACAACCATTGCTTACTGTGTACAGATTGGTGACAAAAGGCACACCTGCATGACTGAAAGCTGGCGACTCACAGGAGGAATAAAGTTAATTTTCTCCCTTGTGCTCATTCTGGGGATGGCAGCCAGTCACCTTCCTAACGCTATTAACCTGGAGATTAGCCCGATGTCTGCAGATAAGTCATGACTAAGGGTGATCTGTCACCTGAAACGCGTTGACGTCGCATTCCTTCTGGCTGTAATGCTGACCTTGTACTCTGTTACGCACTTTGTGTGAAAAAGAGCCTATTCACGGTTCGTTGAGCTGGATTATCTTCATTTTATGATTCCCTTTAAAATGACTAGCAATTTGTATATAACAAAAAATATATAACAGGATGGAGGAATAAAGGGGCTGTCCGAAACGGATGACTTTATTTCGACACCTGCACACTCACTGAATGGATCAGTTACATGTTCAAGGCCCCAAGAGTGACGAAATAATGTTAAAATATCACATTATTTATCCCACAGCTGTGACAAATGCAGAGATTGCCTGTCAAACAGGCAATCTCTGCATGTATCACAGCTGTCTAACAGCCGTGACACTTGCAGGCGCAGCGACATTAAAAGAAATGCTAAGCACACCAAAATACTCGGCGAGCACACGAGCATGCTCACAGAAAGAGTTAATGAAACCTACTCGCTCATCACTAGTACTGACATGAAAGGAGTTAACATATCATTGCTACTGCACTGTGAATGCCGTAACAAGACCAAAGCATTAATGGCAAATTGTGTGTGTTCTTTTTTTTTTCATGTTTCACCCCACAACATTTACAGCGCCTTTCCACTGAACCTTTCCGTCAACCTTCCCACATTTTTTCATGTTACACCCATGAACTTAAAGTATTTTATTGGGATTTTATGTGATTTACCAACACTAAGTAGCAAGTATTTGTGAAGTGTAAAGGAATTGATACATGGTTTTAGAATTACTTTTAAAAATATAAATCTGAATATTGTGATGTGCATTTGTATTCAGCCCCCCTGAGTCAATACTTTGTAGGACCACCTTTTGCTGCAATTACTGCTGCAAGTCTTTTGGGGTCTGCCTCTACCAGCTTTGCACATCTAGCTCTTAAGGGTTTTTATCAGAAATAAGCCAGAAATGGGCCAGAAGTGACCAGAAGGTACGAGTGACCATCTACTAATTGTGCTTAGTTTCTCTTTCTCAATCAAATATAGATTGGGAAGGGAAAAGAGGAAAAGATGGATATGGATCACAGGTTAGCCAGAGAAGCTTTAATCAGAGTTGCTCAGAATGTTACACTGTTATTCATTGGTATAATCAATTTCCCTATCCACCTATACTATCAGAACACGGGACTCGGTCCCTGACGCGCGTTTCGCCGGTATACCGGCTTTTTCTAAGGGCCTCATTGGGCTAATTTAGGTGTATAATATACAGCCATGACCCAATAATTAGGGGCTGGGTTAGGCATTTCTAATACTATTTTATCCACCTCACTACGGACCGGGTTTTGTGGGTCACCATTTGGAAGCTGGTGACCCTGTATGCATTTATTAATGCACGTTTTGCACAAATGTATCTATTTTAATAGTAATTTTCAATAAACGTTATATTTTATTTTCCATTCACATCTTTTCCTCTTTTCCCTTCCCAGTCTATACTCGATATAATTATGGTGGTGTACACCAGTGAATGGTAGTCTAATGAGATATGATCCTCTTTTCTTTCTCTTTCTCATTCACACTTAAACCTTCATTATACTTACATACGCCCTTAGTTTCTTGGCACCACTAAACCTTACTCTCCTTCGCTGTCCTCAAACCCCAGCACCCTCTAACCAAATAATCATCTCTCCTTCCCTCTTACCTCCCCACCTGACCTCATCTGCAGACCTGCTCCTCAAGCTCAGATCTATCCTAACAAAACATAAAACAAGCCAGACACTCTCCTTCTCCCACCTGCTCTCCCTCTCTCTGCTTCTCCTCGCTGCTGGCGACATATCTCCCAATCCTGGACCCAAACAGCTCACACCTCCCACCAATACCCCCTCCTATCGCTTCCAACCAACTGCAAACTACCGCAACCTCTCCTACTTAAAACCCGTGCCGCTGATGCCCACCCACCCTGCTCCCTCTCTTTGGAGCACTCTGGAACGCCCGCTATGTCTGCAGCAAGCTCCATTTTGTCCACGACCTCTTTACCTCTCGTTATCTCTTTTTCCTGGGCATCACAGAGACATGGTTGACACCCTCCGACACTGCCTCCCCTGCTGCGCTGTGTTACAGTGGCCTCCACTTCACCCACACTCCTCGCCCTGGTAATAGACATGGCGAAGGAGTGGGTCTTCTCCTTTCTACCAACTGCACCTTTAGCCCTTTCCCACCTCTACCCTCCCTTACTCTCCCTTCTTTTGAAGTCCACTCTGTCCTCATCTACTCTCCTTCCAAGTAGCTGTCATATACTGACCTCCAGGCCCAGTCACTGCCTTTATTGACCAATTCTCCACCTGGCTTCTTTACTTTCTCTCTGCTGACATTGCACAATCATCATGGGCGATTTCAACATCCCCACTGACACTCGCCAGTCAAAAGCATCCAAATTCCTGTCGCTTACTTCATCCTTTGGACTTACTCAGTGGTCCTCCTCAGCCACCCACACAGACGGAACACACTAGACCTCATTTTCTTCACCCAACTCTGCTCCCTATCTAACCTCACAACCTCCCCCCTACCCCTATCTGACCACCGTCTACTCACTTTCTCATCCCTGTCCTCCTCACCTGTCACACATGTCCAGCAACTAGCACACCCCCTCAGAAACCTTGCATATCTAGACACTCACACACTCTCTGACTCTGTTCTACCACTGACATCCATATCTTTACTCCACGACACTGTCAGCACCACTGCTTTCTACAATGCCACTCTCGCATCAGCTATTGACTCAGTCGCCCCTCTTGTGCATGGCAGAGTGCGACAAGTCAATAGGCAACCCTGGCACAACACCCTCACTAAACCGCTTCGGCAAGCGTCCAGGGTTGCGGAACGGCGTTGGAAGAAAAAACAATTGCAAGATGACTTCACTGCATTCAAACAACAACACTCGCATTCAAATCAGCCCTCGCCTCTGTTAGGCAGGCCTACTTCACAACCCTCATATCTTCCTTATCCTACAACCTCAAACAGTTATTCAACACTTTTAACTCTCTCCTCCGCCCACCACTGTCCCCTCCGACCTCCGTCATCTCTGCTGAGGAGTTCGCCACACACTTCAAAAACAAGATTGACCAAACACGGCAAATCTTTACTATCCGACCACCACAACCCCTTTGTTTCCCAGACCATTGCCCTTCCCCCATAACCTCCCTTTTCAACATCATGGAAGGAGACCTCACTCGTCTCCTTTCCAAATCACATCTCACCACTTGTGCACTCGACCCCATCCCATCCCCCCCAACCTCACCCCCACACTCATCCCATCCCTAACCCATCTTTTCAACCTATCACTAACTTCTGGTACCTTCCACCCTGCCTTCAAACATGCCACAATCACTCCCATTCTCAAAAAGCCATCTCTCAACCCAACCGCCTTGTCCAGCTACCGCCCCATATCACTTCTCCCATTTGCCTCCAAACTCCTTGAGCAACACGTTCACGCTGAACTTTCCTCTCACTTCTCATCTATCTCTCTTCAATAACCAACAATCTGGTTTCCGCCACCACCATTCCACCAAAACTGCCCTTACAAAAATTACTAATGACTTTCTTACAGACAAAGCTAACAGACAATTCACTGTACTGTTTCTTCTTGACCTGTCCTCTGCCTTCGACACAGTTGACCACTGCCTCCTACTGCAGATCGTCTCTTCCTTTGGAGTCAAAGACCCTGCCCTATCCTGGATCTCCTCATACCTTTCCAACCGCACATTTAGCGTCTCCCACTCCCACACTACCTCCTCATCCCCCCACCTCTCTGTTGGAGTCCCTCAAGGTTCAGTCCTAGGACCCCTACTTTTCTCAATCTATACCCTTGGCCAGGGACAGCTCATAAAATCCCATGGCTTCCAGTCATGAAGAGCATGGTCAGTCATCCTTTTGATGAGGACACAGAAGTCTTGCCTGTTAGCAATCTGGCACGCATGGCTGAGTTTATGTTACGCTGCCTTTCCCCTGATCCTTGCTTTGTCCAAACTTTGGATGACAGTCCTTACTGGTTGGTGACACTTCTAAACCCACGCTACAAGGAGAACTTTCTGTCTCTTATTCCCTTGCAGGAGAGGCCTAATAAAATGGTGCAGTACGAGAAGGCTCTTGTTGCGGAATCATTTAAAAAATTCCCATCTGAAAACGCTGGCGGCAGAGGTCACAGTTCGTTTGACAACCAAGGAGTACAGGCGAGAGAGACACAAATTCAATCCAGCAGAGGCAGGGGAACACTGTCAAAGTTCTGGGACAGTTTTCTCAGACCCTCCCACCGCACAGGTCCTGAGGCACGGGGTACTCTCCCAAAGAGGGGAAAGTTTCGGAAGATGGTGAGGGAGTACCTTGCCGGCTGTGCCAACGTAGTCCTTGATTCCTCTGTGCCTTATAATTATTGAGTATCCAAGCTGGACTCGTGGCATGAACTGGCTCTATACACCTTGGAGGTCCTGGCCTGCCCTGCCGCTGTCAACTGAAAATGCTGACAGGCTGACTCATAAAAATTATCAAAGGCTGGTTTGGGCCAGACTTCTCAACATCACTGAATGATAGCAGCGTAACATAAACTCAAATACAGTGTCTTTTTTGGGGAGGTCTAACTGTATTCCCATGCACCTCTGTCTTCACACCCAGACATGGGTATACGCTTCCTGATTTTGTCTATTTGCTCTTGTCCTCCTCCTTCTCCTCATCCTTCACATCCTCCTCCATATCACTACCATATCACCGTATCTACGTCTCTTGCAAGGGGCATTGGAGTTCCTCCAAATTTTTGGCAGCCGTTGCATTCACTGCATAGGCAAAGAGTATGGGAGACCCACTTCCTAATAATGGGAACATTGTTTTCTGGAGGCCCTCCAACCTCTACATCTCTTGCAAGGGGCATTGGAGTGCCTCGTAATTTTTGGCAGCCTTTGCATTCACTGCATAGGCAAATAGTATTGGAGACCCACTCCTTTTTAATGGGAACATGTCATACTCATTACTGTAGCCCAGCTCCATGTGTCTTTAAATTGGTAATAGGGTTTTTTCTAAATTTTGGCAGCCGTTGGACTCACTGCATACCCTATAACTGGATAGGAGACCCTCTCCTTTCTAATGGGAACATGTCATTACTGTGGTCCAGCTCTATGTGTCTTTAAATTGTTAGTGGGGTTTTTCCCAAATTTTGGCGGCTGTTGGACTCACTGCATACCCTATAACTGTATAGCAGATCCTTAACCTTTCTAATGGGAACATGTCATTACTGTGGCCCAGCTCTATGTGTCTTTAAATTGTTAGTGGGGTTTTTCCCAAATTTTGGCAGCCCTTGCAGTCACAGCATGGGTATTACCACTATAGGAGACCCACTCCTTTATAATGGGAATATTTTTTTTTACTGAGACCCTCCTCTATGTCTCTTCAAAGAGGTATTGGGTTGCGTCCAAATTTTTGGCAGCCCTTGCAGTCACTGCATATGCAATAACAGTATAGGAGACCCACTCTTTAATAATGGGAACAACAAAGCATAGCCGACTGCTGGCCCTTTAAGAATAGTAAGGCAGTAAAAACAGTGTTTGTGACTTTCACAATCCCTCCTTCATAAATGAAACAGGATGTGTCTGATGATGTTTCACACACCACATGGCCAGATAAGGTTGTAAAATGTTAAAATGCCATTTCCCGGTGAATGCATTTGTCACGGTTGAAAGCAATGCAAAAATGCAAAAAAAACGCATCAAAAACGCTATGTGTGAACATAGCCCAAGGTGTGAAGGAGCATTTTTGTTTTTGGTTATTTATTTTGCCTTATATACAAGTCATTACCCTGGAAAGAATGTTCCTTAACATATTTCCCAGGAAAATCCATTTTGGTTTAGTTTTTGTATGTTTTATTGTGAGTCTGTAAAAGTGGCGTAATACCTCTGACAACATTGTTGATATTATTGACCTGGGAGCCAGAAATGCTTCCAGGAGTCTTCCCCATGCTGTTCCCATGTCATTTTAGTACTGTTCCCATCGATTTGGGCAATTTTTAGGCCCTCTGCAGACCACCGGGGGGGGGGGGCCGCCGAAAGAATGCTGGAGTTTCCCATAGACTTACATTGGGCTCGTTACTTGGACCGAGCACCTGAGTATTCCAATTTGCTTGACTTGAGCAGCGAGCACCCGAGCATTTTAGTGCTCGCTCGTCACTAGTTTTCAGCTATACCATTTCTATTTCCATTCAACTTTTTGATCGTGTTTTATTCCACTCTTTGTTTGGTAGTAAGATGAAAAAGAATAGTTTTTTTTTTACAGTGTTCACTGAAGGCGTTAAGTAGTGTGATCGTTTTATAGGCCGTGGACGTGATGATAACAAATATGTGGACCTTTTTGGTTTATTTTAGTTTTTATATGAATTTACCCATTTATTGATATAACATTATTTTCATTTTTTTTTGTTTATTTTTTGATTAGGTTTTTTTTTTTATATTTTTTCACATTCTTTTTTTTACTTTTTCATTTAGTCCCTCTATGGGACTAGCTTTTATTAGTATAATCGCTGTTATAAAGCATTGCAATGAATTCTACCTGTCAGTGTTACAGTGATAGAAGCCTCTGAGACCATGCTCCTAGCTTGGTCTAAGCAGGCCACCGTCGCTGGGATACCTGGAGGCGCGGGTTGTCATGACAACAGGATCACTGACTAAGGGCGTAACCAGAAACGCGTCGAGATTGCATCTCCGCTATCATGGACTTTTATATATTTTAATATTTTGCACCAATAAAGTGAGAATTATTTTTTATTGGAGACTTTTCCCACTTTCTCCTTATGTACACTGGCCGAGAGTCACGGCATTGTGGGTCTGAGCCCAGAAGATATGAGCAGCAGGATGGATTAAATGCATGGTGAGGCATATATTGTTTTTTTGTAAAGAATTGTCCAATCAGTCAGTAAGGATTTAGGGCCCTTTTACATGGCGATATTTTGCATCAGTATTTGTTAACAGACGCCAGGAGTGGATCCAAAACACAGAAGAGGTGAGAGTGGTTCAGATATTATTTTTCTCTGTGTTTGTTCCCCTCTGGTTTTTAGCTTACAAATACTAATGTAAATTACTGCCCAAAATACTCCCTGTGTGAATGAGGCGAGGAAGCTGCTTGTAATACTGTAATATAAGTCCTTATTCTGAGGATGAGCGCTCACTTGCAGGTGCTGTGCTGTAATGCTTATCTTCTCTGCTCCATCATACTCCCCAGAGCAGGGGCGACCCCTGGGGCAAAACTGCGGCCGGCAGATGTCAGACGTGTCACTCAGTGATATGTGATGGAGCCCGACTCCCAAACAAAATCAGACAGAAGCATACAAAATAAATACATGAAGCATTGCAATTAGGTGTCAAACGTTCTCAACTTTATTTAAATTTACATGACACTGAACCATCACCTATCAGGATAAAGAAGATTCTGTGTAGCCTCTGTTCCTATAGACCATCTTGCTTGCAGCCTTCTCCATTGAAGACTACGGAAATTACACGAATAGATGAGTAATCTGCTTATACTGCTGTAATACAATTCTTTTATCCAATGATGAGAGCATGCGTCCAGGAGTTGTGCTGTAATGTTTGTCTCCTCTTCACCATCATCATCAGAGCAGGGGCGACCCCTGGGGCAAAATGTGCTTATTGGGATCTGTGCAGCCGGCAGATGTCCAGCCGTATGTGATAGACCCCGTCCCCCAAACAAAATTAATCAGACAGAAGCACACAAAATAAATACACGAAGCATTGCAATTAGGTGTCAAATGATCAAAATTTTATTTAAATTTACATGACACCGAAAATAGCACAACCCCCGACTCATGAAGAGTCACCCTCCAGCACTCAGGAGAGGAAAACCCCCTGTGGAGGAAACCTCTATGGAACCATGGATGGAGGGCTGCCCTTCCATTGGGCTTAGAGAGTTTGTGCCAATATATAACAGATGTAACTGCAGAATTGTACAATTTGTACATTTTACCAGATTTACAAAGAATGACATAACAAATACAGACTATAAATGTGATAAAGCGGATGTGGGAGAGATCTGGCTGCGATATCTGTCACCACATTGATTGATGGAGCGAATTTGGTTGATCTGATTGGCCAGGTGGATGTATAATTTCTCCCTTACAGATCCAGGTCCGCCTCTCAAAAAATTGGACATTTGGTTACAGTTCGTTATGCCTAATCCCTAATAGGATAAATAATCCCTCCCAATTTATCACCCATTAAAGTCATAGATCAGTCCATGAACTCCCAAAGGAGAGCTGCTCTATATAGAGGGTAACAGAAGGGGATCCTGGTCTAGGGACCCCCCTTTGTTACCTTCCCATGCCCTAGGGGTGTCTAAAGCAGACAACCCCTTTCCCTGCTAGAACCTCCAAATTACACCAAGTTTGGCACATTACGTGGGTGGTCAAGCTCAAGGTCCTCAGGCGCATCAGTAATGGCGCTGATCGTGGCAGCGCGGAATTCTTTTATGGAATCTTCTTTATGACACTGGTTTATGACCTCATAACAGTTGTCATGGTGACTACAGGGTCTATTACTGATGCAGGGCACAAGTATTAACCCTTTCATCATTGGTAATTTGCTATTGTTATAGAGGCAGATAACTGCACTTGTTACCAAGCAGGGGCCTTATCATTATTGCTTCCCTTAGGCACCATAAGAAATACAGATTACAAATTAAACGTGCAAGTTTGTCATGAGTGTTTTGCACTTTCTAGATCCAGAGATTGGGTTTATTACTAGCACTTTACAAAGAAAAAAAAAAAAAGAGGAAATTACTTGTAAAATAATATTATTGGGAATTGCATTTCAAGCATTTTCCTAATGTGCATTCTACATAGTTACATAGGTTGAAAAAAGTAGGGGTGGACATTAACAGCTTGGGGCCCAAGTGCAAGAAATGTGTCCGAGCCCCCATCTTTTTATGGCGACAAAGCTACAGATATATATATATACACACACACAGTGGGGGAAATAAATGTTTGATCCCCTGCTGTTTTTCTAAGTTTGCCCACTGACAAAGACATGAACAGTCTATAATTTTAAGGGTAATTTTAACATTGAGAGATAGAATATCCCCCCCCCCCCCCAAAAAAAAAAAATAAAAAATCAAGAAAATCACATTGTATAAATTAGATAATTTTTTTTTGCATTTTGCAGTGAGAAATAAGTATTTCATCCCCTACAAACCATTATGAGTTCTGGCTGCTACAGACCAGTTAGACGCTCCTAATCAACTCATTACCTGCAGTAAAGACAGCTGTCTTACATAGTCACCTGTATAAAAGACTCTTGTCCACAGACTCCATTAATCTGTCAGACTCTAACCTCTACCACATGGGCAAGACCAAAGAGCTTTCTAAGGATGTCGGGGACCAGATCATAGACCTGCACAAAGCTGGAATGGGCTACAAAACCATAAGTAAGACTCTGGGTGAGAAGGAGACAACTGTTGGTGCAATTGTAAGAAAATGAAAGAAATACAAAATGACTGTCAATAGACATTGATCTGGGGCACCATGCAAAATCTCACCTCGTGGGGTATCCTTGATCATGAGGAAGGTGAGAGATCAGTCTAAAACTACACGGGGGGAACTTGCTAATGATCTCCAGGCAGCTGGGACCACAGTCACCAAGCAAACCATTGGTAACACATTACACTTTAAAGGTTAAAAATCCTGCAGTGCCCTCAAGGTCCCCCTGCTCAAGAAGGCACATGTGCAGGCCCATCTGAAGTTTGGCAATGAATACCTGGATGATTCTGTGAGTTATTGGGAGAAGGTACTGTGGTCAGATGAGACAAAAATTGAGCTCTTTAGCATTAACTCAATTGGCCGTGTTTGGAGGAAGAAGGAAGTACAACCCTAAGAACTTCATTCCAACCGTGAAGCATGGTGGGGGAAACATACCTTGGGGGTGCTTTTCTGCAAAGGGGACATGACGACTGCACCGTATTGAAGGGAAGATGGATGGCGTCATGTATCGCGAGATTTTGGCCAACAACCTCCTTCCCTCGGTAAAAGCATTGAAGATGGGTCGTGGCTAGGTCTTTCCAGCAAGGCAATGACCCAAAACATACAGCCAAGGCAACAAAGGAGTGGATCAAAAAGAACTACAGTAAGGTCATGGAGTGGCCTAGCCAGTCTCCCGACCTTAATCCCATAGAAAACTTATGGAGGGAGTTAAAGCTCCGATTTGCCAAGCAACAGCCTCAAAATCTTAATGATTTAGAGATGATCTGCAAAGAGGAGTGGACCAAAATTCCTCCCGACATGTGCACAACCCTCATCATCAGCTACAAACAACGTCTGACTGCTGTGCTGCCAACATGTGTTTTACCACCAAATATTAAGTGTTGTTTTCCAGAGGGATCAAATACTTATTTCTCACTGCAAAATGCAAAAAGATGTATCTAATTTATACAATGTGATTTTCTTGATTTTTTTTGGGATATTCTATCAATGTTAAAATTAACCTACCATTAAAATTATAGACTGTTCCTGTCTTTGTCAGTGGGCAAACTAAGAAAGACAGCAGGGGATCAAATAATTATTTCCCCCACTGTGTATATAATTATATATATACAGTATGTAGATTGTATGTATCTACCTCCTTCTAGGTTGTGCCTGGATATGTACACCCACTATATACTGTGTATGTCTGCACCACTTCAGTGCAGTAAGGCGACATTACTGACCACGGAGCAGCCGTGCTCTTTAGAGCTGATGTATTTTTATTTTTGTGAATTGTTTCAGCTGCCTGAAGACCATTGCTCGCCATCTACCATGGGCATGCTGCAGATCCTCGCTAAGTTGCCATCTTACTCCCTGGCATCAGGATGGTTAACAACAGTACAACCCATGTGCAGACAGATTTGTCTGACTCCTTACCGGACTCCAGCAACGCATCGGCTGTGATCCCAGCAGAGAGTACTGCGATTCAGGACTATCTCCCACCATGCCGGTCGTGGTCATAATTCACCGGTATCAGAGGAGGACAACTTTGGGACATTGTCCAAGACATACTCCTCAAGAACTGTGTTTAAGAAATCGTCTCCAGAGGTCCAGGACTTGAGATATGAAGAGGGTGAGGACATTACTGGGGGCACACAACCCACTCATAATAGGTACAGGGGAAGAAGAAACACTCCGTACTGGTACTTCCTCCAGTGTAAGGCCAATATAAAGGAGGGCAAGGTAAGAATGTCTATATTGTTATTCTACTGGGGATCCGCAGGGGAGGGATCGCACATCACAATGCTAGTTTACAATGAGGCATACTGTAGCGCCGGCGTCCCTGCCCTCTGCTAGGCAGGGACGCTGTTCCCCTCACCTCTCTGCTCCGTGCCCGGCGTCCTCCTCCCGCTCTGCTGGCAGCGCGCGCTCCTTCCCGGCCACTGTGCTTAGGGCGCGCGCTCTCCCTCCCTCTTAAAGGGGCCGCGCGCGCCGTCCTAAGGAGTCCCCGGCCAATGGCCGGAGGACTTCACCATATATAAGGCACCTCCTCCAAAATGGAGGTGCCCGAGCAATGTTGTTGCACTGTTCACTACTCTGCTTCAGCCCTCAGGTCCCGTTGTCAGTTACCTGCCTGATTCCTGCCAGCCTGCTGACTTATTCCTGCCTGATTATCTGCTACCTGCCTGCTAGTCTGAGGTCCGACGGTCTGCCTTACTACTCCTGTCAGTCTGTCTAAGGACCAGCCTGCCCGCTCACCTGGGAGCGCACATCAGCCACCTGCCTGCTTGCCTGAGGTCCGACGGTCTGCCTTCCAACTCCTGTCAGTCTGTCTATGGACCAGCTTGCCCGCTCACCTGGGAGCGCACATCTGCTACCTGCCTGCTAGCCTACCTGGAGGCTCCGCCGTCACGTGCTGTGACCACCTGCCTGTCCAGTGACTCCTGCCCGCTCACCTGGGAGCGCTCATCTGCTACCTGTCTGCTAGCCTACCCGGAGGCTCTGCCGTCACGTGCTGTGACCACCCGCCTGTCCAGAGACTTCTGCCCGCTCACCTGGGAGCGCTCATCTGCCGCCTGTCTGTTGGTCTTCCCGGAGGCTCCGCCGTCACATGCTGTGACCACCCGTTCATCCAGAGACTCTCGCCTGCTCACCTGGGAGCTCACGTCTATCATCAGCCGCCACAGGTCGTACCAACCCTTTACCTAGAGACTGCCCCGGTCACTTGCCGTGACCATCTGCCCGTTCATTCAGAGACTGCCCCGGTCACTTGCCGTGACCACCAGCCCGTTCATCCAGAGACTGCCTCGGTCACTTGCCGTGACCTCCAGCCCGTTCACTCAGAGACTGTCCCGGTCACCTGCTGAGACTTCCTGCCCGTCTTCCCTGGTCGCCACCCGCTCCCTTACAAGGACCGCCCCCTTGTATAGTAGCTCAGAGGTTCCGCCTCCCAGACCCGTTACAGTTTGCTCGGGCCATGGAACCCGGTGGCACCCAAGCTCCCTCGCTCTCGGACCTGTGTCATGAACTGTCCCGTCAAAGGTCCCAACAGGAGTCCATCCTGGGTCACCTGCGGAATGTCAATACTCGCCTGGACACTCTGACTGCTCCACCAGCAACCTCCGCCTGTGCCATGTCTCGCAATCCGGCAGCTCCGCTGCCCACTAATACCATGGTATCTTACCCCGGACCCCGGCTTTCTGCACCTCCTCGCTTCGGAGGCGACTCCGCCCAGGCTCGGGGCTTCATAAATCAGTGCACCCTGCACTTTGAACTATTGTCTCACCAGTTTAACTCCGACCGGGCCAAAATTGCATTCATCATGTCCCATCTCACCGGGGAGGCCCTGGCCTGGCTAAATCCTCTATGGGAGAGAGGAGACCCCCTGGTGTCCAACTTGCCTGCTTTTCTCACGGCTTTCCGGAAAGTCTTCGACGAACCCGGACGGAGGACCTCATCCGCATCATCACTGCTACGCCTCCGTCAGGGAGGTCTCACCGTGGGCCAATATGCCATACGGTTCCGTACCCTTGCCTCGGAGCTGGCCTGGGATAACGACGCTCTGGTATCCGTCTTCTGGGAGGGTCTGTCCGGCCGTATTAAAGATGAACTTGCCGGTCGGGACATTCCTACCACTCTCGATGACCTAATAACTCTTGCCACCCGGATTGACCTACGGTTCCAGGAGCGTGCCAAAGAGGTCACCCGTGAGGAGGTTACCACGTCTAGCTCCTACTTTTCAGAAACCCGTCACTCCCTCCGTCTCTACCCAGGTACACTCTCCTGAGCCTATGCAGGTCGACCAGACCAAGATGCTCAAAACCCGTCAGGACTTACTCCGTGCCGAGGGGAGCTGCTTCTACTGTGGCAGTAAGGAGCACCGGATCCGTGCCTGCCCGGAGAGGTCGGGAAACGCCTGTGTCTAGGTTCGCTCAGAGAGGTCGACCTAGACAAGAATAAATCCTCTCCATCTCTGCTGTTGTCAGTCTCAATCGTCTGCGGGGAGAACCGTTATTTCGAACTAGCCCAACTTGACTCTGGAGCAGCCGGGAATCTTATTTCACAGTCCCTGGTAGAGAAATACCGCATCCCCACCAAACCTCTGGCTGTACCCTTGTCTGTTGCTGCCGTGGATGGGGGTCTCTTACCACGCCCCATCCAACTCATCACCGAATCCATTACTCTGCAGGTGGGAATGCTGCATTCTGAGAGTATCTCCTTTCATGTTCTGCCTGGACTCTCTCACGCCCTCTTGCTAGGCCTACCTTGGCTCCAGAGACATGCACCCGTGCTTGACTGGCAGACCGGAGAAGTCCTTCGCTGGGGACAGGACTGCCATAAGACCTGTCTGGTTCCCGTCCATCCCGTCCGTCCTTCTCCTACCCCAGCTAATCTACCTGGACTTCCGATTCCTTATTGGTCTTATGCTGATGTCTTTAATAAAAAGGAGGCAGAGACACTACCCCCTCATAGACCATACGACTGCCCTATCGACCTGTTACCTGGTACTACTCCTCCCCGTGGGCGTATTTATCCTTTATCCGCTGCTGAGACCCGGTCGATGTCCGAATATATTGAGGAGAATCTGGCCAGAGGATTCATCCGGAAATCTACCTCCCCGGCGGGAGCAGGCTTCTTTTTCGTCAAAAAGAAGGACGGCTCTCTCCGTCCCTGTATAGACTATAGAGGTCTTAACCAGATCACGGTGAAGAATAAGTACCCCCTTCCGCTCATTCCGGAGTTATTTGATCGTCTGAGGGGGGCTAGAATCTTCACCAAACTGGACCTCCGTGGGGCGTACAACCTGGTTCGTATCCGTCAGGGGGATGAATGGAAGACGGCATTCAACACCCGGGACGGCCACTATGAATATCTGGTAATGCCCTTTGGCCTCTGTAACGCTCCTGCCGTCTTTCAAGAGTTGGTCAATGACATCTTCCGGGACCTTCTCTACTCCTGCGTAGTGGTGTACCTGGACGACATCTTGGTCTTCTCTCCGGATCTCCAGACTCACCGGAGGGACGTTCGTCAGGTCCTGCTCAGGCTCAGGCAGAATCACCTCTTCGCTAAATACGAGAAGTGCCTCTTTGAGCAGACCTCGCTTCCATTTTTAGGCTACATTATTTCTCAGACCGGCCTACAAATGGATCCAGAGAAACTGTCTGCCATCGAGAAATGGCCTCGACCGGAGGGGTTGAAGGCCATTCAGCGATTCCTGGGCTTCGCCAACTACTACCGCCTCTTCATACCACACTTCTCTTCCCGGACTGCCCCAATTTCCGCGCTCACCCGTAAAGGTACTAATCCCAAAGAGTGGCCACCCGAAGCTGAGGAGGCCTTTCTTTCCCTAAAACAGGCCTTCTCTTCCGCCCCGGTGCTGCATCGCCCAGATGGCAACAAGCAGTTCTTCCTGGAAGTTGACGCCTCCTCCTCTGGAGCCGGAGCGGTACTTACTCAAAAATCATCTTCCGGGAGAATGGTAACTTGTGGCTTCTTCTCTAAACTCTTCTACTCCTCAGAGCGCAATTATTCCATAGGAGACCGAGAGTTATTGGCCATCAAACTGGCATTGGAGGAGTGGCGTTACCTGCTCGAGGGGGCTCTTCACCCGGTAATAATTTACACCGACCACAAGAACTTGGCTTACCTCCAGCATGCCCAGAGACTTAACCCGCGCCAAGCCCGGTGGTCCTTGTTTTTTGCTCGCTTTGATTTTGTTCTTCATTTTCGCCCGGCTGACAAAAACGTCAAAGCAGACGCCTTGTCCCGATCCTTTCTGGTGTCCGATCTCGAGGAAGAACCTAAACATATCATCGATCCCGCCAGAGTAATGCAGGTGGCTCCCGTGAGTCTAAATCGTCTCCCTCCCGGTAAGACGTTTGTTTCAGTACCTGATCGGGAGAAGATCCTACACTGGGGCCATTCGTCTAAACTAGCTGGCCACGCCGGTCAGAAAAAGACCCTCCAGCTTATTGCCCGGCACTACTGGTGGCCTACCCTGCACAAGGACGTAATAGACTTTGTTTCTACCTGTGTGTCCTGCGCCCGCAACAAAGTCCCGAGACACCTGCCAGCCGGTCGCCTCCTTCCGCTTCCTGTGCCTGCTGCCCCCTGGCAGCATATTGCTATGGACTTCATAACTGATCTCCCCGTCTCTGCCGGTTGTACGGTCATTTGGGTGGTCGCTGACCGCTTTTCCAAGATGGCTCACTTTATTCCCCTGCCAGGCCTCCCGTCTGCACCCGAGCTGGCTAAAGACTTTATCCGCCACATCTTCCGTCTTCATGGCCTGCCCCTCCACATCGTGTCGGATCGTGGGGTACAGTTCACCTCACGTTTCTGGAGAGCCACTTGTAAACTGCTAGACGTCACCCTGGACTTCTCTTCCGCTTACCACCCACAGTCCAATGGTCAAGTGGAGCGGATCAATCAGAACCTGACCAGTTACCTCCGGCACTTCGTTAATGCCCATCATTCAGACTGGGTGGATCTCCTACCATGGGCCGAGTTCTCTTATAATAATCACCAGAGCGAATCCTCCTCCAAATCCCCGTTTTTTGTAGTCTTCGGTCAGCATCCTCGGATTCCTTTTCCTGTCTCCACCTCTGTGGACAACCCGGCTGCGGAATCTCTCGTTAGCAAATTTTCCTCCATTTGGGAGAGTACCCGATCCGCACTCCTTCAGTCGTCCGAACGGATGAAAAGACACGCTGACCAAAAACGCCTGGATCCTCCACAATTTCGTCCTGGAGATAAAGTCTGGCTCTCATCTAAATATGTCCGACTCAAGATACCTTCTTACAAGTTAGGGCCTCGGTTCATCGGCCCTCTGGAGGTCATCAGTCAGATCAACCCGGTGGCCTATAAATTGAAACTCCCGGCCAACTTACGGATCCCTAACTCCTTCCATGTATCTCTCCTCAAACCTGTGGTTCTTAACTCTTTTTCCAAGTCTACAGGTACGCCTCCTGCTCCGGTTTCTGCTGAGGACGAGTTTGAGGTAGAGAACATTCTTGCCACCAAAAGGGTAAGAGGAAAGACCTTTTTTCTAGTAGATTGGAAGGGGTTTGGTCCTGAGGAGAGAACGTGGGAGCCCCGGGAGAACATCCATGCCCCTCTTATCCTTGCTAAATTTCTGTCTGGCCTAAAGAAGGGGGGGCCTAAAGGGGGGGGTACTGTAGCGCCGGCGTCCCTGCCCTCTGCTAGGCAGGGACGCTGTTCCCCTCACCTCTCTGCTCCGTGCCCGGCGTCCTCCTCCCGCTCTGCTGGCAGCGCGCGCTCCTTCCCGGCCACTGTGCTTAGGGCGCGCGCGCTCTCCCTCCCTCTTAAAGGGGCCGCGCGCGCCGTCCTAAGGAGTCCCCGGCCAATGGCCGGAGGACTTTACCATATATAAGGCACCTCCTCCAAAATGGAGGTGCCCGAGCAATGTTGTTGCACTGTTCACTACTCTGCTTCAGCCCTCAGGTCCCGTTGTCAGTTACCTGCCAGATACCTGCCTGATTCCTGCCAGCCTGCTGACTTATTCCTGCCTGATTATCTGCTACCTGCCTGCTAGTCTGAGGTCCGACGGTCTGCCTTACTACTCCTGTCAGTCTGTCTAAGGACCAGCCTGCCCGCTCACCTGGGAGCGCACATCAGCCACCTGCCTGCTTGCCTGAGGTCCGACGGTCTGCCTTCCAACTCCTGTCAGTCTGTCTATGGACCAGCTTGCCCGCTCACCTGGGAGCGCACATCTGCTACCTGCCTGCTAGCCTACCTGGAGGCTCCGCCGTCACGTGCTGTGACCACCTGCCTGTCCAGTGACTCCTGCCCGCTCACCTGGGAGCGCTCATCTGCTACCTGTCTGCTAGCCTACCCGGAGGCTCTGCCGTCTTGTGCTGTGACCACCCGCCTGTCCAGAGACTTCTGCCCGCTCACCTGGGAGCGCTCATCTGCCGCCTGTCTGTTGGTCTTCCCGGAGGCTCCGCCGTCACATGCTGTGACCACCCGTTCATCCAGAGACTCTCGCCTGCTCACCTGGGAGCTCACGTCTATCATCAGCCGCCACAGGTCGTACCAACCCTTTACCTAGAGACTGCCCCGGTCACTTGCCGTGACCATCTGCCCGTTCATTCAGAGACTGCCCCGGTCACTTGCCGTGACCACCAGCCCGTTCATCCAGAGACTGCCTCGGTCACTTGCCGTGACCTCCAGCCCGTTCACTCAGAGACTGTCCCGGTCACCTGCTGAGACTTCCTGCCCGTCTTCCCTGGTCGCCACCCGCTCCCTTACAAGGACCGCCCCCTTGTATAGTAGCTCAGAGGTTCCGCCTCCCAGACCCGTTACACATACCAGACAATATATGTCCTTCTATAATATATCCTCATATAATTTCCTATTGTGTCAAATATTATGCAATTACATTGTCCTAAATGATTGTATTTGCTGATCGTAACCTTAACGGTACGATGGTAGAGTCACCACTAGCACCTAAGAAACACAGTGAAGCCTGGTAAGTGTCCGGACGGAGGAGATAGCCATTGATGAGAAGCATTATTTTTTAGGATCATAGCCATGACTGTTATAGCATTTGCATAAGTCGCCCTTGTGCCATGTTGTTCTCCTTTTTTCAAGCAATGTCTGTAATCACAGTAAAACTATTGCAGTCTTCACAACACAGCCCGGCTCTGCTACGATTATGGAAGTCATGTCCAAGAGCAATAAAGAAAAATATTCACATGTGTTTTTAAGAAATTGCTACTGTTTTTTTTTGTTTGGATTATTTATTTCTTTTTTTATGTTTGCATTATTTTGCATTATTTTGTCTTTTTGCTACTTTTGTTGCATCTGTGCATTTTTACGTTTTTTCTTTTGTTGCTAATCACAGCATGTTCTAAGTTTCGTGATTTACTTATTTTTTTTCTTTCTTTGCTTTTTCTATAAATTTTACCATTAGAAAATGCACCTAAAAAATCATACACCTGTCTGTATGTGTCAGAGTTGTCTTGGGGTCTCATCTGTTTATTTAGTAGAGTAAAGAGGGAGGAGGTGAGTAAGGACATAAGTGTGAAGTGCTGGGTCCTGATTGCTTGTACAGTTAGGTCCATATATATTTGGAGAGAGACAACATTTTTCTAATTTTGGTTCTAGACATTACCACAATGAATTTTAAACAAAACAATTCAGATGCAGTTGAAGTTCAGACTTTCAGCTTTCATTTGAGGGTATCCACATTAAAATTGGATGAAGGGTTTAGGAGTTTCAGCTCCTTAACATGTGACACCCTGTTTTTAAAGGGACCAAAAGTAATTGGACAGATTAAATAATTGAAAATAAAATGTTCATTTCTAGTACTTGGTTGAAAACCCTTTGTTGGCAATGACTGCCTGAAGTCTTGAACTCATGGACATCACCAGACTCTGAGTTTCCTCCTTTTTGATGCTCTGCCAGGCCTTCACTGCGGGGGTTTTCAGTTGCTGTTTGTTTGTGGGCCTTTCTGTCTGAAGTTTAGTCTTTAACAAGTGAAATGCATGCTCAATTGGGTTGAGATCAGGTGACTGACTTGGCCATTCAAGAATATTCCACTTCTTTGCTTTAATAAACTCCTGGGTTGCTTTGGCTTTATGTTTTGGGTCATTGTCCATCTGTAGTATGAAATGACGACCAATCAGTTTGGCTGCATTTGGCTGGATCTGAGCACACAGTATGGCTCTGAATACATCAGAATTCATTCGGCTGCTTCTGTCCTGTGTCACATCATCAATAAACACTAGTGAGCCAGTGCCACTGGCAGCCATGCATGCCCAAGCCATCACACTGCCTCCGCCGTGTTTTACAGATGATGTGGTATGCTTTGGATCATGAGCTGTACCACGCCTTCACCATACTTTTCTCTTTCCATCATTCTGGTAGAGGTTGATCTTGGTTTCATCTGTCCAAAGAATGTTCTTCCAGAACTGTGCTGGCTTTTTTAGATGTTTTTTAGCAAAGTCCAGTCTAGCCTTTTTATTCCTGATGCTTATGAGTGGCTTGCACTGTGCAGTGAACCCACTGTATTTACTTTCATGCAGTCTTCTCTTTATGGTAGATTTGGATATTGATACACCTACCTCCTGGAGAGTGGTGTTCACTTGGTTGGCTGTTGTGAAGGGGTTTCTCTTCACCATGGAGATTATTCTGCGATCATCCACCACTGTTGTCTTCCGTGGGCGCCCAGGTCTTTTTGCATTGATGAGTTCACCAGTGCTTTCTTTCTTTCTCAGGATGTACCAAACTCAAGATTTTGCCACTCATAATATTGTAGCAATTTCTCGGATGGGTTTTTTCTGTTTTTGCAGGTTAAGGATGGCTTGTTTCACCTGCATGGAGAGCTCCTTTGACCGCATGTTTACTTCACAGCAAAACCTTCCAAATGCAAGCACCACACCTCAAATCAACTCCAGACCTTTTATCTGCTTAATTGAGAATGACATAACGAAGGGATTGTCCACACCGGTCCATGAAATAGCCTTGGAGTCAATTGTCCAATAACTTTTGGTCCCTTTAAAAGCAGGGTGTCACATGTTAAGGAGCTGAAACTCCTAAACCCTTCATCCAATTTTAAGGTGGATACCCTCAAATGAAAGCTGAAAGTCTGAACTTCAACTGCATCTGAATTGTTTTGTTTAAAATTCATTGTGGTAATGTCTAGAACCAAAATTAGAAAAATGTTGTCTCTGTCCAAATATATATGGACCTAACTGTATATCCTGCTCTGCTTCTAGCACTTCTATTGCTCTCCTCTGAAGACATGTCCCTCTTGTGTGCAGCTGGCCGAAGCCCTGGACCTCTTCCAGGAACAGATGCTGAAAGAGGAGCGGCTGCAGCCGGAGGAAAGTAACTACACTGTTCTCATCGGAGGCTGCGGAAGAGTTGGATATATCCTATATATAACGTATTGACGGCTCTGTCTGACAGTCTAATATGTATGGGGTCCCGGACAATTTTTTGGGGGAGTTAATGATCCAGCATAACTGATCATTTAATTTGGCTGATCATTATGTTCTGGAGATAAGGTGCCAGTAGACATGTCTGGTGGTGACTCTCATAGAGAACACAGGAGTGTATGGGAGAGATGGCTGCCAGACAACTGTTAAGCGCGGGCCGTCTTTCATCCAAGAGCCATCTAATGTGTGTGGCGGGCTTTATAAGGTTGATCTGTGACCCCTTGATAATGAGCCATGATAAAGCAGCATTGGGTAAGCTCCAAGGAGTGGCCAGTAAAGTCCTTCTGCCTGTGTTCACATGGATGGGATTAGCCGGGGTCCATGCCGTGGTGGCTGTGCTCATCAGGCCCTGGACACATTAGTCAGATCTGTACAGCATGCTGCAGCTTATTCTGAAATATTTATAACAAAGCCCAGATAATGGTCACATTAACTGTGGCATGTTTGTAGCTTTTTAATGATTTAATACCAAAATGATCTTATTTACTCTGTGAAACAACCTTTAAAGGGACTTTCTTGTTTCACAAAACCGCTGTTCCTGGCTGCAGTTTGTTTAAAGAAATTACAAAAACCGTCTGTTCTCTATTCATCCTCCCCAGGTCCAGCGCAAAGTTTCTCCTGCTGCTCCCGCTGTCTGTTATTGTCTGCAGCGCTGACAACACATCTACAGCTCTGCAGCCTGTAGCTACGCTCAGCGGCTCGTGCCGTTAACTCGGGCCGACCTTCAGAGCTCACTGACTGACTGCAGTGCTTTCACCGTCACGTCAGCGCTGCAGACAATGACTTACACCAAAGCATTATTATTATTACTATTTATTATTATAGCGCCATTTATTCCATGGAGCTTAACATGTGAAAAAGGGGATATACATAACAAACAACAAGTACAATAATCCTGAACAAAAATGCAACGGCAAACTGTTACAGAAGGAGAGAGGGTCTCCCCGCGAGGGCTCACAGTCTACCAGGGATAGGTGAGGGTACAGCAGGTGAGGGTAGAGCTAGTCATGCAGCGGTGTGGTGGAGCGGTGGTTACTGCAGGTTGTAGGCTTGTCGGAAGATGTGGGTCTTCAGGTTCCTTTTGATGGTTTCCACGGTAGGCGAGAGTCTGACATGTTGGGGTAGAGAGTTCCAGAGTAGGGGGGAAGCACAGGAGAAATCTTGTATGCAATTGTGGGCAGAGGAGATAAGAGGGGAGTAGAGAAGGAGATCTTGTGAGGATCGGAGGCTGCGTGCAGGTAAGTACTGGGAGACTAGGTCAGAGATGTATGAAGGTTTATAAAAAATTTCAATAAAAAACATTGAAACACAGATATATGGGGGAGACAGGTTGTGAATGGCTTTGTATGCCATGGTTAGGGTTTTGAACTGGAGTCTCTGGGTACATGGGAGCCAGTGCAGGGATTGACAGAGAGGAGAGGCCGGGGAACAGCGGGGGGACAGGGGGATTAGTCAGGTAGCCGAGTTTAGGATAGATTGGAGGGGTGCAAGAGTGTTGGAAGGGAGGCCACAGAGCAGGAGGTTGCAGTAGTCGAGGCAGGAGATGATGAGGGCGTGCACTAGTGTTTTTGCAGATTCGTGGTTGAGGAATGTGCGGATCCGGGAGATGTTTTTGAGTTGACGTTGGCAGGAAGTGGAAAGGGCTTGGATATGTGGCTTGAAGCACGGTTTGTTTCTTAAAAAAAAGAAATGCTGTGTTGGAATAGGGGTTGTCTGAAATAGGATAACCCCCTTAAAGTGAATCTGTCACCAGGTTTTTGCTATCTAATCTGACAGTAGCATAATGTATGGGCAGAGACCCTGATTCCAGCGATGTGTCATTTACTGGGCTGCTTGCTGTAGTTTTTATAAAATCACAGTTTTATCAGCAGGAGATTATCACTAGAGGACTAGTAAGCCTTCTGCTAGGTAGTCCGGGGCATTCATGTGCTCTGTATAACCCCATCCCCACCACTGACTGGAGGAAAGCTGCCGATCAGTTGTGTGGTGGGGTTATACAAAGCTCAGCATTCAGAGAACTACTAGAGCTGCAGCAGATAAAACACTGATTTTATCAAAATAGCAGTAAGCAACAAAAAGCGTGAGATATCACTGTAATCAGGGTCTCACCCCTTATATCATGCTGCTCTCAGATGGGGCATCTAAAACCGGGTGGCAGATTCCCTTACGATTTAACAGCACTTTCAGATGACTTTTTAGAATAAGGAGAACTATCTAAGGAATAATTGCCACTCATTATACACTCCTGAGTGTACATGAATGTATGGGGAGTGTACATTATATGATGGGTATCCTGCATTTTTTCTCTACATTATAAGCCTCAGCATTTACCTTTTCTGTGCTTTGCTTTTTATCCCTCCGGCTCCTCCTTCCATAGGTTTATAGGGGCATCGCAGACATTTTTGTTGAAATGAACCTGTCGCGTTCCTCCCGGTAGCGTTCGACTTCCAGTCACCGGGGTGGCACTGCTCTGTGTATAGAAAGTGGCGCCTGTAACTGCGACCCCTGTAGTGACTGATGGCAGCTCAGCATTAGGGCCGGCTGTCAATCAGGGCTGGGGGCACGGTTACAGCCGTCACTCTCTATACACAGAGCGGTGACTGAACCAGTGCCGCCCCCATGACTGATACCCAAACACTACTGTGGCACCCTGCTACCCACAGGTACCACAGGACCCAAAAGGGTGCATGGACGGACTTCTCCACAAGAGGCCCTTACTACACACAGACACCTCCACCCTTCCACCTCATACCACCAGAAGGAGCCCTGTTAGGGATATATATATACTGGAGGGTGGAGTTAGGTAGGGAGAGTGTGCTCGCACTTGAGATCAGTGAAGAGGCAGCACCTGTTGAGCTGCTGTGCTGAGGGTAAGCTAAGGCCTAAGCACGTGCTGAAGCCTGAGGGCCTAGAGCGTGGCCGGAGGCAAGGAGAGAAGAGAGGAGTTAAGGGGGCAGAGGAGCATCATAAGCTCACCCCAGAACACAAGCCGGACGCCGGGTCCGTGCCTATAGGGTCCTCTATGCCCAGTAGGAATAACTTGTATATCAGGAGGATTCCAGACCCCTCTTCAACCTGAAGCTACAATCATCTACAGAAATAGGAACCACGAAGGCCCCAGCGTCCAGGGATAGTGGTAGCCAGAGAAAAGTTCTTACTACCAAGCAGACAGGTGAGAGAGTGAAACAGTACAGATGCTAGGTCTAGTTCCAGGCTGGTCAGAAGCTTCAGAGAGAGAGAGAGGAAGAAACCGATCAGGAGTCCTACTACCTGCTCACTGGGGAGATTTCAGAAGTGCACCCTTCCTATCAAGTACCCTGGACCATACCTGCCGTTTACAGCAGTAAAGGTACTGAAGCGAATCCCCTGTGTGCGTGCCTGTTATTCTCCCCTGACCCAGCTGGGCCACCTCTCACCTGCGTCCCTTCCATCAAGCCTGCCCTGGGGCCCACTCCGCCTGCGGGGAGCAGAAACATCTCAGCTGCCATCCCATCACCCCTGGAGGTCTGCAGCGCGCTGGTACCCATTACGAGGAACCACAGGTGGCGTCACGAGACAAAACTGTTATTCATCCCTTCATGTAACAAACCCCTTTTAAAGAGTGACCTCAGGGTATGGGCCCCGGAGCCGACTGCCGTGACAGCCCACAGAAGGTCAAGGCCTGGGTACCGAGTTTCCCCCATATCCCCCTGGGCGAGTCACTACCAGGTACAATAAAGTTCATTTCCTCCTGGCAGAGGGAGTCTAAATGCCGGCACCGGGCAGTTTCAGAATGCTATTAACCTGCAGAGTAACCCCATATCTACAGGTTGATAGCGTTTGTTCACGTGACAGGTTCCCTTCCCTTCTCCCACAGATTTAGCAGATATTGAGAGTGAATGATTAGTGCAGGAGACCAAAAAATGTCTTTTAAGTGACAAAAGAAGAAGGTTTATCTGATAATGTATATTACAAAGTGTCTTATCTTTACTTGCACTATTGATTAATGAAATCAGGTTAGGCTGGAGCAGGAGCACAGTGATAGGACAATCAGAGGGAGACACTGGCAGATCGTGCTGCAGCTTATTCTAGTAAGGAGTTTATCTCACTTCAGTGCTGAGCACTTCTACACAACCATATCACTGCCACTGCTTCTGAACATGTGCTGAATGGAAAGCGGGAATCCCTCCCGCCTGTGTGCGATGTGTACGTGAGCAGACAGTGCAGCATTCTCTACCCACTAGCTGAGAGATAACTGAAGCTTAGCGCTAGAGCCTGCAGAGGGGAGAACTGGTGACAATTGCAGGACACACAGGGGCCAGAATAGAATATACACATAGCAGTAGCCACCTGACATGACTGTTATGCCCTCAATATAACATTCATTGTGTACGCTGTCCATCAGTGTACAAGCTGTGGGGATCTGGCCGAGGCCGGCAGTACCAGGCACTCACACTTATATGGATCTTGCTGTGAAGGGGCGTCAGCGCCCCAGTGAGCACCATTGACCATTTGTTCTGTTAATTGGGAGGACCAATAACGTAATGCAGTAAAGTACCTTTACATTATCTGATAATGCCCTGTATATTATGTACTTACATTATTATTGCTATTATTACATACAGTTTTTACAGTACAGACTCATTTCTTGTTACATCATTTAGATGAAAAAGCGAGGTCTGGTTCCCACAGATGCCACATATACTGCCCTGTTCAACGCCTGCGCGGAGTCGCCATGGAAAGACTCGGGTCTGCAGCACGCACTGAAGCTGCGGAAAGAATTGATGGACAAGAACATTGCGCTTAATGCCATCACTTACCGGAGCTCGCTGAAGGTCTGCACGCTGAGCTCAGGACTGCAGGGGAGCTGTGAGCTATTTAAGGTAAGTCAAGGTCACAGTCCTGGTCACCCACAATGGAGTCCTTATAAGATGCCCCTATCGTAGATTAACCGGGAGGGAACAGCATCATTGTAATCATTCCACGGGGAATCACCAGTGCACCATGTCTGGCCGGGGACTTAGCTGCCATCAGAAGGCACCACCAGAGTTCAGTTCTTCTGTGGGGACCAGGGGGTCACTTACTAAATCTGAGAAAGGTGGACAGCTTTGTACTATCTACTACCAGCACATCCACTGTCAGCTTAAGAGATAGGAAGATGGTGCTGGGGTGTAAATTTTCAGCTAGTTAGTATGTGACCTGTTAGGGGGGCACAGTGACCCCACTGATCCTGGGCACTGGTGCAGCACTGCGCCCCCTTCACTGTGTTTTTCACTGGCCACCCGGCTGTTCTGAGAACGGCAAAGTGACGCTTTCCCTGAGATTTTGATTTTGGTTAGATTTCTCTTGCAATACTCAAGCAGTGATGTCGCGAGCTGGATAATAACAAGCTAATATGGTCTTCTTGGGTTTATAGGAAATTGCACAAAAATTCCGTGTCGTTGGCCCTGAAACATTCACCGTCCTGTTTATGGGATGCATAAAGGATGAAGAGCTGGGCTTCCTACAAGCTCTGCAGGTATGGCTTGCTGCACACATCCTACATCCTATATCCGTACAGTGCACACTTACCTGGGAATTATGTCTCACACTTCCGACATGATGAGAGACGCAAAAACATTGAGGAATCATGGAGCAACTGTTCATTTTACTAATACAGATATTTCTTGCTGCAGTATTTCTGCTGAAGTGACGATGGGGCATGCCGGCTGAGGGTGGGACTCTTGGATTCTCTGATGACTCTGTTGGGCTCGGTGCACATTACGTTTGTGGCCATTGTTGGGCGCATACACATAGAAGGTGCGTGCCCCCTAGTGGCCACTGTCAGGATGGATGATGAGGCATCCGTCCACTATTGGGACCCATTGTAAAGAAATGTATACCGCATTGCAGAGGTCGCTCTACATTTTTTACAGAAGAGTAAAAATCCTTCTCATAGTATTTTTCAGGAGTATTTTTAGCCAGTCTTTGAATATTAGAGAAGAGGCTGCAACCTGTGCTTTGCTCTACCGCTTCACCATCTTTGACGTATATTTATGTCAAAGGTCGTGTCCCTGCCTTTGATGTGGGCTCGCACACCGAGTCCACATATTTCCCTGCACATGATGACTGATTTAATCAACCATCATCTGCCTTTAATAGCTGCTGATGTACTGTTGCTCCGCCTGCTGCTATTAACCCGTTAAATCCAGCTGTCAATCGCTGACAGCGGGATATAGCGCACGTCGGCTGGAAGCACGTCATACATCCTGCCACGTGATTGTGGGGCGCCGATGGGTTGTCATGACAGCTGGGGGTCTGCTGATGACCTCCCATACATGTCATTATGACCCTCCTATGGGCCGGCGTTCATAGAAGATGGTGATTTCTGCTATAGATAGCAGTGTATGTACAGCACAAGCGATCAGACGATCGCCGCTCCAAGTCTCCTAATTAATCTGATCAGTAAACATTGTAATGGGGGAAAAAATCAAAATGCCAGAATGACGTTTTTTTGGCTGCCACAGCATTGCAGTAAAGTGCAACATCAAAGTGGTTGCAGGGAGTATATAAGGATATGTAGCTCACAAACTCCTAAATATATGATGTTTTCATTTACAATGTATCTAATTTATACATGTATATAGAGAGTACTGAGCATGGATTTGTAAGGTTTCATAACTTCCATGCTAGACAAAATTCTATAAAATAAATAATGTGACAATTCTTTCATGGCCGGAGGTGATAATAAACTGATATAACCGTGTACACTAGTAATTAGAATTCCCTGGGCTCGGGTGTAAGAGGCAATATTCCTGATGATCAGGGTCCCGTGTAGGGACGGTCACTGCTGTATACCATCTAGTACAGAGGTACAGAAGCTGGCCGCGCTCCCATAACCTCCGGGCTGCTGGATTCTATCAAACATCTCCATGTTATTCTGTATACAGTTATATTCTTCTTTCCATCACAATGCGGTGGGATATCACTACAATATGCCAACATGGTGTGATTAGTGGAGGGCGGCTGTCACTATCCCCCGACTTTAGAATTAGACTGAATAATCCTTCAAAGGGGGTGTACAAAGTTTAAAAGATATCTCCTATCCATAGGATAACTTCCCGATGGATGGGGTCTGACTGCTGGGAGCCTCACCAATCCTGAAAACTGGGGATTTGAAGAGTCCTTAGTGACTGATGTGATGGTCGATCATTGCTGCACCATACATTCTCTATGGGACGACTGTAGCTCTGTGCTCGGCTGGTCTTCAGCACTCCCATTAAGAATGAACGGAGCGGCAGTGAGTATACTCAACCACCACTCCATTCATCGTCTGTGGGACTGCCAGAACTAGTGGAGCGCTGCTCTTGGCTATTTTTGGGCAGTCCTATAGACAGTGAATGGAGGGGAGGCTGAGCATGCTGCCTGTTCTTGGCTTTGCTAGGGGTTCCAGCAGTCAGACCCTCAGTGATCAGTAAGTTATCCCCTAACCTTTGGATAAGAGATGATTTTCTATTTTGGCAATAACCCTTTAATTGCATCCATGTGGTTATTTTCCCCTATCCTGTCCACCTTTATTATGTCCGTTATTCCCTCTGGTGGTCAGTGCAGCCATGTAGTGTATGTCTGTACTACTCAGGCTCTGGGGGCCGGAGCGTGCAGCTACAGAGCAACCTGCTCCACATCACTGCCAGGAGGGGAGATTTATTGCTGTGTAGTTAGTCCAGGTGGTGCCGACAAGTAGAGGGAACAAGTTCTGGCAATCCTGCCAAAGGAGCACAGTTATTCCTGCACCGGACCTGCATCTCCGGTGTGCGGCGGCCGGGAAGGTGCCCGCTCTCCTCAGGGAAGATGCTGACGGCCCGCAGGCACATACCCGTCCTTGTGCCAATGCACAGAAGATAAAGCAGGACATTTATCTAAGTAGAGATGTGGCGTCTCCCACCCGCCTGTCATATTTGTAGATGACGCGTGGCGGAGGGCAGAAGCCGGGGCAGGACTCCTGTCCGGCTGCAGAAGTCTCATGTGTAGTGATACTCATGTGACTTTTCTAAAAGCATAAATCGGCCCGCAGAGGTGTCAGCGACGCTGGCTCAGACGTTACTGTGAGCGGAATAACAAGGCTTTGGTAACAGTTTCACCTCTTTATATTGTATTAGCTCCTTTACTTAGTCCTAGTTCAGACTGGTCTAAGAGATCGCCTGCTGATTCCTTTCTTGCGATTCTGATAGGAGATTTCTGTTAGAAGTTTGGCGCAAGGCTAGTGATTAGACTGGCCAGTGATTAGACTGGCCAGTGATTAGACTGGCTAGTGATTAGTCTGGCTAGTGATTAGACTGGCTAGTGATTAGACTGGCTAGTGATTAGTCTGGCTAGTGATTAGACTGGCTAGTGATTAGACTGGCTAGTGATTAGACTGGCTAGTGATTATAGACTGGCCAGTGATTAGACTGGCTAGTGATTAGACTGGCTAGTGATTAGACTGGCTAGTGATTAGACTGGCCAGTGATTAGACTGGCAAGTAGATAAGGATTTTGTGCCAGATTTTTAGTAACAAAGGGAATACAGCGGTCGGCCACTTTAGGTGGACTGTTCCAGTAGGCAGCATGCTGATAAGTTATTTTTTGACGTTTTGCATGATTTCCGCTGTCTTTGGTTGGCATATCCCCCCCCAATGGCACTTCCATCTGCAACCTGTAATGGCCAGTCGGGATACCCGCGCTGGCATCGGGGTCTTATTGCATGGATAGGCACGCTGGTGACTCGCCCCCAGGGGGCCGGTGGCTGATCGCCGGGGTTATATCACGTTGGCTGGCCCAGGGCGGTCAGTACACAAAAAGGGGGTATAAAATTCTAATAAAAGTTCGGGGAATTCGTAACGCCACCTGTGGTGTCTGGTGAAGGTCACCAGCGCCGCAACAGTACTCCGAGGCCGGTGTCAGGGCAGCTAAGATGGAGCGGGCCTCAGGGCAGTATAGAACGATGCAGTTTGCGCTGGGCGTTGTGGTGCAGGGAGAGGACGATAGCGCAGCAGAAGTAACGGACAGAGACAGGGGGTTTGCTTTGTTACCTTTTACTGGTACAGCTGTTAAGTACGGTCCGGGGTACTCCAGGTGAAGGGCACACTTTTGGACTTCTCCCCAGTGAGCGGGTATAAGGCCTCCTGTCTCTATGTATGCTCCTGGCCAGCCTGCAACTGGGCCTAGCTTATGTGTCCTGCTTTTTCTTAACCTGTTGCTCTGAGGTAGGACCTGCGGTTGGTAACCACTTTCCCTGGACGTCGGGGTTCCTGGTCCTGTACGTGTCTATCTTCAGGTTTGCCAGGGACTTGTAGTCCTCCTGGGATTCCGGTTGTTCCTACTGGGTGTAATGGATCCCTGTAGGCACGGACCCGGTGTCCGGTAAATATAGCGGGGTGAGCTTACTGAGCTCCTCTGCCCACTTGGTTTCTCTCTCTTTATCTCCTCGCCGTCGGCCACGCTCGGGGCCTTCACTACAAGGCAGCTGGTGTACTGCGTCTTCACTGCTCTCTGAGCGTCGGCACGCTCTCAGACACCTTCTGTCTGACTGCTCTGCACACTCACTCACTGCAGACTGAAGACTAATCTGTTCTGAAGACTGAGCTGCCTGGCTCCACCTTCCCTTTATATATCCCTATCCGGGCTCCCTCTGGTGGTATGAGGTGGAAAGTGGAGGTGTATGAAAGTAGTGAGGGCCTCTTGTGAAGAAATCCAGCCATGCCCCCTTCTGGGTTCTGTGGCACCATGCGCAGCAGGGCACCACATTCCCCCCTAGTAAAACTCAGTACTCCCGGACTGAAGCAATTTTGCAAAACAGGTTAAACAATAATAACATTTCTTCCCTTTTTGGGAGGCACATCTCTTGAACATTACAGGTGTAAAAACATAATAAATATATACAAATATAGAGCGTCCTCAGAATTTAAGTCTGTTCCGGTGAGGTCCCCTGACAGGGTGTCCATCTCACAGGTAAAGTACAAGGTAGCTTGAGGGACCTGTCCAAAGCAAACCCTCCACGTAGGCCCTTGGGTGGCTGCAAGGCATGGCGATTCTGAGTTGGACCTCCACTTCTGCCACCCAGACAGGTTTTTATTCTGAGGTCACCTAAAGGGGGCACTCCAGGGAGCGCAATTATTTACAGGAAACAGTTTTTGGGCTGCACACAGTCCTCTTCCACAAACTTCTTTATGTATATACCCTTACTGGTAACTAGATGCAAGTTAAGTGTCCATATCACTTGAATTGTTCATTAGCAAGGCAAAAACACATATGAATAATGAAATACACGAAAATTACATACAAATAACATACCCCAGGGACAACTATCTACACTGTCAGAGTTTCCTTTCTATTCTCTCTATCTGACAGGGGTCTGACCTTTGGTGCTACGTGTCGACCTACGTGGTACTGGGATGCTTGTGGTACTGGTAGTTGCACTACTTTCCATTCTGTCAGCACTAGGTGTGGAGGGGCTACAAGACTGCCTTGACCTCTCTGCGGGACTGGCAAGTGTACCATTAGTTGGCCTTCTTGCTCTGCTCCAACCTGGGATCCTTCTTCCGGGGATTCTTCTTGAGCAGGCTCTTCTGGGGCACCTACAGGTTCTTCTTGCTGTGGGTAGAAGGTGATTACAGGTATGATTACTGCTCCTCCTAGTTGGGGCCAATCTGCCGGGAAATCTCCTAATTCAGTATGTATTACTGCTTCTTTAGGCTCCTCTGGTACGGTGAGAGGCACTTCCTCCTGGGGCTTTAGCAGACCTGGACACAACTTCAGATGGTCTCTGGATACTGTTGCAGTCGTTCTTCCTCCGTCCTTAGTTATTAAACAGGTCTTCCGGTTATCAAACCTTGAGTTTAACACAGTGTAGGGTTCTCTCTCCCACTGGTCATCAAGTTTGTGGTTTCTCCTTTTTCTTTTTAACACCACTTCTCCTGGTGTGACGGGTTCTGCGGGCGCACTTCTATTGTAGTGGGCTTCCTGTTTGTCCCTCACCCGAGTGAGACTGTCTTCGACACAGGCCTGTACTCTTCTGTACTGCTCTTGTCTGGTCGTGTCCCAGTCCTCAGTGGACATATCTGCTTCGGGTTCTACTACACCAAGCTCCAGGTCCATGGGCAACTTCCCGGGTCTTGCTCGCATGAGATATGCTGGAGTACAATTGGTGGAACTCACAGGTATGTGGTTGTACAGATCTACCAGGTCAGGTAGTAGGTCTGGCCACTAATTTCTCTCCTCTAGTGGTAGGGTCTTCAGCAGGTCGATGATGATGTTGTTCATCTTTTCACAGAGACCGTTGGTTTGGGGGTGGTACTGTGTAGTCCGGATCTTTTTACACCCGTACAGATGGCAGAACTCCTTGAACAATTCGGCCTCAAAGGCTGAGCCTTGATCTGTCAGCACCTGCTCCGGGTATCCATGTGGCCTGTTGAAGTACGCCTGAAACGTCTTTGCCACGGTTTCTGCCGTCAGATCCTTGCGGGGGCGACCACCAGGAACCGGGAGTAGTGATCCACCATGGTCAGTGTTATGCACATGCCCGGACTGACTGGCGTGTGCGTGTTTAGTGATCCCACTGGACCAAGAACCGGAGAGTGCCTGGAGGGGCGTAACTAAGTATCTACCCGATCCGACCAAGGTCGCACGACGGCTAACGACGCCAGTGCACCAGGGAGGAACTGAGCAGAGGGACCAGGTGCTACTCCAGGTCAGACCCCGGACACGGCTGTTGACCCACACCGGAGAATACAGGAACAGGCAGGTTAGGCTGGCACACTGACTGGTGGGTATAGGCAGGCACGGCTGGTATGCAGACAGGCGGGCACTGGTAAGCACGACTGGTATGCAGGCAGGGGGTACTGGCAAGCACGGCTGGAGTGCCGTCAGGGAGGCACTAGCAGGTTGGAGCACAGACTGGATAAGTTCCAGTACAGACTGGGACTCAGGAACAGAACCGCAGATGCGGTAGACAAGCAGAGCAGAGCGAGACCGCCTGGAGCGGCGAGCAAAGGCAGAGCAGAGCGAGACCGCCTGGAGCGGCGAGCAAAGGCAGAGCAGAGCGAGACCGCCTGGAGCGGTGAGCAAAGGCAGAGCAGAGCGAGACGGCCTGGAGCGGCAAGCAAAGGCAGAGCAGAGCGAGACGGCCTGGAGCGGTGAGCAAGGCAGAGCAGGCAAGAACCGCCGGAGCGGTGAGCAAGGCAGAGCAGGCAAGAACCGCCGGAGCGGTGAGCAAAGGCAGAGCAGAGGGGACAGGGCTCTGTTCACACGGAACAGACTGGAAGGGAAAGGCAGAACCAGATACACACAAGATACTTGCAATGAAATAGCGAGTGGACTCTAAACTCACAAACGGGAGTACAGGGACAACGAGTAGGAGTTAGGTACGGGTTCAGACTCTGCAGGAAAAGGGAAGGTACGGACATAGAGAAAAACAGGTAACAGGCTAGGAGAGTATTCAGACAAGAACAGACACAGCAGCAAGATACAGGAGCGGGTCTAGGTATGCGGCCCCTAAAAGGCGGAACGAACAGGCTAGGAGCGTGTTCAGACAGGAACAGGCAAGATACAGGAGCGGGTCTAGGTATGCAGCCCCTAGAAGGCGGAAAGAACAGGCTAGGAGCGTGTTCAGACAGGAACAGGCTAGATACAGGAGCGGGTCTAGGTATGCGGCCCCTAGAAGGCGGAAAGAACAGGCTAGCAGCGTGTTCACACTGGCCTGGAAATACAGCCTCCAGGATAGGCAGACAGACAACAGGCTAGAATATAGTTCAGACAGGACCTGGCACATCAGCAGCGAAAAGCCATCTGACGGAATGCATTGCTCAGGCACCAGCTTGTATGAGGAGCTGGTTTAAATATCCAATGACTGATAGCAATAGGCTGAGGACGCATTAGGGGTGTGCCCACAGCAGCTACAGGAAACAGGAAGTGACCGGGCCGCCGCCCTAAGCAGCCAGAACAGAGGCAAGCAGACAGCATGGAAAGAAGCCAGGCTAGCAGACTGGACTGATGATCAAGTTTGCGATCTTGCATATTGGGAGATGGTGCCCTATGCAAGAACGCCGCCAGGTATGTTAGAGTCAGGGCATAGGAATATCCTGACCTGCTGGGTGACAGCTTGACATGATCCAGGGCCACGATCTCCAAGGGTCGAGTCGTCTTGATGGGTTGCAGGGGTGCCTTCTGGCTGCTGTAGTCTTTTCTCCTGAGGCTACGGGGTCCACAGTCCCGGCACCACCTCTCAATGGAACTGCGCATTCCTACCCAATAAAACCGACACTTCAGCAGGGCTTCTAGCTTCTTCCAGCCAAAGTGCCCCGCCTGATCGTGGTAGGCCTCCAACACCATCTGGATGTCCATCCTGGGCACTACAATCGGCCATACCATCTCATGGGTCCTCGGGTTGACGTACCTCCGGCACAGCTTCTCTCTATAGATGAACAGCCGGCTTCTCTCATTCCACAGTTGCTTGGCTTGTAGAGACGCGTCTTTCTCCAGGGAGGAACCTTCCTGGGTTATCAGTTCCTTAATACGACTGACAACCGGGTCACTGTCCTGGGTCTCCTTCCAGCTGTGGTGAGGCAAAGGGTTTAACGTCCTACCGCGATGGCTACTGGAGGCTCGTTGCTCTTGGACCATTCCATTACGGTGAAAGGCAGGTAGCTCAATCTCCTCCAGGTCATCCACTTCCTCTTCAGTGTCCGACTGGTGAGGCCTCCTGGACAGGGCATCGGCGTTGGCATTATTGCGGCCTGCCCGGTACTTAACTGCTTCCCGACCGCCCACTGTATATAAATGTCGGCGCTGCCTGGGCTCTGTGCAGCGCCGACGTTTAAAAACGGTGGTTGGTCCCGCAGTGCTCAGGACCCCCAGGGTCCTGCAAGCGCTGCGGGTGCGGTGCAGAGCGATAGCTCTGACAGGGGACATCATCGGGACCTGATTGGATCAGGTCCCAATGATGTTAACCCTTTGCTATCTTCTATATGCCGCAATCTATAGTGATGGCGGCATATAGAAGATAGTGAGAGGAGAGGGGGTCGTCCACTTACCTCTCCGACGGCCCCCTGATACCTTCCAGGACCTGCCGTTGAAATGGCAGCTGGAGGTCACATGACCACCTCCAGATCTGCCATATACGGTGTCCTGCTAGGCTCAGCCTGCAGCTGAGTCGAGCAGGAGAAGGACAGTGTGAAACTGTCAGCATAGATCTCAACCAATGCAATACATATCTATTGCATTGGATGAGATCAGTGATTAGAAAAATAAAAATTAATGTCCCATACAGGGACTAAATAAAAATGTAAAAAAAAAATCACAAAATAAATAAAAATAAATAAATAAAATATTAAACCAATAAATCCATATATTTATGCAAAAACAAAAAAAGTACACATATTTGGTATCGCCGCGTCCAAAACAACCCGATCTATAAAACTGTCACACTAATTAACTCCTGTGCACACCGTAATAAAAATAAATAAAAAACGGAGCAAAAAACTATGCTTTTTCATCATATCGCCAAACAAAGAGTCGAAAAAAATGCGATCAAAAAGCAAAATGGAAATAAAAATGGTACCGCTGAAAACGTCATCTTGTTCCGCAAAAAAACGCTCCATACAGCTCCATCAGCTGAAAAATAAAAAAAGTTATAGCTCTCAGAATAAAGCGATGCAAAAAAAATATTTTTTCTATAAAATTGTTTTATTGTGTAAAAGCGCCAAAACATAAAAAAATATACAGTAAGTGTAGTATCTCTGTAAACGTACAGACCCGAAGAATAACGCTGCCTTATCACTTTTACCACACACAGAACGGCATAAAAAAAACTCAAAAAACAATTCCTGAATTGTTGGTTTTTGTTAATTTTACCTCACAAAAAACAGAATAGAAAGCGATCAAAAAATGTCACGTACCCAAAAATGGTACCAATAAAAACGTCAACTCGTCCCGCAAAAAACAAGCGGTCACATGACTCTGTAGGCCGAAATATAGAAAAATGATAGCTCTCAAAATATGGCGATGCAAAAACTAGATTTTGCAAAAAAAAGCGTCTCTTATTGTGTGACAGCTGTCAGTCATAAAAACCCGATATAAATCTGGTATCGCTGTAATCGCACTGACCCGAAGAATAAAGTAATCTCATCACTTATACCGCACGAGAAACGGCGTAAAAAAAAAAAATAAAACCAATTCTTCACCTGCTACTGATTTTGTTTATTATGTCTCCCAAAGATCGCAGTAAGGCTCTGCTCACATTTATCCTGCGCTCTGCGCTGAGCACTTACACCAGAGTTTCCGTGTAAATCTCTGAGATACGTGATTGAGACGGAACCCATGACGGAAGATTCCCTGTAATGAGGCAGATATAGGCCACTGTGGATGCCATCTGGCCTGTGAGCCCACGGTGTCAGTTTTTTAGGCGTGCATAAAAGTGCGGTTGACCACAGTTTTGTGCACTTCTGAAAAAAAGGACACCGCTAAACAGAGGCCAGACGGAGTCCAGAGTAACTCTGCTGCCTCATTACAGTGAATGGATCCCACAGGGGTTTCATCTGAATTACATCACTTGGAAATATAGATGGAAACCCCGATGTAAGTGCTCAGCCTCGAGCGCCGGATAAATGTTACTTAAAATGTTCCCAATAAAAGCTTCAACTCAGTCCTCAAAAAAAGCTAGTCCCCACTCAGGTCCGTCATCTGTCAAAAATATTCCAAGTTACTGGTAGCAGAAAGGCTCTGGAAAAGCGAAATGGCCCTTGCCCCCCAAAAGAAATTCAGAAAATTTGGTGCTCCCAAATCCAAATGCCTATTCTACAATAATTTGTTCTCCAATTGTCAAATAGCGCTCCGTCCCTCCCAGATCTCGCCGTATGGCTGAGCGGTACGATACAGCCAGATATGGGGTATTGCCACTTTTAGAAGAAATTGTGTGACGCATTTCGGCACCATTTTTACCCATTGCCCTGTGTGAAAACGTAAAATCTGAGGGTAAAACATTTTTTTGTGGTAAAAATACAATTATGTTTTCTTCACTGCCCAATGGTATAAATTTAAAAATTAAAAAATACTCACTACTTCCCTAGATGAATTCCTTGTGAGGTGTAGTTTACAAAATGTGGTCACTTGTCGGGGTTTCTGCTGTTTCGGCATGTCAGCGACTCTTCAAATGTGACATGGTGTCTGCAACCTATCCCAGCCAACATAGCGCTCCTTTCTCTTCCGAACCCTGCCGTACACCAAAGCAGTGGTTTTCCTCCACATATGGGGTATCGGCGTACTCAGGAGAAATTGCACAACAAATTTCATGGTGCAATTTCTCCTATTACCCTTATGTTAATCCAAAATTAAGGGATGAAAAACGTTTTTGAGGGAAAAATGTGAAAATTTTATTTTTACAGCTCAATATTATAAACTTCTGTGAAGCACCTGGGGGTGCGAGGTGCTCACCAAACATCTAGATAAGTTCCCTAAGGGGTCTAGTTTCCAAAATGGTGTCACTTGTGGGGGATTTCCACTGTTTAGGGGCATCAGGAGCTCTCCAAACGCAACATGGCGTCCGCTAATTATTCAAGCAAATTTTACATTGAAAAAGTCAAATGGCGCTCCTTCCCTTCCAAACCCTGCCGTGCGCACCAACAGTGGTTTTCCTCCACATATGGGGTATCGGCGTGTTCAGGAGAAATTGCACAACAAATTTCATGGTGCAATTTATCCTATTACCCTTATGATAATGCAAAATTAAGGGATGAAAAACGTTTTTGAGGGAAAAATGTGAACATTTTATTTTTACAGCTCAATATTATAAACTTCTGTGAAGCACCTGGGGGTGCAAGGTGCTCACCACACATCTAGATAAGTTCCCTAAGCAGTCTAGTTTCCAAAATGGTGTCACTTGTGGGGTGTTTCCACTGTTTAGGGACATCAGGGGCTCTCCAAACGCAACATGGCGTCTTCTAATTATCCAAACAAATTTTTCTTTCAAAAAGTCTAATGGCGCTCCTTCCCTTCCGAACCCTGCAGTGCGCCCAAACAGTGGTTTTCCCTCACCTATGGGGTATCAGCGCGCTAATGAGAAATTGCACTACAAATTGTATATTCCATTTTTTCCTGTTACCCTTGTGAAAATAAAAAAATTGGGTCTAAAGTAACATTTTTGTGAAAAAAAGTTAAATGTTCATTGTTTTCTTCCACATTCCAAAAATTTCCGTGAAACACCTGAAGGGTTAATAAACTTCTTGAATGTGGTTTTGAGCACCTTGAGGGGTGCAGTTTTTAGAATGGTGTCACTTTTGGGTATTTTCTGTCATAAAGGCCCCTCAAAGTCACTTCAAATAAGATGTGGTCCCTAAAAAAATGTCTTTGTAAATTTTAATGGAAAAATGAGAAATCGCCGGTCAACTTTTAACCCTTATAGCTTCCTAACAAAAAAAAATTTTGGTTACAAAATTGTGCTGATGTAAAGTAGACATGTGGGAAATGTTATTTATTAACTATTTTGTGTGACATATCTCTCTGATTTAAGGGCATGAAAATTCAAAGTTTGAAAATTGGATAATTTTCAACATTTTCACCAAATCTCCGATTTTTTCACAAATAAACGCAAGTGATATCGAAGAAATTTTACCACTATCATGAAGTACAATATGTCACGAAAAAACATTCTCAGAATCAGGGGAATCTGTTGAAGCGTTCCAGAGTAATTACTTCATAAAGTGACAGTGGTCAGAATTGAAAAAATTGGCCCGGTCACGAAGGCAAAACCAGGCTCTGGGGCGAAGTGGTTAAATAAATATTGATTTTATTGGCATCTGTGCTTCATTTATCTTGATTGGATTGCTCTAAGACTGAAGTATTGCATTTAATAGACCCCTTTACGCTTTTGGATTAAAATGTGATATGTTGCAGTTGTGAAAAGTACTTTTGCAAAAGACATGTAAATTATACTTGTGACGAATGCAAACAGTAAATTTAGCACCGTGAACCTTATTTACCATTTTATATAGAAAAAACTGAACTTTTTTTTTTTAAATATATTTACATACAGTTTGATGTGATTAGTGATAGTTTACAGTTATATAAAGATTATTTTTTTATGTGCAAATGTGCAATATGCATGAATATTGCAATAAGGCCATGTAACATATTTTGATACAAAAAAAAAAAAAAAATTAAGTTTTTGATTTAATTTTTCATTTGTTTATGGACAACCATGTTCACATACAGTATAATAATGCAACAGGTATTCAAAGAAAACACTTAAATTAGCTAAAAATCAAGACTTTAATATGTCCGGTCAAAAATGACCAGAACATTATAAGTGTATAGTCGACCCGAACAGAACAGCAGGGTTAAGTCAAAAAAAATTTGAGCAGCTCGGAATTTGTTTTCCATTTTTTAGACTTTTTAAGTTTGGCTGCAGTGGCACAGAGAACGCGGACTCAGTGCTACAATAAAACAAGTTGTTTATTAACTATTTACAAAATTATTCAATTATATATCAGTGACAATACAGACAGTGTAGAGCGACCTCTGCGCTCTCTCTCTGTCTCGTGCTTGTGGTCACCGTCTGGCCCTGTTTATGGGCCTGGTTATCTGAACGATGCCCTATAAAATATCAAACCCAGCGCTACAGCACTAAGAAGTATGACACCAATAGCTTAGTTGTCGACTATATATCCTTGATTTTCCCTGATACAGGTAACCACTGTCTGTTAAGCTCACTAAACCTTGCGTGGCTCGGTTATACTCCTACTGAGCTTCACACCAAGAACATATACGGAGTACAATTACCACTGTAACATCAATATTCACATAAAGTATATGCAACATACATCGTTGTATGAATATTGGTATAAATGCACACTAACCTATAATAGTTAAAGATACACTGGACTGTCAGCCAATAGTGTCTGGGTCGAATCAGTATGGGCCTCCGTCAACCCGCTGTATTTTCCAATGGCAGTCGCCACCCCAGACCCTAACAGGTGCCCACACTACACTTTCCTGCAAGGATGAAAGTCTCACACTGTGGGCCACAGTCAATTTCTTCTACCACAGACCTTCTGTCCTTGCCTCCAATTTCCAGAGAGACAACTCATGCTCCCTTCTGCTCACATAACCGAATTTCTGTCCTTCCAATTGGGTCTACGCTCACACGACCGAATTTCCATTTCTGCAATAGGGTCTGCGCTATCTGCTATCTTTAGCCTCGACAATCAGGATCTCTTAGCCTTTGTAAGGACTCTGCACCCCTTGCTTAATCCACTTCCAATACTGATCTTGTGTTTCTGGACATACTCATCACCTACGTCAGGCCTAGCTACCACAGGTGACTTGTTACAAGTCGGGACGACGACTGACTTCCTGGCCTGACCCCTGTGGCTTTTGTATTTTTCTGCTGCAGATCACATGTCCCCTGTGCACCTAGCTCTGCTTTCCTCTCATTCAGCCTGCCTTCTGTCCCTTGGTTCCAATACCATTTCAGGTTCCTACACCTAAAGTCTCTGATCACTACATGACAGCATCTGCCCACAAATACCTTACAGCTCATTTCTATTATATGAGTCACTCACTCTCCTTACATTCCTCCACTCTTTAAACTCACCATTACTTGGATGAGAAAGGTTACTTATGCTTTAGACGCTCCTTGGTGGTGGTCTCAGAGTCGCCAATATCCAAACACACTCCTGTGTCTGCTGTATTACATACTGCCATATGAAATCATCTTCTGCATACCTCCTGGGTGAAACACCAGCATTGGTACATTCAGATCTGTGAAGTCCCTCCTGACCTGTCTCTTCTGGAACACTTAGGCCCTGAGACACTCTTCCTGTGATTTTGACCTCTAGCCTACCCTCTAAGCTAGCCCCGGTCATTCTCTCTTCATCAGACACATGTGGCGGTAGCATGTAAGGGTGCCGCACTCTCTCTGGTGCGACGCCTTCTCCTTTCGGGGTGTACTCTCCTTGTCACTCGATGAGGAACAGCCTCCCACGTGTAGTCCAATTTTCCCCAAGGGTGCTTCACTTGAACCAAAACTCGATTCCCCAGCTGTAATGGTGCCTCCTGCACAGGAGTTACTACAGGATGCCTTTTCCCCTGGGGCTTCTGTACAATCTTAAGTCTCAGTGTCTCTAACCGATGATGGTGTTTCCACACCAAAGTTGTGGTGTTTATCTTCGTACTATCTTCCTCTGGATCAAGCTCTAGCTCAGTAACCTTACGGCTGTTACGTCCAAACAGCAACGTGTAATGCGTGTACCCTGTCATGGCATGAACCTGGTTACTGTACACCCAGACCAGTTCTGGTACAAATTCAGGCCATTGCATCTTCCTGTGTCACGGTGTAGGGGAATGCTGGTGAGGAAATAGCAGATACGGGCTGGGTGAGCAGGGAAAACTAATCTGTCCCTGGGAACCCTGAATAGCCCTGACCCCGAAGGTATCTCTGATGGTGAGAAGGTTTGGGTCTCCACCCTAAGCCCTAACTCCTTCACAAGCCCTGCACTAATTCCCCTAATCTCCCTCCTCAGAACAAAGGTACAGCAATCTCAAAGGAAAGGACTTCAGCGGCACAAAAAAACAGGACTGCACAGCACGGCTTCCACGTATAGAGTGAAACTCTATCAGCTGCACCACCTGGTGGAAGGAGAGGCTGCTTAAAGGCTAAGGGGAGTAGACTCACACAGAAACTCACATCCACCAGGACATGTCAATAGAATTGGCATTAACCCATGCAGTACAAGAGGGAATTTCACAGTTTAAGTTACAGCAGCATCTAGAATAGACCGCAGATACACAGCGCTAGACAGTGTGTGACATCCTGTCATCTTCCTGTTGTCCTCCACAATTCTCAGAATGTAGATAAAGTTATGTTGAAACATTCACAGTCCCCATTTCCCTGTGGGTGCTAGGGTGTAGTCCTGGAATTCTCAATGTTGTACAGTTGGTGCAATTCATCCATGACTTTTCCATGAAAACAGGCTCCTAGCTCAGAGTGAATTCTTTCTGGACACCCGTATACCCACATGAAGTCATGACAGATGGCACAGGCCACTGACTCGGCTGTTTGATTCCCAGTGGGAGTCATGACTGCAAACTTTTTAAAATGATCCATCATCACCAGACAGTACAAACAACCATTATCGGAGCGGCTGATCATAAGATAGTCCACCATCAGCACTTCCAATAGGAAAGAAATCCTCTTCACCTATATAGATGTTCTGTGTTTAGGGGGTTTAGTCATCTCACCCTGATGGGATTTCCGGTAATCTTCTTTCACCACTCGATTTACTTGTGGCCAATACAGAAACCGTTGTAGTCATTGGAAAGTTCTCTCTGTTCTGAAGTGGGTATCACTCTCATGGGCTTTCTTCTTCACTCTGGGCTTCATTCCTTGTGAAATCATTAGCAGACTACAATGAGGCAATCTGGGCTACCGCCCAGGGCCAAAGGCTCCTGGGTACTTTGGCCATATTGTCCTCATTATAATGCATTTTTTCACCACTGTCGGCGGTGCACATCTCCGGACAGGTAGCTTTCCTAAAGCTCAGCTGCCAGCAATTCACAATGGTTTACTGGCATCTACAAGGCTATGTGTGTATGTACTCTTAGGAATAACAGAATCTTTGGTCCTCTCCTCCACTTTTAGCTGAGGTTTAGAGGATTAATCGGAGACATAGAACTGTTGTTCTCCACTTTGGAATCCTACCCTTCAGATATATGGTACATGATGTATAGTATTGATATACCAAAAATATCAGTAATAATCAATTAAATTCTGAAAGACATTAATCAATTTAAAATTTGTATTTATTTAGTTTAATTAAATCTTGCATGGAAGGATGAAGACGTGTTCTTGGAGAAGCCTTCAACTTTAGCAGGTGTTTCTTGCTGGTCAGGAGGCCACGGGTAGATGGTTCAAATCCTTCCATACAGGTACAGCATTGATGGTGGACATGCTGTAGTTTCTTCAGGGAGCTAGATGTGGGGGTTTTCTGTCCTCGAGATGTCTAAGGTGCCCTGGTGACAGCAGGCAAAAATGCAGCTTCCTCTGACAGCGCGAGCAGCCCTGGATAATCCACGCCGGCAGGATGATATCATCCGGCGGAAGATGGAACCTATGAGAAAAGATGTAAAACTAATGTAAGTAATGGGACTCCATATTAGAGGGTACTACTGTGGTGTCACTGTGGGAGAACGTTAGAGGAATCTCATCACACAGAGGGCAGGGATCTTTGCCAGTCATCATACATGTGACAATCCCACCACTGATAGATAACATCTGCTCCACATGACTTCTTCTCACTGACATCATACAACATGGAGATTATTGTCACACTTACCTCGCCTACTTTCCCCCTCTTCTACTTTCTCTGTTTTTTCTTGTCTTCTCAGTTTTAGAAAATATTTTCTTTTCTTCTGAACTGGAGATTCTAATCAAAAAGTCAGAAACAAATATTAATTATAAACTTCTAAAATATTTTCTTTGTATCTATATAGAGTTATGCAACTGATTAATATGCACCTGTAGCATTTCTGTGTGCCGCCATGTGGTGTCTCCAAGGAACTATGTCCCCTTATTATCATGACATTACTTGCAGCAAGCCACTGTGTTATTATATAATCAGTTAGATAATAATTCAATGCAACTTTAAAGAGGACCCGTCACTACATCAAAAGTGTCTGAGATTCACTATTATCTTATGTCTGCTTCTTCCCCGAGTATTCTGATATTTGTTTTGCTAAAATCCACCCTATGGTTGTAGAGATATGGGCATTTATATTTAGTGCTAATTTTTATGGTCTTTTCCAAGGGGGCATGGCTCACAATTTTATATTGCAGAGCAACCTAAAGACACGCCCCAGAGGATCCTGTGAGCACTGCCCTCTTGGAAAAGACGATAAAAATTAGCACTAAATAAGACCCGTAACTCAAAAAACGGAATACTCAGGGGAGCAACGGGAATAAAGTAAGTAATTTTTGGAGCCTTCATGTGCTGATTCACATTATAATTTTGGATTATAGGCTATAATTGGATGGCCTATAAACCTGTACATACCTGACAATGAGGACGAGGATGACTCGTTGTTTTTAGCAGTGAAACTCTGATTGTCTCCATTAGTTTTGGAAGAGGAAGACTCTTTCTGCCTGTTTGGTAGAAGAAAGACCAGTAAATTAAAAGGAAAAACAATAGAAAAAATGAAGAACACCTGTTTGTGAGGCCAATTAGGACAACCTAGAGGGGATACCCTGCCCAGGCCCTCAACTAGTAATATTGGCCTGAAATGAGCAGGAAATGAATGGCTGGTCACAATCATCAACTGTTATTGCAGTGTTATCACAAGCCAGATGCACAGAGGGGTGGTGGATGCTGGATTTAGATTTGTGTTACTCGTGTCTTGTATTTGGTTCTGAACATATATCAGAACTAAATCTCATAATAATAATAATCTACTCACATGTCTGAGTGTTTTTCACTGTTCTCTTGGGAACACTGTGGAGGTGACATAGGCTCTACATTGGTCATCATCCCGGTATTGGTGATATTTAGCTAAAACACACGGAGAAAAATAAATTGATTTATTTTTAAGCATTTTTGTAATTATAGGTTTTAGACATATTAGTAGCCACATACTTACTTTAGAAAACCTTTGATAATATGATACAAAGTTTTTTATTTCTGGCCAGTCATTGTCCTCTCTTGTGTCTGCCTCATCTGAATTCATGTGTCTGCTACAACGAGCTACAAAGTACAAGTGTTATCAGAGATAATTAGTATAAGACCCGGTCAGACAGTCACCCTGCTATCACTAATAATGATGAGAATTATTTTCACATAAAATGAAAGACAAGACACACAGCAGTTTTCTGCAGATGACGTCTCATTTTACTTACTGATAAAGTAGCGGGTGTCCTCATCTGACTTTAGCTCAGGAACGAACAGGGGCTTCTGACTTAGAAGATTGTCAAAGTCTAAGTGATGCAGAAATGGATGCATTTTGATCTCATTTGCTCCTCCTGGAAAAGGAAGACAAGAAAGAAAGTGATAGTCATTTTTAGAGAAACTGCTCCATATCGGTACAGTTTATGTTAACCTGAACTGAAGATGTAACAGCAGACATGAAGGAAATGTACTGAAAGTCATAGCATGAAAAATGGGGAATGGATAAGTAGGTAGAATACTGAACCTCATGGACGCAACCATTTGTCTGGTCACAGAGGTGTAATAAGTCATAATACTATTATAATATTACCTGTCCCAAGTCTATCTGCTGGATCTTTTCTGAGCAGCTGAGTGATGATGTCCTGAGCATCGGGTGGAGTAGAGTATTTATGATATGTCCAAATTAATTTATCTGTTATATAAAAAGCAAATATTACAGGAAATGAAACATTTTCATTTATTTTCATAAAAAATGTCCTTAATAAGGCTAGAAATTAAACCAGAAAACCAATGAAACCAAATAACAGTGACATCACAAGCATTCAGATTATTTTACTTACCCTCAAGGACACTGCGTAAAATATCTCTTTTTAAAGCCCCTTTAAATGGTGTACGTCCAAAAAGAAATTTATGTAGGGTGATCCCTACTGACCACCAATCAACGGGCCTTCCATAGCCTTTCCTTTGGATAATTTCTGGGGCCATGTAACTAGGGGTGCCAAAAGTCTGGAAACCAACAGAAGAATGAGATGATGATCAATAAGTATAATTGCGTCAAATAAGATCAGTGCAAACGTTTTATAGAGAAATTGTCAGAGAAGGAGAAAGAGATGAAATCTGTAAAGTGCAAGATCTTGTAAGTAAAGCCTACCTCTTCATCAAGGAACTCGCTGGTGATGTCCTCAGTTGAAGCCTTGTAGATATCTGAGCTTGGTCTCATGAGGCCGAGTTTTGAAACCCCAAAATCGGTGACCTTAATATGTCCTGTTGATGATATCAGGAGGCTGTGAAAGAAAGAAATGGTGTCAGACCCAAGTAATTACCCATAGACTGTATAAAAATTATATATTTTTTCCCCTTTATTATACTACTGGGGTCACTTACTTGCCAGGCTTCAGGTCTCTGTGCACCACACCATAACTGTGCAGGTATTCTACAGCAAGAACCGTTTCCGCAATGTACATACGGGCCAGGGGGACTGGTAAAGGACCCCTGCGCTTTATAAGACTGGCACAGTCTCCTCCTATAGAAGAAAGCAAATATGAGAGGTGAGGGTTTGTTACAATGTAAATTACACATGATGAGGGTGAATATGAAATAAGTGGAAATATTGGGACAAGATGGCCTATATAGAGATATACTGTGTAATGTAGAGCGTATACTGTATAATACATGTAGCCATCCATGTGGGCACATTATGGTCATATATAGGTGCTAGGATTAAACAGACGTGGGCTGGATATAGATACAATGGATGTGTCCTACCTGGTACATACTCCATGACCATACACAGATGAAGTTTAGTTGGAAAAGAGCAGAACATGGAGGCCACAAAGGGACAATCGGCGAATGCTGAGATGTCCCTCTCCAGAAAGGCCAATTCAAGTCTCTTTGGCTTTTTCAGGTTCTCCTTGTCCATTGTCTTCATAGCACAAATCTGGTTTGTGTCTTTATGGCGCACTAAGTGGACGGCCCTGGAGACGAAGAAAATCCATGATTTATTACAAATTCTTATTAACAGTCCATCTATAGACCTCATCAAACGATGTCCTGTACTAATGGTTAATACTAGATGTGAGGCCATCACTATAAATTCATGTCTAGAAATGCATAAAATAATACTCCATAAATGATTATCAATGGAGGGTCCACATCCACGTCACATCCTAACTGACCTGACAGATAGATGTGGACAGTGATGTGGACTCCTGATTTCTCTATGGGAATATTACATGGGCAGGACACCGAGGCATCATCATAAGGAGCCCTGGGAAATAAATATTATACCAAAGTAAAGCTCACCCAAAGGCTCCACTGCTGATCAGTTTGATCGGTTTATAGTCGCTCTTACAAGGATTTCTCACTTGGTTCAATGATCCGATCAAGGCCTAAAAAGGAATAAGAAATGACATTAAGACAGAAAATGCAGGAGAATAAAAGCTCAAGATGCAGGAACGTCTCTCTTCTATATTATGTCCCCACTGATTACACTGTAGAGAACGTGATACCAGCCGGACCCTCCACAGACCCCATTATATTATAAAGGGAAATCCCCCATACACATAAATCAATACTGCAGGGAAGGATAAGGGACATCACACAGAGGGGGCAGGAAGAATAACGCCATTATCACACATAATATGTCTGATCTACATGACGAACAGTGATATCCCATTGTCATATGGGATATAACATGGGATGTATAATTCACACCCGTCATCTGATGATATACAGACGTCCCTCTGATACTTACACTGGCAGATTCCTGGATGATCTCTGGTGTCTCACATATTCCACCATCAGTATTTGCCGGCACAGTTATTCCTAAAATAATGAAGAAACGTCATTTATTAAATATCAGCACTTAATAACCAAAAGAAAAGGAAGCAAAAAAGTCAAATATCAAAAAAACATAACAAATTTTATTGATTAATCAGAACAATTCATGATAAAAAAATAATAAGAGAATGTTAGACACAGAGAACGCTCTCTCTTTCCAACCAAGAACAACTGATCAAAATCACTTCAAAACCTATTCATAATCGTATTCATACAAGTTTGTGTCTGTTTAGAATGTAGAAGATATAGGAACAATCTGTAGTCCTCAAAATAAATAAGACAAATAAAAAAGAGAAACCTGTACAGTCTGGGAGGGTGGGGAGCAAGACCCCGACATGTGTTTCGCATAGGCTTCTTCCAAGGGGTATTGAAGAAGTATTGCGTAGGCTTCTTCCAGGGGGTGTGGAAGAAGCCTAGATGAAACGCGCATCAGGGGCTCACTCCACACCCTCCCAGACCATGCAGGTTTCTCCTATTTATTTGCTTATTTATTTATACAGAGGATGAAGAATAAATCAACATATTCTTTGCCGTTCTCAATAATGTAATATTTGAATGTAAAATATTAGATGATCGTTTTACCTTCTATCAGATCGGATTTTGGCCCTGGCTGACTGTTATCAGGGTCAGCAACATTTAGGATTTGCCCCTCTGCGGAGTCGCCTTTTGATGTTTCCTGATGGATATAAGATATACAATTAATATAACATTTCTCAAACACTAGATTACCATATATATAAAGCGGGAAGGATTAAACCTGGATTTACTTGACAAGTTCAGTATTGGACGGACAATTCACGGCCGCTCTATCAAGCAAATTTACATTAATATTTAAGGGACTTGTATCTACAACTGTTCTCTAATAACTTCTATCAGAACTGCAGCATTTACAAGGAGGAAGATTGTGATGATGGAGTGAGACAGAGGTAGAAATACAAGCTCCGCACCGCTGAGTGCAGACTATCACCACCGAGGATGGAACCGCAGAGACAGGCCGCCATAGAATATCCTGTGTCTGCCTGGAGCGGAGAGGGGAAGGCCTCTATCATCATAAATCTGACCTTCTGCTATATGACTGGTAATCTGGAGAAGATCAGACAACAAGGACATGAGATGTAGAAGATGATGGATCCTTACCAGGCGCTCCAGTGAGTAGGCCGGATACTCCAGTACAAGCAGGACATTCTGGGCCAGTTGTTTAAAAAAGGCCAATTCTCCACTTTGGGATTTTTCTTCAGCCTATAAAGATGAAAATTAATAAGAAATGAAAATAATCAATAAAATTCATGAACATATATGGTATTGCCACGTTTGTTAAAGTCTGATCTGATAGGTGTTTGGTATCAATAAAAAACTGAGTTCACTTCGCAAAAAAAGGCTTTACTTAGTCCTATCAACAGAAAAATTACAATGTTATGGGTCTCTGAATATAGTGACACAAAGAACCATTTCATCTCAATTGGAATTTTTTTCCCCTTGTTTCAATACAATGTATGGTAAATAGGATGGAGACATTGAAAGCTGCAACTCATCCCAAAAAAGCAAGCCCTCACATGTCTATGCCAATGGAGAAATAACAAAGTTATGGCTCTTGAAAGAGAGTGAGGAAAAAATGAGAGCGGAAAAATGAAAAATTTTGTGGTCCATAAAGGGTTAACCAATCCTATTCCCTCCTCCCCCCGCATCCAGGACCTTCCCACCCCTAATTCAACTAACCCTTTAGATCCCACCCTCTCCTTTGTCATGTAGCCTGATTGCCCTGTTTTGACTCCAGGCTATTCTTATCTGGGTATTTGGCACAGGTTAAACTTAAACTTGTGTTCCATTATTATTTTCCATTATTATTATATATAATTTGTGCAGATTGTCTGCTACTTACCTGCTGTACTAATGTCCAGATGTTCTGCTGTAAATGCTCAAGATATTCTGAGCTTATACAACCTTGGTGGTATTTGGTCAGGCAATCTCTCACAAGCTCCATAACCAGCCGGTAAGTGAAGCTGAGGACGCCATCGGGTAGTGGTAGCACAAAGTCAGGGTCATAGGTGGTAAGAATCCCCTGGAGTAGTGCTAACACCTGAAGTCTGTCTGGAGGAATTCCAGACATTTCAAGTAATCCAAGTGCGGTCAGTATATGACTAGCTATATGGCTTATCACACCAACAGCAATGACACCGGAATGTCAAAGTGACAACAGGAGTGTAAAGACTTGTAGAAGTAGTGATGGTTAATTGTGATGTCATAATGGAAACTTGTGTTCTAATCTTAAAGGGGCATCTTACCTTATAAGGAAGTTGCCTTGCAACCCTTAAGTAGGCAACAATACAGGCTCAGCATCAGTACCAGATGCAGGCAAGGAGGAAAGCGCTATGGGTGCTTTACTCTTCTGATCAATTAGAGTCTTTTTATGTGAGATAAATTATTTATATCTGTTATACATAATAAAAATTATAGCATTTGTATCAATAAGAAATTCAGATTCCAGCGTCCGAGCGTGAGCGTCAGAGTGTCCGAGCGTGAGCGTCAGAGAGTGAGCGTCAGAGCGTGAGCGTGAGAGTCCGAGCGTGAGCAGCCGAGCGTGAGCGTCAGAACGTGAGCATCAGAGCGTCAGAGTGTGAGTGTCAGAGCGTGAGAGCGTGAGTGTCTAAGGGTGAGTGTCTGAGGGTGTGAGGGTGAGTGTGTGAGGGTGAGCGTGTGAGTGTGAGCCGCTAAAAGGCCGCCATCTTGTTCTGAAATCCCGCGTCGCTGATTGACCGCGGCCTGACCAATCAGCGACGTGGGATTTCCAGGACAGAAAGACAGACAGACAGAAAGACAGACAGACGGGATAAGGCAATTATATATATTAGATTACTATGAGGCTGATTCCACGGTATTACTATGAGGCTGATTCTATGGTATTACTATGAGGCTGATTCTATGGTAATACTATGAGGCTGATTCTATGGTATTACTATGAGGCTGATTCTATGATATTACTATGAGGCTGATTCTATGATATTACTATAAGGCTGATTTGATGGTATTACTATGAGGCTGATTCTATGGTATTACTATGAGGCTGATTATATGGCATTACTTTGAGGCTGATTATATGGCATTACTATGAGGCTGATTCTATGGTATTACTATGAGGCTGATTCGATGGTATTACTATGAGGCTGATTCGATGGTATTACTATGAGGCTGATTAAATGGTATTACAATGAGGCTGATTCGATGGTATTACTATGAGGCTGATTCGATGGTATTACTATGAGGCTGATTAAATGGTATTACTATGAGGCTGATTAAATGGTATTACTATGAGGCTGATTAAATGGTATTACTATGAGGCTGATTAAATGGTATTACTATGAGGCTGATTAAATGGTATTACTATGAGGCTGATTCTATGGTATTACTATGAGGCTGATTAAATGGTATTACTATGAGGCTGATTCTATGGTATTACTATGAAGCTGATTCTATGGCATTACTATGAGGCTGATTCTATGGTATTACTATGAGGCAGATTCTATGGTATTACTATGAGGCTGATTCTATGGTATTACTATGAGGCTGATTATATGGTATCACTATGAGGCTGATTAAATGGTATTACTATGAGGCTGATTAAATGGTATTACTATGAGGCTGATTAAATGGTATTACTATGAGGCTTATTCTATGGTATTACTATGAGGCTGATTAAATGGTATTACTATGAGGCTGATTAAATGGTATTACTATGAGGCTGATTCTATAGTATTACTATGAGGCTGATTCTATGCTACTACTATGAGGCTGATTAAATGGTATTACTATGAGGCTGATTAAATGGTATTACTATGAGACTGATTTTATGGTATTACTATGAGGCTGATTTTATGTTATTACAATGAGGCTGAGTATATGGTATTACTATGAGGCTGATTCTATGCTACTACTATGAGGCTGATTAAATGGTATTACTATGAGGCTGATTAAATGGTATTACTATGAGGCTGATTCTATGGTATTACTATGAGGCTGATTTTATGTTATTACAATGAGGCTGAGTATATGGTATTACTATGAGGCTGAGTATATGGTATTACTATGAGGCTGATTCTATGGTATTACTATGAGGCTGATTATATGGTATTACTATGAGGCTGATTTTATGGTATTACTATGAGGCTGATTATATGGTATTACTATGAGGCTGATTTTATGTTATTACAATGAGGCTGAGTATATGGTATTACAATGAGGCTGATTATATGGCATTACTATGAGGCTGATTTTATGTTATTACAATGAGGCTGAGTATATGGTATTACCAAGATGCTGATTATATTTTATCACTATGAGGCTGATTCTATGGTATTACTATGAGGCTGATTACATGGTATTACTATGAGGCTGATTACATGGTATTACTATGAGGCTGATTCTATGGTATTACTATGAGGCTGATTTTATGGCATTACTATGAGGCTGATTATATGGTATTACTATGAGGCTGATTATATGGTATTACCAAGATGCTGATTATATTTTATCACTATGAGGCTGATTACATGGTATTACTATGAGGCTGATTTTATGGCATTACTATGAGGCTAACACTATAAAGTTGACATGGTCATTACTAAGAGGGTGACATGGTATTATTATAATCATGAAAGCGCTCATATCATGTGGTGCAAGTGTACCTCTCTATATTCCTACAACTTTCAGAGAAGAACGGTGAGAAAATAACTTTCTGCCTCGAGCAAGACAAGACTGGCATCACCATTGCCAACAAGCATCTTAAGAAAACTAATCCCATATCTCACTGCCAAAAAGTATGTCATCCTTTCTTAAATTATCTTTTTTTTACGCTACTACCACTCTTACTTTAGAAAACCCAATGTTATACAAAATTGTTAAATGTGATCATTCAAATGGCATTAGATGTGATTTTTAGCAGGGCAATAATACACACAAAATACAAGGTTTTATCTCTTTTTTGAGATTGTGAGCATGTGCGACCACCAATCCTATAGTAAATAGAGCTGTGGTCGCACATGCTCACTAAGGCGTCATTCACACGATGCTCTTTGGGATCCTCGTTCTCATGATCGGAGACGGTCCCAGCGATCAGACCCTCATTGATCGTACATTCATCACCTAACCTGTGCATAAGTGATATATGTGTTGATTATGAGATAGCCCCTTTAATAGGCAGCCATATTTGGTTTCAAGATCATCCTAAAATAATAGGGAATCCTTTTTCTTACCGAGACAGAAGAGTAAGATGACGCAGAGAAGACACAGACCTCCCATGGCGCCCTAGAGTCGTTCTCAGTAACGATTCCAGTAATGTGAAAGCCGCTGGTGAATTTAATGTGCGGGGGAGGTGACACCTGCAAGGCAATAGCAACTGAATCCTCTTAATTGCATTGTATAAAAATTGCATAGAAATCACGTGTCTCATTAAATGTAGAATTTATATTTATTTTCTATTATTTTTTTTTCTTTTGGATCCCAGCCAGGGAAGAAATTAATGTGGATCCTTATTTACCTCAAAATCTGATGCAATTTAACCCATGCATGCCCTGGACCATAGGCGGATTATGAGGGCAATCTGGGCTACCGCCAGGGGTCTGATGCTACGGGGGAGCCCATGGCCAGATTGCCCTCAATATGGTGGTGCACATATCCCGGCAGGGAGCTTTCCTGGAGCTCCGCTGCCGACAATACAGAATAGCAGCGCAGCTCCGGGAGAGCCCCTGTCGCCTGTGCTGTGACGTGCCGACGCAATGACATCATCAGCCTGCACGCGCCATGCAAGGTTAGCATCTGTTTTTTTTTATTAATATGTGTATGGGATGTGTGCCTATATATATGGGCTATGTGAGGGCTCGTACTGTATATAGGAGCCTATGTGGGTGCTTATTCTGTATATAGGAGGCTTTGTGGGGGCTTATACTGTATATAGGAGGCTATGTCAGGGCTCATACTGTATATATGGAGGCTATGTGGGGCTCATACTATAGATAGGGAGCTATGTGCAGGCTCATACTATATATTGAAGGCTATGTGAGGGCTCATACTGTATATAGGAGGCTATGTGGAAGCTCATACTGTATATTGAAGGCTATGTGGGGGCTCATACTGTATATTGGAGGCTATGAGGGGGCTCATACTGTATATTTGGGGTTATGTGAGGGTTCATACTGTATCTAGGGGGCTGTGCGGGGGCTCATACTGTATGTAGAGGCTCAAACTGTATATAGGGGAACTGTGTGTGGGCTCATATTGTATGTAGGGGCCATGTGGGGGCATATTGCCCTGGGCTTCTGAGCTGTTATCCTTATTGCAGTACGGCTTATGGTGGTCTCCTTTTCTTGTCCTGATTGAAGGAATTCCCTGATGAACCACTGAATGACCAAAAGAGGGGAAAACGCGTCGGAAGAAGATGCCATTAAGCTAAGTACATAACTGTTTAGGCCATATAGGGTATATATGTATATGTATGTAAAAACACATCTGTTTAGACAAGCCTATCACCTCAACTCACCAACCTAACTCTCCCCTGTCCCCTCCTAAATGTTAATCTTAATCTGCTCCTGCCTATTCACCTGTCTCCACATCCTCCATGCCCCCAAATACCACACGGTAAATGCCCTTAGACAAATTCTGACTGATGACCATGTTCTTCCTATTGTGTCCCCCTATTTCCATATAGATTGTAAGCTTGCGAGCAGGACCCTCACTCCTCCTGTAACTGTTGAAATGTCATACATTGTATTGTTTATATTGTCTGTACATATATATATATATATATATATATATATATATATATATATATATATATACAGTACAGACCAAAAGTTTGGACACACCTTCTCTTCTGCTAAGGACAGGCAACAAGCAGAAGAGACTTGTTTGGGCTAAAGAACACAAGGAATGGACATTAGACCAGTGGAAATCTGTGCTTTGGTCTGATGAGTCCAAATTTGAGATCTTTGGTTCCAACCACCGTGTCTTTGTGCGACGCAGAAAAGGTGAACGGATGGCTCTACATGCCTGGTTCCCACCGTGAAGCATGGAGGAGGAGGTGTGATGGTGTGGGGGTGCTTTGCTGGTGACACTGTTGGGGATTTATTCAAAATTGAAGGCATACTGAACCAGCATGGCTACCACAGCATCTTGCAGCGGCATGCTATTCCATCCGGTTTGCGTTTAGTTGGACCATCATTTATTTTTCAACAGGACAATGACCCCAAACACACCTCCAGGCTGTGTAAGGGCTATTTGACCAAGAAAGAGAGTGATGGGGGCTACGCCAGATGACCTGGCCTCCACAGTCACCAGACCTGAACCCAATCGAGATGGTTTGTGGTGAGCTGGACCGCAGAGTGAAGGCAAAAGGGCCAACAAGTGCTAAGCATCTCTGGGAACTCCTTCAAGATTGTTGGAAGACCATTTCTGGTGACTACCTCTTGAAGCTCATCAAGAGAATGCCAAGAGTGTGCAAAGCAGTCATCAAAGCAAAAGGTGGCTACTTTGAAGAACCTAGAATATAAGACATATTTTCAGTTGTTTCACACTTTTTTGTTAAGTATATAATTCCACATGTGTTAATTCATAGTTTTGATGCCTTCAGTGTGAATGTACAATTTTCATAGTCATGAAAATACAGAAAAATATTTAAATGAGAAGATGTGTCCAAACTTTTCGTCTGTACTGTATATATGTACAATGGGGAAAAAAGTATTTAGTCAGCCACCAATTGTGCAAGTTCTCCCACTTAAAAAGATGAGCGAGGCCTGTAATTGACATCATAGGTCGACCTCAGCTATGAGAGACAAAATGAGAAAACAAATCCTGAAAATCACATTGTCCGATTTGGAAAGAACTTTTTTTTTTAAATTTTGGTGGAAAATAAGTATTTGGTCAATTACAAAAGTTCTTCTCAATACTTTGTTATATATCCTTTGTTGGCAATGACAGAGGTGAAACTTTTTCTGTAAGTCTTCACAAGGTTGGCACACACTGTTGCTGGTATGTTGGCCCATTCCTCCATGCAGATCTCCTCTAGAGCGGTGATGTTTTGGGGCTGTCGCTGGGAAACACGGACTTTCAGCTCCCTCCAAAGGTTTTCTATAGGGTTTAGATGTGGAGACTGGCTAGGCCACTCCAGGACCTTGAAATGCTTCTTACAAAGCCACTCCTTCATTGCCCTGGCGGTGTGCTTGGGATCATGGTCATGCTGAAAGACCCAGCCACGTTTCATCTTCAATGCCTTTGCTGATGGAAGGAGGTTTGCACTCAAAATCTCACGATACATGGCTCCATTCATTCTTTTATGTACACGGATCAGTCGTCCTGGTCCCTTGGCAGAGAAACAGCCCCAAAGCATGATGTTGCCACCCCCATGCTTCACAGTAGGTATGGGACCCAGACATGTAATGGCTTAAGCAGGGGGACACGTCTGGCTCTGCAGGATCCCTGGCGGAGTAGTGTGTTACTGATGGTAGCCTGTGTAACATTGGTCCCAGCTCTCTGCAGGTCATTCACTAGGTCCCCCGTGTGGATCTAGAATTTTTGCTCACCGTTCTTGAGATCATTTTGACCCCACGGGGTGAGATCTTGTGTGGAGCCCCAGATCGATGGAGATTATCAGTGGTCTTGTATGTCTTCCATTTTCTAATTATTGCTCCCACAGTTGATTTCTTCACACCAAGCTGCTCGCCTATTGCAGATTCAGTCTTCCCAGCCTGGTGCAGGGCTACAATTTTGTTTCTGGTGTCCTTCGACAGCTCTTTGGTCTTCACCATATTGGAGTTTGGAGTGTGACTGTATGAGGATGCGGAAAGGTGTCTTTTATACTGATAACAAGTTCAAACAGGTGCCAGTACTACAGGTAATGAGTGGAGGACAGAGGAGCCAGTACTACAGGTAATGAGTGGAGGACAGAGGAGCCAGTACTACAGGTAATGAGCGGAGGACAGAGGAGGCAGTACTACAGGTAAATGAGTGGAGGACAGAGGAGCCAGTACTACAGGTAATGAGTGGAGGACAGAGGAGGCAGTACTACAGGTAAATGAGTGGAGGACAGAGGAGCCAGTACTACAGGTAATGAGTGGAGGACAGAGGAGCCAGTACTACAGGTAAATGAGTGGAGGACAGAGGAGCCAGTACTACAGGTAATGAGCGGAGGACAGAGGAGCCAGTACTACAGGTAATGAGTGGAGGACAGAGGAGCCAGTACTACAGGTAATGAGTGGAGGACAGAGGAGCCAGTACTACAGGTAAATGAGTGGAGGACAGAGGAGCCAGTACTACAGGTAATGAGCGGAGGACAGAGGAGGCAGTACTACAGGTAAATGAGTGGAGGACAGAGGAGCCAGTACTACAGGTAATGAGTGGAGGACAGAGGAGCCAGTACTACAGGTAAATGAGTGGAGGACAGAGGAGCCAGTACTACAGGTAATGAGCGGAGGACAGAGGAGGCAGTACTACAGGTAAATGAGTGGAGGACAGAGGAGCCTCTTAAAGAAGAAGTTACAGGTCTGGGAGAGCCAGAAATCTTGCTTGTTTGTAATTGACCAAATACTTATTTTCCACCAAAATTTGAAAAAAAAAATTCTTTCCAAATCGGACAATGTGATTTTCAGGATTTGTTTTCTCATTTTGTCTCTCATAATTGAGGTCGACCTATGATGTCAATTACAGGCCTCGCTCATCCTTTTAAGTGGGAGAACTTGCACAATTGACGGCTGACTAAATACTTTTTTCCCCATTGTGTGTGTGTATATATATATATATATATATACACACATATACATTACCAACGGGCCTCACGAGAGACTGTTGTGGAGGCCACATCAAAAGGCTGAAACTAATTCTGCTCAATATTAATATTAACATATTAATTATAATTTTTTTATATTAATTGTATGACTTCATATTGAGCAGAATTAAGTATGCTGATATCACCTATATACAGTATGAGCCCCCACGTACAATAAATATATATATATATATATATATATATATATATGATAGTCCATATCCATAGAAACATTACTATGAGGTATATGGGTTTTTAAACTAACTAAACAGAGAATTTTTTAATGTTTTAATTTGTTATGGTTTACATGTTTAAGGGCCCCATGGGTTGACTGCTTTGGTTGTTGATTGAGGGGGCTATATGGGGGCTCATACTGTATACAGGGGATGTCAGCATACTTAATTCTGCTCAATATTAAGTCATACAATTAATATAGAAAAACAATTATAAATAATATGTTAATATTAATATTGAGCAGAATTAGTTTCAGCCTTTTGGTGCATCCTCCACAACAGTCTCTCATATGGCCCCTTGGGAAAATTAATCTCCCCCCTGCTCTATTATGAATAGCGCTAGGTTATGTATTCTGTTGTGCGATGCGCTTTGACATGTGATGTGATACATCGAGTATCGAGAGGGGGGGGGGCACACCTTCTAAACTGCCCAGGGTCCTGGCTACTCTTAGACCACCACTTCTCTGGACTAATGGGAACGCATTATGACACATGACTTTGGGATAATCTGCAACAGAGTGACTGCCATGGTGCAGTTTTAAGGTGAATGCTGATGAAATCTGTAACAATGATACTCACTTGGGAGCGATGGGAGGTAAAACAGGAACCGTTTGTATTTAAAGTCTGGCTGGTTTATTTAAGTCCTCATAAACCGCATCACAGAAAAATTTCCTGCAGGGCTCTCCTCACCGCCTTCCGGATAGAAAAATCATCAGCTGACTTTGGGAGTCAGAGCTGCTACCATGCCTTGAACCTCCTCTGTAATTCAATCTGCAGCTTTTGCTGAAGCAGTTTACTTGTCTGTTGTGCCAGCTGTCGCGGCTGTAGCTGTTGCGGTTGCAGCTGATGGGCTTGCACCAGGTGTTTAATCAGGTCCTCCATGCTGCCTGATGCTGCTCCGTGGCCTATAGCCACCGTCACCCACGACATGCAGTACTTCTGTAGTAATCACACGTGTTCCCTAGGAACGCTGCCCGCATTCTAAACCAAATGTAACAATGCTACTCACTTGGAGGCGATCCGAGGAATAACAGGAACCTTTACTATTTAAAGTCCGGCTGGTTTATTTCAGTCCTCATAAACCACATCACAGAAAACTTAAATACCACCTTTGTCCAGCAGCAAGTAAAACATAAAGTAATAAGTCCATACAATAGTGCTGGTTAGCCCAGCTGGCTTCTTAGTCCTTTAGCAAATTAACACAATCCAGGCGATCTGCAACCTCCATACCCCCAGCATGTGTGAGACAAACAGCTCTCAATTTACCCAGTGAATCACACCCAGGGGAGGAGACATGGTGAGCAGCCATTTAGCTGCTCATAATCAACCTGTCATGGATGATTAATCCCTTTTAGTCCTATATGCACTAAGGCATTACTCCAAGTTTATCTCCCAGACACTAGGTGTCTGACGGTCACCTTACACAACAGTGTTTATTTTACCGTTCAAGGTACAAAAAAGTGGGAAAAAATAAGACCAAGTGTAAAATGTTGAAAATAAACCGCAATTCCGCCTGTTTGAGTTTTGTACGGCAGGTCAGTATGATTATGTATTATATATATACAAAACTGATTTTTAAAATTCAGAATTTTGTAAAAACATTTGTTTTTTGTTGCCAACTACTATTATACTTCTCTGTGGAGGTAGCTGTAGGTTTTATTGCTACCATTTTGGAGTACATATTATTTTATAACTTTTTATTGCATTTTTTTTTTTTTTTAGACTTGCAGCAACTAAAAAAACTGCATGTCTGGCACTTCATTTTTTGGTCTTTATATCATTTATGGGTTAATTAATTTTATATTACAATGAATCAGTATTCTGCCACCGATGTACGTGGGTGAGATGTGTCTGGGGGATGTGAGCACGGATCTCTGTACATGCAATGACAGGTAGTGTTACTCGCTAACCTCCACCCTTATTCTTGACCGACTGCATGTGGTAAATCCGGGAAGGACGATGTAGTGATAGTGAAGAATTTTAAGAACTTTAATTCACAGCACCTTGATGAGATGAGGGAAGATGAAGGGATGAAGATGAGGTAGAGCGTGGAAGGTGGAGCGTAGAGGTGACACGAGAATCCTCTCTAAAGTCCTAATGCACGTGTTGCCAATATGGCTCTGACCACAAGAAAGGATGTGAGGAAACAAGATAGAAGGCGTTAAATAGAGAGAGGCATTGTGGGAATTACAGCTTCAACATTATTATAACAATGGCCAAAAGATGTCAGCAAAGTACAACAAACACTGTGACCATAATATCTATATGTAAAAGATGATAGCAGTAAACCATATAACATTAGTCAAATGTCCCTGAAATGGCTGAAAGCTTTTGCAGACGATTAGCTAACAGCACAATCGGACTTTTATGGGTGTAGAAATAACAAATATACCTCCTTTTTGTTATGTTATTCACTTCTTTATTTTTAGGTTGAGGAAAAGGAGTTAGTTTTAAACTTATAAGGTCCCCGTCGCCCCAACGCGCGTTTCGCCCTTTCTTCATCAGAACTTCATGTGTACCACCTTCTATCTGTGTAAGTGCAATTATTCACCTTGACCCTCTTTTCTTTGGTGCTTATTATGGCATTTCTCTATAATAATGACAAGTAGATCTATGAGATGACGGTGTATATTTCTTTTTGTTACCTAAATCATAACTATACCGAGGCACTTGTCACTTTATATATTACTATGGTTTGGTAATTTAAAGCGCACCTGTCAGCAGGATTGTGCTTAGTGAACCACATACACTGCGAGGTGGGCGCCATTACACTGATTAAAATGATACCTTTGTTGATGAAATCCGTCCTGTGGTTCTTTTTTAATCTTTATTTTCATTCCTGAGATAATGAGATGCTCGTGCTTTGGGGCAACCTGTGAGGAGGGGCTATAACTGGTGCTCTGCTAATGTATTCCTATCTCTGCCTTCTGACAGGTCACTGTGCCTTCAGTGACCTGCCTCCTATTTTAAATACTGTCTTTGTAATTGTGGTAGAAATCTAGAAATTTACGTGTAGCAAATCGGCCCCGCCGCCCGCACATGCGCAGTAGCATCTCTTGTTCGCCGAGAGATGCTACTGTGCAAGCGCGGCCCGTGGTGCCATACTGCTGCAGGCAAATTTCTTTTTCTCCAGAGAAATGGTACCGCTAGCAGCGTTTGCTCAGTAGCATTTCTCGTCAACCGATAGATGCTACTGCGCACGCGGTCCAAAAATGACTTGCAGCCAGAGTCCTCTACTACTGCGCAGTGCGTAGAGCGAGTGGTTATGGAGCGGTTCGTGCATTCCCTGCCCAGGCCAATACAGACTTGGGTTGCCCAGGGTGATCCCCGGAACGCTGATGAACTGGTTGGTCTGGTCGAGAGGTATCAGGGGGCCGAGGGTTCCTTGGTAAAGCAGCTCACTCCATAGTGGGGAACTCACCAGGGGGCGGAGGCCCAAAAAGGGGTAGAGCGTCCAAGGGCCAAAGGGTTGGGGGAGGTAATGCCCAAGGTCCCTGCTGAAGATATATGTTGGAGATGTCACGGCCCAGGCCATATAGCCCCCCGCTGCCCCCTGGCCCCCGAGCAAATGGATGTAGCCTGGGCCGCCAGTGTTCTTACTATGCCTACCTCACCTGCAGTGTGGACAATCAGCCCAGTGAGGGGCCACAGCAGCATTGCTAATCTGCCCTACTGGGCACTTTCCCGGTGGGCCGCGGTGTGGCACTGCTTGGGGGGCCGCCAGCCCGTTTTTACGGCTGCCGGCCCCTTTAATTTTCTGGGTGCCTGCCCAGGTAGCTCGGCATCACCGGGGGCAGGGCGCTCGCGCACACAGCGAACGCTGTGACGCACACAGGTGGCTGGAGCTGGGAACGCACTGACACTGCTAAGTGTCAGCGCATTCTGTGAGCAGAGAGCGTGCACTCTGCTCTCCCACCCGTGGCCCCAGGTCGCCCGCACACAAAGCAGCAGCGGCCTCGCCGGAACTGCAGGAAAAAAGGTAAACAGTACTTTGTGGGGCCATCATACCAAGGGGGCCATTGTATGTGGGGGCCATCATACCAAGGGGGCCATTATATGCGGGGGCCATCATACCAAGGGGGCCATTATATGTGGAGGCCATCATACCAAGGGGGCCATTGTATGTGGGGGCCATCATACCAAGGGGGCCATTGTATGTGGGGGCCATCATACCAAGGTGACTATTATATCATCTTTATCAATGATTTAGGTGAAGGAATTGAGGGTAAACTGATTAAATTTGCTGATGACACAAAGCTAGGAGGGATAGCTAACACTAGAGAAGAGAGAGAGAGGATTCAAAAAGACCTAAATAAACTGGAGCAGTGGGCAGCAACTAACAGAATGGTTTTTAACAGGGAAAAATGCAAAGTACTACATCTGGGCAATAAAAATGAAAAAAGCATATACAGAATGGGAGGAATAGAGCTAAGCAACAGTACATGTGAAAAAGACTTAGGTATACTAATAGATCATAGACTGAACATGAGTCAACAGTGTGATGCAGCAGCAAAAAAGGCAAATACAACTTTGGGATGTATTAACAGAAGCATACAGTCTAGATCACGTGAAGAAGAGCGACCGGAATGCTGACCGTTCTGCAAACCATGTCCTATGAGGAACGGTTACAGGATTTGGGAATGTTTAGCTTGCAAAAAAGAAGACTGAGAGGAGACTTAATAGCTGTCTACAAATATCTCAAGGGCTGTCACATTGAAGAAGGATCATCTTTATTCTCATTTGCACAAGGAAAGACTGGAAGCAATGGGATGAAACTGAATGGCAGGAGACACAGATTAGATATTAGAAAAAACTTTTTGACAGTGAGGGTGATCAATGAGTGGAACAGGCGGCCACGAGAGGTGGTGAGTTCCCCTTCAATGGACGTCTTAAAACAGAGGCTGGACAAACATCTATCTGAGAGGGTTTAGTGAATCCTGCTTTGAGCAGGGGGTTGGACCAGATGACCCAGGAGGTCCCCTCCAACTCTACCACTCTGACTCTATGATTCTATATGGGGGCCGTCATACTATGTACAGGGCTGTATGTGGAGCCATCATACTATGTACAGGGCTGTATGTGGAGCCATCATACTATGTACAGGGCTGTATGTGGAGCCATCATACTATGTACAGGGCTGTATGTGGAGTCATCATACTATGTACAGGGCTGTATGTGGAGCCATCATACTATGTACAGGACTGTATGTGGAGCCATCATACTATGTACAGGACTGTATGTGGAGTCATCATACTATGTACAGGACTGTATGTGGAGCCATCATACTATGTACAGGGCTGTATGTGGAGTCATCATACTATGTACAGGACTGTATGTGGAGCCATCATACTATGTACAGGACTGTATGTGGAGCCATCATACTATGTGCAGGGCTGTATGTGGAGACATCATACTATGTGCAGGACTGTATGTGGAGCCATCATACTATGTACAGGACTGTATGTGGAGTCATCATACTATGTACAGGACTGTATGTGGAGCCATCATACTATGTACAGGGCTGTATGTGGAGTCATCATACTATGTGCAGGACTGTATGTGGAGCCATCATACTATGTACAGGACTGTATGTGGAGCCATCATACTATGTACAGGGCTGTATGTGGAGCCATCATACTATGTACAGGACTGTATGTGGAACCATCATACTATGTACAGGGCTGTATGTGGAGCCATCATACTATGTACAGGACTGTATGTGGAGCCATCATACTATGTACAGGGCTGTATGTGGAGCCATCATACTATGTACAGGGCTGTATGTGGAGCCATCATACTATGTACAGGACTGTATGTGGAGCCATCATACTATGTACAGGGATGTATGTGGAGCCATCATACTATGTACAGGACTGTATGTGGAGCCATCATACTATGTACAGGGCTGTATGTGGAGTCATCATACTATGTACAGGGCTGTATGTGGAGTCATCATACTATGTACAGGACTGTATGTGGAGTCATCATACTATGTACAGGGCTGTATGTGGAGCCATCATACTATGTACAGGACTGTATGTGGAGCCATCATACTATGTACAGGGATGTATGTGGAGCCATCATACTATGTACAGGGCTGTATGTGGAGCCATCATACTATGTACAGGGCTGTATGTGGAGCCATCATACTATGTACAGGGCTGTATGTGGAGCCATCATACTATGTACAGGGCTGTATGTGGAGCCATCATACTATGTACAGGGCTGTATGTGGAGTCATCATACTATGTACAGGACTGTATGTGGGGCCATCATACTATGTACAGGACTGTATGTGGAGCCATCATACTATGTACAGGACTGTATGTGGAGCCATCATACTATGTACAGGACTGTATGTGGAGCCATCATACTATGTACAGGGCTGTATGTGGAGCCATCATACTATGTACAGGACTGTATGTGGAGTCATCATACTATGTACAGGGCTGTATGTGGAGCCATCATACTATGTACAGGGCTGTATGTGGAGCCATCATACTATGTACAGGGCTGTATGTGGAGCCATCATACTATGTACAGGGTTGTATGTGGAGCCATCATACTATGTACAGGACTGTATGTGGAGCCATCATACTATGTACAGGGCTGTATGTGGACCCATAATACTATGTACAGGGCTGTATGTGGAGTCATCATACTATGTACAGGGTTGTATGTGGAGCCATCATACTATGTACAGGGCTGTATGTGGAGCCATCATACTATGTACAGGGCTGTATGTGGAGCCATCATACTATGTACAGGGTTGTATGTGGAGCCATCATACTATGTACAGGACTGTATGTGGAGCCATCATACTATGTACAGGGCTGTATGTGGACCCATAATACTATGTACAGGGCTGTATGTGGAGCCATCATACTATGTACAGGGCTGTATGTGGAGCCATCATACTATGTACAGGGCTGTATGTGGAGCCATCATACTATGTACAGGACTGTATGTGGAGCCGTCATACTATGTACAGGGCTGTATGTGGAGCCATCATACTATGTACAGGGCTGTATGTGGAGCCATCATACTATGTACAGGGCTGTATGTGGAGCCATCATACTATGTACAGGGCTGTATGTGGAGTCATCATACTATGTACAGGACTGTATGTGGAGTCATCATAATATGTACAGGGCTGTATGTGGAGCCATCGTACTATGTACAGAACTGTATGCGGGCCATCTTATTACATGCAGAACTGTATGTGGAGCCATCATACTATGTACAGGGCTGTATGTGGAGCCATCATACTATGTACAGGGCTGTATGTGGAGTCATCATACTATGTACAGGACTGTATGTGGAGTCATCATACTATGTACAGGACTGTATGTGGGGCCATCATACTATGTACAGAACTGTATGCGGGCCATCTTATTACATGCAGAACTGTATGTGGAGCCATCATACTATGTACAGGGCTGTATGTGGAGCCATCATACTATGTACAGGCCTGTATGTGGAGCCATCATACTATGTACAGGGCTGTATGTGAAGCCATCATAATATGTACAGGGCTGTATGTGGAGCCATCATACTATGTACAGGACTGTATGTGGGGCCATCATACTATGTACAGAACTGTATGCGGGCCATCTTATTACATGCAGAACTGTATGTGGAGCCATCATACTATGTACAGGGCTGTATGTGGAGCCATCATACTATGTACAGGGCTGTATGTGAAGCCATCATAATATGTACAGGGCTGTATGTGGAGCCATCATACTATGTACAGGACTGTATGTGGGGCCATCATACTATGTACAGAACTGTATGCGGGCCATCTTATTACATGCAGAACTGTATGTGGGGCCATCATACTATGTACAAGACTGTATGTGGAGCCATCATACTATGTACAGGGCTGTATGTGGAGCCATCTTATTACATGTAGAACTGTATGTGGAGCCATCATACTATGTACAGGACTGTATGTGAAGTCATCATACTATGTACAGGGCTGTATGTGGAGCCATCTTATTACATGCAGAACTGTATGTGGAGCCATCATACTATGTACAGGGCTGTATGTGGAGCAATCATACTATGTGCAGAACTGTATGTGGAGCCATCATACTATGTACAGGGCTGTATGTGGAGTCATCATACTATGTACAGGGCTGTATGTGGAGCCATCATACTATGTACAGGACTGTATGTGGAGCCATCTTATTACATGCAGAACTGTATGTGGAGTCATCATACTATGTACAGGACTGTATGTGGAGTCATCATACTATGTACAGGACTGTATGTGGAGTCATCATACTATGTACAGGGCTGTATGTGGAGTCATCATACTATGTACAGGGCTGTATGTGGAGCCATCATACTATGTACAGGACTGTATGTGGAGCCATCATACTATGTACAGGGCTGTATGTGGAGTCATCATACTATGTACAGGACTGTATGTGGAGTCATCATACTATGTACAGGACTGTATGTGGAGTCATCATACTATGTACAGGGCTGTATGTGCAGCCATCATACTATGTACAGGGCTGTATGTGGAGTCATCATACTATGTACAGGGCTGTATGTGGAGCCATCATACTATGTACAGGACTGTATGTGGAGCCATCATACTATGTACAGGACTGTATGTGGAGCCATCATACTATGTACAGGGCTGTATGTGGAGCCATCATACTATGTACAGGGCTGTATGTGGAGCCATCATACTATGTACAGGGCTGTATGTGGAGCCATCATACTATGTACAGGGCTGTATGTGGAGCCATCATACTATGTACAGGACTGTATGTGGAGCCATCATACTATGTACAGGGCTGTATGTGGAGCCATCATACTATGTACAGGGCTGTATGTGGAGCCATCATACTATGTACAGGGCTGTATGTGGAGTCATCATACTATGTACAGGGCTGTATGTGGAGCAATCATACTATGTATAGGACTGTATGTGGAGTCATCATACTATGTACAGGGCTGTATGCGGGCCATCTTATTACATGCAGAACTGTATGTGGAGCCATCATACTATGTACAGGACTGTATGTGGAGTCATCATACTATGTACAGGACTGTATGTGGAGCCATCATACTATGTACAGGACTGTATATGGAGTCATCATACTATGTACAGGACTGTATGTGGAGTCATCATACTATGTACAGGACTGTATGTGGAGTCATCATACTATGTACAGGGCTGTATGTGGAGCCATCATACTATGTACAGGGCTGTATGTGGAGCCATCATACTATGTACAGGACTGTATGTGGAGCCATCTTATTACATGCAGAACTGTATGTGGAGTCATCATACTATGTACAGGACTGTATGTGGAGTCATCATACTATGTACAGGACTGTATGTGGAGTCATCATACTATGTACAGGGCTGTATGTGGAGTCATCATACTATGTACAGGGCTGTATGTGGAGCCATCATACTATGTACAGGACTGTATGTGGAGCCATCATACTATGTACAGGGCTGTATGTGGAGTCATCATACTATGTACAGGACTGTATGTGGAGTCATCATACTATGTACAGGACTGTATGTGGAGTCATCATACTATGTACAGGGCTGTATGTGCAGCCATCATACTATGTACAGGGCTGTATGTGGAGTCATCATACTATGTACAGGGCTGTATGTGGAGCCATCATACTATGTACAGGACTGTATGTGGAGCCATCATACTATGTACAGGACTGTATGTGGAGCCATCATACTATGTACAGGGCTGTATGTGGAGCCATCATACTATGTACAGGGCTGTATGTGGAGCCATCATACTATGTACAGGGCTGTATGTGGAGCCATCATACTATGTACAGGGCTGTATGTGGAGCCATCATACTATGTACAGGACTGTATGTGGAGCCATCATACTATGTACAGGGCTGTATGTGGAGCCATCATACTATGTACAGGGCTGTATGTGGAGCCATCATACTATGTACAGGGCTGTATGTGGAGTCATCATACTATGTACAGGGCTGTATGTGGAGCAATCATACTATGTATAGGACTGTATGTGGAGTCATCATACTATGTACAGGGCTGTATGCGGGCCATCTTATTACATGCAGAACTGTATGTGGAGCCATCATACTATGTACAGGACTGTATGTGGAGTCATCATACTATGTACAGGACTGTATGTGGAGCCATCATACTATGTACAGGACTGTATATGGAGTCATCATACTATGTACAGGACTGTATGTGGAGTCATCATACTATGTACAGGACTGTATGTGGAGTCATCATACTATGTACAGGGCTGTATGTGGAGCCATCATACTATGTACAGGGCTGTATGTGGAGCCATCATACTATGTACAGGACTGTATGTGGAGTCATCATAATATGTACAGGACTGTATGCGGGCCATCTTATTACATGCAGAACTGTATGTGGAGCCATCATACTATGTACAGGACTGTATGTGGAGTCATCATACTATGTACAGGACTGTATGTGGAGCCATCATACTATGTACAGGGCTGTATGTGGAGCCATCATACTATGTACAGGACTGTATGTGGAGCCATCATACTATGTACAGGGCTGTATGCGGGCCATCTTATTACATGCAGAACTGTATGTGGAGTCATCATACTATATACAGGACTGTATGTGGAGCCATCATACTATGTACAGGACTGTATGTGGAGCCATCATACTATGTACAGGACTGTATGTGGAGTCATCATACTATGTACAGGGCTGTATGTGGAGCCATCATACTATGTACAGGACTGTATGTGGAGTCATCATAATATGTACAGGACTGTATGCGGGCCATCTTATTACATGCAGAACTGTATGTGGAGCCATCATACTATGTACAGGACTGTATGTGGAGTCGTCATACTATGTACAGGACTGTATGTGGAGCCATCATACTATGTACAGGGCTGTATGTGGAGCCATCATACTATGTACAGGACTGTATGTGGAGCCATCATACTATGTACAGGGCTGTATGTGGAGCCATCTTATTACATGCAGAACTGTATGTGGAGTCATCATACTATGTACAGGACTGTATGTGGAGCCATCATACTATGTACAGGACTGTATGTGGAGCCATCATACTATGTACAGGGCTGTATGTGGAGCAATCATACTATGTACAGGGCTGTATGTGGAGCCATCATACTATGTACAGGGCTGTATGTGGAGTCATCATACTATGTACAGGCTTGTATGTGGAGCCATCATACTATGTACAGGGCTGTATGTGGAGCCATCATACTATGTACAGGACTGTATGTGGAGTCATCATACTATGTACAGGGCTGTATGTGGAGCAATCATACTATGTATAGGACTGTATGTGGAGTCATCATACTATGTACAGGACTGTATGTGGAGTCATCATACTATGTACAGGGCTGTATGTGGAGTCATCATACTATGTACAGGACTGTATGTGGAGTCATCATACTATGTACAGGACTGTATGTGGAGCCATCATACTATGTACAGGACTGTATGTGGAGTCATCATACTATGTACAGGACTGTATGTGGAGTCATCATACTATGTACAGGGCTGTATGTGGAGCCATCATACTATGTACAGGACTGTATGTGGAGCCATCATACTATGTACAGGGCTGTATGTGAGGCCATCATACTATGTACAGGGCTGTATGTGAGGCCATCATACTATGTACAGGACTGTATGTGGAGTCATCATACTATGTACAGGGCTGTATGTGGAGCCATCATACTATGTACAGGGTTGTATGTGGAGCCATCATACTATGTACAGTACTGTATGTGGAGTCATCATACTATGTACAGGGCTGTATGTGGAGCCATCATACTATGTACAGGACTGTATGTGGAGTCATCATACTATGTACAGGGCTGTATGTGGAGCCATCATACTATGTACAGGGCTGTATGTGGAGTCCTCATACTATGTACAGGACTGTATGTGGAGTCATCATAATATGTACAGGACTGTATGCGGGCCATCATACTATGTACAGGACTGTATGCGGGCCATCTTATTACATGCAGAACTGTATGTGGAGCCATCATACTATGTACAGGGCTGTATGTGGAGCCATCATACTATGTACAGGGCTGTATGTGGAGCCATCATACTATGTACAGGGCTGTATGTGGAGCCATCATAATATGTACAGGGCTGTATGTGGAGCCATCATACTATGTACAGGACTGTATGTGGGGCCATCATACTATGTACAGAACTGTATGCGGGCCATCTTATTACATGCAGAACTGTATGTGGAGCCATCATACTATGTACAGGACTGTATGTGGGGCCATCATACTATGTACAGGACTGTATGCGGGCCATCTTATTACATGCAGAACTGTATGTGGAGCCATCATACTATGTACAGGACTGTATGTGGGGCCATCATACTATGTACAGAACTGTATGCGGGCCATCTTATTACATGCAGAACTGTATGTGGAGCCATCATACTATGTACAGGGCTGTATGTGGAGCCATCATACTATGTACAGGACTGTATGTGGAGCCATCATACTATGTACAGGGCTGTATGTGGAGCCATCATAATATGTACAGGGCTGTATGAGGAGCCATCATACTATGTACAGGACTGTATGTGGGGCCATGATACTATGTACAGAACTGTATGCGGGCCATCTTATTACATGCAGAACTGTATGTGGAGCCATCATACTATGTACAGGGCTGTATGTGGAGTCATCATACTATGTACAGGACTGTATGTGGAGCCATCTTATTACATGCAGAACTGTATGTGGGGCCATCATACTATGTACAGGGCTGTATGTGGAGTCATCATACTATGTACAGGGCTGTATGTGGAGCCATCATACTATGTACAGGACTGTATGTGGAGTCATCATACTATGTACAGGACTGTATGTGGAGTCATCATACTATGTACAGGGCTGTATGTGGAGTCATCATACTATGTACAGGACTGTATGTGGAGCCATCATACTATGTACAGGGCTGTATGTGGAGCCATCATACTATGTACAGGGCTGTATGTGGAGTCATCATACTATGTACAGGACTGTATGTGGAGTCATCATACTATGTACAGGACTGTATGTGGAGCCATCATACTATGTACAGGGCTGTATGTGGAGCCATCATACTATGTACAGGACTGTATGTGGAGCCATCATACTATGTACAGGACTGTATGTGGAGCCATCATACTATGTACAGGACTGTATGTGGAGCCATCATACTATGTACAGGGCTGTATGTGGAGCCATCATACTATGTACAGGACTGTATGTGGAGTCATCATACTATGTACAGGACTGTATGTGGAGCCATCATACTATGTACAGGGCTGTATGTGGAGCCATCATACTATGTACAGGGCTGTATGTGGAGTCATCATACTATGTACAGGACTGTATGTGGAGTCATCATACTATGTACAGGACTGTATGTGGAGCCATCATACTATGTACAGGGCTGTATGTGGAGCCATCATACTATGTACAGGACTGTATGTGGAGTCATCATACTATGTACAGGACTGTATGTGGAGCCATCATACTATGTACAGGACTGTATGTGGAGCCATCATACTATGTACAGGGCTGTATGTGGAGCCATCATACTATGTACAGGACTGTATGTGGAGTCATCATACTATGTACAGGGCTGTATGTGGAGTCATCATACTATGTACAGGGCTGTATGTGGAGTCATCATACTATGTACAGGGCTGTATGTGGAGCCATCATACTATGTACAGGGCTGTATGTGGAGCCATCCTACTATGTACAGGACTGTATGTGGGGCCATCATACTATGTACAGCACTGTATGTGGAGCCATCATACTATGTACAGGACTGTATGTGGAGCCATCATACTATGTACAGGACTGTATGTGGAGCCATCATACTATGTACAGGACTGTATGTGGAGTCATCATACTATGTACAGGACTGTATGTGGAGCCATCATACTATGTACAGGACTGTATGTGGAGCCATCATACTATGTACAGGGCTGTATGTGGAGCCATCATACTATGTACAGGACTGTATGTGGAGCCATCATACTATGTACAGGACTGTATGTGGAGCCATCATACTATGTACAGGGCTGTATGTGGGGCCATCATACTATGTACAGGGCTGTATGTGGGGCCATCATACTATGTACAGGGCTGTATGTGGAGCCGTCATACTATGTACAGGGTTGTATGTGGAGCCATCATACTATGTACAGGACTGTATGTGGAGTCATCATACTATGTACAGGGCTGTATGTGGAGCCATCATACTATGTACAGGGCTGTATGTGGAGCCATCATACTATGTACAGGACTGTATGTGGAGCCATCATACTATGTACAGGGCTGTATGTGGAGCCATCATACTATGTACAGGGCTGTATGTGGGGCCATCATACTATGTACAGGGCTGTATGTGGAGCCGTCATACTATGTACAGGGTTGTATGTGGAGCCATCATACTATGTACAGGACTGTATGTGGAGTCATCATACTATGTACAGGGCTGTATGTGGAGTCATCATACTATGTACAGGGCTGTATGTGGAGCCATCATACTATGTACAGGGCTGTATGTGGGGCCATCATACTATGTACAGGGCTGTATGTGGGGCCATCATACTATGTACAGGACTGTATGTGGAGCCATCATACTATGTACAGGGCTGTATGTGGAGTCATCATACTATGTACAGGGCTGTATGTGGAGTCATCATACTATGTACAGGGCTGTATGTGGAGCCATCATACTATGTACAGGGCTGTATGTGGAGCCATCATACTATGTACAGGGCTGTATGTGGGGCCATCATACTATGTACAGGGCTGTATGTGGAGTCATCATACTATGTACAGGACTGTATGTGGAGTCATCATACTATGTACAGGGCTGTATGTGGAGCCATCATACTATGTACAGGGCTGTATGTGGGGCCATCATACTATGTACAGGACTGTATGTGGAGCCATCATACTATGTACAGGGCTGTATGTGGAGCCATCATACTATGTACAGGGCTGTATGTGGGGCCATCATACTATGTACAGGACTGTATGTGGGGCCATCATACTATGTACAGGGCTGTATGTGGAGCCATCATACTATGTACAGGGCTGTATGTGGGGCCATCATACTATGTACAGGGCTGTATGTGGGGCCATCATACTATGTACAGGACTGTATGTGGAGCCATCATACTATGTACAGGGCTGTATGTGGAGTCATCATACTATGTACAGGGCTGTATGTGGAGTCATCATACTATGTACAGGGCTGTATGTGGAGCCATCATACTATGTACAGGGCTGTATGTGGGGCCATCATACTATGTACAGGGCTGTATGTGGAGTCATCATACTATGTACAGGACTGTATGTGGAGTCATCATACTATGTACAGGGCTGTATGTGGAGCCATCATACTATGTACAGGGCTGTATGTGGGGCCATCATACTATGTACAGGACTGTATGTGGAGCCATCATACTATGTACAGGGCTGTATGTGGAGTCATCATACTATGTACAGGGCTGTATGTGGGGCCATCATACTATGTACAGGACTGTATGTGGAGCCATCATACTATGTACAGGGCTGTATGTGGAGCCATCATACTATGTACAGGGCTGTATGTGGGGCCATCATACTATGTACAGGACTGTATGTGGAGCCATCATACTATGTACAGGGCTGTATGTGGAGCCATCATACTATGTACAGGGCTGTATGTGGGGCCATCATACTATGTACAGGACTGTATGTGGAGCCATCATACTATGTACAGGGCTGTATGTGGAGCCATCATACTATGTACAGGGCTGTATGTGGGGCCATCATACTATGTACAGGGCTGTATGTGGAGCCATCATACTATGTACAGGGCTGTATGTGGGGCCATCATACTATGTACAGGACTGTATGTGGAGCCATCATACTATGTACAGGACTGTATGTGGGGCCATCATACTATGTACAGGACTGTACGTGGAGCCATCATACTATGTACAGGGCTGTATGTGGAGCCATCATACTATGTACAGGTCTGTATGTGGAGCCATCATACTATGTATAGTGTTGTATGTGGAGCCATCATACTATGTACAGGGCTGTATGTGGAGCCATCATACTATGTGCAAGACTGTATGTGGAGCCATCATACTATGTACAGGGCTGTATGTGGGGCCATCATACTATGTACAGGACTGTACGTGGAGCCATCATACTATGTACAGGGCTGTATGTGGAGCCATCATACTATGTACAGGTCTGTATGTGGAGCCATCATACTATGTACAGGACTGTATGTGGAGTCATCATACTATGTACAGGGCTGTATGTGAAGTCATCATACTATGTACAGGGCTGTATGTGGAGCCATCATACTATGTACAGGGCTGTATGTGGAGCCATCATACTATGTACAGGGCTGTATGTGAAGTCATCATACTATGTACAGGGCTGTATGTGGAGTCATCATACTATGTATAGTGTTGTATGTGGAGCCATCATACTATGTACAGGGCTGTATGTGGAGCCATCATACTATGTACAGGACTGTATGTGGGGCCATCATACTATGTACAAGGCTGTATGTGGAGCCATCATACTATGTACAGGACTGTATGTGGAGCCATCATACTGTGTACAGGGCTGTATGTGGGGCCATCATACTATGTACAGGGCTGTATGTGGGGCCATCATACTATGTACAGGGCTGTATGTGGAGCCGTCATACTATGTACAGGGTTGTATGTGGAGCCATCATACTATGTACAGGACTGTATGTGGAGCCATCATACTATGTACAGGGCTGTATGTGGAGCCATCATACTATGTACAGGACTGTATGTGGAGCCATCATACTATGTACAGGACTGTATGTGGAGCCATCATACTATGTACAGGGCTGTATGTGGAGCCATCATACTATGTACAGGACTGTATGTGGAGCCATCATACTATGTACAGGACTGTATGTGGAGCCATCATACTATGTACAGGGTTGTATGTGGGGCCATCATACTATGTACAGGGCTGTATGTGGAGCCGTCATACTATGTACAGGGTTGTATGTGGAGCCATCATACTATGTACAGGACTGTATGTGGGGCCATCATACTATGTACAGGGCTGTATGTGGGGCCATCATACTATGTACAGGGCTGTATGTGGAGCCGTCATACTATGTACAGGGTTGTATGTGGAGCCATCATACTATGTACAGGACTGTATGTGGGGCCATCATACTATGTACAGGGCTGTATGTGGGGCCATCATACTATGTACAGGGCTGTATGTGGAGCCGTCATACTATGTACAGGGTTGTATGTGGAGCCATCATACTATGTACAGGACTGTATGTGGAGCCATCATACTATGTACAGGACTGTATGTGGGGCCATCATACTATGTACAGGGCTGTATGTGGAGCCGTCATACTATGTACAGGGTTGTATGTGGAGCCATCATACTATGTACAGGACTGTATGTGGGGCCATCATACTATGTACAGGGCTGTATGTGGGGCCATCATACTATGTACAGGGCTGTATGTGGAGCCGTCATACTATGTACAGGGTTGTATGTGGAGCCATCATACTATGTACAGGACTGTATGTGGAGCCATCATACTATGTACAGGGCTGTATGTGGAGCCATCATACTATGTACAGGACTGTATGTGGAGCCATCATACTATGTACAGGACTGTATGTGGAGCCATCATACTATGTACAGGGTTGTATGTGGAGCCATCATACTATGTACAGGACTGTATGTGGAGCCATCATACTATGTACAGGGCTGTATGTGGAGCCATCATACTATGTACAGGACTGTATGTGGAGCCATCATACTATGTACAGGACTGTATGTGGAGCCATCATACTATGTACAGGGCTGTATGTGGAGCCATCATACTATGTACAGGACTGTATGTGGAGTCATCATACTATGTACAGGGCTGTATGTGGAGCCATCATACTATGTACAGGGCTGTATGTGGAGTCATCATACTATGTACAGGGCTGTATGTGGAGCCATCATACTATGTACAGGACTGTATGTGGAGCCATCATACTATGTACAGGACTGTATGTGGAGCCATCATACTATGTACAGGACTGTATGTGGAGCCATCATACTATGTACAGGACTGTATGTGGAGTCATCATACTATGTACAGGGCTGTATGTGGAGCCATCATACTATGTACAGGACTGTATGTGGAGCCATCATACTATGTACAGGACTGTATGTGGAGCCATCATACTATGTACAGGACTGTATGTGGAGTCATCATACTATGTACAGGGCTGTATGTGGGGCCATCATACTATGTACAGGACTGTATGTGGAGCCATCATACTATGTACAGGGCTGTATGTGGAGCCATCATACTATGTACAGGGCTGTATGTGGAGCCATCATACTATGTACAGGGCTGTATGTGGAGTTATCATACTATGTACAGGGCTGTATGTGGAGTCATCATACTATGTACAGGGCTGTATGTGGAGCCATCATACTATGTACAGGACTGTATGTGGAGCCATCATACTATGTACAGGACTGTATGTGGAGCCATCATACTATGTACAGGACTATATGTGGAGCCATCATACTATGTACAGGGCTGTATGTGGGGCCATCATACTATGTACAGGGCTGTATGTGGAGCCATCATACTATGTACAGGGCTGTACGTGGAGCCATCATACTATGTACAGGTCTGTATGTGGAGCCATCATACTATGTACAGGACTGTATGTGGAGCCATCATACTATGTACAGGACTGTATGTGGAGCCATCATACTATGTACAGGACTGTATGTGGAGTCATCATACTATGTACAGGGCTGTATGTGGAGCCATCATACTATGTACAGGACTGTATGTGGAGCCATCATACTATGTACAGGACTGTATGTGGAGCCATCATACTATGTACAGGACTGTATGTGGAGTCATCATACTATGTACAGGGCTGTATGTGGGGCCATCATACTATGTACAGGACTGTATGTGGAGCCATCATACTATGTACAGGGCTGTATGTGGAGCCATCATACTATGTACAGGGCTGTATGTGGAGTTATCATACTATGTACAGGGCTGTATGTGGAGTCATCATACTATGTACAGGGCTGTATGTGGAGCCATCATACTATGTACAGGACTGTATGTGGAGCCATCATACTATGTACAGGACTGTATGTGGAGCCATCATACTATGTACAGGACTATATGTGGAGCCATCATACTATGTACAGGGCTGTATGTGGGGCCATCATACTATGTACAGGACTGTACGTGGAGCCATCATACTATGTACAGGGCTGTACGTGGAGCCATCATACTATGTACAGGTCTGTATGTGGAGCCATCATACTATGTACAGGACTGTATGTGGAGCCATCATACTATGTACAGGACTGTATGTGGAGCCATCATACTATGTATAGTGTTGTATGTGGAGCCATCATACTATGTACAGGGCTGTATGTGGAGCCATCATACTATGTGCAAGACTGTATGTGGAGCCATCATACTATGTACAGGGCTGTATGTGGGGCCATCATACTATGTACAGGACTGTACGTGGAGCCATCGTACTATGTACAGGGCTGTATGTGGAGCCATCATACTATGTACAGGTCTGTATGTGGAGCCATCATACTATGTACAGGTCTGTATGTGGAGCCATCATACTATGTACAGGACTGTATGTGGAGCCATCATACTATGTATAGTGTTGTATGTGGAGCCATCATACTATGTACAGGGCTGTATGTGGAGCCATCATACTATGTGCAAGACTGTATGTGGAGCCATCATACTATGTACAGGGCTGTATGTGGGGCCATCATACTATGTACAGGACTGTACGTGGAGCCATCGTACTATGTACAGGGCTGTATGTGGAGCCATCATACTATGTACAGGTCTGTATGTGGAGCCATCATACTATGTATAGTGTTGTATGTGGAGCCATCATACTATGTACAGGGCTGTATGTGGAGCCATCATACTATGTGCAAGACTGTATGTGGAGCCATCATACTATGTACAGGGCTGTATGTGGAGCCATCATACTATGTACAGGTCTGTATGTGGAGCCATCATACTATGTATAGGGTTGTATGTGGAGCCATCATACTATGTACAGGGCTGTATGTGGAGCCATCATACTATGTGCAAGACTGTATGTGGAGCCATCATACTATGTTCAGGGCTGTATGTGGAGCCATCATACTATGTTCAGGGCTGTATGTGGAGCCATCATACTATGTACAGGGCTGTATGTGGAGCCATCATACTATGTACAGGGCTGTATGTGGAGCCATCATACTATGTACAGGGCTGTATGTGGAGCCATCATACTATGTACAGGGCTGTATGTGGAGCCATCATACTATGTACAGCGCTGTATGTGGAGCCATCATACTATGTACAGGGCTGTATGTGGAGCCATCATACTATGTACAGGGCTGTATGTGGAGCCATCATACTATGTACAGGGCTGTATGTGGAGCCATCATACTATGTACAGGACTGTATGTGGAGCCATCATACTATGTACAGGACTGTATGTGGAGCCATCATACTATCTGCAAGACTGTATGTGGAGCCATCATACTATGTACAGGGCTGTATGTGGAGCCATCATACTATGTACAGGTCTGTATGTGGAGCCATCATACTATGTATAGGGTTGTATGTGGAGCCATCATACTATGTACAGGGCTGTATGTGGAGCCATCATACTATGTGCAAGACTGTATGTGGAGCCATCATACTATGTTCAGGGCTGTATGTGGAGCCATCATACTATGTTCAGGGCTGTATGTGGAGCCATCATACTATGTACAGGGCTGTATGTGGAGCCATCATACTATGTACAGGGCTGTATGTGGAGCCATCATACTATGTACAGGGCTGTATGTGGAGCCATCATACTATGTACAGGGCTGTATGTGGAGCCATCATACTATGTACAGCGCTGTATGTGGAGCCATCATACTATGTACAGGGCTGTATGTGGAGCCATCATACTATGTACAGGGCTGTATGTGGAGCCATCATACTATGTACAGGGCTGTATGTGGAGCCATCATACTATGTACAGGACTGTATGTGGAGCCATCATACTATGTACAGGACTGTATGTGGAGCCATCATACTATGTACAGGGCTGTATGTGGAGCCATCATACTATGTACAGGGCTGTATGTGGAGCCATCATACTATGTGCAGGGCTGTATGTGGAGTCATCATACTATGTGCAGGGCTGTATGTGGAGTCATCATACTATGTGCAGGACTGTATGTGGAGCCATCATACTATGTGCAGGGCTGTATGTGGGGCCATCATACTATGTGCAGGGCTGTATGTGGGGCCATCATACTATGTACAGGACTGTATGTGGAGTCATCATACTATGTACAGGACTGTATGTGGAGCCATCATACTATGTACAGGGCTGTATGTGGAGTCATCATACTATGTACAGGGCTGTATGTGGAGTCATCATACTATGTACAGGACTGTATGTGGAGCCATCATACTATGTACAGGGCTGTATGTGGAGCCATCATACTATGTACAGGACTGTATGTGGAGCCATCATACTATGTACAGGACTGTATGTGGAGCCATCATACTATGTACAGGACTGTATATGGAGTCATCATACTATGTACAGGACTGTATGTGGAGTCATCATACTATGTACAGGACTGTATGTGGAGCCATCATACTATGTGCAGGACTGTATGTGGAGCCATCATACTATGTACAGGACTGTATATGGAGTCATCAAACTATGTACAGGACTGTATGTGGAGTCATCATACTATGTACAGGGCTGTATGTGGAGCCATCATACTATGTACAGGGCTGTATGTGGAGTCATCATACTATGTACAGGACTGTATGTGGAGCCATCATACTATGTACAGGACTGTATGTGGAGCCATCATACTATGTACAGGACTGTATGTGGAGCCATCATACTATGTGCAGGACTGTATGTGGAGCCATCATACTATGTACAGGGCTGTATGTGGAGCCATCATACTATGTACAGGACTGTATGTGGAGCCATCATACTATGTACAGGACTGTATGTGGAGCCATCATACTATGTACAGGACTGTATGTGGAGCCATCATACTATGTACAGGGCTGTATGTGGAGCCATCATACTATGTGCAGGGCTGTATGTGGAGCCATCATACTATGTGCAGGGCTGTATGTGGAGCCATCATACTATGTACAGGGCTGTATGTGGAGCCATCATACTATGTACAGGACTGTATGTGGAGCCATCATACTATGTACAGGACTGTATGTGGAGCCATCATACTATGTACAGGGCTGTATGTGGAGCCATCATACTATGTACAGGGCTGTATGTGGAGCCATCATACTATGTGCAGGGCTGTATGTGGAGTCATAGAATCATAGAATGGTAGAGTTGGAAGGGACCTCCTGGGTCATCTGGTCCAACCCCCTGCTCAAAGCAGGATTCACTAGATCATCTCAGACAGATGTCTGTCCAGCCTCTGTTTGAAGACGTCCATTGAAGGGGAACTCACCACCTTTCGTGGCAGCCTGTTCCACTCATTAATCACCCTAACTGTCAAAAAGTTTTTTCTAATATCTAATCTGTGTCTCCTCCCATTTAGTTTCATCCCATTGCTTCTAGTCTTTCCTTGTGCAAATGAGAATAAAGATGATCCTTCTACAATGTGACAGCCCTTGACATATTTGTAGACAGCTATTAAGTCTCCTCTCAGTCTTCTTTTTTGCAAGCTAAACATTCCCAAATCCTGCAACCGTTCCTCATAGGACATGGTTTGCAGACCAGTCACCATTCTGGTCGCTCTTCTCTGAACTTGCTCCAGTTTGTCTATGTCTTTTTTAAAATGTGGTGCCCAAAACTGTACACAGTATTCCAGATGAGGTCTGACCAAAGAGGAGTAAAGACCGATAATGACTTCACGTGATCTAGACTGTATGCTTCTGTTAATACATCCCAGAATTGTATTTGCCTTTTTTGCTGCTGCATCACACTGTTGACTCATGTTCAGTCTATGATCTATTAGTATACCTAAGTCTTTTTCACATGTACTGTTGCTTAGCTCTTTTCCTCCCATTCTGTATATGCTTTTTTCATTTTTATTGCCCAGATGTAGTACTTTGCATTTTTCCCTGTTAAAAACCATTCTGTTGGTTGCTGCCCACTGCTCCAGTTTATTTAGGTCTTTTTGAATCCTCTCTCTCTCTTCTCTAGTATTAGCTATCCCTCCTAGCTTTGTGTCATCAGCAAATTTAATCAGCTTACCCTCAATTCCTTCATCTAAATCATTGATAAAGATGTTGAACAATACAGGTCCCAGGACGGAGCCCTGTGGTACCCCACTTGAGACATTCATCCAGCTGGATGTGAAGCCATTTACAACCACCCTTTGAGTCCGATCACTAAGCCAGTTATGAATCCACCTAACAGTTGCCTGGTCCATTGCATACTTGGTCATTTTTTCAATAAGGATGGTGTGAGATACTTTGTCAAATGCTTTGCTAAAGTCAAGATATACTATATCTACAGCATTTCCCTGATCCACCCAGTCAGTGATTCTGTCATAGAAGGAAATTAAGTTAGTCTGACATGACTTGTTAGTTACAAACCCATGCTGACTCTGGTTAATCACTTCATTCTTATCCATGTACTTACATACATGTTGTTTAATAATTTGTTCAAAGATCTTTCCTGGTATAGAAGTCAGACTCACTGGCCTATAGTTCCCTGGGTCCACCTTCTTCCCCTTTTTGAAGATAGGAACAACATTTGCTCTTCTCCAGTCTTCTGGGACTTCTCCTGTTCTCCAAGAATTTTCAAAGATTATGGAGAGTGGTTCTAAAATTTCTTCTACGATCTCCTTCAGTACTCTGGGGTGTAATTCATCTGGACCTGGAGACTTGAACTCATTTATGTTAGCTAAATATTCCCTCACAATCTTTCTGTTTACAGATAACTTGGATTCCTCTATTCCTTTAAAAGGACAGTGAAGATCAGTTGATGTTACATTTTCTTTCTGAGAGAAAACAGATGCAAAATAGGAATTAAAAAGTTCGGCCTTCTCAACATCCTCTCTTACCATTTCTCCATTTTCATCCTGTAAAAATCCTATAGCATCTTTGACTTTTCTTTTACTTTTGACATACCCCCAAAATCCTTTTTTATTGCTTTTGACATCTCTTGCAAGCCTTAATTCATTGTCAGCTTTAGCTACCCTGATACGTGCCCTGCAGGATCTGCAGACTGCATTATAATCTTCATTAGATATGCCTCCCTCTTTCCATTTAATAAACATTTCTTTCTTTCTTTTTAGCATGTGTTTAAGTTCTGTGTTCATCCATCCTGGTTTCCTTAAATGCTTCCCATTCTTCCTACTTTTCGGGATTGTTAACGATTGTGCTTTGAGAATCTCATTTTTAAAAATTTCCCATCCTTCCTGGACATTTTTGTCCTTAAGGACATCCAGCCATTGGATCCCTCCTATTCTCTTTCTGAGTCTCTTAAAATCTGCCTTTCTAAAATCTAACCTTGAAGTTTGAGTCTTCACATGTCTTCCTCCTCTAGTTATCCAAAATTCTATAATAGCATGATCGCTGCCTCCTAGGGTCCCAGCCACCTTTACCTCCTCAACCATTTCCTCCTTGTTTATAAGGATTAGATCCAAAGTAGCAGATCCCCTTGTTTTCTCCCCTACCTTTTGGAAGATAAAGATGTCAGCAAGAGAGGATAAGAATTTTCTTGACCTGTTAGTTTTACTTGAGAGAGATTCCCAACAAATGTCTGGATAGTTGAAATCTCCCATGACCACTACGTCATATTTTTTGGAGAACTTGGTCATTTGATACATAAAGAGTTCATCCATATCTTCAGCTTGCCCAGGTGGCCTGTAGTAAATGCCTACAATGGTGTCCTTTCCGTTGTTCTCTCCTTGTATTCTTACCCAAACAGTTTCCACAGAAGTCCCAGTCTCTGAAGCTTCAATCTCTGTGCAGATATACGCTTTTCTAACATACAATGCAACACCTCCTCCTCGTTTATCAAGTCTGTTTCTTGCAAATAAGTTGTATCCTTTTAGCCTTTTATTCCAATCATGTGTATCGTCCCACCAAGTTTCAGTAATTCCAATGACATCATATTCCTTTTCCTGCATTAGTAGTTCCAATTCTCCTTGTTTGTTGCCCATGCTTTGTGCATTTGTATAAAAACATTTTAGTTTGTGATTGGTTTCTCTTTCTCCCATATTTTTATTATTTAAATTGTTTTGTCTTTGTTCTTCCTTTCCACTTCCAGTAGCAGAGATCTCAATAGTATTTGTCAGCTGTATGGCTTTTTCTGGCCTTTGGCTTCCCTTCCCACATTGTTCTAGTTTAAAGCTCTTCTGATGAGTGTAGCAAGGCGACTTCCAAATACATGTTTTCCAGTCTTCGTAAGGTGCACCCCATCTCTAGCAAGTAGTCCATCGTATAGGTAATTCATTCCGTGATCCAGAAATCCAAATCCTTGTTGACGGCACCATCGACGTAGCCAGTTGTTCACCTGTAGAATCTTATTCCACCTCATTGTTCCATGGCCATCCACTGGGAGGATGGATGAGAAGACCACCTGCGCTCCCAATTCTTTCACTTTCTTGCCTAAGTCTTCAAAGTCACTGCAGATGGTTTCCAGGTCCTTTCTTGCGGTGTCATTTGTCCCCACATGTATTAGCAGGAATGGGTAGTGATCTGTAGGTCTGAAGAGTCTTGATATCCTGTCAGACACATCTTTAATTTTTGCTCCTGGAAGACAGCACGTTTCTCTTGAGGTTATGTCTGGTCTGCAGATAGCGGCCTCTGTTCCTCTTAACAGGGAATCCCCCATGACCACCACTCTCCGTTTTTTCTTCACTACATTCTTCTTTCTCCATCCAGGAGGATTCTGAGGGCTTACAAGGTTATTCATTGCTGGCAAAGTCTTATTTTGCTGTATTTCTTCATGGTTCTCCTGCGTGAGAGCCTGGTACTGGTTTCTGAGCAGTATGGGTGCTAACTGCCTCTCGATCCTCCTGCTTCTATGGGTCACATGCTTCCATTCCTCTGTTTCGTCAGGTGCAGTTCGAATTTCTTCTTTTTCTGAATCATGAAGAGATAATTCTGCTCTGTCTAAGAACTCTTCACCTTCCTTAATGATTTTCAAGGTAGTTAACCTCTCTTCTAGATTTCGCAACTTTTCCTCCAACAGGGACACAAGCTTGCATTTCTGGCATGTGAAGTTTGGCTTTTCCACTGGCAAGTCTGTGAACATGTAGCAGGATATGCAGCTCACCAAATGGCTCCTGGACTCTTCCATGTTCTTATTGTTAATGTTCTGAAAACAGTGAAAAAGGCTTAAAAAAAAAGCGCCGTTAGGCGCGCGGTTTACCGATGTCCTCTTTTCAGCTCCAACAGCCAAAATCCAGTGTTCTTTGAGCTCGCGGAGACTCTTCACTTACCCCAAAATGCAGTGTGAATATGCAAATTATCTCCTCAGGACTCCTCCCCTGGTCTACCGATGTCCTCTTTTCAGCTCCAACAGCCAAAATCCAGTGTTCTTTGAGCTTGCGGAGACTCTTCACTTACCCCAAAATGCAGTGGGAATATGCAAATTATCTCCTCAGGACTCCTCCCCTGGTTTACCGATGTCCTCTTTTCAGCTCCAACAGCCAAAATCCAGTGTTCTTTGAGCTCGCGGAGACTCTTCACTTACCCCAAAATGCAGTGGGAATATACAAATTATCTCCTCAGGACTCCTCCCCTGGTTTCATCATACTATGTGCAGGACTGTATGTGGAGCCATCATACTATGTACAGGACTGTATGTGGAGCCATCATACTATGTACAGGGCTGTATGTGGAGCCATCATACTATGTACAGGACTGTATGTGGAGCCATCATACTATGTACAGGACTGTATGTGGAGCCATCATACTATGTACAGGACTTTATATGGAGTCATCATACTATGTACAGGACTGTATGTGGAGTCATCATACTATGTACAGGACTGTATGTGGAGTCATCATACTATGTACAGGGCTGTATGTGGAGCCATCATACTATGTACAGGGCTGTATGTGGAGCCATCATACTATGTACAGGGCTGTATGTGGAGCCATCATACTATGTACAGGGCTGTATGTGGAGTCATCATACTATGTACAGGGCTGTATGTGGAGCCATCATACTATGTACAGGACTGTATGTGGAGCCATCATACTATGTACAGGGCTGTATGTGGAGTCATCATACTATGTACAGGACTGTATGTGGAGCCATCATACTATGTACAGGACTGTATGTGGAGTCATCATACTATGTACAGGACTGTATGTGGAGTCATCATACTATGTACAGGGCTGTATGTGGAGCCATCATACTATGTACAGGGCTGTATGTGGAGTCATCATACTATGTACAGGACTGTATGTGGAGCCATCATACTATGTACAGGACTGTATGTGGAGCCATCATACTATGTACAGGACTGTATGTGGAGCCATCATACTATGTACAGGGCTGTATGTGGAGCCATCATACTATGTACAGGGCTGTATGTGGAGCCATCATACTATGTACAGGGCTGTATGTGGAGCCATCATACTATATACAGGACTGTATGTGGAGCCATCATACTATGTACAGGGCTGTATGTGGAGCCATCATACTATGTACAGGACTGTATGTGGAGCCATCATACTATGTACAGGACTGTATGTGGAGTCATCATACTATGTACAGTGCTGTATGTGGAGCCATCATACTATGTACAGGGCTGTATGTGGAGCCATCATACTATATACAGGACTGTATGTGGAGCCATCATACTATGTACAGGGCTGTATGTGGAGCCATCATACTATGTACAGGACTGTATGTGGAGCCATCATACTATGTACAGGACTGTATGTGGAGTCATCATACTATGTACAGGGCTGTATGTGGAGCCATCATACTATGTGCAGAGCTGTATGTGGAGCCATCATACTATGTACAGGGCTGTATGTGGAGCCATCATACTATGTACTGGACTGTATGTGGAGTCATCATACTATGTACAGGGCTGTATGTGGAGCCATCATACTATGTACAGGACTGTATGTGGAGTCATCATACTATGTACTGGACTGTATGTGGAGTCATCATACTATGTACAGGGCTGTATGTGGAGCCATCATACTATGTACAGGACTGTATGTGGAGTCATCATACTATGTGCAGGACTGTATGTGGAGCCATCATACTATGTGCAGGACTGTATGTGGAGCCATCATACTATGTACTGGACTGTATGTGGAGTCATCATACTATGTACAGGGCTGTATGTGGAGCCATCATACTATGTACAGGACTGTATGTGGAGTCATCATACTATGTGCAGGACTGTATGTGGAGCCATCATACTATGTACAGGACTGTATGTGGAGCCATCATACTATGTACAGGACTGTATGTGGAGCCATCATACTATGTACAGGACTGTATGTGGAGCCATCATACTATGTACAGGGCTGTATGTGGAGCCATCATACTATGTACAGGACTGTATGTGGAGCCATCATACTATGTACAGTACTGTATGTGGAGTCATCATACTATGTGCAGGGCTGTATGTGGAGCCATCATACTATGTACAGGACTGTATGTGGAGCCATCATACTATGTACAGGACTGTATGTGGAGTCATCATACTATGTACAGGGCTGTATGTGGAGCCATCATACTATGTACTGGACTGTATGTGGAGTCATCATACTATGTACAGGGCTGTATGTGGAGTCATCATACTATGTACAGGACTGTATGTGGAGTCATCATACTATGTACAGGGCTGTATATGGAGCCATCATACTATGTACAGGGCTGTATGTGGAGTCATCATACTATGTATATGTACAGGGCTTTATGTGGAGCCATCATACTATGTACAGGGCTGTATGTGGAGCAATCATACTATGTACAGGGCTGTATGTGGAGACATCATACTATGTACAGGACTGTATGTGGAGCCATCATACTATGTACAGGGCTGTATGTGGAGTCATCATACTATGTACAGGACTGTATGTGGGGCCATCATACTATGTACAGGACTGTATGTGGGGCCATCATACTATGTACAGGACTGTATGTGGAGCCATCATACTATGTACAGGGCTGTATGTGGGGCCATCATACTATGTACAGGGCTGTATGTGGAGCCATCATACTATGTACAGGGCTGTATGTGGAGCCATCATACTATGTACAGGGCTTTATGTGGAGCCATCATACTATGTACAGGGCTGTATGTGGAGCCATCATACTATGTACAGGACTGTATGTGGAGCCATCATACTATGTTCAGGGCTGTATGTGGAGCCATCATACTATGTACAGGACTGTATGTGGAGTCATCATACTATGTACAGGGCTGTATGTGGAGCCATCATACTATGTACAGGGCTGTATGTGGAGTCATCATACTATGTACAGGACTGTATGTGGAGCCATCATACTATGTACAGGACTGTATGTGGAGCCATCATACTATGTACAGGGCTGTATGTGGGGCCATCATACTATGTACAGGACTGTATGTGGAGCCATCATACTATGTACAGGACTGTATGTGGAGCCATCATACTATGTACAGGGCTGTATGTGGAGCCATCATACTATGTACAGGGCTGTATGTGGAGCCATCATACTATGTACAGGGCTGTATGTGGAGCCATCATACTATGTACAGGACTGTATGTGGAGCCATCATACTATGTTCAGGGCTGTATGTGGAGCCATCATACTATGTACAGGACTGTATGTGGAGCCATCATACTATGTACAGGGCTGTATGTGGAGCCATCATACTATGTACAGGACTGTATGTGGAGCCATCATACTATGTACAGGACTGTATGTGGAGCCATCATACTATGTACAGGACTGTATGTGGAGCCATCATACTATGTACAGGACTGTATGTGGAGCCATCATACTATGTTCAGGGCTGTATGTGGAGCCATCATACTATGTACAGGACTGTATGTGGAGCCATCATACTATGTTCAGGGCTGTATGTGGAGCCATCATACTATGTACAGGACTGTATGTGGAGCCATCATACTATGTACAGGGCTGTATGTGGAGCCATCATACTATGTACAGGACTGTATGTGGAGCCATCATACTATGTACAGGACTGTATGTGGAGCCATCATACTATGTACAGGGCTGTATGTGGAGCCATCATACTATGTACAGGACTGTATGTGGAGCCATCATACTATGTACAGGACTGTATGTGGAGCCATCATACTATGTTCAGGGCTGTATGTGGAGCCATCATACTATGTACAGGTCTGTATGTGGAGCCATCATACTATGTTCAGGGCTGTATGTGGAGCCATCATACTATGTACAGGACTGTATGTGGAGCCATCATACTATGTACAGGGCTGTATGTGGAGCCATCATACTATGTACAGGACTGTATGTGGAGCCATCATACTATGTACAGGACTGTATGTGGAGCCATCATACTATGTACAGGGCTGTATGTGGAGCCATCATACTATGTACAGGACTGTATGTGGAGCCATCATACTATGTACAGGGCTGTATGTGGAGCCATCATACTATGTACAGGGCTGTATGTGGAGCCATCATACTATGTACAGGGCTGTATGTGGAGCCATCATACTATGTACAGGACTGTATGTGGAGCCATCATACTATGTACAGGACTGTATGTGGAGCCATCATACTATGTTCAGGGCTGTATGTGGAGCCATCATACTATGTACAGGACTGTATGTGGGGCCATCATACTATGTACAGGGCTGTATGTGGAGTCATCATACTATGTACAGGACTGTATGTGGAGCCATCATACTATGTACAGGACTGTATGTGGAGCCATCATACTATGTACAGGACTGTATGTGGAGCCATCATACTATGTACAGGGCTGTATGTGGAGCCATCATACTATGTACAGGGCTGTATGTGGGGCCATCATACTATGTACAGGACTGTATGTGGAGCCATCATACTATATACAGGACTGTATGTGGAGGCATCATACTATGTACAGGACTGTATGTGGAGGCATCATACTATGTACAGGGCTGTATGTGGAGCCATCATACTATATACAGGACTGTATGTGGAGGCATCATACTATGTACAGGGCTGTATGTGGAGCCATCATACTATGTACAGGACTGTATGTGGAGCCATCATACTATGTACAGGACTGTATGTGGAGTCATCATACTATGTACAGTGCTGTATGTGGAGCCATCATACTATGTACAGGGCTGTATGTGGAGTCATCATACTATGTACAGGGCTGTATGTGGAGCCATCATACTATATACAGGACTGTATGTGGAGGCATCATACTATGTACAGGGCTGTATGTGGAGCCATCATACTATGTACAGGACTGTATGTGGAGCCATCATACTATGTACAGGGCTGTATGTGGAGGCATCATACTATGTACAGGGCTGTATGTGGAGCCATCATACTATGTACAGGGCTGTATGTGGAGCCATCATACTATATACAGGACTGTATGTGGAGGCATCATACTATGTACAGGGCTGTATGTGGAGCCATCATACTATGTACAGGACTGTATGTGGAGCCATCATACTATGTACAGGACTGTATGTGGAGTCATCATACTATGTACAGTGCTGTATGTGGAGCCATCATACTATGTACAGGGCTGTATGTGGAGTCATCATACTATGTACAGGGCTGTATGTGGAGCCATCATACTATGTACAGGACTGTATGTGGAGCCATCATACTATGTACAGGGCTGTATGTGGAGCCATCATACTATGTACAGGACTGTATGTGGAGCCATCATACTATGTACAGGACTGTATGTGGAGTCATCATACTATGTACAGGGCTGTATGTGGAGCCATCATACTATGTGCAGAGCTGTATGTGGGGCCATCATACTATGTGCAGAGCTGTATGTGGAGCCATCACACTATGTACAGGACTGTATGTGGAGCCATCATACTATGTACAGGGCTGTATGTGGAGTCATCATACTATGTACAGGACTGTATGTGGAGCCATCATACTATGTACAGGACTGTATGTGGAGTCATCATACTATGTACTGGACTGTATGTGGAGTCATCATACTATGTACAGGGCTGTATGTGGAGTCATCATACTATGTGCAGAGCTGTATGTGGAGCCATCACACTATGTACAGGACTGTATGTGGAGTCATCATACTATGTACAGGACTGTATGTGGAGTCATCATACTATGTACAGTGCTGTATGTGGAGTCATCATACTATGTACAGGACTGTATGTGGAGTCATCATACTATGTACAGGACTGTATGTGGAGTCATCATACTATGTACAGGACTGTATGTGGAGCCATCATACTATGTACAGGGCTGTATGTGGAGCCATCATACTATGTACAGGGCTGTATGTGGAGCCATCATACTATGTACAGGGCTGTATGTGGAGCCATCATACTATGTACAGGACTGTATGTGGAGTCATCATACTATGTACAGGGCTGTATGTGGAGTCATCATACTATGTACAGGACTGTATGTAGAGCCATCATACTATGTACAGGGCTGTATGTGGAGCCATCATACTATGTACAGGGCTGTATGTGGAGCCATCATACTATGTACAGGGCTGTATGTGGAGCCATCATACTATGTACAGGACTGTATGTGGAGCCATCATACTATGTACAGGACTGTATGTGGAGCCATCATACTATGTACAGGACTTTATATGGAGTCATCATACTATGTACAGGACTGTATGTGGAGTCATCATACTATGTACAGGACTGTATGTGGAGTCATCATACTATGTACAGGGCTGTATGTGGAGCCATCATACTATGTACAGGGCTGTATGTGGAGTCATCATACTATGTACAGGACTGTATGTGGAGCCATCATACTATGTACAGGACTGTATGTGGAGCCATCATACTATGTACAGGACTGTATGTGGAGCCATCATACTATGTACAGGGCTGTATGTGGAGCCATCATACTATGTACAGGGCTGTATGTGGAGCCATCATACTATGTACAGGGCTGTATGTGGAGCCATCATACTATATACAGGACTGTATGTGGAGCCATCATACTATGTACAGGGCTGTATGTGGAGCCATCATACTATGTACAGGACTGTATGTGGAGCCATCATACTATGTACAGGACTGTATGTGGAGTCATCATACTATGTACAGTGCTGTATGTGGAGCCATCATACTATGTACAGGGCTGTATGTGGAGCCATCATACTATATACAGGACTGTATGTGGAGCCATCATACTATGTACAGGGCTGTATGTGGAGCCATCATACTATGTACAGGACTGTATGTGGAGCCATCATACTATGTACAGGACTGTATGTGGAGTCATCATACTATGTACAGGGCTGTATGTGGAGCCATCATACTATGTGCAGAGCTGTATGTGGAGCCATCATACTATGTACTGGACTGTATGTGGAGTCATCATACTATGTACAGGGCTGTATGTGGAGCCATCATACTATGTACAGGACTGTATGTGGAGTCATCATACTATGTGCAGGACTGTATGTGGAGCCATCATACTATGTGCAGGACTGTATGTGGAGCCATCATACTATGTACTGGACTGTATGTGGAGTCATCATACTATGTACAGGGCTGTATGTGGAGCCATCATACTATGTACAGGACTGTATGTGGAGTCATCATACTATGTGCAGGACTGTATGTGGAGCCATCATACTATGTACAGGACTGTATGTGGAGCCATCATACTATGTACAGGACTGTATGTGGAGCCATCATACTATGTACAGGACTGTATGTGGAGCCATCATACTATGTACAGGGCTGTATGTGGAGCCATCATACTATGTACAGGACTGTATGTGGAGCCATCATACTATGTACAGTACTGTATGTGGAGTCATCATACTATGTGCAGGGCTGTATGTGGAGTCATCATACTATGTACAGGGCTGTATGTGGAGCCATCATACTATGTACAGGACTGTATGTGGAGTCATCATACTATGTACAGGGCTGTATGTGGAGTCATCATACTATGTACAGGGCTGTATGTGGAGCCATCATACTATGTACAGGACTGTATGTGGAGCCATCATACTATGTACAGTACTGTATGTGGAGTCATCATACTATGTGCAGGGCTGTATGTGGAGCCATCATACTATGTACAGGACTGTATGTGGAGCCATCATACTATGTACAGGGCTGTATATGGAGCCATCATACTATGTACAGGGCTGTATGTGGAGCCATCATACTATGTACAGGGCTGTATGTGGAGTCATCATACTATGTACAGGGCTGTATGTGGAGTCATCATACTATGTATATGTACAGGGCTTTATGTGGAGCCATCATACTATGTACAGGGCTGTATGTGGAGCAATCATACTATGTACAGGGCTGTATGTGGAGACATCATACTATGTACAGGACTGTATGTGGAGCCATCATACTATGTACAGGGCTGTATGTGGAGTCATCATACTATGTACAGGACTGTATGTGGGGCCATCATACTATGTACAGGACTGTATGTGGGGCCATCATACTATGTACAGGACTGTATGTGGAGCCATCATACTATGTACAGGGCTGTATGTGGGGCCATCATACTATGTACAGGGCTGTATGTGGAGCCATCATACTATGTACAGGGCTGTATGTGGAGCCATCATACTATGTACAGGGCTGTATGTGGAGCCATCATACTATGTACAGGGCTGTATGTGGAGCCATCATACTATGTACAGGACTGTATGTGGAGCCATCATACTATGTTCAGGGCTGTATGTGGAGCCATCATACTATGTACAGGACTGTATGTGGAGTCATCATACTATGTACAGGACTGTATGTGGAGCCATCATACTATGTACAGGACTGTATGTGGAGCCATCATACTATGTACAGGGCTGTATGTGGAGCCATCATACTATGTACAGGGCTGTATGTGGAGCCATCATACTATGTACAGGGCTGTATGTGGAGCCATCATACTATGTACAGGACTGTATGTGGAGCCATCATACTATGTACAGGGCTGTATGTGGAGCCATCATACTATGTACAGGGCTGTATGTGGAGCCATCATACTATGTACAGGGCTGTATGTGGAGCCATCATACTATGTACAGGACTGTATGTGGAGCCATCATACTATGTTCAGGGCTGTATGTGGAGCCATCATACTATGTACAGGACTGTATGTGGAGCCATCATACTATGTACAGGGCTGTATGTGGAGCCATCATACTATGTACAGGGCTGTATGTGGAGTCATCATACTATGTACAGGACTGTATGTGGAGCCATCATACTATGTACAGGACTGTATGTGGAGCCATCATACTATGTACAGGACTGTATGTGGAGCCATCATACTATGTACAGGGCTGTATGTGGAGCCATCATACTATGTACAGGGCTGTATGTGGAGCCATCATACTATGTACAGGGCTGTATGTGGAGCCATCATACTATATACAGGACTGTATGTGGAGGCATCATACTATGTACAGGGCTGTATGTGGAGCCATCATACTATGTACAGGACTGTATGTGGAGCCATCATACTATGTACAGGACTGTATGTGGAGTCATCATACTATGTACAGTGCTGTATGTGGAGCCATCATACTATGTACAGGGCTGTATGTGGAGTCATCATACTATGTACAGGGCTGTATGTGGAGCCATCATACTATGTACAGGACTGTATGTGGAGCCATCATACTATGTACAGGGCTGTATGTGGAGCCATCATACTATGTACAGGGCTGTATGTGGAGCCATCATACTATGTGCAGAGCTGTATGTGGAGCCATCATACTATGTGCAGGACTGTATGTGGAGCCATCATACTATGTGCAGGACTGTATGTGGAGCCATCATACTATGTACAGGACTGTATGTGGAGCCATCATACTATGTACAGGACTGTATGTGGGGCCATCATACTATGTACAGGACTGTATGTGGAGCCATCATACTATGTACAGGGCTGTATGTGGAGCCATCATACTATGTACAGGGCTGTATGTGGAGCCATCATACTATGTACAGGGCTGTATGTGGAGCCATCATACTATGTACAGGGATGTATGTGGAGTCATCATACTATGTACAGGGCTGTATGTGGAGCCATCATACTATGTACAGGGCTGTATGTGGAGCCATCATACTATGTACAGGGCTGTATGTGGAGCCATCATACTATGTGCAGGACTGTATGTGGAGCCATCATACTATGTACAGGACTGTATGTGGAGTCATCATACTATGTACAGGGCTGTATGTGAAGTCATCATACTATGTACAGGGCTGTATGTGGAGCCATCATACTATGTACAGGGCTGTATGTGGAGCCATCATACTATGTGCAGGACTGTATGTGGAGCCATTATACTATGTGCAGGACTGTATGTGGAGCCATCATACTATGTACAGGACTGTATGTGGGGCCATCATACTATGTACAGGACTGTATGTGGAGTCATCATACTATGTACAGGGCTGTATGTGTTGCCATCATACTATGTACAGGACTGTATGTGGGGCCATCATACTATGTACAGGTCTGTATGTGGAGACATCATACTATGTACAGGGCTGTATGTGGAGCCATCATACTATGTACAGGACTGTATGTGGAGCCATCATACTATGTACAGGGCTGTATGTGGAGCCATCATACTATGTACAGGGCTGTATGTGGGGCCATCATACTATGTACAGGACTGTATGTGGAGTCATCATACTATGTACAGGGCTGTATGTGGAGCCATCATACTATGTACAGGGCTGTATGTGGAGTCATCATACTATGTACAGGGCTGTATGTGGAGCCATCATACTATGTACAGGGCTGTATGTGGAGTCATCATACTATGTACAGGGCTGTATGTGGAGTCATCATTCTATGTACAGGACTGTATGTGGAGTCATCATACTATGTACAGGACTGTATGTGGAGTCATCATACTATGTACAGGACTGTATGTGGAGCCATCATACTATGTACAGGACTGTATGTGGAGTCATCATACTATGTATAGGACTGTATGTGGAGCCATCATACTATGTACAGGGCTGTATGTGGAGTCATCATACTATGTACAGGACTGTATGTGGAGTCATCATACTATGTATAGGACTGTATGTGGAGCCATCATACTATGTACAGGGCTGTATGTGGAGTCATCATACTATGTACAGGACTGTATGTGGAGTCATCATACTATGTACAGGACTGTATGTGGAGTCATCATACTATGTACAGGGCTGTATGTGGAGCCATCATACTATGTACAGGGCTGTATGTGGAGCCATCATACTATGTGCAGGGCTGTATGTGGAGCCATCATACTATGTGCAGGACTGTATGTGGAGTCATTATACTATGTACAGGGCTGTATGTGGAGTCATCATACTATGTACAGGACTGTATGTGGAGCCGTCATACTGTGTACAGGGTTGTATGTGGAGCCGTCATACTATGTACAGGGCTGTATGTGGAGCCATCATACTATGTACAGGACTGTATGTGGAGTCATCATACTATGTACAGGACTGTATGTGGAGTCATCATACTATGTACAGGGCTGTATGTGGAGTCATCATACTATGTACAGGGCTGTATGTGGAGTCATCATACTATGTACAGGACTGTATGTGGAGCCGTCATACTGTGTACAGGGTTGTATGTGGAGCCGTCATACTATGTACAGGGCTGTATGTGGAGCCATCATACTATGTACAGGACTGTATGTGGAGTCATCATACTATGTACAGGACTGTATGTGGAGTCATCATACTATGTACAGGGCTGTATGTGGAGTCATCATACTATGTACAGGGCTGTATGTGGAGTCATCATACTATGTACAGGACTGTATGTGGAGCCATCATACTATGTACAGGGCTGTATGTGGAGTCATCATACTATGTACAGGACTGTATGTGGAGTCATCATACTATGTACAGGACTGTATGTGGAGCCATCATACTATGTACAGGGCTGTATGTGGAGCCATCATACTATGTACAGGACTGTATGTGGAGTCATCATACTATGTACAGGACTGTATGTGGAGTCATCATACTATGTACAGGGCTGTATGTGGAGTCATCATACTATGTACAGGGCTGTATGTGGAGTCATCATACTATGTACAGGGCTGTATGTGGAGTCATCATACTATGTACAGGACTGTATGTGGAGTCATCATACTATGTACAGGACTGTATGTGGAGCCATCATACTATGTACAGGGCTGTATGTGGAGCCATCATACTTTGTACAGGACTGTATGTGGAGTCATCATACTATGTACAGGACTGTATGTGGAGTCATCATACTATGTACAGGACTGTATGTGGAGTCATCATACTATGTACAGGGCTGTATGTGGAGCCATCATACTATGTACAGGACTGTATGTGGAGTCATCATACTATGTACAGGACTGTATGTGGAGCCATCATACTATGTACAGGACTGTATGTGGAGCCATCATACTATGTACAGGGCTGTATGTGGAGCCATCATACTTTGTACAGGACTGTATGTGGAGTCATCATACTATGTACAGGACTGTATGTGGAGCCATCATACTATGTACAGGACTGTATGTGGAGCCATCATACTATGTACAGGGCTGTATGTGGAGTCATCATACTATGTACAGGGCTGTATGTGGAGTCATCATACTATGTACAGGGCTGTGTGTGGAGTCATCATACTATGTACAGGGCTGTATGTGGAGTCATCATACTATGTACAGGACTGTATGTGGAGCCATCATACTATGTACAGGACTGTATGTGGAGCCATCATACTATGTACAGGGCTGTATGTGGAGTCATCATACTATGTACAGGACTGTATGTGGAGTCATCATACTATGTACAGGACTGTATGTGGAGCCATCATACTATGTACAGGGCTGTATGTGGAGCCATCATACTATGTACAGGGCTGTATGTGGAGTCATCATACTATGTACAGGACTGTATGTGGAGCCATCATACTATGTACAGGGCTGTATGTGGAGTCATCATACTATGTACAGGGCTGTATGTGGAGTCATCATACTATGTACAGGGCTGTATGTGGAGTCATCATACTATGTACAGGACTGTATGTGGAGTCATCATACTATGTACAGGGCTGTATGTGGAGCCATCATACTATGTACAGGACTGTATGTGGAGTCATCATACTATGTACAGGACTGTATGTGGAGTCATCATACTATGTACAGGACTGTATGTGGAGCCATCATACTATGTACAGGACTGTATGTGGAGTCATCATACTATGTACAGGACTGTATGTGGAGCCATCATACTATGTACAGGGCTGTATGTGGAGCCATCATACTATGTACAGGGCTGTATGTGGAGTCATCATACTATGTACAGGACTGTATGTGGAGCCATCATACTATGTACAGGGCTGTATGTGGAGTCATCATACTATGTACAGGGCTGTATGTGGAGCCATCATACTATGTACAGGGCTGTATGTGGAGTCATCATACTATGTACAGGACTGTATGTGGAGTCATCATACTATGTACAGGGCTGTATGTGGAGCCATCATACTATGTACAGGACTGTATGTGGAGTCATCATACTATGTACAGGACTGTATGTGGAGCCATCATACTATGTACAGGACTGTATGTGGAGTCATCATACTATGTACAGGGCTGTATGTGGAGTCATCATACTATGTACAGGACTGTATGTGGAGTCATCATACTATGTACAGGACTGTATGTGGAGTCATCATACTATGTACAGGACTGTATGTGGAGTCATCATACTATGTACAGGACTGTATGTGGAGCCATCATACTATGTACAGGACTGTATGTGGAGCCATCATACTGTGTACAGGGTTGTATGTGGAGCCGTGTGCGCCATGACCTACAGCGACCGACAGAGGGCGGCAGACAAGTGCGAGGAGATGGAGGAGGCTACAGCCAGTGCTTCCAGCTCCTGTACGGTAAGTACAGACAATCCACCTGGCCACCAACAAGACATCGTTCACACTTACCTGCCATTTTTTACATTTTCTTAAATGCATATATTTTGATTTTATTAAAAATGGGATTTATTAAAATTTTTGGGTCTGACATCTGTTTAATGAGTTAACTGAGAATTCATCAGTGAGCTTGCAGCTTTTTTTTTTAAGCTGTCATTTTACTGAGCCTACATGAAAGCTGAGCAGAACTTTGTGTCAGTGAGAGGAGCTCACTGACAGGTCCTCAGTTGACTCATTCCACAGCCACTTAAAAGGCCTGTAAAAGCCAAACTGTGAAAAATTTTTAATGGAACCAATTTGCAAAAAATATTTGGCTCAAAAATAAATGCATTTAAATACAAAAGAAAGTCCCCAAAGGTGACCATAACATTTAAAGGGGAAATGCCCGCTCAAACAAGATCCCTATGGTTAGAGATTTCCTGGACACAGCCCTGCTCAGAGTGGAAAAACATGGCTGCTCTGGTACAGAAACAGCGCCACATCTGCTCACAGGCGGTATTGTAGGACCCTGAGCTGTAATACCAAATACAACCCATGGGTCAGGGTGGCGCTGTTTTCCGTAACAATTATTTAAATGTTTTTATTCCCTGACGAAGTAAATGGTGAAGAATAAAAACGCAAGGTATATAAGAAAGCGCCTGAAGTTTATTCCGGCGGGCGGGATGCTGAAGCTTCGATCCCCATGGTGCGAGCCTCCATGTGAGGCCGGTGTGGGGACTCGCCTCCTCTCCTGCCTGGAGGGCGCACATTAGCGGCCGCTGTAGGCGGATTAGGATGAACGGCTGGAATGTGCCGGATTATAGGACCCCGGCTCTCACCGCTCCGGGCTGAGACAATAATCGTCTGCGCACTGATTCCATCACTCAGAGGCGAACGCCCAGTAACCCTGTACGGCCGGGTCTGCCAGTCACTATAGCGGCAGGATGGGCCCTGAACACTGTCAGGAGTCAGTCATAGCAGGGGTCCTCCAAGTCACAGCTGCTACCTACAGGGCACCAGGTCCAAGCCCAGAGTCCGGTAACTGACCTCCTCCCAGCGAGTGAGGCCGCACCCAGCGGAGGCCATACAGGAACAGAAGGGAGGCCATTGTAGAGCAAGTGCCCGGAAATGTGGCATCCAGAGAAGTCACCGCATACAAGCGCCCAGAGCTGAGCCCTCATCTAAGCCCAAAACAGGTTTAAGACGAGGAGGGGTTAATGCAGGACAAAAACAGCGCAAATAATGATGGCAATACCGCCACTCATACCAGTATCATAGCAGTTATATTCTTATACAGGGGCAGTATCATAGCAGTTATATTCTTATACAGGGGCAGTATCATAGCAGTTATATTCTTATACAGGGGCAGTATCATAGCAGTTATATTCTTATACAGGGGCAGTATCATAGCAGTTATATTCTTATACAGGGGCAGTATCATAGCAGTTATATTCTTATACAGGGGCAGTATTATAGCAGTTATATTCTTATACAGGGGCAGTAATATAGCAGTTATATTCTTATACAAGGGCAGTATCATAGCAGTTATATTCTTATACAGGGGCAGTATCATAGCAGTTATATTCTTATACAGGGGCAGTATCATAGCAGTTATATTCTTATACAGGGGCAGTATCATAGCAGTTATATTCTTATACAGGGGCAGTATCATAGCAGTTATATTCTTATACAGGGGCAGTATCATAGCAGTTATATTCTTATACAGGGGCAGTATCATAGCAGTTATATTCTTGTATATAGGGAGTTGTATTATAGTAGTTATATTCTTGTACATAGGAGCTGTATTATAGTAGTTGTATTCTTGTATATAGGTGCAGTATTATAGTAGTTGTATTCTTGTACATAGGGAGCAGTATTATAGTAGTTACATTCTTGTACATAGGATGCTGTATTATAGTAGTTATATTCCTGTACATAGGGGGCAGTATTATAGTACTTATATTCTTGTACATAGGAGCAGTATTATAGTAGTTATATTCTTGTACATAGGAGCTGTATTATAGTAGTTGTATTCTTGTATATAGGGGCAGTATCATAGCAGTTATATTCTTATACAGGGGCAGTATCATAGCAGTTATATTCTTATACAGGGACAGTATTATAGCAGTTATATTCTTATACAGGGGCAGTATAATAGCAGTTATATTCTTATACAGGGGCAGTATAATAGCAGTTATATTCTTATACAGGGGCAGTATCATAGCAGTTATATTCTTATACAGGGGCAGTATTATGGCAGTTATATTTTTATACAGGGGCAGTATTATAGCAGTTATATTCTCATACAGGGGCAGTATCATGGCAGTTATTATACAGGGGCAGTATTATAGCAGTTATATTCTTATACAGGGGCAGTATCATAGCAGTTATATTCTTATACAGGGGCAGTATCATAGCAGTTATATTCTTATACAGGAGCAGTATCATAGCAGTTATATTCTTATACAGGGGCGGTATTATAGCAGTTATATTCTTGTACATAGGGGCAGTATTATAGCAGTTATATTCTTGTACATGGGAGCAGCATTATAGTAATTATATTCTTGTACATAGGAGCTGTATTATAGTAGTTATATTCTTGTACATAGAGGGCAATATTATAGTAATTATATTCTTGTACATAGGGGGCTGTATTATAGTAGTTATATTCATGTACATTACAGACCAAAAGTTTGGACACACCTCATTTAAAGATTTTTCTGTATTTTCATGACTATGAAAATTGTGCTTTCACACTGAAGGCATCAAAACTATGAATTAACACATGTGGAATTATATACTTAACAAAAAAGTGTGAAACAACTGAAAATATGTCTTATATTCTAGGTTCTTCAAAGTAGCCACCTTTTGCTTTGATGACTGCTTTGCACACTCTTGGCATTCTCTTGATGAGCTTCAAGAGGTAGTCACCGGAAATGGTTTTCACTTCACAGGTGTGCCCTCTCTGGCTTAATAAGTGGGATTTCTTGCCTTATAAATGGGGTTGGGACCATCAGTTGTGTTGTGCAGAACTCTGGTGGATACACAGCTGATAGTCCTACTGAATAGACTGTTAGAATTTGTATTATGGCAAGAAAAAAGCAGCTAAGAAAAGAAAAACGAGTGGCCATCATTACTTTAAGAAATGAAGGTAAGTCAGTGCGAAAAATTGGGCAATCTTTGAAAGTGTCCCCAAGTGCAGTTGCAAAAACCATCAAGCGCTACAAAGAAACTGGCTCACATGAGGACCGCCCCAGGAAAGGAAGACCAAGAGTCACCTCTGCTTCTGAGAATAAGTTTATCCGAGTCACCAGCGTCAGAAATCGCAGGTTAACAGCAGCTCAGATTAGAGACCAGGTCAATGCCACACAGAGTTCTAGCAGCAGACACATCTCTTCAACAACTGTTAAGAGGAGACTTTGTGCAGCAGGCCTTCATGGTAAAATAGCTGCTGGGAAACCACTGCTAAGGACAGGCAACAAGCAGAAGAGACTTGTTTGGGCTCAAGAACACAAGGAATGGACATTAGACCAGTGGAAATCTGTGCTTTGGTCTGATGAGTCCAAATTTGAGATCTTTGGTTGCAACCACCGTGTCTTTGTGTGACGCAGAAAAGGTGAACGGATGGACTCTACATGCCTGGTTCCCACCGTGAAGCATGGAGGAGGAGGTGTGATGGTGTGGGGGTGCTTTGCTGGTGACACTGTTGGGGATTTATTCAAAATTGAAGGCATACTGAACCGGCATGGCTACTTCAGCATCTTGCAGCGGCATGCTATTCCATCCGGTTTGCGTTTAGTTGGACCATCATTTATTTTTCAACAGGACAATGACCCCAAACACACCTCCAGGCTGTGTAAGGGCTATCTGACCAAGGTGGAAAGTGATGGGGTGCTACGCCAGATGACCTGGCCTCCACAGTCACCAGACCTGAACCCAATCGAGATGGTTTGGGGTGAGCTGGACCGCAGAGTGAAGGCAAAAGGGCCAACAAGTGCTAAGCATCTCTGGGAACTCCTTCAAGATTGTTGGAAGACCATTTCCGGTGACTACCTCTTGAAGCTCATCAAAAGAATGCCAAGAGTGTGCAAAGCAGTCATCAAAGCAAAAGGTGGCTACTTTGAAGAACCTAGAATATAAGACATATTTTCAGTTGTTTCACACTTCTTTGTTAAGTATATGATTCCACATGTGTTAATTCATAGTTTTGATGCCTTCAGTGTGAATGTACAATTTTCACAGTCATGAAAATACAGAAAAATCTTTAAATGAGAAGGTGTGTCCAAACTTTTGGTCTGTACTGTACATGGGAGCAGTATTATAGTAGTTATATTCTTGTACATAGGAGCAGTATTATAGTAATTATATTCTTGTACATAGGAGGCAGTATTATAGTAGTTATATTCTTGTACATAGGGACTGTATTATAGTAGTTATATTCTTGTACATAGGAGCAGTATTATAGTAGTTATATTCTTGTACATAGGAGCAGTATTATAGTAGTTATATTCTTGTACATAGGAGCAGTATTATAGTAGTTATATTCATGTACATGGGAGCAGTATTATAGTAGTTATATTCTTGTACAAAAAGAGCAGTATTATAGTAGTTGTATTCTTGTACATAGGAGCTGTATTATAATAGTTATATTCTTGTACATAGGGGGCGGTATTATAGTAGTTATACAGTTAGGTCCATATATATTTGGACAGAGGCAACATTTTTTCTAATTTTGGTTCTAGACATTACCACAATGAATTTTAAACAAAACAATTCAGATGCAGTTGAAGTTCAGACTTTCAGCTTTCATTTGAGGGTATCCACATTAAAATTGGATGAAGGGATTAGGAGTTTCAGCTCCTTAACATGTGACACCCTGTTTTTAAAGGGACCAAAAGTAATTGGACAGATTAAATAATTGTAAATAAAATGTTCATTTCTAGTAGTTAGTTGAAAACCCTTTGTTGGCAATGACTGCCTGAAGTCTTGAACTCATGGACATCACCAGACTCTGAGTTTCCTCCTTTTTGATGCTCTGCCAGGCCTTCACTGCGGAGGTTTTCAGTTGCTGTTTGTTTGTCGGCCTTTCTGTCTGAAGTTTAGTCTTTAACAAGTGAAATGCATGCTCAATTGGGTTGAGATCAGGTGACTGACTTGGCCATTCAAGAATATTCCACTTCTTTTCTTTAATAAACTCCTGGGTTGCTTTGGCTTTATGTTTTGGGTTATTGTCCATCTGTAGTATGAAACGACGACCAATCAGTTTGGCTGCATTCAGCTGGATCTGAGCAGACAGTATGGCTCTGAATACATCAGAATTCATTCGGTTCCTTCTGTCCTGTGTCACATCATCAATAAACACTAGTGACCCAGTGCCACTGGCAGCCATGCATGCCCAAGCCATCACACTGCCTCCGCCGTGTTTTACAGATGATGTGGTATGCTTTGGATCATGAGCTGTACCACGCCTTCACCATACTTTTCGCTTTCCATCATTCTGGTAGAGGTTGATCTTGGTTTCATCTGTCCAAAGAATGTTCTTCCAGAACTGTGCTGGCTTTTTTAGATGTTTTTTAGCAAAGTCCAGTCTAGCCTTTTTATTCTTGATGCTTATGAGTGGCTTGCACCGTGCAGTGAACCCACTGTATTTACTTTCATGCAGTCTTCTCTTTATGGTAGATTTGGATATTGATACACCTACCTCCTGGAGAGTGTTGTTCACTTGGTTGGCTGTTGTGAAGGGGTTTCTCTTCACCATGGAGATTATTCTGCGATCATACACCACTGTTGTCTTCCGTGGGCGCCCAGGTCTTTTTGCATTGATGAGTTCACCAGTGCTTTCTTTCTTTCTCAGAATGTACCAAACTGTAGATTTTGCCACTCATAATATTGTAGCAATTTCTCGGATGGTTTTTTTCTGATTTTGCAGGTTAATGATGGCTTGTTTCACCTGCACGGAGAGCGCCTTTGATCGCATGTTTACTTCACAGCAAAACCTTCCAAACGCAAGCACCACACCTCAAATCAACTCCAGGCCTTTTATCTGCTTAATTGAGAATGACATAACGAAGGGATTGCCCTCACCTGTCCATGAAATAGCCTTGGAGTCAATTGTCCAATTACTTTTGGTCCCTTTAAAAACAGGGTGTCACATGTTAAGGAGCTGAAACTCCTAAACCCTTCATCCAATTTTAGTGTGGATACCCTCAAATGAAAGCTGAAAGTCTGAACTTCAACTGCATCTGAATTGTTTTGTTTAAAATTCATTGTGGTAATGTCTAGAACCAAAATTAGAAAAATGTTGTCTCTGTCCAAATATATATGGACCTAACTGTATTCATGTACATGGGAGCAGTATTATAGTAGTTATATTCTTGTACATAGGGAGCAGTATTATAGTAGTTATATTCTTGTACATAGGAGCTGTATTATAGTAGTTGTATTCTTGTACATAGGGGGCTGTATTATAGTATTTGTATTCTTGTACATAGGAGAGTATTATAGTAGTTATATTCTTGTACATAGGAGCTGTATTATAGTAGTTGTATTCTTGTACATAGGGGGCTGTATTATAGTATTTGTATTGTTGTACATAGGAGCTGTATTATAGTTATTATATTCTTGTACATAGGGAGCAGTATTATGGTAGTTATATTCTTGTACATAGGGGGCAGTATTATAGTAGTTATATTCCTGTACATAGAAGCAGTATTATAGTAGTTATATTCTTGTACATAGAAGCAGTATTATAGTAGTTGTATTCTTGTGCATAGGGGGCAGTATTATAGTATTTGTATTCTTGTACATAGGAGCAGTATTATAGTAGTTGTATTCTTGTACATAGGGGGCTGTATTATAGTAGTTGTATTCTTGTACATGGGAGCAGTATTATAGTAGTTATATTCTTGTACATGGGAGCAGTATTATAGTAGTTATATTCTTGTACATAGAAGCAGTATTATAGTAGTTATATTCTTGTACATAGAAGCAGTATTATAGTATTTGTATTCTTGTACATAGGAGCAGTATTATAGTAGTTATATTCTTGTACATAGAAGCAGTATTATAGTAGTTATATTCTTGTACATAGAAGCAGTATTATAGTATTTGTATTCTTGTACATAGGAGCAGTATTATAGTATTTGTATTCTTGTCCATAGGAGAGGATAGACGTGTGCTTGAGAGCTCTCAGCAGGGCGGAGGCATGGCTTCTGACCCAGGTGGAGGGGAGGGGAGCTGGGCTGATGATCCAGGGAAAGCCCCTGGTCTGGAGTCCGGCCTGCAGCATGCACCTGATGGTAATGGAAAGCTGGAGATGGTGGCTGGTGAGTTTTCTAAACCTGCTTGTTATGTTGGAGGATTAAATGATAAAGTTACAAGGCAAAGTATATTTAAGCTGGAATTGCATATCAGCAAACTAAAAGAAGAAATTAAGAAAGAGACTGATCCTAAGGTAAAACTGATGAAGTGCGAGTGTCTGGATGATTGCAGCCGAGAGCTGCTGATCAGGAAAGAAAAACTGGAGAAAGGTTTAAACTCTGTGCCCAGAAAGGAGACTTGGGCTAAAGAGAGAAAAAAAGAATCCAGAGCCCAGACTGTGAGCAGAAAACGCTTTATTGGGAATAAGGACATTAAATATAAAACTGTGTACAGCATTGTGGAGCAAGGAAGCCCAGTGAGAAGTGCAGCGCTGATATCAGGGGCACAATGTGAGGGGTCCGAGACACCAGAAAGTGCTGCAGAGGAAAGTGTGCCAGCAAACGAGGGGTTAACTGCAGTGACCTCTCTATGCAGCAATGAAGTGAGCTCAGCTGCTGAGAGTGAGAAAGAAAGTGCACCCTGTACTGATACTGTGAGTGAGACCCCCCTCAGCGCTGTGAGTGAGACCCCGCTCACTGGTGCTAGTGAATGTCTGTCTGCAACAGATAATACAAATATTATAATGGACTCTGAACCATCCATGTCAGTGAATGGAGATAATACTGTGCAGCAATCAGTGGTGATGGACTCTATGTCATGTATGTCAGCGGATGGAGACCACACTGCAGTGGTAATGGACTCTGAGCCCTCCATGTCAGTGAATGGAGACAATACTGTGCAACCATCAGTGGTAATGGACTCTATGTCAGCGGATGGAGACCACACTGCAGTAGTAATGGACTCTCAACCCTCCATGTCAGTGAATGGAGATAATACTGTGCAGCAATCAGTGGTGATGGACTCTATGTCATGTATGTCAGCGGATGGAGACCACACTGCAGTGGTAATGGACTCTCAACCCTCCATGTCAGTGAATAGAGACAATACTGTGCAACCATCAGTAGTAGATCTGGGTGTTGTTGCAGCACAGTCAGGTGTCAGTAATCATGGAGCTAGGGAGAGCTCCAGCACTAATCCTCCAGCAGCGGTGGAGATTTCCAGCACTGATCCACCTGCGGCTGGTGAAAGCTCCGGCACTGACGCATCTGCGGCTGGTGAAAGCTCCGGCACTGACGCATCTGCGGCTGGTGAAAGCTCCGGCACTGACCCATCTGCTGACCATCAGTTCAGGAGACTGTTCTCTAATGTCACCAGACCAGTGAACCCCCCGCCTCAGAGGAGAAACGCAGTCAGGATAAAATACACAGGACCAGAGGAGAACATCCCATCCAGAATTTACATTGGGAAAGTTCTCCTAAAAGACTTCATGAAGTTCAATGCGTCTGAGGTCTACGCTCTGATCCATATCCCATCCAGCAGGATCTATGACATCAGCTTTAAGCTCCAGTGTGATCTGGATTTGTTCTGGAACATCTATAATGACACCAGAGAAGATGAGATCTGGGATCACCTCCATTGTATCCAGCTGTCTAAGCCGCAGGAGATAACGGCCACTGTCCTGTTCCAGTCTGAGGTGGTGGCGGTGGCGGATCTGCAGCACTGGCTGAACCGGCAGTGCATAGTGAGAAGTCATCCTGACAAGATCTATGATGAGGAGCAGATATGGAATGGAGGATATACACTGAAAATCCAGCTGATACAAGAGAGCGGTGTGACCAGACATCTGCCGCACTCCTACCTGGGCTCAGAGAGGGGGATCTGCTACTACCCTGGTCAGCCACGTCTGTGCCATAGATGTGGGGGCCGGCATCTCGCCATAAACTGCTCTCGTATCACATGCTCATTATGTGGACAGTCAGGTCATACAAAGGACAACTGCACAGGACCCGTCATCTGTAATCTGTGCTCAGAACCAGGGCATACGTTCCGGGATTGCCGGCATGCAGAACACAATAAATATAATGGCCAGACCTCCTCAAAAGTTGTACAGGAAGATGTCACCAGAGGTTCTGATGTCCCAGAAGCTGGTATGGATGAGGACAGAAGTCACAGTATCAGTGAACCTGCTCCAGAGTCTGAGGTACTAACGGATGCTGCACTACTAGGACCACCAGCCACTGAAGAACCACCTAAAGGCCCACCAGCCACTAAAGAAAGACCTAAACCGCCATCAGCCAATATAATAAGACCTAAGCTTCGATCAGCCACTAAAGTAGGGCCTAAAATGCCAGTTGTTAAAGAGAGGCCTAAGGGGTCCAGAAAGCCTGCCACCAAACCAACCAAACATCAGCCCAGTACATCTGTGGAAGCAGTTAGTCCGCCTGCACTGTCCAGTGTGGATGAGGAAGGCTTTGTGACCGTAAAAAGAAAAAATGCATCTGTGGATCCCACCAGAAAAGTCACAACAGTACAGAAAACCTCTGAGCCTCCAGTGCTGGCGATAAGTCCTGGACGTTACAATGTGCTGGGAGAAGACCAAGATGAAGAGTCACAAATGGAGCAAAGTCCTTCATGCGTCTTCGAAAACGTCTCTGATGAGGGGGATCCTGACCCTCCCGTGTCCACAAAGAGATGGGGCACTACAGGTGACAGCAGTGGAAGGAGGAAGAAGACCAAAAAGTCTAAGTGATCAGGATGCGGCTGAGAATAAACTCCATTAATGTGAACAGTGTGAGGACTGTGAGCCGGCGGCAGACGATTTACCAGCGTTTGTCTGACGAGAGATCTGATGTCTTCTTCTTGCAGGAGACGTATTTGAAGAGCAATGCTCATGTGTATGCAGCCAAGAGAGACTGGAGACTTGGGCCGTCATACTGGTCCTTCGGTCTGGAGAGAAATGACGGTGTGGGGGTCCTCTTTAATACCATGAATGTCCAGGTGGACAGAGTCCTGGAGATCTGTCCGGGTCGCTGTCTGATGCTGGACTTTACATTGGACTCCATCCATTATAGAGCGATAAACATTTATGCTCCGCAGACCAGGAAAGAGCGGAGGGAACTATTTGACCACATGAAACCATATTGCTTTACATCTAAAGTATTTATATTGTGTGGGGACTTTAATAATGTGTCCTGTAATGTGGACAGATCCAGCAGTCATAAGCAACTAAGATATGATGAGACGTTCCTTAATAATATAGTCCAGCAGGCCCACCTAGTAGACCCCTATGGGTCTCATCATACCAGTAAGACGTACACTTACCATAAGGGTGGTAATGCCAGTAGGATAGACCGGGTGTATATAAAGAGGGAGGTGAGATGCTCTCAGTACAGGATCAGCCCCCTGGAGTATTCGGACCATTGTATGGTGAGTGTGACGCTGGATCTGGCCCAAGCTGTGGTCTGTGGAAAGGGGTACTGGAAGGTGAACAGCTCTGTGGTCCAAGATCCTCGGTTCAGAGAGGCCTTCACCACATTCTATAATAAACGTAGGACCACCCAGTGTATGTGTGATGACACAGCTGAGTGGTGGGAGATCATGAAGAGTGACATCAAGCAGTTTATTATACGAGCAGCCAGGAGACGTAGTAATATGGATTATATGAGATACACAGCCCTGAGACTGCACCTCAGCCGGCTATACAGCAGGATGAATGGTGGTGAGGAGGTGGACGGACGGAGCGTCAGCCATATAAAGCAGCGGATGAGGGAGCTGCAGTACGATCGCCTCAAGTCTCTCAAGGCGGAGGGACAGTTTGATAGTTGGGGCATCCATAACCCAGATCCCTTTATTGCCTGTAAGAACAGGGTTAGTAAGAAGCTGATCACTGGCTTGTTAGATGAGAATGGGGTGGAGCAGTCTGAGCCGGAGAAAGTCCACAGGATCATTGGGGATTATTATAGAGATCTGTATAAAGGGGCTCATATTAATAAGGATGACATTAAAGCTTATCTGAAGGGGGTGTCCCTACCAACGTTAGACCTGGTGCAGGCAGATAGTATGGCCGATCCCATAACTGAGGATGAGGTGAAGAGGAGCATTGACTCCTTAAAGGCCAACAAGAGCCCAGGACTGGACGGCCTGACCAGCGGGTTTTACAAAGAGTTCAGGGACTTGTTGGCTCCGGACCTGGTGCAGGTCTATAATGATTGCCTCTCTGCAGGGAAGCTTCTACAGTCCCAGTATAGATCTGTTCTGGTTCTCTTAGCAAAGAAGGGAAATCTAAAAGATGTAAGGAACTGGCGTCCACTGTCTTTGCTAAACACTGACTATAAAATCCTGGCCAAGATCTTGTATTATCGGCTGAGTGAGGTGGCGGGTGAGCTGATCATCGCCAACCAGACGTGTGGTGTGAAGGGTCGGACGATAGAGGACTCATTGCTGCTGGTGAGAGAAGCTGTGACGTACATTAACCCCTTAATAACATCTGACGTACTAATACGCGTCTGTGCCCTGGGACTTAAGAGCCAGACCCGTATTGGTACGTCATCGCGATCGCCGCCGGGTGTCAGCTGATTGTCACAGCTGACACCCGGTACTATGTGCAGGGAGCGGTCCTGCACCGCCTCCAGCACATTAACCCCTGCGATGCTGCGATCGAAGTCGATCGCGGCATTGCGGGGGCAAGGGGAGGTGATCGCCGATACTCACCTTGTCTTCCGGCTTCCAGCGCAGTCTGCAAAGGCTTCCCGGGTGTTGCCATGACGACCCGATGTCGTCATGACAACATCCGGGTCACCAGACAGCAGGAAGATTGTTTGGACATGCGCAGTGCATCTCCAAACAATCTTCACACTGTGCACCGCTGATAGCCTGCATGGCATAGGGATGGTGCTGCATTCCTGTGCCATGCAGGCGATCAGAGAAAAAAAAGTGAAAGTCCCAGAGTGGGACAAAGTAATAAAGTGTATAAACTGTCTGAAAGTGGAAAAAAAAAAAAAAAATTGCAAAAATATAAAAAAAAAATAAAAAAAATAATCCACCAAAAATAAAAATATAATGTACCCATCAATAAATATTATTATAAAAAAAAAAAAAAAAAAACAATAAAAGTACACTTATTTGGTATCGCCGCGTCCGGAACAACCTGACCTATAAAACTGTCCCACTAGTTAACCCCTTCAGTGAACACGGTAGAAAAAAAAAAAAAAACGAAGCAAAAAAACAATGCTTTATCACCATACCGCCAAACAAAAAGTGGAATAACACGCGATCAAGAAGACACATATAAATAAAAATGGTACCGCTGAAAACGTCATCTCGTCCCGCAAAAAACAAGCCGCCATACAGCTCCATCAGCCGAAAAATAAAAAAGTTATAGCTCTCAGAATAAAGCGATGCTAAAAAATATTTTTTTCTATAAAATAGCTTTTATTGTGTATAAGCGCCAAAACATAGAAAAATGATACAAATGTGGTACCGCTGTAAACGTACTGACCCGAAGAATAAAGCTACCTTATCAATTTTACCACACGCGGAACAGAATAAAAAAAAAAAAAAAAAAAAAAATTCCTGAATTGTTGGTTTTTGTTTATTCTGCCTCCCAAAAATCGGAATAGAAAGCGATCAAAAAATGTCACGTGCCTGAAAATGGCACCAATAACAACGTCAAGTCATCCCACAAAAAACGAGCCGTCACATGACTGTCTGCCAAAATCTGGAAAAATTATAGCTCTCAAAATATGGCGATGCAAAAACTAGATTTTACAAAAAATGCGTCTTTTAGTGTGTGACAGCTGTCAGTCATAAAAACCCCATATGATTCTGGCATTGCTGTAATCACACCGACCTGAAGAATAAAGTCGTCTAATCACTTATACCGCACAAGGAACGGCGTCAAAAATAAACTCTTGGGCTGGGTTTGGGGCTAGGGTTGTGCTGGGGCTAGGGTTGTGCTATGGTTAGGGTTGTGCTAGGGTTAGGGCTGGGGTTGTGCTAGGGTTAGGGCTGGGGTTGGGATTTTTTTCAAAAGTAAGAAAAAAAGATGACGATATGGCGACTAGTGTTGAGCGCAAGTGCTCGCTACTTGAGTTTGCATCGGGTGCTCTGGTATGCATTGAGTATCATGGGTATTTGAGTGACATGCTCGAGTCTCTGCCCCATATGCTTCGCGGCCAAAAAAACTTTACGGGGATTGCCTGCCATGCACGAGCGATCCCCGCATGTTTTTTTTTGGGTGTCTAATAACCGTGAAACATGCGGAGCAGGGACTCGAGCATGTCACTCGAGCACACGCTGTACATGGTGCATACCTGAGTACCCGATGCAAACTCAAGTAGCGAGCACTTGCGCTCAAGAATAATGACAACTTATTCAATATGATGACCTAATGTAAACAAATTCTGTGCCGTACCTCTGGGTTCAAAATGTTCACTATACACCTTAATAAAATCCTTGAGGGGTATAGTTTCCAAAATGGGGACACTTGTGGGGGAGCTCCACTGTTTAGGCACATCACGGGCTCTCCAAACGCGACATGGTGTCCGCTAACGAATTGAATGGAAAATCGGCTCAAATTGTTAGCGGACGCCATGTTGCGTTTGGAGAGCCCCTGTGTGCCCAAACATTGGAGCTCCCCCACAAGTGACCCCATTTTGGAAACTAGACCCCCAAGGCACCTATCTAGATGCATAGTAAGCACTTGGAACCCCCAGGTGCTTCACAAATTGATTCGTAAAAATGAAAAAGTGAAAAAAAAAACAGATGGTAATCTCGCCTGAAGAAGGAGCCTCTGTGCTCTGAAAGCTTGCATATATATATATTTTCTGGTTAGCCAATAAAGGTATCACCCCAAGAATACTTTTGTCATTTTTGGCATACAAGTATTTACATCGATTTTTCTGGCTAGCACGGTGCCACAATATAACTTTGTATTGTACATCATGATAATGGAAGATACCCCAATGTATCGATCACAGATGGATCTGAAAAACCTCCTGAAGAAACTGGCACAAATGAACAGCGACATTTTCTTTCTATCCAGATGCAAAAAAGAAAACTTAATCCCCAAAGGCCTCATAATAAGGAATCCGACTCAGTTTACCTACAATACTCATTTTTCACAGAAACTTTGCTACAGATCATCTGAGAGACTGCGGAATCACCGCATTGGATTTTTCTACAACAAGAAGAAGAAGAGGACCATCCATAAAGAGATAACTTCTCTACAGGGCCGAATACAAGGACCAGATTCATGTCTAATCAAGGAGACATTACAGGATTTTTACAAAAAATTGCAACATCACCTTATTATCAATAAGAAAAAGAAACTTGACAGACTGAGGAAGAAAGCAGGTCTCAATGTAGTTGAAGGTAAGCCCAATTTACAAAATCATTTTAATACATCGTCCTCTGTTGTGAACCTCTCACAGTATGAGCAAAACACAGGAGAAATGAATGTTTTATCAAAGGGACTAACATTCTGTCCTACAAAACAACTTGATACGGCTCAATTTTGTAGTGATATTGAGGAATTCTTCCGCAGATTACGGCTTAAAGAATTCTCTCACAACCATGCAGATATCACACCACAAGATAATCTGAACAACACATCAAAAAAGAAAAAGAGGACAACCTGGACCCCCAACCTGGGCACAACCAAACTCTAGATCACTACGTAGACTGTTTCCGTAAAAAAGTTAAATCTGACATTTTGGACAGATGCCACAAAGTGCCGCACAATATCAGTATGGAGGAAAGAAAAGCCATACAGTCTTTAAAAGCAAATAACAATATCATCATCAAACCAGCAGACAAAGGAGGAGCTGTAGTCATTATGAACATGTCAGATTACATCCAAGAAGCACACAGACAACTCTTGGATATAAAATACTACACTCCACTTCAGGAAGATCCCACCAAAAAATACACAGAGGAACTAACACATATCATCAATGGGTTTGATTCTACTTCATCCTCACTACTGGAACTAATACCAGACAATCCCCAAACAGGTACCTTCTACATGTTTCCTAAAATACATAAAGGAGGTAATCCTGACAGGCCAATCATTTCTGGCATTGGGACATTAACGGAAAATATCTCAGGCTGGGTGGAGAACATTCTGAAACCCCTGGTGAGACGCACACCCAGCTATATCCAGGACACCACGGATAGCCTCTGCAAACTGTCAGCTCTCGGCCCACTTCCGGAGGACACAATACTAGCCACCATGGATGTAGAGTCTCTCTACTCCAACATTCCTCATGAGGATGGGATTGTAGCAAGCAAACATTTCCTACAAAAAAACAATCTGGCTACAGAACCAACTCTGCAATTCATCAGGTTTGTGCTCCATCACAATTATTTCTCCTTTGGGAACAATTTATACCAACAATGTATGGGTAGCGACATGGGAAGCAAAATGTCCCCACAATATGCAAACCTATTTATGGCTAAACTACAGGAGGAGTTTTTGTCATCTTGCTCTATTAAACCTCTAGCATACTTCCGCTACATTGATGATCTGCTAATAATCTGGACAGGCTCAAAAGATGATCTGCTGACCTTCCACGATAACTTCAACAGGTTCCACCCAACCATCAAGCTCACCCTCAACTTCTCAAAATCCCAAATACATTTTCTGGACATGACCATATACATCAAAGACAACACCATACAGACATCAATTTACCATAAGCCCACAGGACTAGAGATGAGCGTTGTTCTACTCGAACTGTTCGCCAATCTCAAATTCGAGCTGTTTTGGGCGGTGTTCGAGCCGTTCGGCGAACACGAACAATTTGAGAAAAATTCGGCTGTTCGAGGTTATGTTTGATAACTGTTCGTGCACCAAAATCATAACTGGATTTTTTCTCAGTAATGATGAAAATTAATGTTAATACGCAGTTTGAGTGTACAGCAGGGCGGGGGGAGGGGCAGGGGATGGATCTCTGCAGGAACAATGAAGATCTCCATTTTTTTTTTCTCTTTCCCGCATTTACAGTGGGGAGGTGCAATCTGTCAGCCTATCAGCAGCGCACACACGGAGCGAAGTGCTTTTTTTCACACAAGCAAGGGCATGTGTCATTGGCTGTGTATGTCACATGTCCTTGCCCTATAAGACCAAGCCATTTTCCCCGTCGCCACCATTTTCTCACTGCTGCAGCTGCGTGTTAGACGGCACCGCTGTTGCTGTGTGTGCTATACCTTGTTAATTTCAAGCCAATTTTCGCACAAATCTACAGATAGCTTGGGAGTAGGGAATAGTTGTGATTGCAGTCCTTTTAAGGACTAGGTTACAGCATTTCCTACGACTTTTATCAGGCAGGTCTGTGCTCTTAAATAGATAGATTGTGGGAGTAAAGACTAATTGTAATTGCAGTCCTTTTCAGGACTAGGTTACATCAGTTCCTATCAGTTTTTGCCAGGCAGGTCTGTGCCAGTGCTGTGCAAGTTTTTTTCACAGCATTTGGCTGAATCTAGCAAAGCTAATCCTTTTTGGCCTATTGCAGAGTGTGTTAGTCAGTGGAGTAGCCTATCTGTGTTGCAAGATATACCACCTGTGTATAGAATACCAATTTTTTTACTGCACCTAGTGAAGTAAAATCTTTTCGCCATAGCATCATTCTATTAGTCCATCTATACTGACCTCCATCAGGTTGCAAATTAAATATAATTTTTTTCTGCATCTAGCTCTGAAAAAATATTGGGCTTCTAGCTGTGTGTGGGACTTGTTGTATTAATCCATCTATACTGACCTCCATCAGGTTGCAAACTAAATATATTTTTTTCTGCATCTACCTCTGAAAAAATATTGGGCTTCTAGCTGTGTGTGGGACTTGTTCTATTAATCCATCTATACAGACCTCCATCAGGTTGCAAACTGAATATATTTTTTTCTGCATCTACCTCTGAAAAAATATTGGGCTTCTAGCTGTGTGTGGGACTTGTTCTATTAATCCATCTATACAGACCTCCATCAGGTTGCAAACTGAATATATTTTTTTCTGCATCTACCTCTGAAAAAATATTGGGCTTCTAGCTGTGTGTGGGACTTGTTCTATTAATCCATCTATACAGACCTCCATCAGGTTGCAAACTGAATATATTTTTTTCTGCATCTACCTCTGAAAAAATATGTGGCCTTCTAGCAGTGTGTGGGACTTTCTCTATTAGTCCATCTATACTGACCTCCATCAGGTTGCAAACTGAATATAATTTTTTTCTGCATCTAGCTCTGAAAAAATATTTGGCCTTCTAGCAGTGTGTGGGACTTTCTCTATTAGTCCATCTATACTGACCTCCATCAGGTTGCAAATTAAAAATAATTTTTATCTGCATCTACAGTACCTCTGAAAAAATATTTGGGCTTCTAGCTGTGTGTGGGACTTGTTCTATTAGTCCATCTATACTGACCTCCATCAGGTTGCAAATTGAATATCATTTTTATCTGCATCTAGCTCTGAAAAAATATTTGGCCTTCTAGCAGTGTGTGGGACTTTCTCTATTAGTCCATCTATACTGACCTCCATCAGGTTGCAAATTGAATATAATTTTTATCTGCATCTAGCTCTGAAAAAATATTTGGCCTTCCAGCAGTGTGTGGGACTTTCTCTATTAGTCCATCTATACTGACCTCCATCAGGTTGCAAACTGAATATATTTTTTTCTGCATCTACCTCTGAAAAAATATTGGGCTTCTAGCTGTGTGTGGGACTTGTTCTATTACTTCATCTATACAGACCTCCATCAGGTTGCAAACTGAATATATTTTTTTCTGCATCTACCTCTGAAAAAATATGTGGCCTTCTAGCAGTGTGTGGGACTTTCTCTATTAGTCCATCTATACTGACCTCCATCAGGTTGCAAACTGAATATAATTTTTTTCTGCATCTAGCTCTGAAAAAATATTTGGCCTTCTAGCAGTGTGTGGGACTTTCTCTATTAGTCCATCTATACTGACCTCCATCAGGTTGCAAATTAAAAATAGTTTTTATCTGCATCTACAGTACCTCTGAAAAAATATTTGGGCTTCTAGCTGTGTGTGGGACTTGTTCTATTAGTCCATCTATACTGACCTCCATCAGGTTGCAAATTGAATATAATTTTTATCTGCATCTAGCTCTGAAAAAATATTTGGCCTTCTAGCAGTGTGTGGGACTTTCTCTATTAGTCCATCTATACTGACCTCCATCAGGTTGCAAATTGAATATAATTTTTATCTGCATCTAGCTCTGAAAAAATATTTGGCCTTCTAGCAGTGTGTGGGACTTTCTCTATTAGTCCATCTATACTGACCTCCATCAGGTTGCAAACTGAATATATTTTTTTCTGCATCTACCTCTGAAAAAATATTGGGCTTCTAGCTGTGTGTGGGACTTGTTCTATTACTCCATCTATACAGACCTCCATCAGGTTGCAAACTGAATATATTTTTTTCTGCATCTACCTCTGAAAAAATATGTGGCCTTCTAGCAGTGTGTGGGACTTTCTCTATTAGTCCATCTATACTGACCTCCATCAGGTTGCAAACTGAATATAATTTTTTTCTGCATCTAGCTCTGAAAAAATATTTGGCCTTCTAGCAGTGTGTGGGACTTTCTCTATTAGTCCATCTATACTGACCTCCATCAGGTTGCAAATTAAAAATAGTTTTTATCTGCATCTACAGTACCTCTGAAAAAATATTTGGGCTTCTAGCTGTGTGTGGGACTTGTTCTATTAGTCCATCTATACTGACCTCCATCAGGTTGCAAATTGAATATAATTTTTATCTGCATCTAGCTCTGAAAAAATATTTGGCCTTCTAGCAGTGTGTGGGACTTTCTCTATTAGTCCATCTATACTGACCTCCATCAGGTTGCAAATTAAAAATAATTTTTATCTGCATCTACCTCTGAAAAAATATTTGGGCTTCTAGCTGTGTGTGGGACTTGTTCTATTACTCCATCTATACTGACCTCCATCAGGTTGCAAACTGAATATATTTTTTTCTGCATCTACCTCTGAAAAAATATGTGGCCTTCTAGCAGTGTGTGGGACTTTCTCTATTAGTCCATCTATACTGACCTCCATCAGGTTGCAAACTGAATATAATTTTTTTCTGCATCTAGCTCTGAAAAAATATTTGGCCTTCTAGCAGTGTGTGGGACTTTCTCTATTAGTCCATCTATACTGACCTCCATCAGGTTGCAAATTAAAAATAATTTTTATCTGCATCTACAGTACCTCTGAAAAAATATTTGGGCTTCTAGCTGTGTGTGGGACTTGTTCTATTAGTCCATCTATACTGACCTCCATCAGGTTGCAAATTGAATATAATTTTTATCTGCATCTAGCTCTGAAAAAATATTTGGCCTTCTAGCAGTGTGTGGGACTTTCTCTATTAGTCCATCTATACAGACCTCCATCAGGTTGCAAACTGAATATAATTTTTATCTGCATCTAGCTCTGAAAAAATATTTGGCCTTCTAGCAGTGTGTGGGACTTGTTCTATTAGTCCACCTATACTGACCTCCATCAGGTTGCAAATTCAAAATAATTTTTTGTCTGCATCTAGCTCTGAAAAAATATTTGGCCTTCTAGCAGTGTGTGGGACTTTCTCTATTAGTCCATCTATACTGACCTCCATCAGGTTGCAAACTGAATATTTTTTTTTCTGCATCTACCTCTGAAAAAATATTGGGCTTGTAGCTGTGTGTGGGACTTGTTCTATTAATCCATCTATACAGACCTCCATCAGGTTGCAAACTGAATAAAAAAATTTTCTGCATCTACCTCTGAAAAAATATTTGGGCTTCTAGCTGTGTGTGGGACTTGTTCTATTAGTCCATCTATACTGACCTCCATCAGGTTGCAAATTGAATATAATTTTTTTCTGCATCTAACCCAGCCAATAGTTTTGGCCTAATACCACAGTTTGGCCACTCAGCTCTGCTCGGTTCCCATCCATTGTTTTTTTGTGCAAACAACTCCAGAGTTGTGAATTAGTTAACCACCAAAATGAGTGGAAAAAGGCCTGCTGCTGGTGGAAAGGGGAATAGGCGTGTTGGGAAGGGGAAAAAAGGTTGTGTCCGTGGGGTAGGTGTTAAAGCAACAGTAACATCTGCAGAAGAAAGACCATCTTCCAGCCAAACTAAAATGTCTACTTTTAGCGGACAATGTGATAAGATCCCTTTCTTACGGCCACGCCAATCGCTACAAATTCCAGATGAGGCACAAAAACAGCAGGTGCTTCAACGGATATCAAGTGCTCCTTTAAGTGGGCTCTCCTCCACATCAACTTCAACATCACAAATACTCCAGTCCTCAAAGGTGTCACCCCAATCGCACTTGCTTCCTCACAGCTCCCAAATCTCCAGCTGCCCGTCTGAGTATGAGGTAGAACAGATGGTTGAGTCTGCAGAGCTGTTTACTCATACTATAGCCTGGGAATCAGAGGTCGACTCCAGCGCTTCTGTGAATCCAGACGAGGAAATAATCTGCACTGATGCCCAGAATCTTTGAGTCGGATCCAGGACCAGACGCAGAAGGTTCTGACCATAATGTAGACCCTCATTCCCAAACTGTAACTCCTGTTGGTGGAGACAATGAGGAAGACGATGATAAGACTCAAATACCTGATTGGAGCGACAACTTTAGTTTTTTGTCAGGGCAGGAACAGGTTGGCTCTGAGGACGACGGGTGTGATAACGCACAGGGTGATGATGATGAGGTTGGAGATCCCACTTACTGTCAACCCACAGTCAGCCAAGAGATGAGGTCAGCAGAGGAGGTGGAGGAAGATGCTAGTGACGACGAGGTCAGGTTGCGCCTTCCTGGACAGAGACGTAGTACTGGAAGCACGTCAACAACTGCATCCTCAAACACAACTCTGCCTCTCACCACAAGTCGTGGTGGCTCTTCAGGTCGCATGGGTGCTAAGCCTTGCATAGCCTGGGCATTTTTTCAGATCGATAAAGATGACCCAACTCGTGTTATCTGTAACATTTGTCAGCAAAAGCTAAGTAGAGGCCAAAAAATACATAGTTTGAGTACTTCATGCATGAACCGGCACATGGACATGAAGCATAAGTTGCAGTGGGAAGCTCAGTGTGCTACAATGCGGCCTAGCCGGCCGGGCCAACCACCGTCTGCCATATCTTGTGCATCCGCAGCCTCTTCATCCTCTGTGACTGGGGGGACAGCAGTCACACCTGTTTTGGGGTGCAGACCTGCCACCTCTTTACCCGCAACAGCCAGCGTGATTGGCAGGTCATCATTTTCTTTGGAGGTGGTAACACCAGCTGGTGTTGAGCGCTGTCCGACATCGATAGCACCACCTTTGGATCAAGGCAACCTAACATGTCCGTCTGCATCTTCCTCACAGACCGGCAGTTTGCCGGGGACACCCTTATCAACCCCGTCTAAGCACAATAGCCAGCCCTCGGTCCCTCAGATGTGGACAAGTAAAAGACCATTTCCTCGTAGCCATGAGAAAGCTAAGAGGTTGAATTTCACCATCTGCAAGCTCTTGGCTACAGAAATGCTGCCTTTCCGCCTGGTGGACACAGAGGATTTTCGAGACCTTATGTCCGTCGCAGTGCCCCAGTACCAGATGCCCAGTCGGCACTACTTCTCAAAGAAAGGTGTGCCTGCGCTCCACCAGCATGTCGCACACAACATCACCGCTTCTTTGAGAAACTCTGTGTGTGACAGGGTGCATTTCACCACAGACACTTGGACGAGTAGGCATGGACAGGGGCGTTACATGTCGCTGACTGGGCACTGGGTAACTATGGTGACAGCAGGACAAGGGGCTGCTGTCCAAGTCTTGCCGTCCCCACGAGTTGTGCGTCAATCCTCTTTATGTCAAAGTTCCTCCACTGCTTCTGCCTCCTCAACCTCCTCTCGGTCTTCCACCTGCACCCAAAGCCTGTCTGGTCATGCCACAAGCTTTCTAACTGCGCAGAAGGGATCCTGCACACCTCCTTACTATGCTGGCAGTAGGGCTCAACGTCATCAGGCGGTTTTTACATTGAAATGTCTGTGAAATGTGAGTCACACAGCTGAGGAGTTGTGGTCAGCTCTGGAGAACCAATTTCATGAATGGTTGTCTCCACTGGACCTGAAACCAGGGAAGGCCGTGTGCAACAATGCTGCAAACCTGGGTGCGGCCCTTCGCCGGGGCAATGTCACACACGTGCCTTGTATGGCTCACGTGTTGAACCTGGTTGTCCAGCAATTTTTAGCCCACTATCCCAGACTAGATGGCCTTCTGCAGAGGGCACGGTCGCTGTGTGCTCACTTCCGCCGTTCGCATCCCGCAGCTCAGCGACTTACATCTCTACAGAAGTCGTTGGGCCTGCCACTTCACCGGCTAAAATGCGATGTGCCTACCCGGTGGAATTCAACTCTGCACATGTTGCAGCGACTGTGACAGCACCGACAAGCCCTGGTGCAATACGTTCTGACGTATATCCTGGGCCAACGAGATCCAGAGGTGGGGCAAATCATGCTGGAGGAGTGGTCTCAGATCAGGGACCTATGCACCCTTCTGCACAGTTTTGAAATGGCGACGAAGATGTTTAGTGCTGACGATGCCATTATCAGCATGACTATTCCGGTGATTTACATGCTGGAGCACATGTTAAACAGAATTCGGAGTCAGGTGGTGGCACAAGAGGAGGTGGAGGAAGTAGAGGAGGAGGAGTTGTATGCGGAAGGGCTAACATCTGCAAGGTCCAGACGGTCGGCAGCACCAAGGCGGCAGGCATGTGAGGGTGGGGGAGATGGTTTTACCAGGGCGCATGGTAGCAGCCAAACTAGTGAGGAAGGTGCAGGAGCCCAGGAAGAAGTGGAGGACGAACTGATGGAAGACTCATCAGATGAGGGAGACCTTGATCACATTTCTGTTGTGCGAGGTTGGGGGGAGAGGACAGAGGAAGGAAGCATGATTGTTACCTCGCCACCAACACAACAGGGACTTGGTGCTCCTGGATGCGCAACACACATGAGTGCCTTCTTGCTGCACTACCTGCAACATGACCCTCGAATTGTGAGAATTAGAAATAATCCTGACTACTGGGTTGCCACACTGTTAGATCCCCGGTACAAAAGTAAATTTGCAGAAATTATTCCTGCCATAGAAAGAGATGCACGCATGCAGGAGTATCAGCAGAGACTGTTGCAGAATCTTACATGTGCTTTTCCACAAAATACCAGTGGTGCACGTAGTGAATCTCACAGTTCCAACTTGCCAACCGTGGGACCGTCAAGTGTTCAGCACTCAAACCGTAACAGAACCACAGTATCTGCTGGTAACATCAATTTTGCGGAATCATTTCACCACTTTTTTAGCCCATCCTTTGCAAGGCCACAGGAGACAAGAAGTCTGACACATAGTCAACGCCTAGAGACGATGGTACAGGAGTATCTCCAAGTAAACATTGAAGCCACGACTGTGTCACTGGACCCTTGCTCTTTTTGGGCTTCCAATCTGGATAAATGGCTGGAGCTAGCCACTTACGCCTTGGAGATCTTGTCATGCCCCGCAGCCAGCGTTCTGTCTGAACGTGTGTTCAGCGCTGCTGGTGGTGTGCTGACAGATAAGCGCACGCGGCTCTCCACTGATAATGTAGACAGACTCACGTTCATAAAGATGAACAAATCATGGATCCGAAACGACTTTTCTACCCCTGTGTCATCCCGGGGAGAGTAAAAGCTTGATGATTGGTTAAAATCACCCTACCAACCGTTTTAAGCTTTCAAATTACTAAGCATGTTTATCTGTATCTTGGCTGGAAAATAATTTGGGCTTTGTAGCAGTGTGCAGCACTGATTCTATTAGGCCATCTATAATAAGCTCCACCAGATTTAAAATTACTAATCATGTTTATCTGTATCTTGGCTGGAAAATAATTTGGGCTTTGTAGCAGTGTGCAGCACTGATCCTATTAGGCCATCTATACTAAAGCTTCACCAGATTTAAAATTAACAATAATTTTTAGCTGCATCTAGCCCGGAAAATAATTTTGGGGCTCCGAGATGCGCAAGACACATAAGTGCCTTCTTGCTGCACTACCTGCAGCATGACCCTCATATTGTCAGAATTCGAAGTAATCATGACTACTGGGTTGCCACACTCTTAGATCCCCCAAACTTTTCGATCAACCTTTTCATTTTAATAAAGACCAAAAAAATGGTCATTTTTGAAATTATAAGCATTAGCAGGTTGTTAGAAACTGAAATCAAACAGTTTTCAACTCAAAACTTTATTCTAGGTGATGTTACATTTTCACATAGGACCCCTTGTTCGAAAGGAGCTTCTGAACTCTCTCGTCCATTGAATTTGTCAGGTTTTGGATGGTTTCTGCTTCAATTGTTTTGCATGAGGACAGAATACCCTCCCAGAGCTGTTGCTTAGATGTGAACTGCCTCCCGCCATCATAGACACTCCTTTTAATGATGCTCCAAAGGTTCTGAATGGGGTAGAGGTCAGGGGAGCATGGGGTCACACCATAAGTTTGTCCCCTTTTATGCCCATATCAGCCAGAGATGCAGATGTTTTATGTGCAGCATGAGATGGTGCATTATCATGCAAAAAAATGATCTTGCTGTGAAATACACGGTTCTTCTTCTTGAACCATGGCAGGAAGTGCTGTTTGAGAAAATCCACATACATTATGGAGTTCATCTTTAGCGCCTTCAGGGATCCTAAAGGGGCCGACAATCTCTCTCCCCATGATTCCAGCCCAAAACATTACTCCACCTCCTCCTTGTTGGCGCTGTAGCCGTGTTTACGTGGGGTGTCCATCAACCAGCCATCCTCCACTCCATCCATCTGGACCATCGAGCGCTGCACGGCACTCATCCGTGAACAAAACAGTTTTGAAATCAGTCTTCATGTAATGTTTGGCCCACTGGAGCCGTTTCTGCTTGTGTGAAGTGGATAGAGGAGGTCGACAGGATGGCGTATGCACAGCTGCAAACCTCTGAAGGACCCTGCATCTTGTTGTTCGGGGGACGTTGGAGGCACCAGCAGCTTCAAAAACTTGTCTGCTGCTATGACAAGGCTTTTTTGCCGCTGCTCTTTCAACCTGACGTAATTGCCTGTAGGAAAGAGTCCTCAATTTGCCCTTATCAGCACGCACACGTGTGTACTGTGAATCAGCTACATACTTCTTGATTGCCAAGACACTTCATCCTGATCATCGCACAATGTTGATTGTAGTCATGCCTTGACCTAAACACTCCACAATTTGTTGCTTCTCAGCAGCCGACACATCCTTTTTCTTTCCCATTTTGGCAGAAAATGTAGGCTGCTTAATAATGTGAGACAGCCTTCTTAAGTAGTCTTGCCTTTCATTGGACACACCTGCCAAACTAATTAGCACAGGTGTCTGCAATTGCTTACAGTGATATAAAGAGCCCTGACACACATCACCATCAATGAGTTTAACTGACAAACAAACAAATTCTTACCTTATCACTCCTAAACACTTTTTGCATAATAATTTGGAACACAGTGTACATGTGCTTTTCCACAAAACACCAGTGGTTCACGTAGTGAATCTTACAGTTCTAACTTGCCAACCGTGGTCTGTATGGAGTTGTTCAATAAAGGGCCCAAAATTAAGATAACATAGATGGGAGAGGTCTCTATGAATAGGAATTCCTAAGTATTTGATACCCTGTGAGGGCCAGGCAAAGGGAAAGTTGGACTGGATGGAATCCTATATGGATTTGGGGAGGGAGACATCGAGGGCCTCAGACTTCGCTGCATTGATTTTAAAATTTGACCATGTAACAAAGTGATCTATTTCAGCCATAACAGCATGGATGGATATATGTGATTGAGTGATATATACTAGGACATCATCAGCAAATAGAGAGCACTTGTACTCGGTGCCTTCCACCTAATATTGGGGTTATGACGAATTGATGAGAGCAGGTGCTCCGTCACTAGGATGTATAAGAGAGGGGACAGAGGACATCCCTGCCTTGTCCCATTGGTGATTGTGAAAGGTGATGAAAATGTTCTGACGCGCCCCCTGGGCCTTGGGACACCCGGAGCCGGACCCTTTTTGGTGGATGCTGGTGGTTGTAGTCTCCGTGGCGGCGACCCGGTTCCGTGGCTCAGGGCGGTCAAACCAGTGGCGGAACTATTTATGTGGTTTTGATGTTTAAATATCCGACTACGCCACCCGTGGATTGCGGTCAGAGTGAACCGCCGCTCCAGGGCAGACCGCTGAGGCTGGTGTTGTGGGTGCAGCAGAGCGTAGCATAACTCCCCACGGGAGGAGTATAGCCTCAGGGCAGTGTATGCGGAGAATGGGGGTGATGGTGCAGGGCAGCAGCAGTAACGACACGGAGTCAGTGATGCAGTCCAGGGCCTTTACTCACAGTTCTTATTATCCAGACCACGTCTGCAGGTAACGGCTGCCCACGTCGTACTGTGCTCACCAGGTGAGGGGCTCAGACAACTCCCAGATAACTTTGGAGCGCTTCACAGGACCCCCTTTGTGTGTCCTTTGTCTGGCCTTTCTTACCAACCCTTCTGTCCGGCTGCCTCGGGCCTCCTCTTGGTAAACTTGGCGCCAGTTTCCCTGACCCTATGTGGTGCCTTCCTAGCGGGTGTAGCGAGGGGCTGCGCCACATAAAATGTCACAGCCTCCTGTTTCTAGCTGAGGGTCGTTTCCTGCCTCCACTAGTTTCGGGGACCGGTCTCCCCCTTTGGCCTGACCCCTCCACGCAGGTGGATTCGGGCGTGCGGTGGCGACTGACTCGCCCGTCCGCACCCCTGGGATCCCTTCGTTCCTCGTTCCTGGAGCCTTCTCCGCTCCTCTTCCTTCCTTCTCCCTCTTCCAGGCCTGGGCCTCTGTTACTAGGCCCGCCTCCGGAGCAGAGCTCATGCAGAGCCCCTGCTCCCTGCCACTTCTGCTCAGACTTCTCTGCACTGAACTAAGATGGTGCCCACCTTTTATACTCCCTTCTCAATGCACCCAGGAACTGCTTCCTCCCTGCTCCTGCACTACAGGGTTCCCCTTCCTCAGTGTTCCCTCCCCCCACTCCAGCCAGGGACAGGGACTGTCGTGCCCATCTCAGGGGCATATTGGTCGCCCTGCCCCACGGCAATGTGGTGTAATGCATGCAGGTGTCGGGTCCTGATCCACACTACATCCTTACCTGAGAGTGAGATATCACACCTCTGGGTGAGGTGCAATACCTCTGTAGCAACCGAGCCCTCAGGGTGCTACAGTTCCATTTATCTTCAGCCTAGGTGACGTATTGCGATACAGGGCCGTGATTTTGGCTATAAAAGGGTCCCCTAGACCCCTACCCCAAGCTTTTTAAGAGAATCATATATGGCGTGCCAGGAGACTCTATGGAATGCTTTCTCAGCATCCAACGAGAGTATCTAATTACAAATTTTTAATTGCATCTAGCCCAGGAAATACTTTGTGCCTAGTAGCAGTGTCTGCTAGTCAGCGGATTATCCTGGCTGTTAAGCAAGCTACACCACCTGTAGTTTGGACACTTATTTTTTTCAAAGGAAATGCTTCGGGACCACGGGATACTCAGTGAAGAGCATCAGGAGGCACCCCAAGGCATAGGGGCTGGGACTGGCAGTAGGATACCTTGCGGTGGACCGCCGAGCTCGATCCTTATAAAAGCTTTTTAACTGCAGCAGCTTTAGTGGACGCTACTGGAGCTGGAATTACGCGGCTGCTTGCATGAGACTTGCCCTCCAATAGATCCTTGTAAATGGATTTAAAGTGTATTCATTCAAATTAGAGAGACAATTTAAATTAAAAAGCTTAGAGCTGCCTCCACCACAGGGGGGCTCGCTCGACCCACCAGCGGACAGGCACCAGTATTGGGAGAGGGGGGCTGGCCGTCAGGGTTCACCGCGGCTCTGGCACAAACCCGGCGACGCGGAGGTGGCATGGGCAGGAGCGGACTGAACGTGTCGGCTTCTCACTTTTTGGATTTTAGAAGGGCATGACATGCCTATATCTGTGTCTCCCCCTCCTTTTACTCCTCCACCTCTTTTCTTTTCGCATGACTATATGTACTTGTCACTTTTCCATGTGTTAGTTGTGTCTTCTGAGCAGTTTGTCAGCTTTTGGACACCTTTGAAGGTGTTTTCTATGTGTTTCTATGTGTTTTTGTTTGCCTGCCATTGGTTTTAACGGTGTTCGAAGGTGTTCGACGAACAGTTCGGCGAACACACGGGTGTTCGACGAACCGAACCGAACTCGAACACTACGGGGGTGGCTCAACACTACACAGGACGTCCAGCATATCTTAGATGGAACAGCTTTCATCCAAGACACACAAAAAAATCCATCATCTACAGTCAAGCTCTGAGGTACATTCGAATCTGTTCAGACAGCAAGGACAGAAAACTGCAGCTACTATCCCTGAGGAATACATTCCTACAACAAGGATCCCATCCACTGGTAATAGATGAACAAATTCACAGAGCTACAAGGATACCAAGAAGTAGCCTCCTGGATTACAGACAAAGGGAGGACAACAACAGGCTTCTCTTGTGGTCACATACAACTCCCACATGAACATCCTAAGGAAAATTGGTGCTGATCTCCAACCCATATTCCACAGAGACCACAAACTGAAAGAAATATTCCCAGAACTACCACTTCTCTCCTACAAACAGCCCCCTAACTTAAGGAATCTCCTTGTCAGAAGTGTCCTCTGATCACCATCAGTGACGGGCACATTCCCATGTAAAAACAAAAAATGCAAAACTTGTACCCACATATCACCATCAAATACAGTCTGTATACCTAACACAAATCAGGACTACAAAATCATGGATGTCTTTTCATGTACATCCTCCAGTGTGGTGACATGATACAATGTACAAGGTGTCCGGAAGGAGTTTATATTGGAGAAACGATGCAAAAACTGCAAACAAGAATGAATTTACACAGACACACAATTAAGAATGAACAGGACACACCTGTGGGAAAACATTTCTCTGGCCGGGGACACTGTATGAAAGATCTAAAAGTTTTAATACTAAAAGGTCACTTCAAGGGCAACAGAGAAAGAAAAATTTGGGAATTCAAATTGATAAGGATGTTCAATTCACTGACAACAGAACTAAATATAACACCTGGCTTTATGACTCACTACATGGACACAATTCACACCTCCAGATAATTAAACATTCCCAAGGCCTCTCATTTTGCAAAAAAAAAAAAAACAACTAATTTGCTCTCCCTAACTTATCTGTAGGAGACATCACAACTTACACCTCATGAACAAATGTCTTGTTGTAACATCTCTCAAATGCTGTGCCTTTTGTCTCATGAATTCATTTGTAATCTTGCCTGAAGAAGGAGCCTCTGTGCTCTGAAAGCTTGCATATATATATATATAATTTCTGGTTAGCCAATAAAGGTATCACTCCGAGAATACTTTTGTCATTTTTGGCATACAAGTATTTACATCGATTTTTCTGGCTATCACGGTGCCACAATATAACTTTGTATTGTACATCAAACAGTGTTAGAAAGTTCAGAAAATTCCATTTTGCAATGATTAAAGTTCCGTTGTGAATTTTAGCGTGACTGGACCGTTCTTACGGAAATGTTTCCTGCCTCCTTCACTTAGATTCAGATCATACAGATAGTCAGACACCGCATTATCTCTGATACTATGGCCGATACAGCGCACATATAGATTATACTATAGAGTCCAAAAGTTTTGCTTTTTTTTTTTTAAAATGTGATAACTTCTGTCTGGTTGTTGTGATGTAATTTCCCTGGTGAGGAATTGAAAGTGCATGAAGTTGTCATCATACAAGACCTTAATTGTAACCAAAATGCTTTTGAATATCATTCATATTCTCTGAAACAAGACCAAGAAAGGAAAAATTCTGCTGGGGTATGTAAACTTTTGAGCACAACTGTATCCTTGTTCATGGTAGCATTCATATTTCCATCAATTCTATGCCAAGGGCCAATGGCAGATGCAGAAAAGCAGCCCAAAACCATGAGATTGCCGCCACCATGTTTCACTGTATGCGTTTGGTACCTTACATCATTACGTTTTCCAACTCTGCAGTATATACAGTGCTGCCATCACTACCAAACAGATTGAACTTGGATTCAACCGACCCCAACACCTTAGACCAATCTGTCTCTTTCCGTTGTCTGTGTTCTTTGGCAAACACAAGTTGGACCTTCCGGTTCTTTGCAGAGATGAAAGGCTTCTTGACTGGAACTCGTGCATTCAGCCCTACTGCTTAGTCGTCGCGACTCACTTTGACCCCATATTCTTTGTTCATTTTGTGGACATCAGATACTGACTTTTTCTTTATAATGTGATCAACTCTGGAGGAAGTTCTCCTTGGTCGTCCACTTCTAGGTTTGTCGGCTGTTCCAGAACCTTCTTTTTCTTTCTTTAATATATCTGACACTTGACTCTGAGAACAGGTGAATTCCATAGCTGCCTCTTTATGGCTTTTCCCTGACTTCACTCCCAGAATAATAAGCTTCCTGACATCTGGTGATAAATTTGGCTTTGTCTCTGCCATGTTTTTAACCTTAAAACGCAAAAAAAAAAATTTAGGCAAAATTCGACTGCCCATAACAAAATATGCAAAACATTTGGCCCAGCAAATGTTGAAAACTAACACATAAAGGGATAAAACAATGTCCAACACAATTTTTGTCCTGATAGCTGACAATCATTTGCTTCCAGTTAACTAAAATCACCAGAAAAATGGCCTCACAACAACCAAACAGAAGCAATCACAATTTAAAAAAAAAATGCTAAACTTTTGGTGGCTACTGTATTCATACAGTCAGGTTTAGCTGAGCTGCCTTTATCATTTGGCACAAAGTACAGTATCACAACATTTAATGTGGCTGCAGGGAAACTAGGCTGTACTTTTGGAGATGCATATAAAAATATTTTTGGTTTTGTCACTCGGCCTCAAAAAATTTAGTTACATATCTGGTAAAAATCCCTGAGCTCTCCTGAACCCTGCTGCTTTTTTGCCGTTTTGCACTGCGTCGCTCCATTGCAGAGATACTCACATTTGTTGCTTTCGGAGTGCAGTATGTGAAATCTCTGCTTTGCAGTCCAACTTTGCATTTTTTCAGTCTTATTTGGGAGTGCGCACTTTCAGCCCTCCCTCCAAGACGCTGCCAATGATCACATGCTCGACTACTAGATCTTCTCCTGATCTGTGGAAGCAGAGAAGAAACAGCCCGTTGCACTACAAGCAGAGATTTCACATGCAGTGCTCCAAAAGACGCAAATGTGAATATCTCTGCAATGGAGCGACGCAGCGAAAAACGGAAAAGAGCTGCAGAATCGGGGGAGCTCAGGGACTTTTACAAGGTATTTAAGGAATCACCCTGTAAGAATTGAATTTTATCGTTCTGGGTCCAATTACTGGAAAGTGGATTGTATTATGTGTTGTGCACAGATATTACTCAGTATTGCAGGGTCTGATTACTGCACACTGGGGTCAGGTGGCTTTAGTGGTCCTATCACTGTCTTATTACAGTTTTTGTGGAGCATTATATGGCGGCACACGCAGTTTGGTACATGTGATGGGTCTCCTAACCATTTTCCTTCTGTATTTTTTTACAGAGAAGGACGGGAAGGCTTTCCATCCAACCTACGAGGAGAAGCTGAGGCTGGTGGCTGTGTACAAACAAGTCCTCCTGGGACCGTACAACCCCGACACGTGCCCCGAAGTCGGCTTCTTCGATGTCCTGGGCAACGATAGGAGGTAACGAACGTCGTGTGGTTTGTTTCACTGTATCACATTCCTATAAAAAAGTAGCCACTTTGTAAATAGCCTAACGTTTTCTTACCGTTTTGTATACACAGCACTGATGCAGATCTGTGTGTCTCCATGGTTACAGACTACACTACATATGTAGTCTGATCCTGCCATTGTATATTTTTCACCACTAAAGTAGCCGTCAGTGACTGCAGGGTGAACCTCATTACCATGAGCATTTATGGGAGCTGTGTACGCAAAACGGCAACAGATTTTCCATCATGGGCATGCATCGATCTGATGTGTCCAAAAAAAAAAAATAGGAATTGAAATGCAAAGTTTAATAGAAAACTGCAGACTGTTTCTTGCATAAAACTGAACGACGACGCGTTTCTAACCTCTTCATAGAAGCCTTTGCTCCCTCTGAGTGTCGTTCACACACTGTCGTCTTTCTCACAGGAAAGAATGGGCGGCCCTGGGCAACCTGAGCAAGCAGGAAGCCATGACGGAGTTTATCACCCTCCTGAACAGATGCTGCCACCTCTTCTCCACATACGTCACATCCCATAAAATAGAGAAAGAAGAGCAGGAGAGAAAAAGGTACTAATCCCTACAATCCGTACATCCGGCATCGGTGGGGCACGGTAACTGCTGGTTTCCTCCAGAAACAGCGCCACACGTGTCCACAGGCTGTGCCTGGTATTGCAGCTCAGTACTATTAAAGTGAGTGGGGCTGAGCGGCAAGGTGACGCACAACCTGCAGACAGGTACCTGAAAACAACTCCAGCACTAATAGTTACTGGAGACGTTCTTAAAGGGACCGCTCTGCAGATTGTGCAGTGAACCCACCCCAACTCTACCAGAAGAGGCGCTGGTGATGCTGATAGATAGGAGATGGTTTGCAGCGGTTTTCTATGGATGCCGGACCTGGGTCCTGCAAATCTTTCTGCTCCAGTCTATAGCAGAGGTTAGCGGCAGTCGCTATCTCACAAGATAGATGATGATCGACATCTGGGTCACGTTTTTCCACACTTAAAGGGGTTGTCTGTTAGTTTAAAGGAGCTTTCTGTTTCCTGCAGGGATAACGTCACGTCACTCTATCAGATTGCTGCAGCCAATCACTGGCATGTACAGCATGAGACCGTAGAAACCAGTGATCGACTGCAGCAGTCACATGGATTATACAACATCATCGCTGCAGGAAAAAAAGTGATGGCCGCCAGAGTGTGAGCACGGGAGAAGCGAAGGAGTCATCAGGCGAGAAATATTTGTTTTTTATGGGTCAATTTTGTAAAATTTCCAACTGCCTTAAGTGGTATCAAATCCCTATCATATCACTAACTTAAAGCCGCAGCAGTTCTTAAACTTTGACTAAGTTTGATACATAGAATCCAACCTGCAGTGTAAAGCATGGGGGACAAAACAGCAGTATGAGACTGACAGGACATGAGGCATCTTTCAGGTTACCTCCTACTCCAGTACTAATTGCAGTATAGCTGGAGTCAGTGATTATGGATTTACGGAGCAGTCGGTATGTAAGACCGGAGGGATCATGGACCGGACTTCTGCTTTAAGTCCCAGGAAGTGAGAACGGTTGACGCTGCTGCAAAAATCATGTCCGACATAGTTCAGTGTAAAGCGTCATCTGCTGACTTTACTGGAGAGAAGAGAAGGAGCGGAGACGGCGGGAAGAGGAGGAGCGGCAGCGGCTGCTGCGAGAGGAGGAGAAGCGGAGGAAAGAAGAGGAGCAGAGGCTGCGGAGAGAGGAGGAAGAGAGGATGCGAGCGGAGGATGAACGGTTTAGAATGGAACAGCAGAAGTAAGTACTCCCATCGGAAGTCACTCATCTTTCTTAAAGGATATTTTTGGGTGGGTCACTCATTCAGGACCCTCGTAGTATGAGCCATAGTGCAAGGAGCAGTCTGTTGTATGCAATGCTGGTGACCGGTTGGAGGGTACATGCGCTGGGGTCACCAACAATGGGGTCCACGGAGCCCTGTCACATTCATTTTAATGGAAAATTACTAAAGCTCTGCCGGCCACAGGCAATGGCGGGTGCAGCAGTCATTAGGGCAGGATCGTGCATTTGTGTTTCAAATCTTAATTCTATTTTTTTTTTGCAGGCAGCAGATCATGGCCGCCCTGAACTCGCAGACAGCGGTGCAGTTTCAGCAGTACGCAGCGCAGCAGTACCCGGGGAACTTCGAGCAACAGCAGCTCCTGATCCGGCAGCTGCAGGAACAGCACTACCAGCAGTACATGCAGCAGCTGTACCAAGTGCAGCTCGCTCAGCAACAGGTAGACGCAGCGCACAGACCCCCGAGCCTCGCTGCTCTGAGCTGCATTTACCTGTCGGACCATGTTCCCACGTAGCATAAATGCTGCAGGGTTTGGTTTTTTTTGCAGAAAATCCCCTGTGTTTAAAACGGTGTTTCCCAAACTCCAGTCCTCACGGCCCCCATAGGTCATGTTTTCAGGATTTCCTTAGTATTTCCATCACCTGTGTAATACTATCAAGGCATCAGGAATTCTCTCACCTGTGTAATACGAAGGAGATCCTGAAACATGACCTGTGGGGGCCGTGAGGACTGGAGTTTTGGAAACACTAGTTTAAAAGTTTGAGGAAACTTCTTGTGCTTCCCGGAAAACTCCTGGCCGCTGTGCATCTAAAGACGTTGCTGAAATTTGTGTTTTTTTGGTTTGTTTATTTTTTCCTGTGGAGCCGAAAAAATGCATGAAAAAATGCCCTCGCTTCTTGTACAGAATTAATAAAACCTTCAGATCTTCAACAATAAATGGGGTAAAAACAGCTGTAAAAATACAATGATCAGAGTAGATTGCTATTGCGGGTTTTGATGTAGAAAATAAACCCTGCACTTTACGCTCCCTGGAACCTGAACTAATTAACTAATTGTTTTTAGTAAGAAAAAAATAAAAAAATTGCGCGGCTGAGTCTTGCTCTTGATGATGGCGGTGCGCTGAGTAGCTGGTTGATTAGATGCAGCGTTTATAAGTGGAAGACAGTGGGATTTGTGTGCAGCGTCTATTGGAGCCTGTGGTTGTCTGAAACGCTGCCTCATTAGAAGTTAAGCTTCTTTGTTCTTCCCCTCATGCTTTACACTGCAGTTTTGCTTTGCAGCATACAAGAAATGAAGAATGCTCATAAATGACGTGGTGTTACCCTCTCCTTACCCTCTCGGCCTTACAGAAACAGCAGGAGGCACTTTCGGCTGGAACCAGCTCCCCTGTCAGTTCTCCATCCAAGATGAACATGGGAAGCATCACCGGCTCCGGAGAAGCCCCCTCGGTCAATGGACAAACCCACCCACACATAGACAATGCTGAGAAAGAACTGGAGGCCGACCCCGCTGGAAGACCTGCTGGAGAACGCGCCTAAAGGTGCGTCCTATTGACCCCAGTGGGGTTGGGGTCTGTTGGGTGGACAAACAGACGATACCTGGACATTGGCTAATGGTTTATGTTTGCTCATTATTTTTCCACTTCCTTCTCTCTACAGAGTCCACGCCGGTCATTGCTGCCCCATCCATGTGGACAAGACCCCAAATTAAAGACTTCAAAGAGAAGATCCGGCAGGACGCGGATTCAGTCATCACCGTCGGAAGAGGAGAGGTGGTCACAGTCCGGGTCCCCACACACGAGGAGGGCTCCTATCTTTTCTGGGAGTTTGCCACAGATAACTTTGACATTGGTTTTGGGGTTTACTTTGAATGGACAGACTCCCCAAACACGGCTGTGAGCGTGCACGTCAGCGAGTCCAGCGAGGACGAGGACGAAGGTACTTTGTACAATTTTCATACTTCATTCCTGTACAATAAATACTGTAGCAGGTCTTCACTGCATCTCACCCCCTCTTCCTGAAGAGGTCGGGGGTCTCTCGAGAAGCAGCATCTTACCCCCTCGTTTTAAGGAGGTTGGGGCCTCTCGAGAAGCAGTGTCTTACCCCCTCGTCTTAAGGAGGTTGGGGCCTCTCAAGAAGCAGTGTCTCACCCCCTCGTCTTGAGGAGGTTGGGGCCTCTCGAGAAGCAGCGTCTCACCCCTTTGATTTGAGGAGTTTGGGCCTCTTGAGAAGCAGCATCTCACCCCTTCGTCCTGAGGAGGTCGGGGGGTCTCTCTAGAAGCAGCATCTCACCCTTTCGTCCTGAGGAGTTAGGGGGTCTCACCCCCTCGCCCTGAAGAGTTCTGGGGGTCCTATTGAAGCAGCGTCTCACCCCCTCGTCCTGAGCAGGTTGGGGGCCTGTTGAGAAGCAGCGTCTCACCACCTCATCCGGACGAGGTAGGGGGCCTTTCGAGAAGCAGCGTCTCACCCCCTCATCCGGACGAGGTAGGGGGCCTTTCGAGAAGCAGCGTCTCACCCCCTCATCCGGACGAGGTCGGGGCCTCTTGAGAAGCAGCGTCCCACCCCCTTGTTCCGAGGAGGTCGGAGGCTTCTGGAGAAGCACCAACTGGTCATGGATGTTCACCTCTGCAGGAGATCAAAAACCAACAATGTGCTCTCTGGGGCGTTACTGTGGTCTCTCTTGCTTTCCGTAGGTTAAGATTGACCTATCAGACTGGCGGGATGGTTGAGTCGCTGCCTAATTTATCCTCTCCCCAATGCCAGTAGTGGAGGAGCTGTGCCTCTGCAGAGGGAAAACGGGCCGCATCTAGCGTCAGAGAGGCTCATTCACACTTTAAAGTAAAAAGCTTGCGAGCGTGCTCTCCTTGCCAAGGAAACCAGTCACCACTGATAGTTTGTAGAGGTGGCCGGTATCCTAGGCAACCAGCTGTAAACTATAGAATTAAGAATACCTCCATATTTGACAACAGAGATACTTTTTAATAAAGAGTGAAATGTAAAGTTCCTGGTGTTTACAAGCACTTTGCAATTTTACCCAGCGAAGATGGAGGAAAAACCGCACCAAAAACGGATCAGATCAGCATGAGTCGCCCTGTACTCTCTCTGCGGGATTTCTGTAAGACTGCTTGTTTCCGGATTATTCCCGGAAGACCCCTTTATGCTTCTGTTTTAGCTCCGCGCCCATGACTTGTCCCACTCTGATATCCTGGACTCACTCCTGACTTGTGTCTGTTCTTTACAGAGAATCCCAACAACGAAGAGAAAGCCGAAAAGACGCCAACAAGCCTCAGCTGGAGGAGATTGTGCCGGTCTACAGGCGGGATTGTCACGAAGAGGTGGACGCCGGCAGCCACCAGTACCCCGGCCGGGGGCTCTACCTGCTCAAATTTGACAACTCTTATTCCTTGTGTCGTTCAAAATCTGTGTACTACAGAGTGTATTATACTAGATAAAGGAGGGGCCTGCGGTCAGGGGGAGGAGCCGGCAATCAGGGGGAGGGGCAAGTGATCATGGGGCGGGGCCTGCAATCAGGGGGAGGGGCCAGGGCAGTAAGTCGCTCACATGACCTGGATCCTTTTCGATAAGTGTCGCCTCCTCATCGCTCCTCGTGGCGGCCGACACTAATTCAGAGTGCTGTGATTTAACCCGTTCTTTGCCACTACGATTGGTGGACATGAAAGGGGTTAAACATAATTTGGCTGCGCCTGCACTTTTGTGTTTTGTGTTTTTTTTCGCACTTGTTTGGGATTTTTAATTCTATTCTATGTGCGCCCACTCGGGGACATTTCATGATCTGTTCAGAAGATGAACGCGCATGAGAAGCGTCATGGAGGAGGGGGCACCTTTGTGTTGGGTACCAGGGTAGTGGGCGCCCCCTCAAGACTGGTGGAAGGGTAAAGGTCCCATGCGTTCCCCTCGGTCTGCCCTATTCTGTACCACGCGCAGGTAGCTCAGCGCCATCGCAAACAGCAACGGTTTCTCCTCCACTATAGGTCAGGGCAAATCCGAAATGTGCTGTTGCCTCTCTGGTATCAGCCGTCTGTAGCGGGCAGGAGAGGGTAGTGGGGAAAGTTTCTTATCTCTTCTCTCATCAGTCTGATTTGTCTGATCTTGTACCATGTAAAATATGTAACAAATATGAGAAATGGTTTATAATAATAATAATCATATGGAATAATCTGTCCTGTGTGATCTGGTGGAAACACTGCACCTCCCCCAATGCCCCGCAGCAGAGCATGCGCTATGTGAGACCACCAGGGGTGGGCCGCAGGGCGGAGGGGGGGGTTCACGAAGCCTGAGAAGCTAGGAGGAATCTGGCAGACTTGCGATTGCTGCTCTGGAGGTGATAACAGCATTTCCTATAGATTTTACCTGTATGATGCTGCACTACGCCTTGTTGCCGTATAAGGGTAAGTCACAGGGCAACGGTCTCTGGTTGTTGTGAAACTACAACTCCCAGCATGCCCGGACAGCTCCTTGACTTTAGTCTGACTTGCACTAATACATTATGTAATTTCGGTTGTTTTCTATGAAGGCGTCGCTTTTCTATATCGCGTCCAATGAGCTGGATGAGGGCAGAATACGGCCGCCATACATTTACCATGGGAGATGGCTGATCGGCTCTGTGTATCGCTCAGTGCACCTATGTGGGAGCAGTCAGGTCGGCCATATTGCTCATCACTCAGCTTTCCCAGAAACTGAACGGAGGGATAGAATTTGCCCCTGCAAATGATACTATGAGCTGTAGGGATTAATGGCCAGACATTTAGATCCAGACTGTAGAGATTGTGGACAGTGGGGATCAGGCTGGTCACAGGACAGGGCCGTGCAGATGGTTTCCGCTCTGCATTGGGGGGGGCAGGTATCGTATACGGCTCCTATTATAAGGCGCTATACAGGTCGGGTGTTGGACTTTGCTGCCAGCAGCTGCACTTCTCCCTGCAGAAATGAGACCACCCATCCCCTTCAGCAGAGCAGTGATCAGAGCTATGGACGGGTGGGCTGTAACATTAGGGGCCCCTGGTACTCAACTTTCAGCCTGGAAGCAAGAAAAATCTCAGGTGCCAGTTTCTGATCATGTGGTTCAGTGTGATGTGAATGTTCAGGAATCTGCACCAATTTATTTACTATGTCTAAAGTCTGTCTTCTAATACAAGAATTAAGGTGCTGCCAGCAGCCACCACTAGAGGGCACCAGTGGTGTATGCACTGAGCTCTGCGCTGGCAGCAGCCTCCACTAGAGGGCACCTGTGGTGTATGCACTGAGCTCTGCGCTGCCAGCAGTCTCCACTAGAGGGCGCCTGTGGTGTATGCACTGAGCTCTGCGCTGCCAGCAGCCTCCACTAGAGGGCACCTGTGGTGTATGCACTGAGATCTGCACTGCCAGCAGCCTCCACTAGAGGGCACCTGTGGTGTATGCACTGAGATCTGCACTGCCACCAGCCTCCACTAGAGGGCACCTGTGGTGTATGCACTGAGATCTGCACTGCCAGCAGCCTCCACTAGAGGGCACCTGTGGTGTATGCACTGAGCTCTGCTCTGCCAGAAGTCTCCACTAGAGGGCGCCTGTGGTGTATGCACTGAGCTGTGTGCTGCCAGCAGTCTCCACTAGAGGGCACCTGTGGTGTATGCACTGAGATCTGCACTGCCAGCAGCCACCACTAGAGGGCACCTGTGGTATGTTGAATGCACTGAGCTCCATACCACCATCAGCCACCACTAGAGGGCACCTGTGCTGTTGTATGCACTGAGCTGTGCCTTTCCTGTGCTGTTGTATGGACAGAGCTCTGCGCTGCCAGCAGCCACCACTAGAGGGCGCCTGCGGTATGTTGTATGCACTGAACTCTGCGCTGGCTGCTGCCACCACTGGAGGGCACTTTCGTTATGTACTGAGCTCCATGCAGCCAGCGGTCACCATTAGAGGACGCCTGTTGTATGTACTGAGCTCCGCACTGCCTGCAGTAACCACTAGAGGATGCCTGTGGTGTATGCACTGAGCTCTGCGCTGCCAGCAGCCTCCACTAGAGGATGCCTGTGGTGAATGCCCTGAGATCTGCGCTGCCAGCAGCCACCACTAGAGGGCGCCTGTGGTGTATGCACTGAGATCTGCACTGCCAGCAGCCTCCACTAGAGGACGCCTGTGGTGTATGCACTGAGATCTGCGCTGCCAGCAGCCACCACTAGAGGGCGCCTGTGGTGTATGCACTGAGATCTGCGCTGCCAGCAGTCACCACTAGAGGGCGCCTGTGGTGTATGCACAGAGATCTGCGCTGCCAGCAGTCACCACTAGAGGGCGCCTGTGGTATGGTGTATGCACTGTGCTCTGCGCTGCCAGCAGCCACCACTAGAGGGAGCCTGTGGTGTATGCACAGAGATCTGCGCTGCCAGCAGTCACCACTAGAGGGCGCCTGTGGTATGATGTATGCACTGTGCTCTGCGCTGCCAGCAGCCACCACTAGAGGGCGCCTGTGGTATGGTGTATGCACTGTGCTCTGCGCTGTCAGCAGCCACCACTAGAGGGCGCCTGTGGTGTATGCACTGAGCTCTGCGCTGCCAGCAGCCACCACTAGAGGGTGCCTGTGATGTGTTGTATGCACTGAGATCTGCGCTGTCAGCAGCCTCCACTAGAGGGCGCCTGTGGTGTATGCACTGAGATCTGCGCTGCCAGCAGCCTCCACTAGAGGGCGCCTGTGGTGTATGCACTGAGATCTGCGCTGCCAGCAGCCTCCACTAGAGGGCACCTGTGGTGTATGCACTGAGATCTGCGCTGTCAGCAGCCTCCAGTAGAGGGTGCCTGTGGTGTATGCACTGAGATCTGCGCTGCCAGCAGCCTCCACTAGAGGGCGCCTGTGGTGTATGCGCTGAGCTCTGCATTGCCTGCGCTGTTGTATGGACAGAGCTCTGCGTTGCCAGCAGCCACCACTAGAGGGCGCCTACGGTATGTTGTATGCACTGAACTCTGCGCTAGCTGCAGCCACCACTGGAGGGCACCTGCTGTATATAATGAGCTTCATGCTGCCTGCGGTCACCACTAGAGGGCGCCTGTGGTGTGTTGTATGCACTGAGCTCCCCCTAGTGGTGGCTGTGAGTAATCAGCATTTTAAAGTCTTATGTAAAAAGATAAAATAAATTAAAATTGTGTACAACTTGGAAAGGTGGACAGGTCACTAATGGGCTCCAATATTGAATTTGCCCTGAAAAATCAGCTATTCCCATCAATGAGCTCTCGCTGAGCAGCACATATGTGCTTAACCCCTTATTAGTCAATCATTCCTGAAAACCCCCCCATTACCCTGCAGTAACCCTAAATCCCCGTAGCCTTTGCAGGGCGTCCGTGTGTTATACCTGCACTGAATCTGTATTTCAGCCTCTCGTCCTTTGGGGCCTCAGGATCTTGACGAGTTCCCCTGAAGACCCCCAGATGCAGAATGTCCCCATGATGGAAGGTTTCCCAGCATATAGCATCCATCGCCCCTTGTCAGCGCTGCCTGCCGGGGCCGGACGTTAACCCTTTCTTTCCCCGTGAGCCCCCTCTCGTCTCGTTGCTGCCTTCCAGCTCTTCACCAATCAGCGAATCGTATTGGTGAGGACCGGGGAGCGCCGCTGCCTGTGCGGATACTTCCACTGCAAGAAGCCGAGAGATGAGCGACTGCTCGCAGCAGAAGTATCCCGACCCGCAGCGCCGCTCCCCGGTCCTCCCTTCACACCCTAGCCGCTGATGTCCCCACAGTATCCGCATGGTGTTACAAAGGTCCGGACATTTGTGTTAAAAATCGCTGATTGGTCGCTGGCGCTGCCCGCGACCAATCACCGATTTGGGCGCCAAATTTAAATATCGGCCGCGACCAATCACCGATCTTGGCTCCACATTTAAACACCGCTCTCGGCTTCTCGGAGTGGAAGTATCCGCACAGGCAGCGGCGCTCCCCGGTCCTCACTAATACGATTCCGCTCCCCGCTCCTCACCAATACGATTCGCTGATTGGTCGCGTGCGGAGAGCGCGACCAATCAGTGATGTTGGCGCTAAAGTTAAACACCACTGTGCTGATTGGTCGCCGACGCTGTGCGCGACCAATCACCGATTTGGGCGGCACATTTAAATAGCGTCCGCGACCAATCAGTACAGCGGTGTTTAAATGTGGAGCCAAGATCGGTGATTGGTCGCGGCCGATATTTAAATTTGGCGCCGAAATCGGTGATTGGTTGCGGGCAGCGCCAGCGACCAATCAGCAATTTTTAACACAAATGCTGACATCCATGCGGCTAGGGCGTGAAGGGAGGACCGGGGAGCGGCGCTGCGGGTCCAATTGGTCGCGGCCGCTATTTAAATGTGCCGCACAAATCGTTGATTGGTTGCGGACTTGGCCCGCGACCAAGCACTGATCTTGCGGCCAAAGTTAAACACTACTGTGCTGATTGGTCGCGGACTCTGCCCGCGACCAATCACGGATTTGGGCGCCAAATTTAAATATCGGCCGCGACCAATCACCGATCTTGGCTCCACATTTAAACACCGCTGTGCTGATTGGTCGCTGCCGATATTTAAATGTGGCTCCCAAACCGGTGAGTGGTCGCGGGCGGCGTCGCCGACCAATCAGCACAGCGGTGTTTAAATGTGGAGCCAAGATCAGTGATTGGTCGGGTCCGAAGACCGCGACCAATCATCGAATCTTCTTGGTGAGGACCGGGGAGCGCTGCTGCCTGTGCGGCTACTTACGCTGCGAGAACCCGGGACATAGTGGGCGCTGGCAGCAGAAGTATCCCGACCCGCAGCGCCGCTCCCCGGTCCTCCCTTCCGCATGGAGGTCAGTGGCACCGGCGGTCCTTCCGCTGCTACCAGCCGGGAGATGAGCGCCTTGCGCCGCTCATCTCCCGGCTGCATCTCCGTCCCGCAGATGGGTCCGGCGGTCGGGTTCCTTCTGCTGTTGCTGGCCGGGAGATGAGCGCCTCGCGGAGCTCATCTCCCGGCTGCATCGCCGCTCAGCTCCGTCCCCCAGATGAGCCGCTAACGGCCGCCATCTTTTTTCAGAAATCCCACAGCGCTGATTGGCCGCTGCCGGACCAATGAGCGACGCGGGATTTCCTGGACAGACAGACAGACAGACAGACAGATGGGATAAGACGATTATATATATATAGATAATTTACCTTTCTCCTCATTAAAGATGGAATTAGCGGCTTTTTGATTTTCTTATGATGTAAAAACTGCGCCTGAGATGATTCATTACGGTGTAATACAATCACCCCACGAGGAGCTTTTACAATCTGTTATAGAGACCTGATGCTTAAAGGGGTTGTCTACTTTTATATACCCCCCCCCCTATAAGGGGATGGGGGGCAGTGATGGCATTTAATGGGGGTTGGTCATGCTCCCTTTATTAGTACGACACCAGCTTGTCTGTTCTGCTTAAAAGCCTCTCTATATGCCCTATTACTTCCTATGGCTATCATGCAGAATATTTGTAACTTTTAGGTTGTTCTGTGCTATATTATTTTTTAATAGCATCAAAATTCCCCATGTAAATTATAAATTTCTTTCTGCTTTGCTCATAGCCACCACTAGAGGGTGCCACATGCATACAGATTTGTGTTCCTTATATAAACAGAATGCAAAGAACTCCCCCTAGTGTTGGCTGCAGGTACCTAGAATGTAACATCAATGACTTGGGTTGAGGAAATAAAACGTACAATTATGTACTAAATGGTAAAACAATGGGTAAAATAGTCGCTATAGACTTGCGTGTATGGGCGGAAGTTGAAGTCCACTTTAGTGACCAGTGGCCGGCAAATAAAATGATGGGATGCATTAAAAGAGGTCGAGCTGCTCCTGAGGAGAACGTCCTTCTGCCTTTATACAAGTCCCTATTGCGGCCACACAGGACTGGGGACAATTTTGGGCTCCAGTCTATAAGGAAGATATAGATGAACTAGAGCGGGTGCAGAACAACCAAGGTGATGAAGGGAATGAGGGACTGCAGAGGACGAGGGATCAGACTGGGGGTTATTCAGTTTGGAGAAAAGACGGCTGACGGGAAATCTCATTACAATGGAGAAATGGATGAGGGGACAGGACCCAGATTTTCTGATGATCTTTCTACACCTTGATCTGCAACAATGACAAGGAGGCGTCCTCTCCATCTTCTATATATATAATTCAGTCAGTCAGTCAGTCAGTCAGTCAGTCAAGGAAATCCCGCGTCGCTCATTGGTCCGGCAGCGGTCAATCAACGCCGCGGGATTTCTGAAAAAAGATGGCGGCAGTTAGCGGCTCATCTCCCGGCCGGCAACAGCAGAAGGAACCCGACCGCCGGACCCATCTGCGGGACGGAGATGCAGCCGGGAGATGAGCGGCGCGAGGCGCTCATCTCCCGGCCGGTAGCAGGGGAAGGACCGCCGGCGCCGCTGACCTCCATGCGGAAGGGAGGACCGGGGAGCGGCGCTGCGGGTCGGGATACTTCTGCTGCGAGCGCCCGCTATGTCCCGGGTTCTCGCAGCATAAGTAGCCGCACAGGCAGCGCTGCTCCCCGGTCCTCACCAAGACGATTCGATTATTGGTCGCGGTCTTCGGACCCGACCAATCACTGATCTTAGCGCAAAAGTTAAATACCGCTGTGCTGATTGGTCGCCGACGCTGCCCGCGACCAATCACCGATTTGTGCGCCACATTTAAATATCGGCCGCGACCAATCAGCACAGCGGTGTTTAAATGTGGAGCAAAGATCTGTGATTGGTCGCGACCGATATTTAAATTTGGTGCCCAAATCGGTGATTGGTCGCGGGCAGCGTCCGAGACCAATCAGCACAGTAGTGTTTCACTTTGGCCGCAAGATCAGTGATTGGTCGCGGGCCAAGTCCGCGACCAATCAACGATTTGTGCGGCACATTTAAATACCGGCCACGACCAATTGGATGTCAGCGCCGCTCCCCGGTCCTCCCTTCACGCCCTAGCCGCATGGATGTCAGCGGCGCTGCCTGTGCAGCTACTTCCGCTCCGAGAACCCGGGACATGAGCAGGCGCTCGGAGC